>NC_133434.1:29633279-30233279 GCF_011762505.2 Arvicanthis niloticus
AGCAAACCATCAGCGCTACCCACAGCATTCCCTTTACAGTAACTGCTAATTCTGACATCATGATTGTCACCAGCAAATTTACAGTCGTGGAATTTGTTCCACACCAGTGATATAGTAATGGTTGGCTTTAACCGCCAAGTTAAGCCATCTAGAATCCTCTGGGAAAATTGGCTATGGACGTGTCTGTGAGAGGTTTTCTTATTCTAGTTGAGATGGGAAGACCCGTGCTGAATGTGGGCTGTGCCATTACATGGTCTGAATGAGAAGGAGAAAGAGGTGAGCACCAGAACACATGTGTTATTAATTTGCTGTTCTCTGCTCTTGACTGTGGATTGTCCATCATTGGCTTCAAGTTTCTGCTGCCATTGATGTCCCCACCATGTTGGACTGTGACGTGGAACTGTGAGACAAATAAAGCCTTTCTCCCTTAAGGTGCTTTTGTCAGGATATTATTTTTAAATTCCTTTAACATTTTAACTTACTTTTATGTGTATGTGTGTCTATCCATATGCACCATGTGCCTGCAGTACCCATGGAGGCCAGAAGAAGGCATCAGATCAGACCCTCCTGGAGTGACAGTCACAGTTTGTTGTGAGCTGCCTGACCTGGGGCCTGGGAACAGAATTACCCTTTGCAAGAGCAGTCAATGCTTTTAACCACTGAGCTACTCCTCCAGCCTCTTGTGAGAATATTTTATTAGGGCCACATGGAATCCATCACAATCTTATAACTGCTACAGATGGTAGAATCCATAGATGTACCATGGACATTATCATCCAGGTGGAATCAGTCATCAGTGTTGTCACCAGCGTTGACAGGAGGGTCATGTCTCCTTTACATAAGTTTGCCATCACAGATGCTCACCAACACAACTGAAAGTTGAATCCACTTCTCCAGTTAAATGGATGTTATAGAAACCAACCCTTTGTGAATGCTAGAAACACACTGCTGAGTTCTTTCTTGGGGGCTGTACTGAATGTCTTCTCCTTGGTACAATTCAGGTAAACTGAGGGATAGGGGCACATATGCATTTGATTTGTGGGTACATGGCCCATTCAGATGTTTCCAGGGTCCCTGGGAACCTGCAGTTTCTCCATCTCCAGAATCAGATGACTTCCTGTCTCAGAACTTTGGGGCAGCTGAATATCTTCTTGACCATCAATCCCTCATGGTCAGATTACATAACCTGCTCCCCAGTGGCTTAGGCTCCCTTTCTTCCTGGTTTCTACAGTGTGTTATTTTAGTGTTGGTTGAGGACTTTATAGTTCATCTTCTGTCCAACTTGTTTACAGGATTGTCTCCTGCCCTAGGGAATAAGATCCTGAAGGAAGGGCTAGGTTTCTTCTATACCCTGGACAGAGTCTACACGGAAGACTCACATGTCTTCCACTCATTTGTAGAATGAAAAAAAGTGGAATTCCAGCTGGTCTGCAAGGAGTCACTTGTGATGTGCAAAAGAGCAGCAGACCGAGATTAGACTGCAGTCCATATCATCCTCTGTGCGCCTCACACTCTGCTCAGTGTTGTGACCTCACAAGAGGTAACCTAAGTCAGGGAGGCTTTATGGTGGCCTAAGGCCCATGGTGGGTATAAAGTGGCCTGGTTCCATTGTGTCAGCAGTGAGGAAGCACACACACAAGAGGTAACCTAAGTCAGGGAGGCTTTATGGTGGCCTAAGGCCCATGGTGGGTATAAAGTGGCCTGGTTCCATTGTGTCAGCAGTGAGTAAGCACACACACACACACACACACACACACACACACACACAGAGAGAGAGAGAGAGAGAGAGAGAGAGAGGCATACTGGAGCTCAGTTCCTTTCTCCCAGCCCGAAGCCCATGGAATGATGCCACCGGCATTCAAGGTAGGTCTTCTTTCCGAAGTGTGATTGTTTCCATGAGAACAACCACCATAGGTTCATATGTTTGAATGCTCGATCTCCAGTTGGTGAAACTGCTTGGCAAGGGTGGCTTTGATGGAGGAGGTGTGACAGTGAAGGTAGAGGAGCGGGCTTTGAGGTTTCAAAAGCCCACAGCATTTTATTTAGTTCTCTCTGCATATCTATCTCTCTGCCGTACGCAGAGAGAACATGTGATTGCTGTGCTCCATTTACATGTCTGCCTGCTTGCTGTCATGCTCCTGGTGATAAGGGTCATGGATTCCCCCTTTGAAACGGTAAGCCAGCCCCAAGTAAATGCCTTCTTTTATAAATTGCCTTGGTTCTGTTTTTTAACAGTGATAGAAGAGTAGCTAGGACACCCAGCCCTTTCTGGAAACACTCTGATGGCCTTTTCTTTCCAAGGTGATTCGAGTTCCAATCATTGGCATTCAAGACTAACCACCGTATGGAATGATGGACTATTCTTAGTCACTCCTTTATCCCCTTCCTCCTCACTTCTTTTCTTTTTCCCCCCTGTCTTCTTTTCTTTTTCCAAATCAAAGAGTCACCCCATTCAACCCCCAATCCACTGTCAAGTTATGTGGCTCTGTCTTACAGACATCTCCCCCACCGGCCCATGTCCCACCTTGTTCTTCTGGTCCCCAGCTCAGCTCCCATATTTCCAGCAGGACCTACTGTCTCATCTCACGCCTAGGAATGCTGCTTCCACTATAGTGCCATAAGCTGCCTGGAATGGGAACCAGATTTCTTCCAAAGTAGGGGTTCCCATTCAAATCTGACCTCGTGGTTTCCCACTTCACATAGGATAACGTCAGACTGCCTTCTGTGGCATTCCACAGCATCACTCAGTTCCCACAGCAGGCCCCCTTCTCACAGGGGCTTTCTGAGGTCACCTTTTTGGACTAGAAGCCCTTACTAGATGTTCTCACACATTATCGCAAGGGCTCCTGATCTTGGACATTTGAGAAAGATGGTTCTTGGAAGTGCATTGTGGGAGGCCAAGCAGCATCAGTGACTTCTGTTTACCAGATGCTGCAGGCAAAGTCCTCCCAGTTGTGACCGTTCAAATGTTTTGCCATCTTGTCACATGTCCTTGGAGGTCAACTGTCCCCCTGGCTGCTCCCCATATATCAGTGACTAAAGCTAATACCACTGACAACTCTTCTCCTCTTTATGGAGGGAATGGAGAGGAGGAGACAGATAACGGACATATTAAGTAAATTACATCCATTCTACAAGGTGGTATTGCTTCCATACAGCAGACTGTGGTGATCATCACTGATAGCGGGGTACCCTTGTTATATTTGTCAGTTTGTTTTGAGAAGGACCCCTCTCTGCTAGGAGAAAGCTCTAGTCTGGGCTGGCATCAAACTCTTGATCCTTTTACTTCAGCTTCCAAGATGAGAGAATGTGCCGCACTGTACCGGGCCTGGGGTATAATTTCAAGTAGGGTGGTTAGGATAAGCCTTGCTGGAAAGGTGATTTCATGTTTACTGTTATTATTGGTCATTATAACTGGCCTGACAGAAATGAATGTATTCTAAAGAGACACCTGTAGCCCTCTATCAGACTATCAGACTATTGAAACAAGTGGGAACTGGAATTCCGGGTGCTGTCTCCCCGGCCCCGCTGAACCCTTTCAGGAATCTCAGGCTGGGGAAAGGAAACAGAGGTGTATATGGGGAGGGGGAATGCTCGTCTCCCATAAAGAGATTCTGACAACTTGGCAACCACCTAGTAGGAAACATTGGAGTGCAGGCAAGGATGGGTCAGTGGGATGGGACCACACTTTGAGATGGTCGTCTTATATGCACATACCCTAAGTGGTGCTCTTGCATTTTGACTCACTTCAGGGCCCCCAAGATGGACTTAAGTGACACTCTGGAGCTCTTTGTTTCTCTTCCCAAAAGTGGACACATGTGAACAAATCTCATTTTTCTGCAATTTTTTCTATTAACTTGTTTAATTTTTTCTTGAGGAGAGGTGGCAGAAGCTGGCTCCTTGGGGGTACAGACTGTGACTCCAAGTCTGGTAAACATCATGGCATGAAATGATATTGTCTTAGTTTTATTGTAATTATAGTTTCTTGTCTTTATAGCTAGACAGAGTCTGCGAGGGCACAAACTGTTTCTGCCTTGTTTGAGATCTTGGGGCCCAGCCAGCACACCACACTTGCCCTGTAAAGCTCTAAGTGGAAGAGAAAGAGGAGGACATTTTACAAGGGGTAGAGGTAGGAGCAGGAGGGGACAGGGCCTGTGCCAGCAAGGACGGAGAGAAGGGAACAGGCTACACTTTCATCCTCTCTGTCCTACCTTGCTCCACATTAAGAGGCAGCACCCCACCACCCACCACTTCCCTCCAGAGGCCCATAGAGGTTTTCTCAACCTGGACAATTTCCTCAGAGCAGGCTGATCCCGTCTGCCGAGTATGATAAAACTAATTTCTTAAGGAAGACATGAATGGCTGTAATCAGATACACTGTTTGCCATGCTAAACAAAATGAGCAAGAGGAAAAAAAAACCAGCCAGGCTATAATTATGGGTGTAATATTTCAGCCCATTAGCAAAAAATATCTCAGAAACCTGCTGCTTCCCTTTCTCAGCTAAGAGAGATGGGAAACTAAGCTGGAGAGGGAGAGCAGGAGCGCTGAGCGCTGAGGCAGGGGCCTGATTAATTGCTTATATATCTCCCCAGTTCTATTCTGATAATTCTGATGTTTTTGCTGAACAAGATAAAAAAGACACACTATTGCCCCTTTGTGTGGCTCTGAGAGACAGCAATCTTCCTTCCCGGCACCCAGCCTGGTTCCAGGACGATTAAATGTCTGCCGTTTGCAAGGCATTTAGTAAACTCAGGAGTTTCGTTTGCTTTTGTTTTCAGATTCAAACTTTTTATTTATTTATTTACTTTATTGAGATAAGGTCTTGCTTTATAGGCCAGGCTGGCCCCCATTCTCACAATCCTGCCTCAGCTTCTAAGTACGGGGACAGCAGGCAAGCACCACCATGCTTAATACAAACCCAGTGCTTTGCACAATAATAGTTACCTTAGGCTTTTTGCTGTGTTCCATGCCCCTTGATAAAGACTTTGCAGTCTGTATTTCATCTCCTCTCTGGGAATGATGGGAGGTAGAGGGATGACTCCTTGGCCAGATGTGGAAGACTCCTCAGGGGATGTGGGAACCATAGAGATGATAGGTGCACAGAGTCTGGCATACAGAAAAGGTCTGTCGGATGAGATGTGTTTGCTTGGATGGATGGGTGGATAAATGGGTAGATGATCTGAATGGATGAGGTCAGGTGGGTAGACCCTGTTCAATGGGTAGATAAACGATGTCAAGAATGAAGACAGAAAATCTACACAGAAACTGCCAGACTCTTGTAGAGTTTGGTTCATCTGAGGTTCAAGGCGGGGGAGCTGGAAAGTCCTGGGAAAGGGGGCTCGATCTAGTTATCAGAGTTACTCAGAAAAGGCTGACTTCCAGAAAGCAGGGCATCTGCTGGATGGTTTCATGCAGGTCCTGCTGACTAGGAAGAATATGGAGGTGGGGCACTGAATTTACAGCATGCATGCATTCATTCATTCATGCATGCATTTCATACATATGTCCCGAGAGCCCCTTGAGTTGTGGGCCTAGGGTTGGGTCTCAAAAACTTACAGACAAGCAATCAGAATTACAGGCCACTGAGATGAGAGACTATTGGGGGCTTAAAGGCATTCCCAACCTGGAGCCTCAGGAAAACAAGCTGCTGAAGGTGGGTGACACGGGTGACAATGTACAATACAGTACAGATGACAGAGGAGGCAATGCTGATCAGGATCGAGCCAGTCTGAGGTATATTGCTGGAAAAAAGCTGGGAGAAGCAGAGACCTTCCAGTCAAAGGCAGCACTGGAATGGGGATTTAGAGGAAAGGCCTTGGGATCAGGTGACAGAGACTCTAATCCCAGGCCCCAGCTTCTCAGCAGAGTTCCCTGAGTGAACTTCTGTCTCCCTGGTGGTAATTACGCATGGTTCTGTCAGAGGACTGGGACTGAGGAGGCCACAGAGGACTGAGGGAGCTGGGAGTGGGTGAGAGCCACAGATGTAACCCAGAGAAGAGGATTTACAAAAGGCTTCCTGGGGAGGGTGCCAGGGGGCAGGAGAGGACCAGTGTGGGAGCTAAATCAGGCTGACTTCAGCCAGTGCATAAGGAAGAAGCCATTGTGAACTGTTGGGAGCCAACCTTTAGCAGAAAGCGGCTAGAAAGCAGCTATCCACATGCTAGCCACGCCTCCAAGGCTTACATCATATCCACTGGTTGCAACAGTGAACCAATCCAAGGAGAGCTTACAAGTGTACATTCTCAGTCACCTTGACCATCCAGGACTGTCTTCCAGAAAAGCCCAGGGCTAAATAAGAAGCAACTAAGGAGGTAATTATCTAACAATACAATGGGCGAATGTGGTGCTTTGAATCTGTTTGGCCCAGGGAGTGGCACTATTAGGAGGTGTAGCCTTGTCAGAGTGGGTGTGGCCTTGTTGGAGGAAATGTGTCACTGTGGGGGTGGGCAATGAGACCTTCCTCCTCACCACACTGGGAGCCTTCAGATGAAGATGCAGAAATCTCAGCTCCTCCTGCACCATGCCTGCCTGGACACTGCCATACTCCCATTTTGATGATAATGGACTGAACCTCTGAACCCGTAAGCCAACCCCAGATAAATGTTATCCTTATAAGAGTTGCCTTGGCCATGGTGTCTGTTCAAAGCAGTAAAACCCTAACTAAGACAGTGGAGATGGGAGGGGAGCTTGGTGCTTGAGAAAAGCTTCCTGTGCTCTGCTGGCTAAGTCATGAGAAGAGAGGAGGGAGTGATTGTCCCAGCCAGAGGGATCAAGTCCATAGTAAGACTAGAGATGAGTGAGTGCCTGGAAAGTTCATGGACATTCGCTGTGGGTGAACTTCGAGCTGCTAGGAAATAATGAAGATGAGGTTGAAGGGCGGAAAGGCTGACTGGCTTGATCATAGGAGCCTGGTCCTTAGTTAAATGCAGTAAGGGGAGAAGCCTTTGGGCTGTGAGGTACCTGGAAGGAGAACATCAGAGTGATTGCACTTGCATGTGGGGAAAGGAGCCTGGAGAGAGTGTGGTCAGCCATAGGCCTGGGGTTGGGATTTTGCCGAGGCCATTAGGAAGGCTGGGCTGCTGTAGTGACAGGGGGAGGGGTTCCTGTGCTGCAGGAAGAGTCATTGAGCGATGAGCAGCCCCTTGTGATTGATGGGGAGGCAGAGAGAAGGTGGAGCTGCTTTCTGGCTCCTTCAGTGGAGTGGACAGACGCCACGTACACTGAGAAGGGAGCTGAGAGCTGGAAGCAAGGAGAGGCAGTGGGCTTGAATTTGAACATGGCGGCTGTAGATAGATACCTGTAGGGCTTTTTGATGAGGAGGTCTAGGAGACAGCTGAGTACCTTCATCTTGACAGACAAAGGCTAGCAATAAAGATGCTCGACCCATGCCATGGAGTGGGAATGGCCATAGACCCTCTGCTGTGTCAAGAAGGCCCAGAAAGCTGAGAGGACAGAGAAGGCACCACCTGGTTGGTTCCCAAAAGACACTGCAACATGAGCAAGCCCTCCAGGATGGATGCCCCCTTCCTTAGCTCCCACGCTGACTGCCTGTCTGTCTGAGTTGTGGCTCCCTTTCCTTGTCTCCAGCCTCTATGCCTGTCTTAGGACTATAGTGATTCCACTCTATGTCAGATACATAGGTGTACATCCCAACAACACACTCTGGTGTCTTTCTCCCACTGTTCATTCTGCCAAAGCTCACAGAGCCCAGAAGTGTTCTCTATCACAGCTTAGCTTCTCCTTCTAGAAGTTTCTTTTGCTTAGGAGAGGGGAAGTGATGTAATTATACTGTAACTTCAAAAAAATAGAAAAATATAAATTTTTAAAATATATATTAAAAAAGAAAGAGAAAAAGATGTTCTATATAGGCTTGCCTATAGGCTGCTCTTATCGAGAGAGGTTTTCTTCATTGTGTGTCCCTCCTATCAGGTGACTTTAGCTTGTGTCAGGTTGACATAAGACTAGCCAGCACACCCTGTCTCAAAAAATAAGTTAGAGAATGATAGAGGAATATAGCTTATGTTTATTTTGACCAAACACACACATACACATGCTACACACACGCACATGTATGCACACGTACCACATAAACACACCACACACACACACATACACACACCACTCACCACACATACAGACACATACACACATACACACACATACTCCATACACACACACACCCCATGTACTACATACACATACATACCATATACACACCACATACACATACACACATACCACACCACACATACACACGCACACCACATACCACAAACACAACACACACGTATATAAACACATATGCACACATGTACAGATACAAATGTTCTAAATTATAAAACTACTATGTGACCACTGCACAAGTACAATCTGGAATGAGAATAAATAAATACAATGTCTTCCTCCTCCTTATGGCTTCGTTCCCTAGTGATGCTAACTCTTACTATTTCCCGATTCACACACACAATACTACTTAGCTTTTGATGTTTTGATTATAAAATATACACTAGAGAGGGGCTGGAGAGATGGCTCAGTGGTTAAGACACTTGCTTCTGCATCCATTTGCTAATCACAACTGTCTGAACTTCAGCTCCAGGGGATCATCTATGCAGAGGACACATACGTGGGGCACCAGCACACATGCAGGTGAGACACCCATGCACGTACAATACAAATAAATAAACCTCTCACTTAAAAAACACGTACATCCCGGTGGTGTCATCGGCAGTGTGGGTAGCTACGCCTTCATTTTCTCCACTCTGTTCTCATTCTTACAGCAAGAATGATAGAGGCTTATGGTAGAAAAATGTGAAAATTCATAAAACCATCATAGAGAAGTACATCTGCCACTGTCCTTAAAATCTATTGTTTAGAGATGATCATTAAGGACAAAGGTGCCTGCACTCAGCTTTCCCTGGACAATAGTAGAATAACAAGAAACTGAGGTTGGAGATGAAGAATAGCAAACCTGGATTTCTCTTTTCAAAATAACAGTCTTTGTACAGTTTCTCCTCCTCCTCCTCTTCTCCTTCTCCTTCTCTTCCTCCTCCTCCTTCTTCTTAACTTTGCAGGAAGTTAGACATTAAAGTTGTGATGTTTTATGTTGTGTGTATTAAGGAAGTTGTTAGTTAAGGGAGAACTCAGTAATTTCACATAAAAGTGGAATATAACTTATCCCTAAAGAAATAAAGAGGGCTGGAGAGATGGCTCAGTGGTTAAGAGCACCAACCGCACTTCCAGAGGTCCTGAGTTCAATTCCCAGAAACCACATGACGGCTCACAACCATCTGTAATGGATGCCCTCTTCTGGTGTCTCTGAAAGAGCAATGGTGGTGTGTTCATATGCATAAAATAAATAAAATCTTTAAAAAAAAAAAGATTCATCATACCATCCTTTACATGGCATGATTGATAACTTAAAAAAAAGAAAGAAAGAAAGAAAGAGACTAATTTACCTACATGCATTTATTTCTGGTTATCTGCATGGAGTTTGCTTTGAGACTCCCTTGGACACCAAAGTCCAAGGATGCTTAGGCTCTTTATATAAAATGATGTTATCTTTAAGTACAGTCTATGCATATTCATACATATATATATATATCTCCCAGACTAGCCTCAGTCTTGCTATGTGGCAAGGATGGCTTGGACTTTTGGATGTCTTCCTTCTACTCCTGAATACTGGGATTACAGGTACACACTTGATGTGGGGGCTGGGATGGAGCCTAGCTCCTTCATGAACTCAGGTCCTCTGCAGGAACAGCAGTACTCTTAACTGCTGAGCCATCTCTCCAGCCCATCTCTGAATATTTTTGGGTTTTGGTTAGCTGAATACTCAGATACAGAACTCGTAACGCACAGGGATAGACTATATATATTCCGAATTAAATACTATGGCAAGTTAAGCCCACTATCAGGATAATCCATCAGGAACAATATTGGAGTATCAATCACTTTCAAAAGGAACCGACCTAGCCTTGGGAAACACTTCCTACCTGTTCTCAATAAAAACCCAATGGTGACACTGGAATTCCAATCCGTTTTGTTTTTTCCTATTTACCCAAGGCTGAGGAATTGGCTCTGTGGGCTGAGAAGGCATGTGTCCCCCCCACCCCCCAAGGAATGTTGCCATAGCTTGGAACAGTAGCTCTAGCAGATATTTTGATTACACACGAGTAATCAAATGTGTGTGTGTGTGTGTGTGTGTGTGTGTGTGTATGTGTGTGTGTGTGGTCTATGTACACTCCAACCATCATGCACATGTGGAGGTCTGAGGACAACTTGTGAGAATCCCTCTGCTGTGTGGGTGTCAGGGTTCAAACTCAGATTGTCAGGTTTGCTGGTGGGTGCTTCTATCCTCTGAACCATCTTATCCCCCCAAAGTGGCTTTTTTTTCTTGAGTGTCCAGTGTTTTTCCAGGGACTTCCTGACCTGTGCTTTCCTTGATGCTCAGGGGCTTTCAGGGTTTACTTTTATAGCCCAGCTCCTTACAAGGTTTTGGGTGTCTCTATTTTCCCCTTCATTGGCTCCTAAAATCTCTCACTTTAATTGGCGCTATCTACCATGACATCTACACAGCATCCCACTGGCACACCCTTTAATTGTTCTCTTAGGTTAACTGTAAATGTTTTTGACTCTTTCTCTTTCCTGGAGTTGGTTTTCATCCCGTCAGTACATGTCTTGAAGGATTTCTTTCAGGAAATATATCCAACATGGCAGGAATGTGGAACAAATAACTCTGAGCCCCTGGATTTCTAAAAACATCTTCACTAGATGTTTGATATTGTCTAATTTTAACAATGATTATTTGAGTATTTCACATAATGTGTTTGGACCATGTTTAGCCTTTCCCCAACTCTCCTCAGACTCATGGCCCTCACCGGTCCTGATACTCACTTGAAGGGTTCGTCTCCACTGGCTAGCCTTCATAGTGCTGCAAGATGCTGTACACACTACCAGAGAAGAGAAACAAACATCAGTCTCCTTTGGTAGTGAAACTTGAGAGCTATAATAACTGTCCTGGTAAGAAATGCTCACCAGTGTAATAGTGGCATGAACAGTATGGGAGTAACCAATCACTTTGTGATCTGATCTAAGACCCACTTCATAAGATGCAACCCATATCTGGCACCATTATCAAGTTCAAGACAGATCATAGGCCATATGGGAAACCCTAATGCCATCATTCTATATTAAAACAACTCCTTGTCTTACTTGTCTTTTTTACCCATAGATTAACATATATCTCAACTCTTATCAGAAAAGCTTCTATATGCAATCGATAGTGATTAATCCAGAAATCAGCAAGCAGTCACGGTGAACAGAATAGGCCCTTGTACTTCAATATGAAACTCTAAGTGATTTCTCTGCCAAATACTGTCGACATTGCTGTGCTGTCTTCCAGCAAGCTCTACAGCATATGAAATCAATAGTTAGTTCCTCCTACCTCTGTGTGTGTGTGTGTGTATATGTGTGTGTATATGTGTGTGTGTATATATATGAGAGAGAGAGAGAGAAAGAGAGAGAGAGAGAGAGAGAGAGAGAGAGAGAGAGAGCATGTGAGTGTATGAGAATGTGTGAGTGGGTGGGTGTTATGTGTGTGTATGAGTGTGATGAGTGTGATGAGTGTGTGTGTGTGTGTGTGTGAGAGAGAGAGAGAGAGAGAGAGAGAGAGAGAGAGAGAGAGAGAGAGAGAGAGATGCAGAGATGCTTACAGGGTAGAGATGATGGATTCCTTTAGTCTCAGCACATGGGAGGCAGAGATAGGAGGATCTCTGTGAATTCAAGGACAGCCTGGTCTATAGGGCCAGTTCCAGGACATCCAGGGTTATACTAAGAAACCCTGTCTTGAAAAACCAAACTTAACTAGCCAACCAACCCAAAATGATGCTCACACTGGTGTACCTGCACACATGTGTTCACACATGTGGCAGCCAGAAATCAATGTCAGCCGTCTTCTACAATCACTGTGTGCATTTTTTTTTTTTTTTGAAAAAAGAATTTCTCATGAGCTCTGTGTTTGCTGATTTGCTAAGAGTGGCTGACTAGTAAGACCCAGTGATCTTCACATCTGCTTCTCTCCAGGGCTGGGATTACATGCAGGAATCATCAGGCGTGGCTTTTTAAATGTGGGTTCTAAGGATCAAATTTCCCCAGTAAGCATCTTACTGAGCGGGCCAACTCTCCAGGCCCCAAAGGCTACTTTGATTGTGGTTTCTTTTTAGCTATCCTAATTTTTTTTCCTTGAGAAGTTTTAAGGCTTCCCGCTGCTAGGTAGAGTCCAAGATTCTTCCTGGTCCATTAAGTATGTGTCTTCTTTGCTTTATACCTGTTCAATTCAGAGAAAACTGGAAGCAGCTATTGCTTTTTGCCTTAGCTTGCTTTTCTTTCCCTCAGGAACTGTCACTAGCACACTCACTGTGGTCTTAAGGGGTCCTTTCTCTCCCCCTGTCCTAGGGTAGACACGGAATACTGCATCTCTCCAGCCTGAGAGGGTGCAGGGAGGGAACCGCTGACCAGAATAGGACCAATTAGAGAACGTCTTTGAACAGTGATCGTTATGCTGAAAAACAAGACTATATTCTTCCTCTTCTGGGCTCAGGGAGGCGAGGTACAGGGATGAGGTGAAGCTAGAAGTCGTAGAGACTATCTTAGCCACCCTAACAGAGAGACTTCTCGGGATCTAAGCTAGAGAGACAGGACAGGCTGGTCAGGAAGAGAAGGGGAAGGGGTGAAGAGATAGAAGGTGAGGGGAAGAGGAAAAGAGAGAGAGGAGACAGAAAGAGTGGGAGGGAGGGAGGGAGGGAGGGAGGAAGGGAAGGAAGGGGAGGAAGGGGGGGTGTCTATGGTTGGTCTCTGGACCAAAGCTGGATTAACCAATGTATTGCTTTCTTTCTTTAAGCCTTTGCAGTTGGGTTTCTATTAGATGAAACCAAAAGAGTTTGATAATACAGTGGTCACCTTTAGCTGGAAAATCCCTCCCTGTCTTCAGCACGGGGGAAATTTCTTTACTGTCTGATAAGTCCTCTTCAAAGGCTTCGGTTCTCCCAGGATACCCCAGTCAGTTGGGTACTGGTACTGGCTTTCTGAGATCCACTTCATTGCTTTTTGTCTTCCCTCTTTGAAAAGACTACCCCAACATTTAATGTGTATTCTGACTTGATTGATCCTTCCTTTCCTTCCAGGTCTTTTATGATGCATTTCATTTTAGCCAACAAAATTTTAATTTCTAAAAAAAAAAAAAAAAAAAATCTCTTTCACTTTCTTTTCTTTTCTTTTTTTCCCTCATGACAGAGTTTCTCTATGTAGCCCTCACTGTCCTGAAACTCTATTTGTAGACCAGGCTGGCCGGGAACTTAGAGATCAACCTGCCTCTGACTCTTGAGTGCTGGGATTAAAGGTGTGCATCACCAGTCTCAGCTTTCTAAAAATCTTTTATCACCTTGTTCCTTTTGCCTAACATTGCGAGCTGCTTTTGTTTTTAGGGCTATAGTACTCTTCTTTTAAGAACATTAGCATTCATTTTGGGGGGGCTGGTTATTTGTTTGTTTGTTTGTTTATACAGAAGTTTTGGTCTATGAACTCTCCCAAATCTTCAAATTCCTCCAAACTTTACATTTATAAATAATAATAGGGTAATAGGTCTAGCCAGGCATGATGGCACATGCCTAAAGTCATAGCACTTGGGAAGCTGATGCAGGAGGATTGCAAGTTTGTGTGTGTGTTAAATGGAGATACAGAATTAGGGACTGATACAGCATTACAGTTAGAGTGACTACTAACAAAAGCAAACTTTAAGGGCTGGTGAGAAGGCTCAGTGGTTAGGAATATTTGCTGTTGTTCTCCCAAAGGCTCGGATTTGACTCCCAGCCCCCACATCAGAGCATCACAGTTATCCTAAGTTTAGGACCAGGAATCTCTTGCCCTCTTCCTGCCTCAGTGGACACCTGCAGGCAAGCAGTGAATGTCCACACGCCCAGGCATGTGTATATGTAAAAGTAAGGTTTGTAATTAATTCAAAAAAGAAGAACAATAGTAATAAGATAACAGTAACAATGATGTCGGTGTTTAAGGACATGTTAAAATTTCTAGTAATTACAAAATTATGGTATATGAAATTGCTTTTTAAGACAAAGGAAGTGAAAGCAGCTTACTAAGAGGAAGTATGAGGAGGATTTAGGTTTCTGAATTATGAAATGAGGGTCAAAGTATGCAGAGACCATCGAATAGCCATTCCAAATAGTGTGTAGGAAACTCACATATCAGCCAACAGGACTTACGGGTTTTGGAAAACCACGCTCCTGGGTATCAGGTGAGTCTGAGAAATATGCACAACAGAAATGTATACTGCAGGACAGACCAAGTACCATTCCTCCGTGGTAGCCTTCGTTTTCTCCCTGATGCTGTCAGGGATGCCTGGAAGGGCCACATTACAGAAATACCCGCTGGATTCCCTGTTTTATTTAGCAAGTTGTTCTCATGTGTATGCATGTGGTTTTTTGTTTGTTTGTTTTTGTGTTTTGTGGTTGTTTTTTTTTTTTTTGTGTGTGTGTGTGTGTGTGTGTGTGTGTGTGTGTTGGCTCTCGTTATTTACAATTTTGACTCCCAGTGTATTTCCCGGAACTTGGGAGGGAGGGTCGCATCATTCTTACTTGACAAGATTCTCAGTGAACCAAAAAAAAAAAAAAAAAAAAAAAAAAAAACAACAACAACGTAAACTTAAGTTGTTGTCAGTTCAGAGAGGAGAGCCTTTAATTTGGCAGCTGATAAAATGAAGCCATCTCCCCCCAGCCCCTACCCCCACCATCATGGGTACTCAACAACCTCCAGTCTCCCTGCCCTTGGGTCTCTGTCTGTCTGTGGTCCTGTTATTCAGCAGTCTGCAGACCGCCAGACGAGGGGCTGCAGTGGTGGGGGGAAAGAGTGGGAGAGAGAGAGTCCTGAAGAGGAAAGAATGACATAAATAATTCAGTGATTGCTAACCATGGGCCATTACATTTCCCATGATCTGTTTTACTGTAGCTGTTATGCAGCGTTAGTCATTGCCAATTCAATTGCAAACCAGGCGTTTCACTGGGCCTAAAGGAGCCGGCCATTGCTCCCAAGATCCAAGATCCCAGCAGCTATGGCCTTGAGCTTCCTTAGGCCTCATCCTAAAAGATGGCCAAATGGATTCACACCACAGCGGGGGGCATCAGGCTTCGCTTGGATTTTATTTGTTCCTGAGCCACTTAAAGTAGGGGGACAGTCACCTTGACCTCACCTAGAGACCCTGTTGCTATCTCTCGTGCTCAGAGAAGACACAGTGTTCTGGGAGGGGACCATTTAAAGGGCTCATGTGTCCTATGTAAACGGTAATAATAATCACCAGGATTGTGTATGCTGTGTGTGAGTGCATGCGCATTGTTTGCAGACAGACATATGTGCATGGGTAGGACAGAGGGAAATCTTGAGTGTCATTCCTCAGGAATGCCACCCAGCTTGTTATTTGAGGCAGGGTCTCTCACTGGTCTCTCCTGCCCCTAACAGGTTATTTGTTTGTCAGTACGAGTCTATTGCCCTCTTTGACCTCAGTTTCGCTACTTATTGTGGGGTCGCTGGAGGAGTAGCTTATGTGGTCTGGCTACTGTGTCACTGGACGCCATATGGACACACCACTAAATGTATAACTCTAGCTGGGACTGGCATCATAAATGACAGCTACTTTATTTGCCAGATCAAGGGGACAGGGGAGAGGCTGGTGTTGTCCAGGAGGTCAAGGTAGATTGCCTTCACATTCAGAGCATGGACTGGAGGATGAATGGGAGTTAACTGTAGGAAGGAGAAGAAAGACTATTCTAGATTTAAGACCCAGCATATGCAAATGTTCTGGCCAGGGCAGAAGAGGCTAATTTGGCACTAGGGACCTGGTCCTTCAACTCCAAAATAATGAGAAATGACTGTTAGCTTGTAAGGCCACGGCTGCTAATATGATCTGACCTGCTTTATTCTTGCACCACGATTCAGGCAGCAGGTGGAGAACAGACCACCAGGGGCCTCAGGGAGTGTGTGGAGGAAATTAGAAGGCCACTGTACTTATCCAGGAAAGGGACAGGCTCAGGTGGCAGAGACAGAGCTGAGCTAAGGAAGCTGACAAGGGTGGGTGCATCAAATCGAAGGAGTTTTGGGTGCATTAGTCATGGAGGGAAAAGGGAAGGCAGAGGCCACACTGTTCTGTGGTTCTGTGCATCCTGGCCTAGCACTCAGCCTGGGGAGTCTCCAGGAATGAGGAATGGAGAGTTTGGACACTCAAGTCAAAAGAAAAGGTAGGGTAACTGGGTGCTGGGAGTCCTCTTTGAGTCCCTTTGTGTCTCTCTTCTCCCTCTCTCCCTGCTAATCCCCTCGGGTCCCCATCCACCCACTCCCTCAAAGAGAAAATGGAAACAAGGCCTCCAAATCAACCTCCACTTTTGTGAACCAGCCCTCAAAACTGCGTGTCTGTAGGCTCTGATGGAGCCTGTAATCTGCCATTCAGTTCTATTCACTTCAATTAGATTCAAGTCAATTCAATTCAACGCAGTCAATTCAAATTAATCCAAGAGATTCAGGGGAGCCTCCAGTGCTGAGCAGGGTGGGGGACAGGTCATCGGCAACTGATGTGACTGGTATCGAGGGAGAGACACTGGGTGGCAGATGGCGGCTCTTCTGTTCCAAGAAGAGAACCTGTCAGGGCTGGCATTTCTCAGAGCTAGCTTCCAGAAAAGATGACCCTTGAATCCTGTTGGCCAGGCTGGTGATTCACTGAAGCAGGAGAGAGAATGTGTCACAGAGATGCAGAAGGTGACCCAGGAGGATGCACAAACCCAGGTTTCAGTTAAGCCAATTTGTTGTTCAAACTTCTTCCTTGCTGGCTACGATATCCAGAAGGACCCTCCTTCTCTCACCTGGCTTTCTCCTGTTGGGCATCTGAAGAGAATTAAACTGGAAGGAGACCCTGGCTCTGGGGCATAAGTCACCAGCTACCAGCTCTACAGATGTGTCTGCTTACCCTAGCCACAGAAAGGCTGTGCACAGGCACTGGACAGAGCACAGAGCTGGACCAGAGCTATTCTTGTTCCTGCATAGCCACCTGTCCTGCAAGCTCAGCACTCCTGAAGCCAAGCCTCCTTTCTTGGGGATGTAATGCAAATACCTTGTTCAGAGTGTCACCTGGTTGCATCTGCCATGGGGACTATTTTTCTTTATAAAATAAAGGGACATCAGTAAGCCCTGTCACCTTGCATATCGGCAGTTCAGATGTGGTCGGTATCAAAGCGCTAAAGTTCTTGTCTCATTCATTCATTCATTCATTCATCAATCAATTTTTAGTGTCTTTTAGGTGGATGAGTGACAGTTGACTGGGACTTGCCTGTTGGCCAGAGTCCCAGATACCACAGTGAAACCACAATGAAGTACTCCAGTGAGGGGCACAATAGAGGTCCATCAGATGCCCTGGGAAGGAGCATCTTCACTTTTAGAGTGTGGAGAGTCTCTGAGTGACACAAATGTGTTATAGTCCCATTCCTTCCTTGGCCAGAATGGGCTAGATTGGCCGGTAGGCTCTGTGAGTTAGCAGCAGGGTTTCCACATCCAGGCCAGAGAGATGCTGTTCCTCCCCTTCAGGGGTTCTGGGAGAGCAGACTTTTCTTGGTTTCACATGACAAATAGCTGTGTGGAGACTGGGGACCAGCTCAAAGCCTAGAAGTGAGGCAAGAATTCAGGAAGGACCAGCCGGGGCCCAGAGGCTCAGTAATACAGCAGCACAGAAGGGAGACAGGCATCCCCTGATGAGAGTTCTCTCTCTGGACTTGGGCTGGATGTTTCTACTGAGTGATGTAGTGCTCGCACATGGAGTTGCTGAGGAGAAAGAACAGAGCACGTGCACAGGGGAATGGTCAAGTGTGTGCAGAGCTGCAGGCATTGGAGACTCTGAACATGAGCTCTTTGGCCATTCTGGTCCAATTGCAGAATAATTCGTGGAGACGTACGAGTCCTGGGTTCCCCTGTTGCTGCTGTCTTTTCACCTGTGTCCTTTGCCTAGTCCCTTGGGACCCTCCCTACTGCATTCACATGCAGGATGATGCCTGGGCCTGACGGTGTGCTGGCCAGACTCTAGGAAGCCTCCCTGAGCCACCTAACAGGGTCAGGAATTTCTGGAAGCCAGAGCCACCACCTCTGCCAGACTCTAGCTGAGATGAGACATAGGTCTCCCTTGTTACAGCATGGATATTCAGTCCCCTTCAGAGCTTAGTAGGCACTCTGAACCGCCAGCCATGAGCAGTGCTTGGTGACCGCGGAGCTTTGGCTACCTGTCTTTACCCTGTCACTTCCTCTTCCTGGCCCCTGTTCCTATCCTAAGTCACTCGCCCCATGTTCTCTCATCACCATGGAACATCAGAGTCTCATCTCTCATAGACCAATCTCAGATGAGGGAACTGCAGGGGTTTCTGAGCTCCACAGACCCTATCAAATTGATAGTGAAGGAAACAACCGGGACAGCCTCCGAGGTCTTGTTTTTCTTCCCCAAAGATTTTGAACTTGTGTGTGTGTGTGTTTGTGTGTGTGTTTGTGTGTGTATGTGTGTGCATGCATGTGTATGTGTGTGTGTTTGTGTGTATATGTGTGTGCATGCATGTGTATGTGTGTGTTTGTGTGTGTATGTGTGTATGTGTGTTTGTGTGTGTGTATGTGTGTGTATATGTGTGTGTGCTTGTGTGTGTGTTTGTGTGTGTATGTGTGTTTGTATGTGTATGTGTGTGTATATGTGTGTGTATATGTGTGTGTATGTGTGTGTGTTGCTCTCATGCACAAACATTCAGAGGAGGATGTCTAATGTCTCACACTGTCACTCCCAACGTTAATCTCTTGAGACACCATCTCTCACTGGACCTGGAGCTAGACTGGCAGCCAGCAAGCCCCAGTCATTCTCTTGTCTCTGCTCCCTCCCACCCCGACCCCAGCTCTGGAATTACAGGTGCACACAGCCACCCTTAGCTTTTATGTGGATGTAGAGGATTCAAACTCAGGTCACCAGGACTGCATAACACGTGCCCTTACCCACCGAGTCCTCTCCCCAGCCCTGAGCCTTTGAAGTTTAAAGAAGGGTGCAAAGGGAATGTGTGACCCAAATTACGACACATGACAGAGGAGAAGAAAACCCCGCCGTTGCTGCCACAGAGACAGGACTCATTCCTTCAGTGTACAGGCTTTTTGCCTAGCAACAAGAAAAAGCCAACAAGCCAATTAAAAAATGGGCCCGATATAGGAAGACAGCTTTCGAAAGAGTATATAAATGGCCTTCAAACCTATGAAAAGTTACTCAGCCTTACTCATAAAAGAAATGCAAATTAAAACTTCAATAAGAGACCCTCTTTCAAGCATCAGATTGAGAAAGATCAAAGGCACGGCAGCACTCTGGGGCCGAGGGTGTGGGGCACAGGGGCTGGCTGGCAGGAGGATGGGCAGGAGTGGGAAGCAGGGGCACCTCTGGGGAGAGCCACTGGGCAACATCTGTTCAGGCTGCATGTGCCCTTCCCTGAGGCCCAGCACATCCTGCTGTAGGACCGTGTCACACAGCTAAGTGGGGGACGTGTGCTCGGCACTACTCCCAGCAGTATTATTTATGAAAGCAAGCAAAGGCTTGCCATTTGCTGCAGCGGGTTATCCAACAGGGGACAGAATAAATCACCAGCGGGGTGCCTGCCATGGAATTCTACACAGCCACGAGCAAAGGGGCCTGCACAGAGGACCTCTCTGACATCACAGAGTGGAAGCTTTCCCAACGATGCCTAATGAACTCACAAGACCATACCAAACACAGATTATTGTTTCAAATCATTTTAAGGGCTGGGAAGATAGTCGTGTGGTAAAGTGCTTGCCTTGCAAGCATAGGGAACTGAGTTCAATCCCCAGAATCTCCATGTAAAAAAAAAAAAAAAAAAAAAAAAGGACAAAATCAAAACAAAAACCTGAGATTGGTGGCTCATGCTTACGATTCTGGTGCTGGTGAGATGGAGCCAGGCAAGTCCCTGGAACTCAATGGACTGTCAGCCTAGCTGACTTGGTAAGTTCAAGGCCAGCGAGAGACCTGGTCTGCAAAAAGAAATAAAGAACAAAAAGGTTGTTGCTTAAGGAATGACATCAAAGTTACCCTCCAGCTTCTACACACAGACCTACATATGTTCATACACACAAACACATACATGTGCACACACACAATAATAATAATATTTTAAAAAGAAAGTCGTCAATTCAATCCTATAAGGCAGTAAGTCCTGCAGCCATGAGTTGCTTAGCAATGGGGATGTGTTCATCATGAGACAGCTATTGTATAAACACCATAGAATGTGCTCACACAAGTCAATCAAGAGACGCTAGAAAACACACGATGTGCGAGGCTGTTGCTGGCATAGTGTGGCTTACTATTTTGTAAAGGCGTATCTTTTTTTTTTTTCTTTTTAAGTAGGAAGATATTTCAAAATAATTATAAAAGGGCTGGCAAACTGGCTCAGCCAGTAAAGGTGTCTGCTGCTAAGCCTGGCGACCTGAGTTCCATCCCAGGGACACCTGTGATAGAAAGGAAGACCTGATTCCCAGAAGTTGCCCTCCAGACCTACACCATGGCACATACCATGGTACATACCATTTCATTAAAAATGAAAACAATGATAAAGACGATGGATAGTAAATATGTACGTGTTGATAATATGGCTGATTGCTATTAGTATTAGTTCTTAGAGACATCACAGTTGCATGTGCTGTAATTGCACAGGACTGGTGGTGGGACAGCTCAGTCACATCAGCACTGTCGCACACTTGTGAGGAGTGCACTGTTTCAACCTTAGGACGGCTTTGATGATTCCAGGTGATAGGAAATTTAAAGCTCCAATGTTCTTTCGGGCGACAACTGTCGGAGATGTGGACCGTTGTGACATCTGCGGTGTGACTGTGTGGTGTTTTTGTTTTTTTTTTGTTTTTTGTTTTTTGGTTTTTTTTTTTTTTTTTTTTTTGACACATTACCATTTGTGTGAAGGGAGAGGAAAAGAATATTCTCACATGTGTGTGGACACATATGCCCTTGCGGTGATTTGTAACTGAGACAGACAGCATAGTGCCTGGAGAATTTCACCGAGCAGGCAGGTAAGAGTGACGTCTCCAAAAATCACCATGAGTGCCCGGGATCTGGACAGTGAGGAGAGAACAGGGAAAGAGGCTTGCTTGTATCGACTGATTGACCAATTGATTGGTTGACTTACAGATTGATTGGCTGACTGATCGATTGATTTAGACATGGTCTTATAGGATTCAGACTAGCTTCAAACTCCCTATGTCTTCAAGGGTGACCTTGAACTCTCGATCTACCTGTCTCTCCCATCTGAGTGACAGGGTTAAATGTATGCACCATCACTCCACAGTTTATGCAGTGCTGGGCATCAAACCCAGAGCCTCGTGCATATGAGGCAAGTGCTCTCTCTACCAGCTGAGATACATCCTTAGCCTGGGTTCTCACTACCTGTCTTTCTGTGTCATCTCACTTTTTGTACAGCATACTTGTGCTTTCCATGCTAAACACACATATTGACGCTAACTAATCACCAGTAGTCTCTTGGTACAGGGACACAGCAGGATGAGGGGTCCTAACTTTGTGGAGGTCATAGAGTAAAGGGTTAGATAGGTTTCCAACTATGCTAGAAGCTGTAGGTTCAGATATGACCTGATTGCCTACCTTTCCCTGTTGACTGGGTATGGCTGGGCGTGGTTGGGCGTGGCTGGGTGGCAAAGCCTGGTTTAAAGACATTCACTTTGGTAGGTAGAGTTGGGAGATACCAAGCAGACTTGTCATCCTAAGACTGTTTCTCATTTGAGCGGTATCGGGTAAGTCGTACCCCAACTCTGAACGGTTTGGTTTCTTTTTTGTTTTTGTTTTTTTGTTTGTTTGTTTGTTTGTTTTTTGCCTGTGAAGTGAGAACGGTGTTTTGTTCCTGGATCCGTGTACCTCAAAGGCCTTGTGTGGGAAGGGTCTGTGTGGCAGAATTGTTAATGCTCTCGCTCCTAGCTAGACAGGTATACTTCAGAGGGCCAGGCTGTGGCTTAAGATGGAGTATGGGGGCGTGGAGGGGGCTGCTAGACCCAGTGGAAAGAGGAGCAGTTGAGAGACACCCCTCAGGCCACACAGAGAGCCAGGCCTGGCTTCTTTCTCTTTCTTCACTTATTATTGTCACTTGAATGCCATCCTGGCTCTTTCTCCTCAGCAGAGAGGAGAGTGGTTATGGATGCAGTGTACGGTCACATCCTCAGCCACAAAGCACCAGGAGGTGGGTTGGGGCTCAGGAGGGACTGCCACACTCCAACCCCTGTCAGAACTCTCTGGAACCTCTCATGGGTAAGAGAAGAGCCCAGCCAGCAGCCGGAGTCTGGTGTGTGTCTGTGCTCTGCACCTTTGGTCAAGAGGGATTTGCAAAGCAGGAGGAGGGTGTGGCTATAGCTCACGGAGCGGAGTGCTGGCTTGTGTGTGATACCTTGGCAGGCACAGTGGTTCAGTCTGCCATCCTAGCACTCGGGACAGCAGTAATTGTGATTAGTAGGGTCTCAGTAAAGGACCCAGACAGTGTTTAATCGGGAGGATGGAGGCAAGAGGACCAGAAACTCAAGGCCATTCTCAGCAACATGTCAAGTTCTAGGTCAGACTGGCCAACACAAGACTCTTTAAAAAAATGTCTGAGGAACTAGGTAGGGTGGGCATGGTTTCTATATCATGTACCCTCTTGCCAGTGTCCGTCCTGTGTCATCCTCCAGGGCCTGTGGGCACCAGTGTCCCTAACCCCCTTTGTTAGGTGTTGGGTTTCTGTCATGGAGGAAGAAGACTTGATGAGCCAGGCCTTGTGCACTCTTTGGGGAGGAAATTCAGCTCAGAAGAAAGTCACTTGCCCAGGTCACATGACACACAGGAGGCCGTGTCACAGTGAGATTCAGGCTTTGAGGACAGATCTTTGCTCTGTCCAGGTGAGCGGGCTGCACACTGCCATTCCAGAATTGTCCCAAGCCTTTGCCCCACCTGCCTATGAGTCTACCCCCAACTCAGCCTGGGAAACTGAGCCTTCTCATCCACGGGTACTGAGTTCATTTGCATAAGTCTCTCTTCTCTGGGTCACTGTGGCAGTGACTCAGGAAGGGCTTCTTGCAGCAGGCTCCATCTGCTGCTGAGAGACAGACCACAAAAGCCACATCCAGGAGTTTTCCTGAGGGGGCAGAAAGTTACAGGGCCACGTCTGTGGAGGGAGCCTGCCTGGACTCCCATCTCCAACCCCTTTCTGGAACAGCAAACCAGCCAATGTGGGCAGGAAGGAGCCCTTCCACTGCCCCCTTTCTGCTCATTCAAGTGTCTTCAGGTGGCTCCTCACCATCCAGCATCTGTACTGGTCACGCCCACCATCAACAGGCATCCCATGGGGCTCACAGCTGGAACCCACTCTATCCTAGGTGAAAAGCTACAAACCTCCTTTAGCCTGTGTTGGTTAGTGGGGGAGCATGGTGCAAGCTGAAAAAGACACTAGATAGCTGAGGAAAATTGAGGTTGCCATTGAAGCCCCTACTGCCCTCTGAAGAAAGTAGCATTCTGATTGGATTAATTAAACCAGGGAAGGCATGGGAGAGAGGAGCCCCAGCCACATAGTCTGAGAGGGGGTGGAAGAGAGTCATTGTCACTACATCAGGGAAGGAGGCTGGCACTGCCTCCCAGCAGGGCCACCCTGAGATCCTGATATAACCTCCAGGGCTCCCCTTGTGTCCTGGGCAGGTCAAGATGCAGCCCTACATTAAAGTCACCTTTTGCACGACTTTAAAAAGCAGGGTCCAGTTCTGTAGTGCAGTCCTCAAACCCTCCATCCTCCTGCCTCAGCCTCCAAGAGCTGTGATTACAGGAGTGTTTCATGGCATGTTTTAACCACTTGCCACTGCTGTAACAATTATGACTGTAGTGTGTAGTTGTAGACCTCGCTTGGAGATGGAGCTCTCTTCCCAGTAGCCCATGAGGCAGCCATGATAGTGAGTGGGGCTTAGTCTCACCAGGCCTGGGACTTCCTAAGGTGTCACAGTGAGTCATATGGATTCATGTCTGCCAATTTCCCTCTTGATTTACATATGCCCAGGAGCCTTGAAGTCATGTGGGTGGCGGCTCCAGAAAGAGACTGCTCGGTCCCTTGTTCCCAGCTAGGTATCTGACTATCAGCTGGTTCTTTAACCTCCCTGAGACTCATCTGGAGAAGGATGAGACTTAGTCAGGGTTCTCTAAAGACAGAGAACTGAGAGAATGAATACACACCACAAATGGAGCACAGTAAATTGGCTCATGTAACGTTGCCAGGGCAGTCCAGTACCAGGGATCTCACACTGGAGAGGCGGAGAATCAGTAACTGCTCAATTTATGACACTGGATACCTTAGCAGTCCCAGTCTGCCCCCGAAGGCCAGGAGGACTCCTGAGAGCCATAGGTCCTTAGCCCACATTGGAGTGAAGGTCAGAGAAGCTGGTGCCGATGTCAGGAAACATGACAGATGCAGCGGCATCAATGTGGTAGACACACTTATAAGCAAGGAAGAAGGCAGGCAGGCCAAAAGCAGCAGCTTGCCCTCGGGTCTTTTCTATTTGGTCTCTCCATGGTAGTGTGGTGTTTCTGCCCACCCCACTTTCCCACTCTGTTAATCTTTCCAGGAAACGCCTCAACATGAGCTGGTTTCTGATCAGAGGTGTGTCTCTTAGAAGAGCCTGGATCCAGTCAGGTTGACAACCAAGGTCACATGATTCAGCGAGTCTCATCCTGGATGGCTGTTAAGGACAGTGGCACATTCTGGCCTCCGACTGTGCTCTGAAACTTGTGTGGCTAACACAATCCTTGTTGACACATCCTTCCTCACAGAGACAAATCCTGGTCTCTTTTCCGAGGCCAGACTCATCCTGTTGTGTGGGCAGCAGCAGCCCCTTGTGTTTGTAGGGCTGGTAATTGAATGTTTGCTGTGCTGGATCCTGTATGGTCCTCCTGGGACCTTGTCGCAACGGGATTATTTTCTGCACTTGGCAGATAAGGAGACAGAGAGGCTGGGAACAATGTCATCGGGAGAGGATCGCTGGCAGGAGGTCCTGGTGCCAGGAGATTTGGGAGCACGGTTTCCCTGGAGCCCTATTTGTATGTTAGCTGAGTCCTTTCCAAATTTGAGATTGAATCCCCAAAGCCTCTCAAGAAGCCATGCCAAATGAACAGACATCCACCTGCTTGGGCCTAGGCTGATAGGTCCAGACCACCGTGTGCACGGTGTGTGTGCACGAGTGCTTGTGTGTGTGCACATGTGTATATGTGTGTTCACAGCATCTACCTCCTTGGGAAGGCGTCTTCTCACTGTTTCCATCCCTCACTGGTGGTCCCATTGTAGCCTTTCCCCTCTTCGTTGTCTAATGTATAAATAGACCTGAGGAGAGGCCAGGCTGAGATCCAGGAAGGAGGAAGGGAAGGTGAGCAAGTCAGTGAAGGCCTGCCTTGAAAAAAGGGAGGACCCAAGTTTGTATCCTCAGCACCACAGGTAAAAAGCCCATCACCAGAGCGTGGCAGTGTTGTGTAATCACAGCACTCAGGAGGAAGAGACGTGAGGATCCCTGGAGCTCACTGGCTAGTCTCTCTGGCTGAATCAGCAAGCTCCAGGATCAATGAGAACCTTTGTCTCAAGGAAAACACACAATGTGGACCTCTGGCCTATACTGGCACACACACACACACACACACGCGCACACACACACACATCCACACTAACAAGAACATATATAGCCCATACTAAGTTAATAGATACATAGAAACAAAGAAGTAGTGAGAACCATGGTATTCCACGACAGCAGTCAATGTCAGAGACAAAGTCCAGAGAGAGCCCGGTGCCCGGACAGCTTCCTGTGTGTTGTATAAGCCAGACTTCCAGTTAGAGTATGTTTTTAAAGACCAGAGAAGAGGTTGCTTCAAGAGTTTGGGACCAGTACAAGTAAGAATTTGTCTACTTACACGGTACAAAGGAAAGGGGACTTAACTGGTACCCAGGATCCCATGGTTCTTATCCAGAGTTGATGCCCTTTCTGTGCCTCATGTTAATTTTACTATGCCCTCATATCTGAGTGCAGTTGTAAACTATTCCCTGGGTTACTTTGTCTACTCTTCATCACACCCTGAAGGAAGTGCTGTAGGCACCAGGGACCTCCCCATCATCAGGGCTGAGAGTCACACAGAAGACAGAGATTTCTTTTCTTTCTTTCTTCCTTTTTTAAGATTTATTAATTTCATTTATATGAGTACACTGTAGCTGTCTTCAGACACACCAGAAGAAGACATCAGATCCCATTACAGATGGCTGTGAACCACCATGTGGTTGCTGGGAATTGAACTCAGGACCTCTGGAAGAGCAGAGCCATCTCTCCAGCCCTGACAGAGGTTTTTAGAAGGGAGACACATGTACTTACAGGGCAGGCCTGACACACTACCTTGCTACTTTAGACCTCTGACTCTAGTATCTCAGAGCACCCGGGCCATAGTGGGCATAACTGGACAGCTGGTAGCCAGAGCTTTGGGACCAGCACACACCTGCCATTACCTGCTGACCTGGTTAGTCTTTATTAAATGTCAATTTGACACATTGTAGTGTCACCTGGGAAGAAAGGACATCAGTGGAAGGCTTGTGTCCGATTGGCCTGAGGCCATGTTCGTGAGAGGTTACTGTGAACGATGATTTGACATCTGGTGGGCAGCCACTGTGGTGGCACCATCTGTAGGCAGGTGGGCCTGGACTATATCAGAAAACTAGCTGAGATTAAGACAGAAAGCAAGGCAGCAAGCAGCAGCAGCGTTGCTCCATGGTTCCTGGTCAGGATTCCTGCCCTCCCTTCCTCAGTGATGAACTGTGACCTGGAAGTGGAAACCAAATAAAACCTTTCCTCCCTCAAGTTGCTTTGGGTCAGTGTTTTACCACAGCAACAGAAAGCGAACTAGAACAGACTTGTTAATAACAATGTCTCCATGGCAACCCTTGAGCCTGTGCTGGCAAGCAGCTCTAGGAGGAGCATGGCCCCCAAGGTCCCTATCAAGATATGCAGAGGCTCCCAGGACTGAGAAGGGGGTCATCCACTCAATTTCTGAGGAAATGGGTGCTACTGATCCCTTCTGACTTCAGCTGTCCCCTTTGTGAACAGGAATACCAAAGTGTACGCTGCTGGCCAGGCAGCAAACCAAAGGACAGGACAGCTAATGCTGTCACCCAGACGCCAGTGCCAGCATGCCAGGGTGTCATAAAGCTCAGTCTAGCACAGCAAAGTGGCAAAAAAAAAAAAAAAAAAAAAAAGCAAGAATAAAACTCTCATCTATTTAAAAAAGTAACGATAGGAAGAAATACATTTTCATCAGCTCGTCTTCCCGCAGCTGAATCCCGCAGCAAGCTCCCGATTCCAACGTTGGAAAATAAATCAAAATAACTTTGCTGTGTTTAGCCCCATTCTGCTGCGCCTCTCGGCTCCGAGTTAAAAAGCAACAGGTACCGTGGTGTCTCCCAGAAACACAGGAATGGTTTTAAAATGCAATTATGGGGGCTGGTGGAAAAGAAGGGGAAAATGTTTTTCTTCGATTGATGTATGATTGCCCCCATGCTGCCTGGAATCGTATTTTCCCTGGCTCGGCTAAGAAGTGCTATTTACAGGGAGCCTGACAGACGGAAGCGATTGGGGCTGGCAGGTCTAAATGTATTATTTTAGCAGGTCTCCAAGGAGAGATTCCGGGAGGGGCGCTGGCCTTTTAAAGTGCAGAGGACTATGGGTCTTCTCAGCAGCCCCTCCTGCTTGTCAAGACCATTCAGCCAGCCTGGCAGTGGCAGGGAGCTCCCCTCCCCTTCTCTCCCCTCCCCCTCCTCTCTGCAGACCCCGGCTCCCACTTGACAAATGTCATCACTCAGCAAACCTACTGAGGACATCACACTAACCCTGTTAGGCTTGGCTCCTTGCTAGGCACTACAGGGCTTCTTCAGGCCTCTGAGCACACAGAGAATGGAGAAGCCTGGACTCAGGGAGAAAAAAAGACACAGAAGCTGGTCAAAGAAGGGCTAGACAGGGGCTGAGGAGATGGCTCAGTGAGTAGCACGCTTGATGACTTGAATCTGAGTCCTTAGCACCATGTAAAAAGTCTAATGAGGCTGTATATGCCAGCGCTGTGAACTGAAGGTGACAAGAGAATCACTGGGTAAGCCTAGCTTCAGGTCCAGTGAGAGACTGTCCAATGGAGACAATAGAGCGTGATAAAGCAGAATGCCCAATGCTGTCTTCTGGCTTCCACCAGAGCAAGTGGATGCAACATTTCTGCACACACAGGTATACACACAGACATATAAACATGTATGCCCCGTCAAAAATAAATTTAAAAAGGTGGTGGAGGAGGGCCTTGTGCAGGAAGCTGGGGGTCATTTGACACACAGTCCCACAGGGTGCTGGGAACTAAACTTGGGTCCTCTGGAAAAGCAGCCCACAAGGGCTTTTAACCACTGAGCCATCCCTCCATCTCCACCTTGTTTTAGTTATTTGGATACAGGGTCCAGTTCTTAAGTTCAAGCTGGCTTCGAACTCACACTGTAGATCAGGCCTGCCTCCTATAGTGACCCTCGTGGCTCAGAATCTCTCGTGCTGGGGTTGTAGGAATGCGCCACCAGCCACACCGAGCTTCAGAATCTCAGTTTCTTGCACCGATAGCAACTACTGTCTGTGTCCTGGAAAGAGATTATGCAAACGAAAGGCTGAGGTAGGAAGAGGCCTACGGAAGTCCTGAAATGACCTGAGGACCACACCTCAGAAAAGACTTGCCTCAGACGCAGAGGCTGTGAAGGAGGCTGCAGAGGTTGAGTCTAGCGTAGGAGATCAGGCAAAGAATCCAACAGATTCTTCTAGAGAGGTGAGGAAGTGATGTTCTTGAGATCTGGGTTTCTCAGTGTCTGTGCGGTCTGAACCAGGTAATTCCTTGTTGTATGGGGCCAGCCTGTCCCTTGCGGCATCCTCAACAGTGTCCTTAGCTTCTATTCCACCCAGCAAATGCCTGGAGAACATTTTCTCTCCCATTTTCTCTTCTGACAACCGAGACTGTCTATACATTGCCAAATGTCTCTCAAGTGGTTGTACCGGCCTGACTTAACACCCCTAGCTCACATGATCACTGTCCAGCCACTAGATGGGGCCATGTTGGGGTTCTGCTTAGACAAGGTCTTAGATCCTTTGTTCTAGGAAGACCTAGGAGAGAAGGCTAGAAAAGTGTGGAGCTGGGGACTCACGATATTTGTATTCAGAAAAAGAAATATATTGGTATTCAGAATGGCAAATATACCCAATGTCCCTATCCTGAATACATCAGGATTTGGTTTTAGGGGGGCCCCTGAGTAGGTGATCTATATGATGCCTGGCAAGAATGTCTCCCATGGAAGAGGAAGCTTGACTTCAACCCCTCCCCCCCCAACAACTTTACTGTCTCCACAAACTTCCTGCAGATTGCCCTCTCTGGGAGGTGAGAAAACTGACGTTCAGAGAGGCTAACAAACAGCCCAGGGTTCCACAGTTAACAGGAAGCAAGACAGAGACAGACTTAACCGCTAACCTCAAACCTGGCACTCTTGTCTACCTAGGGCTCCCCTTTTAGAGGGAGGAAAAACGACCTCTGAGGACATGTTGTAAAGCCGCTCGGGGCTCTGGAGTCCAAACTCAAGTCATGGCTCTGCCTTTCCGAGCTGGGTAGTCCCAGGTGAGCTATTCAACTGTTCTTCTCCAGCTCCTAATTCATAATGTGCTTTCAAGGATTGTAAGGGCTAGGTACTTAGAATAGCACTTGACACTCCGCAAGTACTCAGTAAATGTCACTACTGCTGCCATGGCCACATAACAGAGCTGTGTGGTGAGGTCTTGGGGTAACCATTTCCTGCTGGTCTGGACTCTTATGATCAGTGCTTTTTCCAAAAGGGGCTTGTGGGCACTGTGTCTCTGAGTCTGAGGTGTTTATAGTGGTTCTAATTCATCCCCAGCCTGAGCCAAATGTCACCAGAAAGCCACACCCTGTGGTCTGTTGATGCCCCACCTTGCCACTTTTATAGCTCAAGATAGCAGCAGGCCTGGTTCCTTAGTGAAGGCCAGGAGAGGGGAGTGGCCAGGCAAGCCGTTGGCCCTTGTGGGCAGCCTGTGCAGAAAACCAGGCAGTCCAGATGTTGGGCTACTCTCTTGGTTACTCGTGCATAGCTGTGTCTCTGACTGGGAATTTCCCACCCAAGTCCCCGGGAGATGTCACTTGTTTCTCTGCCTCCCCTGTAGTCAGAACACAGTGGTGTGACCTGGGCTTTGGCCTGTAGGTATTTCTTCCTGGGATCTGCAGTCAGGCTTGTGGAGAAGCAAGTGCAGCAGGGTTCTTTGTGGCAAAGGGGAAGCTACCGGCCTCCTCTCTAAAGCTAGTTATCTGTGCCAGTTGAGAGGGTACCTTGAGCAGTCTTGAAAGTTACCTTAGGACTGAGTTGTGATTATGGAGCCTCCAGATCTGGTTTCTTTTTGTCCCCACTACTCTCTCTCTCTCTCTCTCTCTCTCTCTCTCTCTCTCTCTCCCTCTCTCTTTCCTCCCTCCCCTCTCTCTTTCCTCTCTCCCCTCTCTCTTTCTCTGTTCCTTCCTTCCTTCATTTCTTTTTTCTCTCTCTCCCTCCCTCCCTCCCCTCTCTCTTTCTCTGTTCCTTCCTTCCTTTCTTAATTTTTCTCTCCCTCCCTCCCTCTTTCTCTCTTCTCCCTTCCTTTCTCTCTCTCTTTCTCTTTCTCTTTCTTTCTTTCTTTCTTTCTTTCTTTCTTTCTTTCTTTCTTCATGTATTTTATGTATATGAATGTTCTGTCTCCGTGCACATCAGAAAGGGGAATCAGATCCCATTACAGATGGTTGTGAGACACCATGTGGTTGCTGGGAATTGAACTCAGGACCTCTGGAAGAGCAACTGATGCTCTTAACCAATGAACTAACTACCTTTCCAGCACCGGTCTGGGTTTCTTATTCCTGCAGAGGCTGATTGTGAGATCAACTGGAAGTCCTTTATAAAATCTTCTTCTTAAGTGGAGTGAATTAGTTTCTTCTGTCATGTGTGTGTAAGTGTGTTTGTGTGAGTGTGTGTGTGTGTGCACAAAATGAGGATGTTTGTCTTAAGAGTGGGGTGTAAGAAGTGGGTCAGTCCCAGAGGCAAGTGGATTTGGGGTTGGATTGTGATAACATGTTGTAGGCACTGAAAGAAACCAGAAATTTCCACTTCACCATGGTCTTCCTGTCACCTGCTGTCTCTCCTCCTCTTTGTCCTGTGTAAGTTTCAGACTTGTGACACCCATCTACTTGGACAGACACTGAGGTATCACCAGACGGCTTCTGTGGGCTCAGTCCTTTGTGCCCGGGTCTATATCAAGCCCTATGGGGGAAGCTCAGACCTTGAAGGAGGGGACCTCTGCCTATGCCTTGTGGTTAGCCACAGTGCTCTGACCCACAGTATGACTATGAGCAGCCTGACTGAAGGCCAGCTGATCTGAGCACTTCCCACAGTTCTACATACTGTAACTAGACAGTGAAGGACACCTGCCACCCAGAGAGAAGATGACAACATCACTACTCTCCAGACTGGAGAGTCTAGGCATTTGTGTAAGCGTACACATAAAACAATCTCTCTCTCTCTCTCTCTCTCTCTCTCTCTCTCTCTCTCTCTCTCTCTCTCTCTCTCTCTGTCTCTCTGTCTCTCTGTCTCTCTGTCTCTCTCTCACACACACACACACACACACACACACACACACACACACTCACACTCACACATCAAACATTAGTCAGGAGCAGAATTAATGTATGTATGCCTCCTGCTTGCCTGTGCTCAGCTCAGCTTCTTTCTCTTTTACAGTTCAAGAACTCTGCCAAGGGAATGGTGTCACCCTTAGTGGGCTGGTTCCTCCCGTATCAGTTAATTTAAGACGATCATATGCTCACAGACCAACTTGATCTATATAATCTCTCTCTGAGACTCTCTTAGGTGATTCTAGGTTGTGTTGAGTTGACAGTTAAAGTCAACCAACCCAGTAGCATTAAAGACTCCAGTTTCCTAATTGGAATAGACATATTATGTGAATGTCTGCTGCCTTAACTTTGTGTTTAACTTTGTGGATTGAGGACAGCTCCATCACTGCAGGTGCCTCTATGGGACAGACTTGCCTCTCACACCTCCCTGACCTTTGCTGGTGCTCTAAAATCTATAGAAGTGGGGCTCCCTGTATCTCCTGTGGAAACCTTCTCTAGGCTCATCCTGAAATTCCCTCCTCCTCCCAGGACATCCCTAGCCTGCTCTGCTCCACAGGGCTGTGCTGCGGGGCCCCTTTGTCTCCTCCAGGAAGGAGCCCTGCTGGTTCATTTCTGTTTTATGCCATCTCTTTCTTTTTTCTGGCTGTCCTGGTTCTATGGCAGGTCTGCTTTGTCCTCTGCCCCAGGCTCTTGCTGCTCCCTCCTCTCCTCTTCCTGCTTTGCTAGAGAGATGCTAATTGCACCTGCAATTACCTAATTGCCATGGCAATTAGCCAGTTGCACTCTATTTTGAAGGTGCGAATGGCAAATTGCACACACACACACACACACACACACACACACACACACACATCAACCCCACCACCATCCCCCACCAGAAACCCCCACCCAACTGTGCTCAGAGATCTTTAACCTCAGCACCCCAAACCCAGGGGGAGAGGCCAGAATGTAAGTGGGGCGTGAAACTCTTAAAGCAGGTGGGGTGGGCCCCAGTCTATGGGGGTTTTCCTGAAGCAATGAACAGCCTCTCCAGCACAGAACAAGGCCAAGCTAGCAGCTTTAATTGTAGTGATTTTCATATTAGCGCTAGTGCTGATGAGAGCCAATCACCCATCAGTGCTTGGCAAGGTCACTTAAGGTGCTCAGAGGGTAGGAGCCTGACCTGCACACTAGGCTGCTATGATAAGCTGGAACCCAAGCCTAGAGAGATAGAGGGCGTTTCTGGGTACAGGGCAGGACTGCAGATTAGACCAGAGGCCGGCTGTGCTCAATAGCTGTAGGTACCTGTGAGTAGTGTGTGCTGTGGCCTGACAGGTAAACGCTGCTGGGTTCCCTGGGTGGGCCTGTGATAGTCACTACTGTCAAGTGGACAGGATCTAGAATCATCTAGGAGACAAGCTTCTGAGCACGCCTATGAGGGATTTTCTAGACTGGGTTAACTGAGGTAGGAAGATCCATCTTAACTGTGGGCAATTTCTGCCCACATTCACTGACGGGGACAGTGTCCCAGACCTAATTCAGAGAGACTGAACCAAGTGCTCACTTTTGCCTCTCTCTTCCTGACAGTTGGTGCACTGGGACCAGATGCTTCAAGTTCCTGCCATCATGGCTTTTCAGCCATAACAGATCGAAGCGAACTAGGAGCCTGAATACACCCTCCCTTCCTTAGGTATAGTTTGTTAGGTATTTTGTCGAAGCAAAGAGACAAGTTGCTAATACAGGGCCCAAGGCTGCCCACCCTCCTCGAATCCCCTTCCTGTGACTTGGGGCTGCACTTTCCTAGGGAGATGTGTAGTCTGAAGAGATGTCCTCCCACAGAACCAGTGCCTGGCCCCATGTCTGTATTGAGCATGAGTGGTTGCAGACATAGATAGGGGTGGGGGTGGGGCCTTGGGTCTCTGAGGGCTTGTGAATGGTGCTGCAGGATCAGGAACTTGGATCTATTCAGGATGTGGGAGGAGCCTGGGATACAGTTCATCTTGGGGGACAGGTATGGGACTTCCTGAGGAATTAGTCTCAGAGCTGTTTCATGAGGCTGGGGGGCATTTTTATTTAATTAGGGTGTGTTTGAGGGATCTCCAGGGGGACAGATGACCACTGATCTGCTTGTAGATGCCACCATTGTAGCCTTTCACATAACCTGACACAACGAAGTCCCTATAGGTTAATGAAGGTAGTACTGGGGGGCAGGTGGCAGAAGAAATAAATCAGAGGATGTTGTGCCCACTGGCTATGCATTAGTGCCCTTAGACAAAGAGGCAGATAGCAGGAAGTGTTGTGACAGTTAGGGGACAGTCAATCAAGATCAAGATTCAACTTCCCACTGGGAAGATCAGGCCTTGTGTCTGAAGGCGTAATGGGAGTGGTGGATGTTACCACAGTTTGAGCCTCAGTTTCTCCATCTGCGTTTGAAGTCCTTGCCCGTGTTGCAGGTGGAAAGTCTGTTCTGATAGAGTCTCTAATGGTTCCCAGTATAGCTCTTCTTTCTGCCTCTACCAGCAAGGAGCCTGTACCAAAGCCCTGAAGCAATCCAGTCCTCCAAGGTACCTGCTCCCTGTTCTCCGGCACTCAGCTGCCCGGAAAGCCCTGCAGGCTTCTGCCCTGGATTTTGCACCCCCGATGAGAGAAGGGAATAGATTTTGGACTAATTTTGTTTTGTTTTTGAACTAGTACCTGGTCAAAGTCTCAAATGTATGTGTGTGCATGTGTGTGTGTGTGTGTTCACAAGTCTGTGTGTATACATGTATATGAATGACTCCTTGGAGGCCAGAAGGAAATGGCAGGTATTTTCTGTGAATCTCCTCTTTATTTACAGAGACAAGATCTCTTGATAACTCCGAGCTTCCTATAAGGCTAGTCTAGCCAGCCTGGGTGATGCTGAGAGCTAGGATTATGGGTGGGCCTCCATGCTCACTGGTTTTCTATGTGCGTGCTGAGGATTTGAACTCCAGGCCTCCAGCTTGATTGGCAAGTGCTTTATCCACAGAGGGACTAGCTTCTGAGGTCTAAATCACAAAGCATCTAAGGAGTAAAGGTGGAACACTGGCCTGGAAAATTGAGACGGTTTGATTAGCTGCTCCAAGCTGAAGCAGAGGCAGTGGACAGCCCACTTTCCTGCCTTCCCCATCCCTCCACAGACTGCAGGCCGCCTCAATGGGGACACCCAGCTGAAGACAACAGAGTGGAGGCCGCCAGTATCAGTTAATTAATTCGCCAGAGGGAAGGAAGGCTATATATAACCCACTGAGAGCAGAGGGCCAGGCTGGGGCCAGGCTTACTCCCTTGTGGCCTCAGTGGCCCTTTCAATGATACAGGTTAACGAGTGAGCCCGAGCAAGCAAGCGCAGGCCTCCTTGCCAGCACGACAGGGGCTAAAAATAAAAGAGGAGGAGCAAGGTGCCCTCCCTGGTGAATCAGACGCCTCAGGTTATAATTTCCATGCTGAAAGGGAACTTTCCTGCTGTCTTAACACTTCGGGAGAAGCAGGGCTTGTTCGAATACAGCAGGGACAGTGGAGAGAGAGAGAGAGAGAGAGAGAGAGAGAGAGAGAGAGAGAGAGAGAGAGAGCAGGAGATCAGGCCCGCAGTAGGGCCACAAGACTCAAGGTACTCCAAAGATGCAGACCTAAGAATCTCTTTGAATCAGTAGCCTCTCCCACTACCTGGTGACTTGTCAGACAAGGAACCAAAGGCGAAGTGAAGGAAAGTAACTCACCAGCAGTCTGATGTAGAGAGGCTGATGACAGTCCCTTAGGCCCTCAGCCAGGGCTGTGACTTCTCCATGCTCAGCTGCTGCTATGTGGCCACGGGCCTGACCACTCAGGTCTTCCCCTATGCTGTATTTCCTACCTCTGACTCCATACTGCTCTGTTTCTTGCTCCCTCCAAGAGCCCTAACAATTGACAAAAAAATCTGTAATTCCACCCCTTGCTCCACCACCTGAAGAGAATATGAAGGTCCTTGTCACACATCCATCTCTGTTTTTGAAGTCACTCTGGCCCATTTGACTGAGACAGACACATGGAACTTCTCACATAGATAGTGGGACCCATCATTGTTCTGGACTTGACCAGGGTAGCATTTTGCCTCCTCTAGCACACTCCAAGTGTCTGCCTCTCTCTCTCTCTCTCTCTCTCTCTCTCTCTCTCTCTCTCTCTCTCTCTCTCTCCCTCTTTCTCCCTCTCTCCCTCTTTCTCCCTCTCTCCCTCTTTTTTCTCCCTCTCCCTCTCTCCTCCTTTTCTCCCTTCTCCCTCTCTCTCCCTTCCTTTTTCTTTTCCATTTCTCTTTTTCTTTTCTTTCCCCTTTTTTTTTGGGTGGGGGAACAGGATCTTACTATGTAGTCCTGGCTAGCCTAAAACTTGCTATGTAAACCAGGCTGGCTTTGAACTCATAAAGATCCACTAGCCTCTGCCTCCTAAATGCTGGAATTAAAGGTGAGTGTACCATGTCCAGTCCAAGTGTCTTTGATTGTCTTTCCTTCTACCATGTGAGTTCTGGGGATTGAACTCAGATCTTTGGGCTTGGTAGCAAAGTGCCTTAACCTATGGAACCATCTCCCTGGCTCTTTCTCAAGTGTCTTAGGGCAGTAAATACACCTCACACATTTCTCCAGTGGGCCTGGCTGCCTCTGTCTCATGACTCTCCAAGAGAGCAGAATGTTCATGAAAATTAAATGAGTCCCCGGGCCCCGTCTTTGCCATCCTCCCCAAGCCCCAACCCCCTCTCTCTAGCATATGCTGTGAAAGCCAAAGACAGAAATAAATTGGAGTATGTTGTATGGATCGCGGCAGTTCTTTCTGGAGCTGACGGGACTCGGGTATAAGGACTTGGGTACTTAGTAGAAGCACACTGAATCAAGCTTGCCCCCTACCCTCTCTATGTGGCTGTTTCATCTCTTTGGCTGCTTTGGCGGCATCTGAAGAAGAAGAGATCCCATTCAAAACAAGGAGGAAGGGAGGCAGGACAAAGGAAGAGGGCAAGATGATATAGTAAGACCTACTGGTGTAGTCGTGGCTGGTACTAGTCTGACTGGATGGCAGATGCGAGCAGATTAAAAGCTGGTCTGCTCCAAGATTACTGTATCTAATTACGTACTCAACCTCTAGTTAACCTCTCTCTGCAGAGGCAACTGCCTCCACCTTGGATGTTTGAGCCTCACCCCCACCCTCCCTTGCACAGATGTGTGCACAGGAACTTGGGCATGTTTGTTTGTTGGTCTCTGGATTTCGACAACGGATTTCATCCTAACTCCAGGGCTGGACCTCACTCCAGTCATGGCTTCTGTGTTGTTTCAATGACTTCCTCACACACTTCTGTCTTCTCTCTGTCTCCTTTGCTTCTTTCTCCATCTCTGCTAGTCTTGCCAGCATGGTGAGGACCTGAACCACAAGCTGACACTGGGATATAGCCTGAGGCTAGAAAGGAGTTTGTCTGAGAAAGGAAAGAGAAAACAGTGGATAATGGATGCTTACCTGGACCTCCTACAAGGACTCAGACTCCCACCCACACTGAGCCTCTCTCCAGAGCCATCATGGCCTTGCCACCCAATCATCAGATTCCCTCTCTGCCCTTCTTCCCTCCCTCCTACAGCTTCCCTGCCCCCATGCACTCCACACCTCTACAGGGACCCACTCAGTCTGCTGGACCCTTATCAGCTGTCCTCTGCCTCCTTCCTGGCTTCTGACCACCAGCACTTATGCTAGCTCCAGTCTTCCTGTAACACCCTCTTCTTCGCCTTGTAAAGCTTCCAGCTCCTGCCCTGTCTCCCCTTCCCTTAGAGCCAAATCTTTTACTTGAGGTCATCTAGAGGTGAAGTAGCCTCTACTCTCTGTGGATTTGCTTTGAATGAACCAATGACTGACTGACTGAATGAAGGAGACTCTGAGGGTAGTGTAGTTGGGGGAAGGTCCTGGAGTCAGTCAGATGTGGTTCAGTCAAGGCCATGACACTGCCTACTGCATGACCCGGGTGGCCACGCCCCAAACATGTCCTCAAGGACCTCATCTATACACAGACCTGAGAGGCGCCATGCCTTCCATCCCCCTACTTGAGGCTGGTATATGGATTCTAGAGGAACATGTTGAAGAGCTGTTTACTCTGCAGATCCAGACTCCTGGTCAGCATACAGCCACCGGCAGCTCTGACACTGTTGCTTGGCAACAGAGATAGTCCCATCATGAGGGGCTGTAGGTATCCTGGTTGTTGGTGTCTGCCAGGAAGAGAGTCTCAATGAGGGCAGATAAGGCTGTCCTGAGTATGTCTGTGGAAGGTTGTCTTGATTGCCTTAACTGATGTGGGAAGACACATCCTGAAGATGGGTAGTGTCCCTAGGTTTGGGCCTGGGATTAGATGAGTAGAGAAGCCAAGGTTCTAAGCATGTATACATTCATTCTTTCTCTCTTCTTGACTGTGGATGTTCTGGGAGTGGCTGACTCAATATCCCACCACTGTGATTTCCCCCTACAGTAAAAGACTATACCCTGCATTAGAAGTGATGGCAAACTGTTTCCGCCATGTGTTTATCTTTTCCAGGATATCTTATCACACCAGCAGAAATGAAACTGGGGTACCACGCACAGGAGAAACTTGATTCTCTTTACCTCAGTCCACTTCTTTGGTGTCTCCAGGTCAGTGGGTCATGAGCGCCTGCTGAGACCACAGTTGTCAGTCATAATGAACCAATATCTCAGTAGGCCCAGAATATTATCCTGCCCTGCCCTGAGACCCCAGCTCAACTTCCCTGGCTATTCCGTATGCATCCCAGACTAAGGGACATTGGATAGCGTTCCATCTCTTTATATATATGCACAAAGGAGATTGAAGGGCCTCTGAGAGCTGCCACCACTCCAGTCCACACTCCTGTCCTGCCATCACTGATGATCTGGGAAGACAGCTCTGGAGTACTTGTCTGTGGCATGCTGTTCTTGCTATGGTGGGTTCCCTTGCTTTCTGGGCTTCCAGCCCTCACTGCTACCCTGCACTCCTTTCCAAGCGCCAGTCAGGCATGGGGACTGTTGGCTTGTCCAGAGCTGTGACCCTGGCAGGCGGGGAGGAGGAGGGCGGGCAGAGCTGTCACCCTTCAGCTGGCTAATGTGGAGGTCTTAATGAATATGAATGGCCGCCTCCTCCTCCACAGAGCTGGCCCCATCAGATTCCTTCACACCTCGGTGAGCCCAGAAAGGTTACTTGGAATTAAATGTAAATCACATATTTACTGGTATGAATCAGCTCACGGTATCACTTTCTCACCAGGGAGAATTTAATCATGCCTCAGCCCTGAGGGCTTCTCTGTTCCCGTGGGGTTGTAGGGCACACCTGAAAAGAGAAGGTCATGGCCTTCCAATGAGGGGGTGAGGCTCGGGGTGTTGCTGAGCCTGGGAAAGGGCAGTGGGGACTGTGAAGGCTTGATGCTGCTCTGCATGGTCCTTTGGTACCCAAGTCACGACCGTCTGCTAGTGAGTATCACTTGAGTGAGTCAGAGAGGCAGTAGCAATGGGCGGACCGTGGTTCAGTCCACAGTTAACACTTGTTATGAGTTGAATGATCTCAGGAATATCACCACTAAAAGGAAGCTATCAGTGACTTCCCTTTCTAGTGTCTTGCAGATTTCTGGAGCTTTGGGGAAAATGATAGAGGCCTCTGTAGAGACCCCATTTGTGTTACCCTGTGCTGAGAGGCATACTAAGTAGAGGGCCCCTTGAGCCATGAAACCTGGTTCTGAACTTGGCTTGTCCCTTGCTCCTCTGTGAATACTTAGCCATTCTCCACAGGCAAAGGTCCTTATCTACAAAACATGGGTGCTGCATAGGGCCCGTTGGCTCTACTGACCCATTGCATGTTAAGACACCTACAACACGGAAGTGTTCTGTAACCGTGAAGAGAATGACCAGGAGACCAGCACAAAGGCTCCTGAAAAGGAATAAAGGCAGTCAGCCCCTGGGTTCCTGGGTCTCCTTCAAAAGCCACGTCCTTCAGATTCTCTATGATTAAGGTTCACATTGACCATTGAGGAATAATGAGACCGTCTGTGAGGAGAGGCTTAACGGTCTGTATGTGCAAACTATAAAGGGGCGTGGTGGCTAAGGAGCTCTGTATGGGTCACTACCTCAGCTGGGCAGGATGCAGGGGATATCTGCTTCCTCAGGATGTCACCTGACCTTCTCTTCCCAAGTCTATTCATTAGAGCCCAGTCTCAGGGCTAACAGCTGTATGTGTTTGATGAGACCTTTACAGCTTCCAAACATCACGTGAGGCAGGAGCATGCAGCTTGCTTAACGAGGCAGCATGGTGGCATGAAGGACTTCTTGCTGCTCTCCAGTTCTGCACATGAAAAGCCTGAAGGAGGAGGTGGCATGTACAGTGGTCCCCAGCCTGACTTTCTCCTCCAGTACACACTGTGCTCAGAGTCCTCCCCAGAGCCTGGACTTTATCCACTGGACTGCTTCCTAACTGCAGAACGATTTTCCAGAAAACTGAGCCTGCATTGTCTGCACAGGAAGCCAGTTGGTGCGCGTGTGTGTGTGCGTGCGTGCATGTGTGCATGTGTGTGTGTGTGTGTGTGTGTGTGTGTGTTTAACCCAAAACTCAGATGTAGTTCTTCATGTATCAGGAAGTTTCTTTCTACAGTTTTTAAGGAACACAGCTCCCTTGGGTGTAAATCAAGGAAGGGCCTTCTTTTTATGGATGCCCTTGGTGCCAGAAAAGCTCTGGCTTTGTTTACCAGCTTCAGTCGGAGGAATGTCTATCAGATTTAGAAGCAGTCTGTCAGTAACCCTGCACTGTGGGTGGGAAGCCGAGGTTCCAGAGCAAAGATGTCCATTTTAGATGTTATTTGAGTTATCTATCTGTTGTTGTATAACTGTATTCGCTGGGGGCTCTCCAGAGAAACAGAATGAATATATGTGTGGTTTATTAGAGTGGATTGTAGGCTGACGTCCGAGTAGTCCAATAATAGATGTTTCATGATGGAAAGGCTAAGAATATAGTATCTGTTCAGTCCTTGAGGCTGGCTGTCTCAGCAGTCCTAAGCTGGCACTGGCTTTCTGGTGGATTCTGGTGGATTCCTGGAGACCTGTTGGTCTTCAGTCTACACTGGAATTCCAAAGAAGTGTGTTCTAACATCGGTGAAGGAACACTGCAGAGTGGCAGCAGGACAGATAGTTTTGCCAGCTCCACTGAAGGCAAGCAGGCAAGCAAAGTTTCTTTCTTCTATGTCCTTTTATGTGGACAGCCAGCAGAAAGGGAGGCTTAGATGTAGGGGTGGATCTTCCTGCTTTAAATAATCCGACTAAGAAAACTTGAACTTTAGTTGATTCTAGATGCAGTCAAGTTGACAACCAAAGAATCATAATAACCAATCGCCCTAAAACTCAGTGATGTTAATGAAACTGGATGACCACAGTCCTAAATCCTTGGGATCTGGAATTTTGATAGAGTCAATGGTAATGTTTGGTCTCTACCACACTGTGCCTGGAGCCCCAGCCTTAAAGATTTGCATACTTGGTGCAAAGTAAGGTAGAGATTAAACTGTTGGTAGCTGGAGCCACCCAGAGGCTTCTTGATCTGTTTGATGGTTAGGTTGGGATATTTCAAAGTCTATATAAAAGCTGACCTGTTGATTAGTGTGTCCTAAATGCATCTCCATACATTCGAGTTTCTTTTGACATAGGGACTGGAGTCTGAGGGAGGGAGGACAAAAGAGGGAACTCCACAAATCCAGTGTTTCAAGGGTCGAAGGCTTCGGATGTTCCCTCGGACCATGGAAACCAGGCAGGATCATTTCTATTTGTTGTAAACTAGTGACGGAGGTGAGTTCCCATTCAAGGGGAGACAAGTTAGATTCTATTTCTGGGTGGGAAGTGGCAAGGTCACATTGCAGAAAAACTCATGGGGTAGAAGTCCCTAGCTGAATATGGGTTGATGGCGTTCTGTGGCTACAAGTTCTCAAGCCAAGAGACAGGCCAGGGAGAGGAATCCTACTCCAATTTCTCCAAGCTTCTGAGCTTGGAGAGCCAGTTTGTAAGACAGGATTCAGTTGGAGGACTTTTTCAAAGATAGATTTATTTTTATTGTTTTTAATTATGTGTGTGGAGGGGATATATACGCATGTTATACAAGATCGGAGGTATTATATGTCCCTGGAGCTGAAGTTACAGGCAGTTGGGAGTGGCCTGACAAGAGTGCTAGAATTTGCACTTGGGACCTGTGCAAGATCAGTCTGCACTCTTAAACCCTGAGTAATCTATTTCACTAACCCCCAGCTAGTGATCTTTTGATGGCAAGAAACAGACACCCAATTCAGGTAACCCAGGTAAAGAAATGTTCATTTTTTTTAAAGGAGGTTCAAGGATGCCAAATAAATACAGGGATGGAATTCTAAGTCCACTTCATGAATATTGGTGCTCTCCTGGAAGACCAAATAACTCGAACAATTTCTCCAAGATGGTTTGCATGTCTCTTGGGATATCTTTTTCTGCTACCCGGATTCCCTTGCTCATTTCAAACCTTCCTAGTCCTGATGATCAGTTCATGGCTTTCTCATGACAGCCATGAGGTTGCTAGAACCCAAATTCTACCTTTTGATTCTTCAGCCCTATGTCCACTCTCAGAGATCCAGTACTCAGGTTCTGATGGGCTCCGTCCATCTTTCCCAGCCATTCCTCACAGATCTTGGTTTGCTGCTCAGCCTATAACCAAGACACCTTTGTGTCAGGTGCTGAGCCTTTGGCCCAATTCCCTGGTAGTTATGGAGAGCCTTGAGCAGAGGGGACTCCATAGAATGAAATATGACCACAGGCTCTTGTCCGAATCTCCATGGGAGGCACTATCCCTTAACAAACATTTGTTATGAGTGAACCACCATCAGCCCCTTAGTGCCCTCTCCTTTTAGACTGTGGTAGAGGAGAAACTTGATGGAATAGGGGCAAGTATTCTGTGATCTACAAATTGATATACAGATGGGAGCAGTAGCATGATTGATCCATCCATCCATCCATCCATCCATCCATCCATCCATCTATCTACCCACCTATCCATAGATCCATCCACCTAATTATCTACTCATGTAAGAACTTCTTCTTGGGCTGGGGAGATGGATCAGCAGGAAATGCCCTTTGTGGTCAAGTCTGAGGACCTGAGTTTAGATCCTCAATTCTTGTGTAAATGTGGGAGAGCAGCACACACATCTTTATCCAGCTCTTCTACAGTGAAATGGAAGGCAGAGGCAGGACAAGTCCTGGAAACCCACAAGCCAGCTTCAAAGGGAAACAGCAGGAAACAACATGAGACCCTGCACTCAGCAAGACAGAAGACAAAAAACTGATTTCTGTGGATATCTTCTGACCTCCATATGTTCACAGTGGCACATGGATGCCTCCCTTTCCTGTAATGTTTTTTTTTTTTAAAGAAGTATTTCTTGAGTTGGGCTGTAATCCTAGCACTCAGGAGACATACACATTGCTGGAATTCAAGGTCAGACTGCAGTAATTATGTTCCGGGCAGTTTGGGTGACATAGTTAGACCCCATACCCACCCCCAAAGAAAGCAAAAGATAAAAGGAGAGGAACATTTATTTAGCATCTGTGAGGTGCACCCCAGTGTTCTCAGAACTAAGGGGGCACCAACTAGGGGGGGGGAGCTAGCCTTGGTTTTCCTTTCCCTCCTCACCTCTGCAATTACATATCAAGACACAAGACCTGCAACCTGCAAATGCCCCAGTAGCTTTATCGCCGGCTGGTAACAGAGGCATAAACACACCCAAGCTCGATGCAGTAACCTACAAGTAAATTAAGCCACATTGAAATAGCATCTTTCACCAAGCAGACTGTGGAAGATTTAAACACATACTGAGAGCGGTGGTGTGAAAAGAACTGAGCAGACTTCCAGATCACTCATGGAAGTGTGAATCAGTACAGATTCCAAATGGAACATCCCTTAAAATGGCAAAAGCGCTCCTCCCGGGAGGCTTTGCCTCGTGTGCTCATTGCCGGCAACTCTCTGTAACTTCAAGGATAAAACGACCTAAATACCCACCAGTGGGAGAAAGGCCAGGCAGATATGGTGCATTGGCCCAGCAGACACCCAAGTAGCCATGAAACACAAGAGCCATGACATGCCTCTTAGGCAGAATGCACTGTCAAGTTAAAAACACAAGAGACAGAATCATAAACACCAGTGGGGTTTAAACGTGCTAGGAGGGGCTGGAGAGAGGGCTTGGCAGGTAAAGACCTTTGCTGCTCTTTGGAGTGTTGGGGGCCGACTTTTAGCAGAAAGCGGCTATCAGCTTTGCAGCCATCTTGAGCCATATACCCTGACATGTGACTTGGATTACAAAAGCCTACAACAGCTGAGCACACTCTGATAATTTTGGTTTAGATACCTTGAGATTAAAGGTGCGTGAAATTAAAGGTGTGTGAGATTAAAGGTGTGTGACTTAAGAGTATGACTTAGAAGTATAGAGATCAGAGTTAGAGACAAGACCTAAGGGCATGATTATAGGTGTGGCTTAGAGGCGTGGCTTAGAAGTGAGACATATAAAAGGCAGAGACAGAACAGAACTGACTGTCAGACATTAGGGAGAGAACCAGACACAGCAGAGAGAAGACAGGTAGCAGGCACTTGGAAGAGAACTTGGAAGAAGTAACTTGGAACTTGGAGGGACTAGGAGCTAGAGACTAGGCACTAGGAACTCAAGACTTAGGACTTAGACTGAAGAATAAACGGGATTGAATTACACTCTGTCTGGTCTGCATTCTTCGAGTCTGTCCTCACTCTTGCTCTTGCTGAACCCCGACCCGCAGACCGGAGCGGCAGCTTGGGCCAGGATACAGTGGCCGCCCAAACGTGGGTCGGCCCGGGCCTCAACATTTTGCTTGGGCCTCGACATTTTTTTGCCGCCCCAACGTGGGGCTAGTGTGGACCCCAACATTGGAGGGCACAGGTTCAGTTCTCAGCACCCGTGTGACAGCTTAGAAGCACCCTTAACTCCAGTTTCAGGGGATTGGATGCCCTCTTCTGGTTCTGTGGGCTCCAAGCGCATGTCAGCGCACAGACATGCACATGGGGAAAATAAAAATGAATAAACCTTTGAAAAATATTAAGGTCTGGGAAGTAGAAGAACACACACACACATATACACAAGCACAAGCACCTGTATAAGTGCCTGCATCCTCATACACACTTTCCTGTGAGAACATACAATGCCTCTGTAAGAATTGACAAAAACCTACCCAGTGGTTTTCTACTAGACAGGGAATTAAGAATAGGTGTGTGGGAGGAGACAGTCTACTATATACATTTTTATTTTTAAATTTGGAACTATTTATTGCTTTAAGTATTCAAAATTTAGTTTTAAGTAAGTCTCAAAATAAATGTTAACATCTTACTAGATGTTGTAAGTTGCACATCTCCGCATGCTACAGCTAGAGCTACCTTTCCTGTCTTGAGTTCTTTTCCCCGATAGGCACAGGGAGGGACTCTCTGGGAACCTAGGCACACCTCTGGCCCAATGACAAGAATTTACAAAGGAGCAATTGCAGTAAGTACAGCTCCTACGCACAGTTCAAATTGAGGGCTCAGATCTCACCCGGATGATATTCTAACTTTCTGTGCCTGGTGAGCCAAGCAGAAGAGCCAGGTGGCTATTAGGGACGAGGAACATGAAGATAGAGGTCACTTGGTGGCTGTTCTAGGGAACTTGGGCCAGTGAACAAAGGTGACTTACTTCATTCACCTTATGTCTTCTCGGAGATTTGGGGGAGATTCTGTAGCTGTTGGTCTTCACAGGGGAAAGAAGGACACCCTTTTCATAAGAAGTGAGGTCCTGTGACAGGATTGATGCTCACACAGCAGCAACGGCTGCCTACACAGGAGCTGCACCAGGTCAAAACAGCCAGCATTTCAGCACGGATCATAGAGCAGCTGCTCACAAGTCCCCAGTCCCTAGCTGAGGAGCTATTGACAGTCAACGGCTGCTAGAAGGAGAATCAATCTCTTTAAATGTGTGGCCCTGCTAAGTCAGCCATGCTCCAGTGATGGCCACACACCCATGCCTGTATGAACAGCACAGATTGAACTCAGTGGTCTACTTAAAACAAAGTTGGGAGGTGTGGGAGGCAGGTATATCCTGAGGGAGTTATAGAGAGGAATTGTGTGTGTGTGTGTGTGTGTGGGGTGTAGATATATGATCAGAATTTATCCTATGCATGTTGGAAATTCTCCAAGAATTAATACAAGATTGTATTAGAATAGTTCCATGACCACAAAATGAATGAGTCCCCAAACTGTAGCGAAAAGCTAAACATGACAGGAGTCAAGATGCTGAAGCAGGCGCGGGAGGAGTGATGGAGACACTCCTTGTACCTCACAACAGATCTTGCTCAGCCTTGTCTCCTGGCTTTCAGATGTTTGGGGTTCCTCGGCCCCACATTCCACTGCAGGCCCAACTGTGTGCATCTGACTTCAGGGTGTTTCTAATCCTTCCTGCTGCTAGCAAACACTCTCCTCCAGTACTCCTGAGTTAACGTCTTTTAAAATCTATATTTCATCTCTGCTACCCCAAACGCAATTGGGGAGGTGGCCTGTGGCTACTTACCCTGATTCTCACATGTCAGTGGGCCTTTAGGTCTGGCATTTCTTCTTCCCTGTCATGTTTGATCTCTGTCTCCTTCCTCTCTCCCAGTTCCTAGCCTGCAAAAATCTCAAAGCCCCACCTCTGTCTATCTGCCCAGCCATTGGCTCTTTGTTGATCAATCAAAAAACCAACTGGAGACAAGGACTCTCAGCGTTTAGACACCCAGGTTCCCGATTTGGGGGGCTGGGTTAATTCAAAGCATGAGAACCAATCCCCAATGTGTGTGTGTGTGTGTGTGTGTGTGTGTGTGTGTGTGTGTGTGTGTGTATGTGTGTGTGTACAGGCATGTGTCTGCAGGTGTTGTATAGACCTGCTGCCTGTGCCTGTGGAAGGCAGAGGTTGATGTTAGATAGCTTCCTCAACTAGTCACTACCTTAATTTTTTAAAGAAAAGTTCTCTCACTGAACCTGTAGCTCACCAATTTGACCAGCAAGCCTCGGAGATCCTCATGTCTCTGCCACACCCCAAGACTCCCCATCCACCTTGTGCTTGGATTGTGGGAAGTGCATATGGCTATGCCTAGCTACTGTGGATACTAGGGGGGTCTGAACTCACTCAGACTCTTATGTTTCCACAGCAAACACTTTATCAACAGAGCCAGGTCCCCAGCCTCCTGGCTCTGAGAGACGTTGTCATCACATCAACAGAATGTCTTTCTGGACACAGCCAGATCGCTGGTGTGTTCTTGTTCTCAGTTTTCTTTCTTGGTCTCCAGCATCACTCTTTTTCCCTCTCTGCTCCTTAAAAGGCCAGCAGTGTGGTATGGTGCTGCCTCGGGCTTTGCTTTCTAGAGAGCTAACGTGAGATGAAGGCCCCTTTATTCATCACTAGGATCTCAGCAGTACTTCACGATCAGACCTTGCCCTTGAGTCTGCATTCAGAGAGATTGAAGGAAGCTCAGTGCTTGATCCAGAGTCACACAGCAAGGCCCGAGTGAAGACAGTGCTTACAGACAGCTCTGATCTAAGCCTGGGTTTAGTCAGAGGCCCGGAGACTCTGCCTAGGGCAAGGCAGGGTTGTGAGAGAGGGTTATCGGGAATGAGAATGGCTTGCCTGGGAAGTGTCTGCTGGCCCATGAGAGCAACGTTTGGCTGGGCATAGCATGAGACAGTGTATTTTGGTGTGGCAGGCACTGGTTTTTCTGGCAAGGATGATACAATCAAGGTCTTCACATGGCCCTTGGGTACATAGTCTGAGGCTGCTCTGAACAGAACCATGGGGACATGCCTGGAAAGATGGCTCAGGGGATAAGTTGGTCCCCAGGACCACACATTGGAAGGAGAAAATTGACTCTCTCTCAAGTTGTCCTCTGACCTTCATATATGCTCTGTGACACTTGCATGCATCCTGCCCCATCCCCTACTTAACACACAACATACATGCTAAAACTTTTTTAAAGTGCGAGCATATGTAGGATAAAAGCAGTAAGTATCTTGGAAACTGCCACTGTCATTCCTTACCTTGTTTGTTTGTCTTTTTTTTTTTTTATTGTTATATTTTTTAGACAGTCTCTGATAATTCAGGCTGACCTTAAACTCCCTAAATATTCAAGACTGACCAACTGGATCTTCCTGTTTCTATTGTCCAAGTTCTAGGATCACAACTATGCACTACCAGGCCCAGTTTGTGGGGCACTGGGGTGGAACCTAGGGCTTTGGGAGCACCGAGCAAACACCTTTCCAGCCTGGAGTTGTAGCTCCGGCCTTTTGAAGTCCCAAAGGGAGATGCAGAAGAGACGGAGAGCCTACCCACACCATTGCCTCTGACTAGGAATTCTTGTGCTTCCATGCACATTGATAGGGATGTCATGAAAAAGCTAAGACCTTTTCCTTGAGGCTCACAAGTACTGTATGTACTAAAGGCCTAAGTTCACATGTGGGCCAACAAACAGTAGCAGTAATGAAACTGAATGCCTTGATGGCTTAGCTACTTTCCTGTTGCTGTGATAAAACACCGACCCAGGCAACTTGTAAAGGAAAGCTTTTAATCGGGCTTACAGTTTCAGGGGGCTGGAGTTTTGTGAATCTTTGAAATCTTCAATTCCATCCCCAGTGACACACCTCTTGCAGCAAGGTCACACAGCTCTTACAGCAAGGTCACACACCTCCACTTGTCAATCCTCCCCAAACAGTTCCACCAACTTGAGAGCAAGCATTCAAACATATACACCTATGGGATTTGTTCTCATTCAAACCACCACGTTTGACCATGTAACCTTTTGAAGATCCCCTTTCTCCCCAGATAGCAATAATTTTCATCTTGCCGCACCCAATGACCTACAGAGGGGCTTACTGAGTAGTGTTTGGAATGATACCCAGTTAACTCCATCTTTTTCATTAGCTTGTAGGGGAAACCAATCAGAAGCCAGAGAGGTGACTCAGCTTGCCCAGAGATGTCCAGCAGAGGCTCACAGGCATCCTGATTTCCCAGCCAAGGCTCTCTCTTCAACCTGGGAGAGATCCGCATTGCATAACTGTTGCCAAGCTATTAAAATGAGAAGGAGACCTAAATTAGTTTCAGAAAATGGGGTTTTTAACATTGGAAGGTTTTAAACTATGGAAATTGGAAATTTAAATGAGTTTATGTGATAGAAATTAGGGAGAAGAAAAAGAAGCTCCGCCCACTCCCATCCTAGAAATCCTCGGAACCGCTTAGAGCAGAGCCTCAGTCTCCCTGTTTGTAAGGTCCAGGTGGCCACTTGCTCAGGAGCATTTCAAAGATGATTCTGTATTTTCAGAGGTACGTGTGAAGTGGCACAGAGGACTGGAGATTGGGGGTGGGAGAGCCCCACAGGGGGAGAGAGCAGCTGGCCCAGCATACGGTCCCTGGTAGGCTCTTCAGCTGCCCTGCCTAGGGAGTCCTCTTCCCAGAAGAAAAGCACACATACCACATTAGTTTGCAAGGCAGCACTGATTAGTAATTAAACGGCTTTAAAAAAAAAAAAAAAAGAAAGAAAGAAAAGAAGGCCATTAAAGCTAATGCCATCAAAATCAGAACCTCAGACGCTGGTTCATAATTACGAATGTACCTTGGGAATCGCGGGAGAGGACATTTACATTTTAACATGCACACTGCACAGGCAATAACACCCCCCACACCCATCATCGGGAGACCCGAGGCTGAATTCATTTATTCGCCAACTTACTCTGATCCTAGGAAAGCGGGTCATCCTTCAAGAAAGCAACAAGGAGCCTTGAAAAAAAGGTTTCCCACGAGAGGGTCTTTGCCCTGATGCTCCTTACTCTGAGGGCACATTAACTAATTGCTTCAGCAAAACTCACTCTTCTTATCTTTGAAATGGGGGCAGACCCATCTTCTAGGGCTGTGCTAAGGCTTCTGGGACAGTGTTCCCTCCCTCCATCGTTCCTTCTTTCCCTCCCTCTTTGCTTCCTCCCTCCCTCTCTCCCTCTCTCTTCCCCTCCCTCCCTCTCTAACTCCCACTGAGAGCCTCCTTCCCGAAGAGTCTCATGCATCCCAGGCTGCCCTGGAATTTACCTTGTAGCCAGAGATGACCTTGACCTGTCAAGGGCTAAGGTCACAGATGTGCCTCAACCTGCCAGGTTTATGAAACTCTAATGAGCAAACCCAAGGAGCCTTGTGCATGCTGAAGAAGCAACTCTGCCAACCCAGCCACGTCCCTAGCCTGCATTTCTTCCTTACTTTCTCCACCATCTGCCATTGTAAAAAAAAAAAAAAAAAAAAAAAAGACAGAATCACCCTATGTAGCCCAGGCTAGTCTCAAACTCTTGACCTCGTGCCTCTGCCTCCTGAGCGCCGGGACTATGTGAATGCGCCATTACCCTCAACTGAGTTAGTGCAGGGCGTATTTCTAAAACTTGGTGGACATTTGAACAAGCACCTTGGGCTGGTTGGTCCTGTGCTGGACACCCCCCGGGGCTGGGAAAGAGTCACTGTCTTTGGAAGATGACATGAACAGCCATGCCCACTCTGGGCTAATCAAACCAAGGGCTCAGTGAACCACAGCCGGGGTCACTCCGTCTCTCTCACCTCTAGTGCACAGTCTGTGGAAAGGCTGAACAGAAGCTCATCCCTCCAAACCTTGACTCCAGTTTCACATAAACCTCTGCAGCTTCTGAAATTTTCAGAAAAATGAAAAGAAAGAAAGAGAGAGAGAGAGAGAGAGAGAGAGAGAGAGAGAGAGAGAGAAAGAGAAAGAAAGAAAAAAGGAAGGAAGAAAGAAAGAAAGAAAGAAAGAAAGAAAGAAAGAAAGCAAGCAAGCAAGCACCTGCCCTTGCACACCAGCTCACAGAGACTCGGAACCCTCGTCATTTCCCTAGAGACATCTTTGTCCGAGGGCTAAGAAACAGAAGTTAGGGAGCCCTTTTAAAATATAAAATATCAGGGCAAGACAGGCCATTTTCAGACAGTCCCCGAGGCCTAGTCAGCTATTAAAGATGGAAATTATATATTCATAACACAGGATATTGCTGCTTGCTTATTTATAACTTGCTCCATTTCAAGAATATTTATTCTAGACGAGAAGGCTTGATAATTTTCATCCAATCTACTCGCTGTAGCTTAGGGCAAAAGCCAGGAACAGCTCAGTTGAAGGTAGGTAGGGAAGGAACAGCTTGTCCCCCTTCTCCGGGAAGGAACGCCTGCTGTGTGCTGCCAGCCCGCACCTCCGTCAGCACCAGCCTTGGCACAGTTCTGTCACATGTAACCGGGGAAGGGCAAACAGGAGACTCCAGCCCCTCTGTAATGTGCTTGCTCACAGGGCGGGGGCACATATACACCCAGGGCTAGAGGTAGACTCTAGCACGCCACGTCTCAGGCCAGCGCTGTTTCATGAGAGGAAAAGGCTTTACTGCATATCTCCCCTGTGCCCATCACAGGGCTCCTGATGGATGACTTGATGTTATTAGGTGCCAACAGTGTACCTTGTCCTGCGCTGTGTTGTCTGTCTCATTTACTCTGCAAATATTTATTGAGCGCCTATTATATAGCCAGCCCCAGGCAGACATGTGGGTTACAGGGCTGAAGGGGGAGCCAAACCAGATCCGCTGCTGCACTCCTGGAGGAGGGGAATGGCGGAGGACCTGACCCATGAGAGGTTCGAACAGTGAGAAATGAGCTGTTTCCCTTGGCCAGGGAAGGGATCGGTAGTGAGGGAGATAGTGCATTGTGGGCAGGAGGGGCTGGCCTGGCCCGGAGGTCTCCCATGCAGCACTGGGGATCTGCACATAAAGGCAATGGGATGAAGAAAGGCCTCGGATGAAGAAAGAACAGAACCAGGCCTGTCCATCTGTCCTCCCGTCTGCCTGTCCGTCTGTCTGTCCTTCCTTCTTCCCTTCTTTGTCCTTCTTCCTTCTCCTTACCTCCCTTTCTCCCCTCCCTCTTTTCCCTCCTTCCCCTTTCTTTCTTCCCCTTCCCTCCCTCCTTTTCCTCCTTCCTCTCCCTCACTCTCTCAGTCCCATCCTCCCTTCTCTCCTCTTCCTTTTTCTTCAGTACTAGAGACTGAACCACGGACCTTACTTATCCTAGGCAAGTGTTCTACCACTGACTTCAACCCAAAGCCCTTTTTTATTACTTTTATTTTGACAGTGTCAGAGTTGACCCGGGTGGTCTTGAGCTTTCTCTGTAGTCCATGCAGACCTTGAACTCAAGATCGTCCTGGAGAAGCTGGGATTACAGACCTGAACTACCAGGTCTGACTTCTAGATTGGCTTTTAAAGTCAATCTGAGAATTGAAGAGGCTGTCTCAGAGGGAGCTTGCATTACTCCTATGGGTGATGCTTCTTCTGTGGCAGCCTGTGACTGGGCCTTGGGGATCCTGTCCCTCCTAGGCAACGCTGCTGTTGAACCTCTTGGGGTTGGGTTCATTCCAAGCCAAGCACAAACTGCACCAGAACCAGGCTCTAAGCACTGGTTTTTCTATGCGACTTCCAAGCCCAGCCGCAGATCTACAGAGCCAGAGGCACTGGGGACATGCAGAACTTGACAAACTACAGGCTGCTCAGAAGCAGGCATAAGCAGTAGACCTTGGAGTTTGCTCTTTGTGAGAGCTTCTGTTGGGCTGGCTGCAGAGCAAGTGGTCTCCCAGGCAGCGGTGTTCGGCCAGCCTTGTGTCACACCCAAGGACCTCCTGGAGCACCTGAAAATGCAGGTGGTTTGCTGCAGTCTCACTGGGTCTGGGGATCTACATGCTGTGACACCTAAGTCTTCACAAGCCATAGTGTCATGTAGCCAAGGCATATGTGGGGGTGGGGGGAGGAGAGAAAGAGACAGAGAGACAGAGAAAGACAGAGAGATGGAGATAGAGAGATGAGAAACAAAGAGATGAGAGACAAAGAGACAAAAATAGAGACACACACAGAGAGACAGAGAGAGACAGAGGTACACAGAGACACACAAAGTGTCAGAGATAAAGACAACAAAGAAAGATAGAAACAGAGATAGAGACAGAGAGAGGAACTGAGTGTTTAATTAAAGAGTAGACTGGTATGGGAGACTCCAAGGGCAGATTCTGATGCTTTAGTCTTTCTTGACTGTTCCACACAACCCTCTACACACACACACACACACACACACACACACACACACACACACCTATCTGAAATACCTTTCCTCCCAAGTCCTGTTCTGGGCACTGGGACACTGCCATGCTTGTACTCCAGGCGTTTAGTCTGCAGGAGTTTCTTTGTGTGTCCCTGGGCCCACAGATCATTTCCCAGCCCCTGCCGGCTCACTAGCTGACCAGGAACAGGGCACCTCCAGGTTGAGGATAACTAAACTAGGGAAGTCTCTTGCTACCTAATTTGTCTCCCTGGAGTCTAGAAGAAGAAGGGACAGTCTCAAGGTTGCAGCCATTAAGGGAGAACAATGACCCAGGACATGGCAGAGGGGAGCATCCCAGCTTTGCTTGTGAGTCTGGAGCACCATGTGGGCAGCAGGGATGACTGAACCCTTGGGGGAGCTGTAGGGGAGGGAGCCAGAGCGATTAGTGTGCAAACTCTCAGGGGAGGGGGGAGAAGGAGAAGAAAGAGGAGAGTGGGGGAGGAGGGAATAGAGAAGAGAATGAGATACCGGAAGTCACAAAGAGGTCCAGATACACTGGGAGTGGGGGCGGGGCATATCCAGGGTTACAAAAACACTTTTATGTACTCAGATAATATAGACACACATACAAGGCTACAATATTGTCTCATTGACACACAGATATTATAAACACATATAGTAATGAGCAAAAGGACATACACACACACACACCTCAGGTCTATAGGCATCTGTGATCTCAGCGTCCCTTTTGCATACAGCTTCGCATCTCAACCTGAGTGCAGTTTATTGATTCTTCAGTATTGAAAAATTTATTTCTGCATTTTTAAACCACAATTCTTGCTCAGGATATCCTTATCCTTAATATTAGATGAATCACAGTGGCATGAGATGGCCGGGTGATTTTCCTTTTTATTCATTATAATCAATACGTCATTTGTAAAGCCTTTAATAGAGATAGATGAAAACCAGCTTTTACTTCATTATAAAATGGCCATTCTTGCCCCCTGGAAAAAAGGCTTTGTCAGTCAGTGTATAGATTCTGCTGGAACAGGAAGCTCCCCTCTAAATCAGGGGTACCTTTGCCTGTGACTGAGATGAGAGATTCTCCCAGGACCCTGGTTAAATTCTGGAGCCCCAGGACACCACCTCCCACCACCCTGGAGCTCCTGCTCCACCTAACTAATGGGACAACATGGGCCGTATAGCCCCTTCCCACAGGGATGCATCCGTATCCCTGGAGACACATAGCTCTCAATTTGCCCTACGCACATCAACATACAGAGATGTGCATATGTGTGGACCCACAAGGACATATATGATGTGTACATTTCCTTCAGTGCATGTAAAACCTGACTATACATGTACTCAAAGGTTACTAAACCCACATACACCCCCCCGTGTGTGTGTGTGTGTGTGTGTGTGTGTGTGTGTGTGTGTGTGTGTCTGTCTGTCTGTCTGTCTGTCTACATAAGATGTCAGAGTTATGGAGTTTAAAATTTTTTTTGAGGGATGGAGAACAATTGTCTGGGACTGTGTATTTTTTTTTTAAACTTCGGCATCTCAGGTTTAATTAAACAATCTATTCTGCTTTTTGTTCCCCTCCTGCTCCTCTGGCTCCAGGCTTTATTTCCTAGGAGACCAGCAGATAAGATGCCTGGCACCGGGGACAACATCAGCAGGTGACACAGGGGCAGACATAGGAACAAACACAGTGTCTGCCTTCATTTGCCGTAAGAAAGGAGCTGCCATGTGCTTGAAAGTCAACACAAGTGCTGGAGTTCATACATGGGTCAGGATTAGAAGTCAAAGCCAAGGGCTGGAGGGCTGCCTTAGTGGCTAAGAGCCTATACTGCTGCTGCAGAGGATCTGAATTCAATTCCTGGCACCCGCATCTGGCAGCTCACAACTGCCTGTAATTCTAGGTCCAGGGGATCTGATACATTCTGGACTATTATAGGGCACCTGCATGAACATAGATTCATATACATGTAATTTAGAACTAGAGAGACGGGAAGGGAGGAAGAGGAGGGAGGGAGAGAGAGAGAAGACAAAGAGAGAGAGAGAGAGGGACAGAAAGAGAGAAAGAGACAAGGACAGAGAGACACAGACAGACACACACACACACAGAGAGAGAGAGAGAGAGAGAGAGAGAGAGAGAGAGAGAGAGAAAGAAAGAGAGACAGAGAGAGAGATCCTTTAAAGTTAAAGCCAGCAGAGGGTTGACACTGCTGTTTTCTGGGAAGTCCAGTGTGAGCATCCTTAAGGCCAAGAACAAGTCTGCAGCAGAGGGCTCCGCAGCCTCTTGAGACTGTCCCTGGAAAACATGCCTTGTGGGACAGAACCATTAACAGCAAAGCAACCCATGGGAGGACAAGGGCTTTGTGCTCCCCTGCCATGAGTCGTATGAGGGAGTTCAGTTTCTCTCTGACCCTCAAAAGCCGCTCCAGCCAGGGTCACTGGAGACTCACACATGGAAGAAATCTCACCCTTTTCTGGTGCTCTTCTCGTGAGCAGACTAGCAATAAAAACCCAGAGAAGACCTGGCCCAACATCAGTCCCTCCCCTGCACAGCTGGTAGCCATTGGTGTCAGGGATGGTTCTGGACCAGAGGCTGTGTGATCTGAGCTTGCTGGATCCCCGTCCTCCCTAGAGAGGCCTGTCATATAGGCATACATGAAGCTCCCGAGGGTTTCTCAGAGCAACCTACAACAGGAGACGGGTAAGTCTTTGAAAATGGCCCTTATCTGAGATTTGCCGATCACATCAAAAGGAGACCACTTGCTCAAAGACGGGGAAAGTGGTTTACAGTGCCTAGAACATTCGTGTTTACAGAGCTTTTTAGGAAAAGTGTTTATTTCTACGCTCCTACCACCCACGCGAAGAACGCACTGGGCCTTTTAATCTCAGCTCTGTAGAGAAATCAATGAGGCCCCAGAGGAGAGATGTTTTCTTTGCTTCAAAGTCACAGAGCCAGCATATGGAGCTAAGCTCAAACCCAGCCTGAGGCTGTGCTTTCTTGACCCAGAACATTCCAACGGAGTTCAGACTCCAGAGGAAGGCTTTATAAATCCTCTCTGGGTGGCATGAAGAGACTGAGCCCCCTCAGCCAGAGTGTGCTTGAAATCAGCCCAGCTTCTTCAAACCATAAGTAAGGTCGCTGTGGAAAAGTAGAAGGCTGAGAGGAAAGGCCAGGCCAGCAATGACCTTCCACAGTCATGAAGTGGCTGTGAAGTTGCAAGAGGCCTGCACAGATGTGGAAAATCAACCAGAGGAAGAGGCCATGTCATCCCTGAGAGAGAGAGAGCTTCCTAGGAAGCAACACCACATTCGTCCATAAACTCAAGCTCAGGCAAGCTTTACAGCAGCTGGGTGGATCTGAGGCTCACTACTTGGAAGTGTCCATGACCCCAGCCTGACCTGGGCAGTCTCTGGGATAAGGCAGAACTCCATTCTCCTCAGTAAGGGTAATGCAGCCACTTCATTATTGGCTTAATATAGCCTTTGATGGGTTGGACCTGCTGGGCTGGCCTGGAGTATTAGCTGGGTTAATTGGCCCTTCAAATGAACAACCAGTTTAATCAAGGAGGTAATGCCTTCAGCTATTCAATTATGTCTACCTCTGGACACGCAGTTTCCATTCCTGCCCCAGCATCCTGGGAGCAGGGTAAGGGAGAGTGAAATTGGCCAGCATGTGTGCACACTGGAGTGTCTGTACATAGTCACTGCTCACAGAAGGCATATGTTAAGAGTAAGCTGAGGACCCAGAGCTAAGACTGTCAGACAGCATCCGGCCTCGGCTGTTGGCTGGGTGGCCTTATCAGTCAGCTGTGACTAGGGAGTTTGCAAATACGCATTTGAAATGAGGTGTGTGTATTTGAAACAGTGGGGGGGGGGGAAGAAAGAGGAGAGACAGAGAGACAGAGAGACAAAGAAAAACAGAGAGACTTGAAATTTCTGTGATGTTAAATGGAACTACTTAAGCCAAAGTCTGTGAAGACCTATATTCACACACACACACACACACACACACACATACATATACACACATACAAATATACACACACAAACACACACACATACACATATACACACATACAAATATACACACACATATACATACATATACACACATACAAATATATACACACAAACACACACACATACACATATACACACATACACATATATACACACAAACACATACACATTCACACAAACACACACATCACACTCACATTCACACAAACACACACATATGCACACACAAACACACACACATTCACACAAACACACACATCACACTCACATTCACACAAACACACACACATGCACACACAAACATACATGCACATACATATACATACACACACATTCACACAAACACATACACACACATGCACACATGCACATACACACATTCACATAAACACATGCACATACACACACAAACACACACAGACACACACACATTCACACAAACACACACACATACACCCACATACACACACAGACACACACAATCATTCACACACACAAACACATACACACAAAATAAAGTAAACCTTTTAAAAAAGCAACAACAACAGACGGCTAGCTAACTGTGTTATGATCTTGCTTCAGGACATTAGGCTGCCATGTGAGGCCCCACATCTTGCTCTGTGACACATTATTAAGTAAAAAGGAAGGCTGCCAAGCAGCATGGTGCATAGATGGAAAATTACAGTTACGTGGACCTGTATGAATTGTATTGGACAAAGGTTCCTCTGCAAGAATCAACCCCCAATCCCCTGCTGTTTACATCTGAGTGGTGAGATTTGAGGATATTTTATTTTACTTCCATTTATCTTTATGTCCTGGCTATCTGACAAGAGGACAGACAATCCAGTTAAAACAATGCAGCGCTTCTTCTTCCTTGGGGACATTTTCTCCACCCTTCCTGAGCGCCACCTTACAGGCAAAGACCACAACTGTCTTGCCTCCTGAGAGGCCTCAAGTGTTTTATGGAACCTGGGAGACAAAAGTGTTCCTGATTCTGTCCTGCGTCCTCTTTAGACTCTCTGGGACTCAGTTTGCTTCACCAGAAAATGGACCTGTTGATTTCATCAACTGGAAAGAATTTTTATTTGCTGTCGTTGCCAGTGTAATTCACTGAGGGGGAAAAAAAAACACATGAAAAAGAGCTGAAAGGTCTGTAGAAGGGACACCACCCATCGGCACACCCACCAAACATGTCTGCTGCTAACATTGCCTCTGACTTCTTTCCAGTCTTTTTCCTTGGCCTGTAGGAGTCAGAATAAGGAGGCACCCGTGGGCCCTCACTACACTGAGCTTGCTTCATTTGGGGGTCATCATAGATTAGTTTCAACCAGGCACCCCATTTGGCTGTGCCTCTGGTCACACAGGGTGGTCCTAATGCTGCCTTACAAGGCTTTCCCAAAGCTCCTGGCAGGAACTGAGAGTCATCCCGATTCTGCAAACACTAGAAGAGCTCCAGCCCGGCATCATTTTGTCCTCTCCCAAGCTGGGTTACTATGGATATGGTACACAAGGTGGTTTCAGTGCATCCTGACCTGGCATGTCCCTGGGTCTCCCTGAGATTCTCCTAAGACACCCATGCTCAGACTCCATCCTATCCCTATTCAGTAAGAGACCTGGGGTGGAGCTCTGACATTGGTAGTTCTGGAAAGTTCCTCAGAGCATTCGAATGTAAGCTTGGGCTTGAGAACCACAGAATTATGTCCAAGTACTTTAGAAAGACCAAAGCTCCAGGTCAACGGAAGGGCTTCTCTGTATCAACTAAAGACACTTTCCTTGGGTAGAAGGGTTCACTTGCTCCTCCTTGCTCTCGCCCTGTCATCTGAAGGACAGATGTTGTCACAGTGTCTTGCTGGGAATGGGGCTGGAGGGTCACAAAGCAGCCTTTCTCACGACTGGAGCTGAGGCTATATGGTTGGACTGGGCTTTATCCCTGGCACCATGCTAAGCCCAGCACTTTCTATGCAGAACATTTGGGCTAGCCCTTCCTCACACTGCCCAACCTTCATGGAGAACAGTCTGACAGTATCCACAAACATGGCGAGCTCTACACTCCAGTTCTACCCCTAGACATCTGACTAATAGAAATGAGTGTGGTGCCCTCCCCATGACTATATGCAACAAGATAATTAACACTATCCGAAGACTGGGAAGGATGCAAATACCCACCAATACCTGAATAGGGAAATGAGCTGTGGTGTATTCCCACAATGGTGCACACATCTGCAATGCAAATGTAAGAGGGGCAGCTGAATGCACTGACGTGGGTGAGTGACACGGGGGGGGGGGGGCAGCAGCAGAAGCCCTGCCCACTCACAGTCTTTATGACTGTATTCATACAGAAGTCAGAGATAGGCAAAGCCAGTCGGTGAGGATGGAGGTCAGATTAGTAAATTACCCCAGTGGGTAGGCATCTGTGTGGCTGAGGCGGGAGGGAGGATGGAAAGACAGTATACTGTCCTATCCCTTACCTGTGTGATGGCTACAGGAGTGCATGCGTGTGCAAAATGTACTGTACACTTAAACTTCATTCACACAACAGATGGCTCCGTGGGTAAATGTGCATGCAGACCTCACTTAAATCTCCAGGACCCACATGGTAGAAGAAGAGAACTAACTCTTCCAAGTCGTCTTTCAGTTTCCACAGAGAATCATGGCACATGTACACCTGCCGCCAAAATACATAGCCAAAATAAATGAATACATGTAATAATTAAACACTTGCAGAGAAGGCTCAGGGGGAAGTCCTTGCATGCCATGCCCGATACCTGAGTGTGATCCCTGGACCCACGTGGTAGAAGAAACAAATCTACTCCTGGAAGTTGTCTTTTGACTTCCACATGCACCTGACGGTAGACACAGGATCACACACACACACACACACACACACTCACACAAATAAATGTAATAAGAAGCTTTAAAAAGTTATAAATGCAATAAAAATCACGCACATCTTTTGACCTTACAATCTCACATTGTAGAACAGCTGAGGGAGAGAATCTTAACTAGGGATCATCTACTTCAGGCTGGCCCGTGGGCATGACTGCAGGGGACTGCCATGTTTCAGTTAATTGATGGGAGGAAGCCCAGAACACTGTGTGCAGCAGCATTTCCTAGGCAGTGTGACCCGGACTGTGTGAGAGATGAGAAGTCAGCTGAACACAGCAAGCAAGTTGGTGAGCATGTGTGCATCGGTTCCATGGGCTCCTGGCTGAGGGTGTGATGGAAGGTCCAGCCTTGGCTTCCTAATAGTGATGGAATGGAACCTGGAATCCTAAGCTGAAATAAACCCCTTTCTCCCTTAAGTTGCTTTGTTTTCCAGGGTGTTTGTTTGTTTGTTTGTTTTTAATCACACCAACACAAATGAAACGCAGACAGGTAGGTATGATGGTGACGGGCATTGTAGGCCGCTGACCCGACTCGGCTGGTCAAGATGGCGCTGGCCTCGGCCTCTGGTATCGGCTACTAGTAAATAGTGCACTGTGCATGCATCAACTCAGTTTGGCGCCAAACCCCTCCCGAATGGGGCATGCTAATGAGGCACCACAATCCTGACCAATCACCCCCTCCCGAAGCAGGGTATGCTAATGGGGTATGCTAATGAGGCACTGCAATTCTGACCAATCGCGCACCTCCACGCGCTTCCCCCTCCCCCCGCCCCCCAGGGCTGAGGGTATATAAGCAGCTCGCCCTGGGCACTCGGGGTCTCCTGCAAGAATGAAGAAGCGCTTCTACAATAAAGGCTGTTGAGAAGGATCCGGTTGTTCGCATCTTCCTTGCGCGACAGGGCATCTCAGGAAGGAATTCCAGGGGCAGAGATGATTCCTGAACACCTTTTGTGCCCAGCCCAGATACAGAGGTATGAGCACATGTGTGGAAATGAGAAAGACTGCTGCCTTTAGGAAAGGGAGCAGCATGCAACAAAAACAAAGACACAGGGAGGAGTCTGGTCGATGAGAGCTGGAACACGGAGAGCTGGGCTGCAAGTGAGGGAGCAGCTGGGTCAAGAAAGGAGCAGGTGGGTCAAGAAAGGTCACCCCAGGATGTGGCCAGTGGGAGCTGCACCATGAAACTGCCTTCATAGAGTGGGAATTCTGCCAGAAAGCTGATTTGTATCCTGTCCTTATCTTACCACAAACCCAAGCTCCAAATATTGTTGTCCCCATTATATTGGTTGAAAAACTGAGGCCCACAGAGATAGCAACTTACCTAAGCACTAGGGAGCCCATATCACTCCCGATATCTAGTCCTTCTGCCCTGGATATAGGTCAAGGGGGCTCTAGTTGAACACCCTCTGGAGGGACTCATGAGCCTGGAGATTGGGTACCTGGAAGGATCCAGAGTGGCTGTCCCAGTTGCCAAGGCTGCTGATGTCCATCAGTACCCACTGACCGAGGGTTGTCTCAGCAGGCTTCCCCTGCTAGCCCCATGGCTAGAATTCAAGTCTATCTGCAGGATTCAGGTTTCCCATTGCATACAGACCACTGGGGAGCACTTAGGAGACCCCCTAGCCTCAGTCTCTGTGGCCTCAGAGGGGAAGGTTCTAAGGGGAGTGAGTTCACCATTCCTGATACTGGGAGAAATCGGGACTGAGCCAAAGGGGACCCCAAGTTGAAACCTGGGGAGCTAATACAGCCTTAGATCCCACACTACCCGCTAATGCTTGGTATCTGGAGGAACTCTGTGAATGTGGGTAGGGTTTCTTAGGCGAGCAAATCATTCTTAGAATAATTTTTATGTGTGTGTGTGTGTGTGTGTGTGTGTGTGTGTGTGTGTGTTGGAGGTCAGAGGTTCTCTCCTTTTACCATATGAGTCGTTAGGCCTGGTGGCAAGCACCTTTACCTGCTGAACTGTCTTGATAGCCCAAATTATTCCTGCTTATCTTAGTAAATCAAATCTAATCTCATAGGTCCTTAAAAGTAGAGAGCCTCTCCACAGCCGGACACCCAGAGGGAAGAAGCAAAAGAAAAACTAAAGTTGCTGTTGCTGGTGTGTACATGCACGCAAATATATAACAAATATACACATTATTCAAATGTACACACAGAGATTGTTTTTAATTGATACATACAAGCAAAAACAGTTTGCACGCTTCCCGAGTACTGCATGGTTTCTACGTACTATTGTCTAAATTAGTTGATCATATTTCCTCAAGTATTGGCATTTCTTTATGTCGAAAGCTATAAAACATTCTTTCTTCTAGATCTCTGAAACACCTGGTACTTACCGTGTGCTCCTCCTTCTGTTCGGAAGCACACAGTAATCTTGGGTTCTTATCAACTTTTAAGTCCCATTGACTGGCATTTCCCGTCTGCTCTCCTGCAGCAAACAAAGATCTCTTCATGACTCCTGATATCTCTGGGCCTTCTTTCCTATGTTCCTTGGAATCAATCTTCCTTCTGTCCAGTGTAATTCTACATGGATGCCCGATTCTCTATTCTTGTTTATACAGGGGCTGTCCTAGAGCAGCTCCTATAGAGCATTTTGAAATTCCTAGAACCTGGATTAATTTTTTTTATCCCATGACTATAGTCTTTGTGGTTTCCAAGTCAATTTGGCATATATATATATATATATATATTCAAATAACTTCTCAAAGAGGAGGCATGGGAAATAAATGTCTGAGTCTCGTCTGAATGTGATTTCTCTTTTCCTCCACTCTTGATTGACAGTTTGGCTGGATATAGAATTCCAGGTTTAAAACTATGTGAACTTGTCTGGTAGAGATGAAATGCAGAGAAGAAAGTCAAAGCCCCATATTTTATATGATACTGCCAGGATGCAGTTGTGTGTCTGTGTGTGTGTGGGTGGGTGGGTGTGGGTGTGGGTGGGCCATGCATATGGAGCATCGTAGGACGTCTTGGTTTGCTTATTTTGTTGCTGTAATAAAACACAGTTCAAAAGCAACTTGGGAAGAAGAGGATTTGCTTTCTTATACAGCCCAGGCTCAGCATCCCAGGGGAGGCACAACCCACGGTGGACTAGGCCTTCCTATACCAATTAGTAATCAAAGTGATACCCCCATAGATATGCCCGCAGGCCAATGTGATGAAGGCAGTTCCTCAGTTGAGGTTCCCTTCACCAGGTCTGTCATGTTGATAACTAAGTATGACACAGGACAACCTCAGAAGTTGTTCCTTGGGTTTCTTCTACTTTGGGGGTTGACACAGGGTCTTCTATTGTCTTGGAACTTCAACAAGTAGGCGGGGCTAGTTGGACAGCAAGCTCCAGGGATCTGCCTGTCTCTACCTACAATCTTGGGCTGGGATTACAAGTGTACACTTCTGTGCTCACTCTTTTAGGTAGGTTCTGGGGATTGAACTCTGGTTTTCTGGTTTCTGAGGCAAGCACTTTACTGACGGAGGTATCTTCATAGCCCAAGGTTCAACTTTTAATGTTGCCATTTATTAAAACCCAGCAAGACTCTCGATCTGTCCCTTCATAACTTAAGAGAACCACAGTGCCTAGCTCATGGAGTTGTGAAGACTTAACAGTCAGTATTTGTGTTAATAGTGTGCATCAGTTAGCATTGGTTAATTCATAGTCAGGCATCATGCAAATGGTGGCCATTGTTATCTGGCCTTCATGGCTTCTGTTGAGAACTACAACGACGCCCATCTGATGTCTGCAAATTAATTAGTTAAACAAGTTAAGGTGGCATGCTGAGACTGCTCCAGAGGTAGAGTGCTTGCTTTGCAGTAAAGAGGGTCTGAGTGCATTGGGCATGATATCATGTGCATATAATCTCCATGCTGGGAAGTGGAGACAGGAGGATCCCTGGAGCTCTCAGGCCAGCCAGTCCCAGGTTCATGAAAAAATAAAAAGGTGGAGAGCAATTGTCAACATCTGGCCAGTACACGTGCATTCATATGTGCATGCAAACGCACATATGTCTGAGTCTCATCTGAATGTGGTTTCTCTTTTCCTTCACTCTTGATTGATAGTTTAGCTGGATATAGAATTCCAGGTCTAAAGCTATGTGAACTTGTCTGGTAGAGATAAAAACACATTCCTGCCTTTGCCAGGGACCAAACCATGATCTGTCCCCTCTTGGCATAGCTCTGAGATCAGGTGCCACAAGCCTGACTCCCAGCTTACCCGGGAGCTACAACCTGGCTTCTCTTTACCCACCTTTACGTAGAGTATGAAAAACATTCAGACAGCTTTATTATTTTAGAACTTGCCAGATAGCACAATTGCTAGGTGCAGAATCTCCTGCCCTAACCTTATCAGCCAGCCTGTATCAGCTAGTCTCCACCTACCTCCTTGGCTCTCTGCCAGTGGCAGAGGCCACTGCTTCTAGCTTCCCCAAGATCTTACATGATTGTTTAGTGCTTCTCCTTCCAAAGCCTGGATGGAAAAACCCCTTCGCTTCCCCTGCATCTCTTTTTTTCTCCTAGGACCCGGGAAGTCCCACCTGTTTCTTCCATCCAGCAATTGGCTCCCGGCCTCCTTTATTGATCAAATCAATAACCAATTAAGGAACTGGACTTTAGTATCAGCACCTCTCTCTACATGTAGTGAAGAAAGTCAAAGCCCCCAAAGGTTCCAGGTTTAGGGGGGAAAAGAAGTAGAGAGCAATTGTCAACATCTGTCCAGTACACATGCATGCATATGTGCATGCAAACACACACACACACACACACACACACACACACACACACACACACACACAAAGTTATATTGTGACTTTTTTTCTAGAAATGTGTACCAACTTTTTCCAAGCGTGTTTTGAAATCTCCCCTTTATTTCCCTGTCTACATGGTGTCTTCGTCCTGCAATGTAAGACTCGGTGCTGTTTCTTGGCTCTGGGGATGCTCCAATGTGATCATTTCTAGGCTGACTCTCCCCCACCGTCTTCCTTTGCGTCTTCTGATATTCCTGCTATCTTGGATGCTAAACCTCTAAAGTGATGTTTTCTCTCATATTCCAAAAGGAGGATTTTCTTGTCTTCAGACTGCGAATTCTCAATGGGATTTTAAACAATGATAATTTGAGTCCTCAGAAGCTCTCAGTTACTGATGGTTATATCTCAGTTACTGGTTCTTGTTCTTTAGAACTCTGCCCAGTGAGCTGTCCCGTCAGCCTTGTGCTGACGGGAGCATCAGATCTAGTTTCTTTGGGTTCTTGAGAACCAAGGGAAACCTTTGTCTCATGCATTCCACTAAGAGACTTGTTTGGGACCCTGAGAGCTGTGTGCTGTGGGGTTACAAAGATGAATAAGCACTGGGTTATGGTCTCAGTGCTGATGAGACTTGTCTGAAAATAGCAGCATGCATACCGCAGGTCCTCACAGAGGGGAGGGAGCAAAATGCTATGGGTGGGGGAACCTAACAACAGGGGTGGCTCTTGACTATGTACATACATGTGTGGGTATGTTGGTGTGTATCCGCATGTATGTGTGTAGACATGCATGCACATGTGTGTTTATGCACTGTGGTAGTATGCATGTGGAGGCTCAAGGCTGAATTTGGAAATCTTCCTCAATCACTCTCCCACATCGCTCTTTTGAGACAGGGCTTCTCAGTCGAGCCCTGAGATCACTGGTATGGCTAGTCTCCCTAGTCAGCTTGCTTTGGGGATTCCAACTCTGACTCCTGGGGCTGGAGTTACAGATGAGTGAGCTGCGGTACCCACCCTGAATTTATATGGGTTCTGGACAGTGCTGTTTCTTGTCTGACATGGGCTTTAATTACCAAGTCATCTTCTCACCTACCACCCTTATTTTTTGAGACAGGGTCTCTCACTGAACCTGGGGCTAGACTTGCTGACCAGTGAGCTCCAGAACTCCTGTGCCCACAGGAGTTTCAGACACACCTACTACAAAGGGGTACTGGGGGATTAAACTCAGGCCCTCAGAGTGGCACAGGAAACATTTTACTGACCTGGCCATCTCCCCGTGGAGTTGCATAATTGAATGTGGGGTTAGCAAGAAATCTGGCAACAGAGAAAAGTTTCCAAATGCTTGACAGCCAAAGATTCACCCCAAAATCAAATTCAAAATGAATCCAATGTGTTTCTGGCAGCTGTAGCCTCATTGTGAACACACAGTACTCGCTTTCCACTGAACAACGCCACCATGTGTGGAAAGCCCACAAATGACCCGGAACTGAAGCACCTGAGCGCCAATGCCAGAAGGCTGTGTACTGCCAAGCCCCTGGTTTACTGTATGTGGAAGTTTTCTGCTTGCCTACAAACCTGAGGAATTAATTACTGAAAACAAACACTTTTACTATTTTCCAACCATCATTCCTCAGCATGTAAGCATCAAACTACATCTTTAGATGGTATTGGTTTTAAAAACTGCTGTTTGCTTTTGCTGACTTCAGTTTCATTAAAAAAAAAAAAAAAAAAAAACTGAATGAATTTTGGCATCAGATTATGACAGAATTTCCGAAGATTTCTGAAATGGCCCTAAACATACCTCTGCCATTTTGTAAGTATGTATTTATGTGAAATGATATTCTCACCACTGATGGCTATAATCAAAATATTGATCAACTCTGAACAGTGTTGAAGGTGTTCTATGTCCTGCATCATCAAACATTCAGTTACTATTTAATGATTTATGCAAATAAACAACCCATCTCATTAGCATAACAGTTTGCTTGTCTTTAATAAATGATAAAATTATCTGTTCACCAAAGAATTGTTTTAAAATAAATTTCTTCATGGTATATTATCAGTAAGTGTGTGATTTGCATATCTGTCTAATATACATATACCTGGGGTTGCACAAACAATTCTTGAGCAAACAGAGGTCACCTGTGGAAAAAATCGAAGGTGGTCTGGTCTATAGATTGAGAAGCTGTGCTTTGGGCTGGAGAGATGTCTCAGCAGTTCAAAGCACTGGATTCTTTTCCAGAGGATCTGTGTTCAATTCTTAGCATCCACATGGCAGCTCACAATTGCCTAACTCCAGTTCCAGGGGACCTGACACCTTCACATTCATACATGCAGACAAAACACCAATGCACATCAAAACATAGATAGATAGATAGATAGATAGATAGATAGATAGATAGATAGATAAGTTATGCTTAGACATGAGTTGCTTAGACATGAGCTGTCCTCCTTGGGGCACTGGCAGAGGAACTATTAGATGGTATAGTCAATGAAGTAGAACCAGTAAGAGGTGATGTAAAAGAAAAGACCAATTAACTAACTGATGGCCAGGCCAACAAATCTGCTGTCTGCAGGGCTCACAGACAGCAGCTTCTGCTGCAGGTAGAATATATCCACCTTTAGGAAACTCTCAAATTTTGTTTTGAAGCCTTTCAATTGATTGGACTAGGCCCACCCTGTTACAGGGGAAAGACCCTCATCGTGACAGTCATGCAGTCCCAGATGTTAACTCACTTCCTCAGCAGAGAGTAGGCTAGGGTTGGAGAGGAGTACCCAGCCTGGGTATGCTGCAGCAGGATGCTGACAGTCAAGGGAGGGAATAACGGAGGCAGACCTCTCAAGGGCTTCTTCCAGGACTGGGCTGAGGATTGGCGACCCTCCTGATGGCTGATATTGATTGTAAATTTGATGTGATTTAGAATAACCACACTCAATAAAGGATTGCGCTAACTGAGGTGTGAAGCCCCACCCAAAGTGCGGGCAGCAGCCCTTTACCAGCTGGGGTCTCAGACTGAATACAAAGCAGAAAGCCAACGGAGCTCCAGCTGTCTCCAGGCTTCCTGACTGCAGCGGGTGGGCGGCAGTGTGATCAGCTGCTCCAGCCCCTGCCCTGTGACGTTTGCCCCGTGATGGAATGTATGGACTGTAAGCTCAAACCATGAGCTGGAATAAACTTTTCCTTCCTTAAGTTGCTTTAAAGTATTTTTAATTATGTTATTTATTTGGTGTGTGTATTGTGTGTGCATATATGTGTGTGTGTGTTTTGTGAGTGTATGTGTGTGTGTGTATACAACATACATGTGTAGGTCAATGGACAACTTGTGTGAATCAGCTCTCTCCTACCATGTGGGTCCCAGGGATCACACATCCATCATCCGGTTTAGCAGCAAGCCCCTATACCTGATGAGCGTGCTATTGGCCCTCAATGTGCTTTTCTTGCATTTTGTTTCAGCAACAAGGAAAGTAACCAATACAAAACACTACTGTTTTTATATCACCAAAGTTTGCCCCAGGTGCCAGGGGGTGCTATAGGACCACCTGAGACAGCAGGGAGAGAAAAAAGATGGAAGAAATCTGAGGTCCCAGCTCTAACTAAACAGGGCCTATTGGGGGCCCCTTTCAGGGACTAGACCACTAGGCTCGGCAGTGAGAAGTGATAGCCAGAAAGAGAAGTGGTTGGAGGTGTTAGACAGGAGGTTTGTGTGTGGCAGACAGGCAGGTGGGCGGCTGAGGTGGTGGTTTCCTTAGCTACTGACTGGAGACTTAGCTGACTATCATTTGCTGCCTCAGCAGGTAGCAAGGTTTAAAATAAATCCAGGAGATAAAGCACAAATCCCCAAGCCAGCATCCTAGGCCCTGGGCAGACTCCCAGCACAGCTGTGTCACCCGGAAACTGTTGTCTCTGACTCCTCTGATGTCCCCTTAGAAGCCATCTTTCCCTCCCCTGCAGCTCTGAGACCTCCTCACCTCAGCCCCGCTGAGCTCTGCTCCCAGCTGCCGATTTAGATTGGATCAACAAATTTCTCCCAGAGCTACACAGGTACACAGAATGATGCACCAATCAAGGTTGGTGGCTTGGGCTGTTACCATTTCCTCAGAGATCTGAGACTCAAAAGGGAACCACGTGAGGATACAGGAACCCTAATGTCTGAGTGGTGAGATGCCGGGGCGTTTGGGCATCTGTGTGGGAGAAAGATCTAGAAAACATGCCCGGAAAAAAAGCGTGGGTCCCCTAGAGAACGCCAGAACAAGAACTGCCTGCTGGCTCATCCCTCCTCTTCTTCTCATAGAGGACGGACTCAATGGGACTCAATGCTAGAGGAAGTGATAGCTAGGGTTAGGAAGCGTCAGAGAGACTGACTGTGCCAGCTCTCACTTTCCTGAGACATAGGCCCAGACTGGCCCTGCTATAGCCAGCAAAGGAGCATGGGTAGATTTCCTAAGGCGGAGCACCCCTACAGATCCCAACGGGCCACACATTCCTGGGCACCACTGTAGTGATAATTTTGGAGTTTCAGTTTCTTTTAAAACACAGGAATATTGTAAGAATGTGTTTTAGTTTTAATCCCAGGTGTGGGGATGTGAGGCTGCTTTGGGCTGTCCGCAGCAGCTGACTATGATTTGCCTCGTGCTCTAGTAGAGGCATGATTTTGCCGGCTGCAGTTTCTGCAATTATTTGACGTTTGGAATTCTGGGAACTTTTCATAGGGTATGCAAATGAGAGAGCCCTGATAGGCCGGGTTGGTGGGTATTGCTCATTCAATTGGTCGTGTTTGTAAATAGTCACGCTCAGAGAAGAAACAAAAAGGAAAGAAATTAGATCTGGGGGTCTCTATCTCTCCCCTCTATTCTTTCCCTCCTATTGGTGATAGGGGGTGAAGCCAGGGTCGGGGGGTAAAGGGTGGGAAGAGGAAGAAGCCTAAAGGTACCAAAGCCCAGCTACACACCACCCTCTCTGACCATGCTATCCTGACCCAGCAGGCAGCATGGTGACTTCTCTGCTAACCCTACTTCCCAGCTTGGACTTGGGCAGTCTAATCCTCCATTCACTCCAGATCTGACAAACACTGAACAGTTGAATTCTGGCTTGTTGGGGAAGGGGCTCCTGGAATGGCAGTGCTGAGACAGTGAGACATGCCCTGCTTACAGTGTCACCCCAAGGTCCTGCTATTGTATACCTCACTGTGCTTTCTGATTCCTTCACAGTCTCCTCCTCGCTCTTCCACCTGCCCCACCGCACCCCAATACACTGTTCTTTTAACATGCAGCTCCTGACTCTTGGTCAGTCACATAACTTTTTCCCTTTGGGGTCAGTGTATTCAATAGCATCATCTCCCCTCCCTCTGCTGGCAATGATACCTGTTCTCCAGAGACTTAGAGAATTGCTCTAGCATATGTGCTCACTTATCTTAGACTTGGGTTATCATTGTCTGTTATTTACCGTTGACTCCTAGAACCTACCCCACCATCTGGCACTACCCAATGCTTAAGCAACTGTTAGGTGAATGAGAAATGGACAGAGAGATGGACGGATGTTGGATGGATGGTTGATGACTGGAGGATGTAGGGATGACAGCGAGAGATGGCTAGATGGATGGTGGTGGTTAGATGTTAGAAAATGGATGCAGGAGATGAATGGATGGATGGATGGATGGATGGATGACAGAATCAGAGCAATGGGTGGGTATTGGATGTGTGAGTAGATGGTGTATGTATGTATGTATGTATGTATGTATGTATGACAGGATGAGAGGAATGGGTGGGTGTGAAGTTGGCTAGATGTTAAGTGAATGGATGAATGAGTGAACAATTCTGTCCTAATTTTATTTGACACAGCTAGAGTCATCAGAGATGAGGGAGCCTCAACTGAAAAAAAAAATGCCTGTACAAGATTGGGCTGAAGGCAATCCTGTAGATTTTCTTAATTAGGGATTGATGGGGGAGGGCCCAGCCCATTGTGGGTGCAGCCATGTGAGGGCAGGTGTTCCTGGGTTCTATAAGAAGCAGGCAAGCAAGCTATGAGGCATAAGGCAGTAGCAGCACTCCTCCATGGCTTCTGCATCAGCTCCTGCCTCCAGGTCCCTGCCCTGCTTGAGTTCCTGTTCTGACTTCCTTTGGTGATGAACTGTGAAGTGGAAATAACATAAGCTGAATAAACCCTTTCCTCCCAAGTTTCTTTGGCCACAGTGTTACATCACAGCAATAGTAACCCTAACTAAGGCAGATACTGATGTACTTACTATGTTTCCATAGAAACCCTCTCATGTCCTTCCAAGCTACCTCTGAGAGAAGTCAAGGCACACTGACATATACACCCATGATTCTAGCACTCAAGTAGCTGAGGCAAGAAAGTTAAAAGTGCCTGGCCAGCCTTGGTCATGCACCGAGATCCTGCAGAAGATAATAATGAATATTATTAGTTATATTTGTTGCATGAGAAAGCTGAACTCTGAAAGTATCAGGGGTTTTCTTTGTGGCTATCTAGCTAGTTCAGCCCAGAGTTCAAACTCTGTTGTCTTGACTCCTTGTTCAGGGTTGTGTAATATGTAGTAAAAATTCACTAAAGCACCGGGAGGTGGTGGCACACGCCTTTAATCCCAGCACTTGGGAGGCATAGGCAGGCGGATTTCTAAGTTTGAGGCCAACCTGGTCTACAGAGTGAGTTCCAGGACAGCCAAGGGCTACACAGAGAAACCCTGTCTTGAAAAACCAAAAAAAAAAAAAAAAAAAAAAAAAAAAAAAAAAAAAAAAAATTCACTAAAGCAAGATTAGGCTACCCAGAAATCTCTTCTTCCTCCCAGAACAGGCCTTGCCTTTCCACAGCCCCACTGAAGGGACTGTTCTCTCACCCAATGACAACACCACATCACACTGTCATCCCGACCACACAGCCTCCATGAAAAAATGAACTCAGAGCCAGCTGCAAGCCATTGGGGAGGAGGATGAGTGTGTGGAAAGTCTTAGTAACACTTTCCATATTGGCTTTTCTGAAAAAAAAAAAAAACTGCATTAAAAATACTTTCTGATTGTTAAAGGTATCACAAAAGCACACAAGAAATTCCTAAATGTTAACATGTCATATTTGCTTTATATTTCTCTTTTTACACATGTGTGTTGTAGATAGACACGTGTATATTTATGTGATACAGATGTGCACAGGTGGGCATTCATCTTCTGGAGTTGAGTGTGAGCTTCAGTCTCTTGGCCTCTGAGTACCTCAGCAGGTTTCATCTCTAAGGGGAAACAGTCCTTGGTTCCCTGGTTGAAGCAAGCTCTCCCCTTACCCTGTAGGACTCGTTGCCACTGGGTTAGATTCAGATTGCATTGTAAGTTTGGTCAGCTGCCCTTTCTTGGAGCATCCTATGGGTAAAAGCCAACATGGATGTAAACCTTTATAGGGAGGTGTCTTGATTGCTTAGCTGGGGGAGAGGGGATTTACCAGGATTCCTCACTGTGAAGTTGCTCCGTCCCTTTGTGAGGCATAAGCAGGGTTGGGGAGATGGCTTAGGGTAGGGTGCTGGGCAGGCAGTCCAGCCAAATGGGTGAGCTCCAGGTTCAATGAGAGACTCGGGAGAGGAACTGAAGTCACCTGATGTCAACCATTGGCCTCTACACAATCATGTATGGGTGAATGAATGTACCCCACATGTGTAAACACGAATGCGCATTCACATATGGACACACATGCACACGTGCACAAACACAGAGTATGGCTATCATGAGAAGGTATCTGAGACTCATCATACTTTGTCCCTGAATTTACCACCCATCGATTATTCCTGACAAGAGATTGTTTCGGGATTAACCAGAGCAGGTGTTTGGATCCCAGGCTCCAGCTGCATGTATCAGTTGGAACCCTTCTGTGTGCCCAGTGTCTCCTTCTTGTCCATCATTCACAAGCCCAGACACAAGGCCTTTTCTTTTACCATGTGTAATAACATTACTCCAATTACTAAGTAAGTCATTTAGCCTCTCACCTTGAAATAATTATAGGTTCTCAGAAAGACCCAGGTCTTTCTTGCTGCATCTCAGAAAGATGGCTGCAAGGGGCCCCATGTCCCGTTTGCTTCTCTGCCTCTTCCCCTCCTTCTATCCCTCCCCATCCCAATCCGTCTCCCCCCTCTTCCTTTTCCCTTTTCCCTTTTCCCTTCCCCCTCCTTCTTCCCCTTCTCCTTCCCCCGTCCCCCCCACCCCCCACCATCGTAAGGCGTTATTATCCACAGTGTATGGCCTTTTGGTACAGTATTCTTTTTTTTTTTTTTTTTTTTTTTTGGTTTGGCATGTCCTTAAGGGTCACCCAGTCCCTTCTGTTGCCATTTTATTCTTTTGAGAAGATAAACACGCAATAAGCCCAAGTCACAGGCTACACATGGATGTGGCAAGTTCATCGGATGGTTCACCTGCTGTGAAATATTTTGGTTGGTTTTTTAGTCCTGCGGCTGTTACAAGTGGAGTTGCTAAGAACAGTCACAGCCAGTCGCTATGAATTCTCTCGTGACTCTCTGGACTAAGCTGTCTATTGTTGGCTCTCCGAGTCACGTGGTTTACGTTTAGATGTCATCACATCTTTCTTTTAAACAATTTTTTTAAAAACAAACATTTTAAAAATACTTTTATGTGTGTGGCTGTCGAGAGCCCAGTATCTTATCTGTCATGAGCAAGTTGTGATAAGGCTTTAGTATCCCCGTGGGGAGAGGAATGACAGGTCCTTCTCCACTAAGGGATCGTATACTGGATTGACTGTGAGATTGTCAATTCCACGAGAGGGGAGAGAGAGTACGCCAGAGTCGGAGGGTTTGACATTCAATTGCTCTTTAATAATGCACAGCAAACAATATATTATTACCAATGCCAAGGCTATTGCCACAATGAGGTATTGCCACATTTCCTATGCATTGCCTCTATCAATATCAACACAATGAACACAAATAATAAATCGCTAATTACCAAAGAAATAAGCATAGCAATAAGTACATCATTCATTCATGGGTTATGTGACCTGAGTCCTTATGCTGGTTTTGGCTACAGGTCCAGAATCCGGAGGTCGGGCTGGGGCTTCCAGCTGATTGAATTGATAATTTGACCTCGTAGGGGGCTTGACCACGCAGTCAGGGGTGTCAGTCTCTTGGCTGCTGCTTTGATGGTCGATGCTGCAGAGGAGGCCTGGGTGGAGGATCACGTTAGTCAGTCATGGCTGCCAGTGTGATATCGTGTTCTTGTCAGGGCTCCTCTTTTATGCTGAATTTGGGGTTACTGCTGACGTGCATGGCAGATAGCCAGATGCGTCTGGTTATCGCCGGGCAGGTGGTTATCTTACTTATTTAAAACAGCTTGTTTTTACATATTTTGATTCATAAGGTTATCACAGTGCTTGAAAACATGTCAAAACTTGTTCTCTTTCCTCTTACAAAATGGAGTTGGTCCTGTTAAGGGCCTGCTCCTTTCAGTGTGCTTGTGTGTGCATGCATGCTATATGTATGTGGGGGCCTATAGAGGCCAGAAGAGGGCTTCAGATACTCTATATGGTGATGTTGGAGGCATTTGTGAGCACTCTAATATGGGAGCTGGGAACTGAACTCAGGTCCTCAGGAAGAGCAGCAAGTGTTCTTAACCGATGAGTATCTTCCCAGCCCTTATACTCCATCACTGGTTGCCAAAGGAGCTGCATCCCTTCACCATCCCACACTTAGAGCCCTCACTCTTTCTCCTTTGGACCACTCTAGGCATGTGCGGCTTCAGGTTGCCTCTCCTTGGATGCAAGGCTAAGTATTGCTTTGCCTGGTCATTTTCCATCTTTTTACCTCTTTGCTAAAACAGCTCCTGGTTTTGCTCACTTCCAAACTGGATCTCTGAGTCTTGAAAAACTTTAAAAATGATGTTGCCTTGCTTGCTTGTTTATTATAAACCCGAGTACAGAAAATATTACGCACCCAAATTAATAAGACCCCAAGTCTATATATATCTCAACACACTTCTACACGGTTAGACTAGCAGTTCGAGGGCTGAGGAGTTTCACCGTGAGCTCACACTCCCACTATCTAGTATGTGTTTATTCACTTGTCCACCAATAAGAGGGAAAATGCCCATGGCAGAGTCGTAACTGGAAAAGCAGCCAGCTTTAGATGCTCTCATAATTCATGTCCATCATCTGCATGGTTTTTCTTGCCCTTAATATTTAGCCTTTCTTTGTTTTCTCTTTCTGTCTGTCTGTCTATCTGTCTGTCTGTCTGTCTTGCTTCCTTTTTTTGTTGTTTGTTTTGTTTTTGTTTTGAGACAGGGCTTCTCTGTGTAGCTCTGGCTGTCCTGGAATTCACTTTGTAGACCAGGCTCTACATGTTATAGTGCGCCTACATGTATGTTTTTGTAAGTTCTAAAAGGTATATGTCCTTGAGGCCAGCAAGATAGCTCAGTGGGTAAAGATAGGGGACTCATAAGAACACTCTGGCAGTAAAGGGTGAGAGGAGATGTTTGTCAGGAAGAAAAAAGAAGGCAAGGAATTGTCCTGCATTGATTGATTGATAGTAAGTAAATACCTACTGAGACATACCAGAACTTAGCACCCAAATACTTGCATTTATCTTAAAGACCTTCATGTGCCATAAATACTTCCATCCCTATTTTTAAAAATTATTTTAATTTTGTGTATATGGGTGTTTGCCTGCGTGTATGTCTGTGCATCACATGTGTAATGCCCTCAGAGGTCCTAAGAGGGCATCAGATAGATCCTCTGGGATTGGTGTTACAGATTGCTGTGGGCCACCATGTGTGAGCTGGGGATGAAACCCAGGTCTTCTGGGTGTAGTGTTCTTAACCACTGAGCCACCCTTCATCCAGCCCCCCTTTCATCCTTACTTTACAAATGAGAAAACTGAGCCCCAGAGATAAACTCAATTGGTTTGCAGCTACGGTTGAGAAATGGTAGCACCATATTCCAGAACCATGTTGTGGTCTCGTTTGGTATTTACTCTGAACTTCTAGAACATTAAAGAGTTAAAGGCATGCAGTAGACTACGTTTCGTAATGTTTGATGATGTTAACCTTCGTTTGCATGCTTTCATTGTAACTTTTAGAATGGATTTGTTCAATACATGTTCACATAATCTGGGTGAGATTCTCTACCCTTGTTTTAGGCATTGCTTGCTGACAGTCTACTACGTGGGCATTCGCTTCTTCTCTCTCACCCAGACATATCTAGTTCACACCTGCATGTCCCAGTCTCCATTTGCTCAACCAAGAGGCACTGGTGACGTACTGTGACCAAGGGCGGCCACTGTGGGAGGCTGATTCAGACGGAACTTGAATTTCTGGTCCCTTTACTGCACATGCTCTGTTTTCTCTGCAGTCAATCTTTGCTTCTGGTCTTCTTGTTTCCTAGCCATCTAGTAACTCATTAATTCCCCATTGAAAATGGCTGCCTGCTCCGGACTGCCATCAGCCACAATCAGTGCACACCTAGCACACTGTAACTTTGACTTTTCTGCTCTTGTGCTTGGTGGATTTTTGGATTTTTCTCTTCCTGAGACTGGTTACAGTTTCTGCTTGAGGCCTGACTATCATCCTGGCTTCTCCCAGAATTACTATTTTGCAGATTTAGAGAGAGACTCCTCTCATCTGTTTTCCTTCTTTTTAATTTTATTTTTTTCTTGTCTTCCTTTTCCCACTCCTTCCCTTCCTCCCTTCCTACTTCCCTCCCTTCCTGTTTCTTTTCTCCTTCTTCTCCTCCTCCCTTTTCCTTCCTCCTCTTCCTTCTCCTTCTTCCCCTCCCTTCTCCCTTCCTCCTTTTTCTTTTCTTTTTTTTCTTTAGAGATAGGGTCCTACCCTATAGCTCTGGCTGGCCTGGAACTCACTAATAGCTCAGGTTGGCCTCACAGCCACAGTAATCCAAACTTCCCTTCAGCTTTCTCGACCCTGGGATTGAGCCAGGTGTGGTGGCTCCGCGCCTTGATTTTTCTTAATCCTCTCCCTCGTTTTCATTGATGTCTATATTGACGTCTATAAAGCAGACACTTTCTGACAAAAATGTACAGGTTTCGAGGAACGCTTGAGTAATGTAGATCTTACTGCTTCTTTTCTCCAGAGAACAGGTCTCCAGTGGACAGAGTATAGTCAGCTCTCAGGGAGACACACGGGACAACATGGCTAGAGGATCTTAGCCATAAGTGCGCATTGTTCTTTATTTCCTCTGATGTCAGTTCTGACCTCCACCCTCGGTTGTACCTTATGTCCTTTATCTCAGAACACGGACTGCATTTCATCTTCAGGTTCCCGCTGTGTGGAGGTGAGCGGCTGCCTGCAGGACGAAGGAGAAGCAGGCATCTAGAGTTTTAATTGCCTCTCAGTGAATTGCTCTCACTCAGTGACCCTTATTTTTGACCCATCTCTTCACCTCTTTCCACAAGCACACGCTGGTGTCAACTCCTGAAGCTTTTGAGGATTCTGTAGTTTCCTTCAAGTTGCTTTTCAGAGTTTCCTGATGCCAGCTTAAGGGTCCTTCTTATTTCTCCTGCTGAGTTGATAGCCACTCGTCTGCTTGCTGCCTACAATACTGTGACACATTTTCTCTCATATTCCTGATCCTCGTGACTTTGTGCCTTCTAGATGCTTGTCTTCACTCTCTGTCTTCATCTGGAAACACAAAGCCCCTCCATCCCTCCCCAGATGCAGGCATCCCATGCTAACAGCTGACATGAGCTGCCACTTCTCAGCCACAGCATCTTTCAGAGGCAGAAAAGATAAGAGCCTGTTTCAAAAATAACATATGGTTCCTGGAGTGGAATCACCATACCTGAAACCTAGACAGGCTGGGGTAGAATCTTCTGGGCAGTTTGGAACAAGACATTTCACCTTGTTGGCTGGATCAAAATGTTTGTACCATAAAAAAAAAAAAAAAGTGTGAATACCAGCTTAACCACTCCACAGGGATATGGACAATCAAAAGTAGAGTCAGGGAGATGCAGCCCTCTGCATAGTTTCAGGCACTGCTGTGGTATCTGGGATCAACATCACTGGTCTGTAACTCAGGAAGCACATGAGACAGGGCTAAGTCCATAGGATTCAGAGCTGGAAAAGTCACATCTCTTCCCCAGGGAATGTTTGTGTCACAGGAGACGAGGCAGATAAAAGTCTAAAGACTGCACCGCAGAGCACGGCAAAGAGACATCAATGTAGCCCTCCCAGGTGGAGAAACAGAGGGCTTCCTGGGAGCAGGGTAGGACAGCACCAGCCAGAAGTGAGGAGGAGGGTGTTCAAGACAAAGAAGGACAAGATAAAAGTGACAAAGTGGCATTTGCCTGAAGCACCACAGGACTAAAGCTTTGAAGCTGCCTAGGGCCAGCCTGCAACCTCTTGTATCTGTCAGCACCCTCCTGCACCTGCCTGCACCCTCCTGCACCTGCCTGCACCCTCCTGCACCTGCCTGCACCCTCCTGCACCTGCCTGCACCTGCTTGCACCCTCCTGCACCTACCTACACCTGCCTGTACCCTCCTGCACCTGCCTGCACCCTCCTGCACCTGCCTGCACCCCTCCTGCACCTGCCTGCACCCCTCCTGCACCCTCCTGCACCTGTCTGCACCCTCCTGCACCTACCTGCACCTGCCTGTACCCTCCTGCACCTGCCTGCACCCTCCTGCACCTACCTGCACCTGCCTGTACCCTCCTGCACCTGCCTGCACCCTCCTGCACCTGCCTGCACCCCTCCTGCACCTGCCTGCACCTGCCTGCACCCTCCTGCACCTACCTGCACCTGCCTGTACCCTCCTGCACCTGCCTGCACCCTCCTGCACCTGCCTGCACCCCTTCTGCACCTACCTGCACCTGCCTGCACCCTCCTTCGTCCACCAGCACCAGCCAGCTATGCTCTGTCAATGGGTGCAATGTGGGTATGACAAAGCAGGATGTTTCTATGGAAAGGTTGCCTCTGGCAGTAAGCTGTAGGGTGGCCTGGTCAAAGGCCAGTCAGAGCTTGCGTTCCATTAGGACACTGCTCTCACTGTCCAAGGGAAATGTGATGGGGTCCCCAGGAGTGGAAGGGAAGGGAAGAGGAGGTAAGAATGAGCCTGTGAGCTTCAAGGTTTGTTTTAGCTTGGTAATGAAGTGAGCAAGGTTGACCTGTCTAGACTTGGTGTTGAGTATACAGCCTGAGGGATGGCTAGCCAATGGGGTCATTCCCTGGTCTAGAAAATACAGGAGGAAGAACAGGTTGTAAATTAGTAAAGCAGAAGGTTTCGGTGTGGACATGTATCGTGTGTTAGGCCTGAAGGCTATGGAAGGGATGATCATTGTGGAGAAAATGTGAGTCAGAGGCAAGGAGATAGCAGTCACTCAGGTGTCTACCATCACCACCACCATCAGCCCCTCCACCACCACCACCATCATCATCATAGTCACCATCATCATAGTCATCACCACCACCACCATCAGCATCACCAGTCACCATCATCATCACCACCATCAGCAGCATCATCACCACCATCAGCATCATTATAGTCACCATCATCATAGTCATCACCACCACCACCATCAACATCATCATAGTCACCACCAGCATCCTCTCTGCCACCATCATAATTATCGTCACCACCATTATCAGCAATACCACAATCGCTTCAACACCAGCGTCACCGCCACAGCCATGACCCCTCAACAGCATCATCAACGCCATCAAAACACCGTCCCACCCCACCTCCACATCATGACAACTAGTCCCTCTTCCATCAAGTCTTCTACCAGCCCTCTATTGTTTCTACCATCTGCATTGTTACCACCACAACTGCTACCAGGACCAGCCAAAATTCAGATTTCTTAGGATTGTTGTCATCCCCCAAGAATATGGAAACTAGTATGTCTTCTAAGACAGAGAAAAACCATCAGGGCCCTGGCTTACCCCAGGGCAGATATGCAGAAACTATGACCATATAACACTGGTAAACAAGTGAGCATCTGAGAGTGTCAGGCCCCTCACCCATCCGACCTGCTTGCCCAAGGGATCTTCTGAGTGGTTTGCATAGTGTCCTTCAATCAAGCCCTACCATGGTAGAGTCTGCAGTCAGCCATCACCTCAGCTAGGACCCGCTCACTGAAGGCAGGAGTCTTTGGGCCTCTTTAGTGGGTGCTGAAGTACAAGTCTCCACTCCACCATCCATGACCCTACCTGCTATGAACTTTAAACCCTTGAAAAGCACCTTTTCAACATCCCTGCCAACCAACCGTCCCCTGGGATTCCAGCATCTAGACCAATGGTTCTCAACCTGTGTGCTCATGAACCCTTTGGGGATCACATATCGGATATTCTGCTTATTGTATATTTACATTATGATTTAAAAACCCAAAATATTTTATGGGGGGGGGGTCACTGCAACATGAGAAATTGTATCAAAGAGCCACAGCATTAAAAAGGTTGAGGACCACTCCTCTAGACCCCTCTTTATGCTTCAGACTTCTTTTGCCCCTTCAGCCTTTCCTGGAACATGCTCTCCTACTGGGATGCCTCCTCTGAGAGTCATGCGGTGATGGTTAATCTTGGTTGCCAATGATATGCCAACCTGAGAAAGGGGGATCCTCCATTGAAGAATTCCCTCTATCAGATGGCTTGTGGGCTTCTCTGCAGGACATTTTCTTGGTTGCTAAATTGATTAGGAGGCTCAGCCTAGTGTGGGCTATCCCATCCTTAGGCAGATAGACCTAGCCTGACTGAAAAGGCCACCAGTGGGCTGGAGAGACAGCTCAGCTGTTAAAGGGTAACACTGACAATTAAAACATCAGGATAGTAAGCTGAACAGGAGCCGGGAGCAAGTTAGCAAGTCTCCATGGCTCCTGCTTCAGCGTCCTGCCCTGCTGCGTTCCCACCCTGACTTCCCTCAACAATAGGATATAATGTGTAAGGAAAAATGAACCCTTTCCTCCCTGGGTTGCTTCTGGTCAGGTGTTTGTTTTTAGCACAGCAATAAAAAGCAAAGGAGGACACATGTTTAGTGGTAGTGGGTTTATGTGGTGATCTTCTGGGACCTCCACACTATCTCTCAGACTCCTCCTCTAACAGACATCCCCCCTACACACACACCCCACACCCACCCACCTACACACGCACACGCACACGCACGCACACACACACACGGCTTCCCATCCCTGCTCAGCTGTTCTGACTCTTCTTTTGGAGCCAGGCTTTTAACACCCACTAGCAGTGGCCACTCTGAGGTTTGGTTTCTTCCCCTGTAAATTGGGAATAATGCCACATCTTCTGTAGGGCTCTTGCCAACACCTGGTGACAGAGCATTCCTAAGTGGACTGTGACACTGCCTGGCACCTTGCCGTAAGTTACACCCTTTAATATCCTTATGGCACAGGGTTTGTTCCTTTGGCCTTATCTTCCTGGGCACGACTGAGAAGGGCAGAGTCCGTCTCACATACCTATTGAGTCTCACACAGCTCTGTCCATACTAAATGCTCAATAAATATTGCTTAGGTGACTGAATGAACCAGCTAATGGCTGTGTAACACTCTACATTCTTGCTTACTTGAGGCTCAAGTGTATGTGTGTTTGCATGTGTATATGTGTGTGTGTATTTGTGTGTGTTTATGTGTATGTTTGTGTGTGTATGCGTGTTTGTGTGTATGTGTGTGCTTGTGTGTGCATATGTGTGTATTTGTATGTGTGTATGTGTGTGTGTTTGTGTGTGTATGTCTGTGTATGTGTGTATGTATGTGTGTGTATGTGTGTGTATATATGTGTGTTAGTGTGCATGTGTTTGTATGTATGTGTGTGTTTGTGTGTATATGTGTGTATGTATGTATATGTATGTGTTTATGTGTGTATGTATGTATGTGTGTGTATATGTGTGTATGTATGTATGTGTGTATTTCTGTGTGTATGTGTATGTATGTGTATGTATGTGTTTGTATACATGTGTGTGTTAGTGTGTATGTGTTTGTATGTATGTGTGTGTTTGTGTGTGTATATGTATGTATGTATATGTGTGTATGTGTTTATGTGTGTATGTATGTATGCATATGTGTGTATGTATTTATGTGTGTATGTGTATGTATATATGCATGTGTATGTGTGTATGTATGTATATGTTTGTGTGTATATATGTGTGTATGTATGTGTGTATGTATGTGTGTATGTGTGCGTATGTGTGTGTTTATGTATGTATTGTGTGTTTGTGTATAGTATGTGTATGTATATATGTATGCGTGTGTTTGTGTGTGTATGTGTTTATGTATGTGTGTGTTTGTGTGTATGTGTGTGTGTATTATGTGTTTGTGTGTGTATTGTGTTTGTGTGTGTATTGTGTTTGTGTGTGTGTATGTGTGTGTTTGTGCATGTATGTATTTGTGTGTATATGTATGTGTGTGTTTGTGTATGTATGTGTTTGTGTGTATATATGTGTGTGTATTATGTGTTTGTGTGTGTATTGTGTTTGTGTGTGTGTATGTGTGTGTTTGTGCATGTATGTATTTGTGTGTATATGTATGTGTGTGTTTGTGTATGTATGTGTTTGTGTGTATGTATGTGTGTGTATTATGTGTTTGTGTGTGTATTGTGTTTGTGTGTGTATGTATGTGTGTGTTTGTGTATGTATGTGTTTGTGTGTACGTATGTGTGTGTTTGTGTGTGTAGTATGTGTTTGTGTGTGTGGTAGGGGTTGCTTGCTCTCCTCCACTGATGCAGATATGCCAGGGCTAGTAGAACTGTACAAGTTGGTGACCTGTACTGTTCAACATAGTGAGCTGTAAAGTTATCCTGAGGCAGCAGAGGATGTCCCCATGGGTTTGTGGATGGTCCTGCATCAATCAGAGTCCTGGTGCTGGCAAGATGGAAGCAGCTGTTCTCTAGTCCCACTGAACATTGGACTCGCTGGGAGACTTTCAAACCTAACTGTCCACAGGGTACTCCCTGGGCCAATGAAATAAATGTCTCTAGTGGTAAGGACCAGATTATCTGTCATTTAAAGACCTTCTCTAGAGGTCTCCACTGGCAGCTGAGGTTGAAGGCCTGTGGGGTAGAAAGACTCATGGGTAGGATGGGGCAGGACGGATGCCCTGGAGGCTGTGAGAGTTCCCGAGAGCACTGCTTCCCTCCACAGTCTCTCCTGTTCTTTCTTCTTCTTTTCTCTCTCTCTTTTTTTAAATTCGCCTCCAGCTCACACGCCCTGCAGACGAGTCAGAACATCCCTGTCCAGCACCTGCACTAATAACACTGGTGTATCCCCAGGGAAGTGAGGAGCCTCCCCTCTGCTCAGAGCCCCTCGCCTATCAAAGGCTGGGCGCTCGGGCGGGGGGGGGGGGGGGGGGGGGCGGGGGGGGAGGGATGGCGGGACTTACATGGGTAACTCCAATTAAGACAAATGTCAGTTCTTTCTCCACAGGCTGTCTGTGAGTTGCCCGGAGCACAGTACAGGCTGGGCGCAGGGAGCAATAATGCTTAGTCTAACTGTCAGGCTCTGACAGGCACAGCCAGAGGAAGCAAGGGAGAATATAAGCAAAAGGTGGTCCTGGCCTAGATGCCCTGCTGGTGGGAGGGAGCCCAGAATACCACTTCCCTTTAGAATGTCTCCTGAAGGAGTCCCTCTAGAGACATGGGCGCCACAGATCCTCCAATGCAAAAATCCTTTTTAAGCCAATTTGAAGGGATTCTGCTGTTTCCAGTCCCAGGGTCCCCAGAGTTGGCTGATGGTTTTTTTTTTTCAGACCTGCTCAAAGGTCCCCGAAGAACCAAAGGGCAACCTCTGACCAAAGTGAGGCCCTCAGAACCATAGTGTAATCTCTTTGTGCTAATGTAACAAATGCCACAGCTAAATGCAACTTAGGGGAAGAAGGGATTTGTTTCTTTGTTTGTTTATGCACTGAGGGATGTCAGAGCAGGAACTCAAAGGAGGAATAGGAAGCATAAACCACGGAGGAACACAGCTTGCTGGCTTGCCCATGGGCTCATGGATAGCTGTCTTTCTTATACAGCCCAGGACCACATGCTCAGAAATGATGCTTCCCCACAGTGGTCTGGGCCCTTCTACAAAAATAGATATTCAACGTTTGTCACAGGACTTGGTGATGGAGTTGTACATAAATTGGCCACTATTGGAAATATAGATCTAGACTCAGGTGAGACTCTCCTTGTCAGTGAGTGGGGACAAGATGGCATCGTGGTATTGGGTGCTCAGGCCTGGCTCAGCTCAGTGCCTCCTGGACAAATCATTCTTCCAGGCTATAGAAGTGAAGCAGTCATTGTCTCGATGCAGGAGGGGCAATTCACGGAAAAGAGTATGAGGGGAAGGCACCACCTGATGGGGTAGCACATGTAACACCAGGAAGAGCTGAAGTAGGCTGGTGCCTAACCCACAGATGTGCTAACAGATTTGGCTCTGTGGCGCTCCATCCATCCTTGACCTCGTATTTTTCAGTCAGGCACAGTTAACACCCTTGTGCTAGCCATCTTCGGCCATAAGATGTTTGTTGGACAGATATGTCCAAGCAATCAATGCAGAGGAGGAAAGAGTTTTTTGGTTCACAGCCTCAAAGGGCTCAGCTCTTGGTCCTTTGGCAACCTTGTTCTGGGTTTGTGGTGGGACAGAGCATTATGACAGATTTCCTGGGGCGAAGGAAAGCTGCTCACTTCATGGCAGCCATGCAGCAGAAAGAGAGGATGCTTGCGTTGTTAACATAACAAATCCCCTTCCTTAAAATTCACTAAGACTCATTAACAGATCCAGAGTTTAAAGCCCTTGTGACCCAGTCATCTCCGAATGCTGTGACACTGGGGACCAAGCCTTTTACCACATGAGCTTGGGGGTAACATGTAAGATACATACTGTGGGTATTGAGGAGATGTCCTAGCAATTAAAAGCATTTACTGCTTTGGTAGAGGATCGAGGTTTGGTTCTCAGCATCTCCATGATAGCTCACAACCACCCATAACTCCTGTTCCATGTAACCCAGAGCCTCTTTAGACTCCAATGTACACCAGACACAAAACATGGTGCACAGACACGCAAGCAGATAAAACACTCATACACACAATGTAAAAGGAATAAATTGACTTTTTAATCAACACGGGGGGCCATGGAGATGGCTGAGTTGATAAAATGCTTATTACATGAGCATGAAGATTAAAATTTGATCCCCCACCCTGCCAGAACCCACATAAAAAAGCAACATTTGACAGCATATACCCAGTGGAAACAGGAGGATCCCTGAGCTCCCTGGTTAGCTATTCAAGCCAAATCGGTGTGCTCTAGATTCAGTGGGGAGATTCTGTCTCAAAAATGAAGGTGGAGAACACATGAGGGTAATAATCTAACTTCAGTCTCTGACCTACTCATGTAAGTATAAATACTTAAAGCCTACTGAACAATACTCATTTACAAATGGGAAACTGGTCGTCCAGATTCACAGAATTAAGAAAGCAGGAGTCCTGAGAGCCCAGCGGGAGTCTCTGTATAGAACCCATGTGCTTAGCCAGCACAGTGACTGGGCCCTCTCCTTGGTACCACTGTCCATCTCTTCCTCCTGCAACCAAGAACGCTTCCTCTCCAGTCCATTCCAGGGCTTGCTCCTAATTAGAGGGCCATTATCCAGGGACAAAGGAGATTGATGCCATTTGCACCAAAAAGCTAAGTATGGCACCAGATCTGCTCTGTCCCTTCTCCAGTGAGCCTGGAATTCTGGCCATATATAGCACAGGTCTTGGCGACACAGAGGGGCTTGTGATTGGCTTCCCACCGTCCCCAAGAGGCTGCTTGAGTCATGAGAAAGCCACCGAGAGGTTACTGCAGAGACAGAGCTGCAGTGTCATGGCAGAGACGGGGCTTCCAATTTTAGGTCTGTCTGCTCATCAGTCACAGGCAAGAATTATCTCGGTGGGCTTCTGTTTACTCCTCAGTAAAAAGGGGAATAACAAAACATCTGTTTCCCAAGGGATGGGGGATGCTTGCTGAGAAGGCCCAGCGCAATGCCTGACTCAGCAGTCTGCCATGGGTACCATCTTTCTCCATCATCAACTTTATCATCCTTTTCCCTACAAAGGGAGGGGGAAGTCCATAGTCCAGGAAGATGGCTCAGCAGTTAAGGCACCTGCTGCATAAGCAGCCAGTGTGAGGACCAGAGTTCAGGTTTCCAGAACCTATGTAAATACCAGGTGAGCAGCATGGTGACTCACTTGTAATTCCAGTGCTTGGAAGACAGACAGGAATCCCGGGAACAAACTGGCTAGCATGACTAACCATATTGGCAGCTCCTGCTCAAAGAATAAAGGTCAGAACAAAGTGTAGATGACTCAAGAGATCAACCTCTAGCCTCCACACATAGCACATACATGTGCCCACACATGTGAATGCATACACCCATGCACACAGACTGCACACTTACTCATGAAAAACAAAAGCAAAAGAGAAGGTTATGCCTCCAAGGGCCACAAGGCTGTCCTGGAGTCAGGGACATCTGATCAGCTGTCTGCTACTGTGTGGAGACTGGAGGTGGGCATGAGGCTTTAAGAAGCTCCATAGGCAGGGGCTACTTAGAGAGTTGCCACAGTATCTGGAGAAATAGGACTCGTTCCTGTTCATTTAATTTTTAAACCATTTTCTATGGAAATTCCTTATAGAATATTTTTTTCCTACTATTTTGCCAAAAAGCTCTTCCATGGTGCTGACTTGCATTCTTGTCAGTAAGCCCTGCAGGCCACCCTGCGCTGTAACACAGGATGCCCTCAGGACCTGGGCTGGCTGTGCTCAGAACCAGGGGCAGCTCCTGGTGGCAGAGAGCAGATCCAACATAGCTCTGTCTTGGTGTGGCTCAGACTCTGTGAACCCTTGAGTAGGCAGCGTATTAAATCACTACGGCTTGTACCTCCCTGAGCCAGTAAAGATGCAGTTCTTTGATGGTTAGCAGGTATCTTTGGTTAGAGAAGCAGTGGGGTTGGCGGAAAGGCAGGCCTTGGCTTTGGGGGCTGCCTTTGCTGCCAATAGACTCAAACCATCCAGGTGGACTGAGGTTTAGACGTTGGAAGTGGCTGCAGGTGGCCTTGAAGTGAACTCTCCTTGTCATCACTGAGAACATTCTGGAATCAGGGGAGAAGATATAAGCATATGTAAGCAGCATAAGTATGGAAAAGTCTTACATCTGATCTGGGGTCATAAGCCTCTGCTTCCATATGATGAGTTTGCCCCAGCCTTGAGTGCAAGTCCCTCTGATCTGCAGAACGGCCTGTATCTCTGTGTCTATTTTTATCCATAAAATCGTCGTCTCAAGCCGAGCGTTTGGATGGAGATGTGGGGAACATGTGCATCAAATTTGCAGATGACTCAAAGCTGCAGGAGCCGACAGATTTAGAGTCCGGGATGATCTCGACAGCGGAGAATGCTGGGTCAAAAGCAAGCAGATGAAACTCGGCATCGATAAATCTAATGTCTCGAGCATGGTTTCCAAAACGAAATTGCACAAGGGCAGTGCGAGGGAGACCTGGCTCTCCTACAGCTCTCATAAAAAAAGATCAAGAGCTAAAGTCTGTCTCAAGTTCAACATGAGCCAGCTGAATGATAGGGCAGGCTCAGGAGGCAAAAGGAACCTAACCAAACACCCTAATAAGTGCTTATTATTTACTAACCCTTGGTGACATAGAGAGGGAGGGATTATATCATTTATCACCCTATTAGGTCCAGAATTGGGGGTGGGGCAATATGAGTGATGTTTACTGACAGCTTACCATGCAACAAGAAGCACATTAGTTCACGCCTTCATCACCCTATGAGGTCATGGGCCGAGGCGCAGGATACAGCGACAGCCCCCAAGGCTACTGGTTTAGTGGATGATGCTCTAGACCTCCTTGCTGTCTTGCTGTCTGTCCGTTAGACACCTTGTCTGCTTTCTCTTCCTCATTTTACAGATGTGGTGACCGGACCGGACGTGTGAAGACAAAGCGTCTGCAGTCACAGTGGGTGAACTGCAGACTCAGGCTCTCGTGGGAGCCTCTCGTCTGCGTCCCCCTTGTCCTGTCTGCTGGCCAAAAGCCAATGCCGCAGGGTGGCCAGGTGCTAACCCAGAAGACTAAGATGCAGGGTTCCAAGCCATTTCCTGTGGCTCTGCTCAGGGTGAGTTTCACCCTGTCTGCTTCCTCGTAAGAGAAGTAAGAGACATAAGAAAGTAAGGATTAGCGCTGCCCCTGTCAAAGAAAGTCTCACCTGGAGCACCTAACTGAACCTCAATGGGGTGCTCACATGAGGGAGCCCGGAGACCCCTGCCAGGGATCTCTTTGTGTTCTTCAATGTCTTTAAAATCATTACCCACACAAACTACTCAAGCCCACTTTTTAGCCCCCTACTCCTGCATCTCTCTAACTTGCTACAGTAAACTAGGTTTTCAATTTAGTAAACTATAAACTAAGAGGCTATATATAGAGACACGTGCACATATATGTGTGTATATGCATACATGCCAGCATCGTGGCAGGTTTTGAGCATCGTCTCAGAGAAACTTCACAGAAACGCCACCATTATTCTCATTTCATAATGAGGAAATTCTTTTTAAAGGATGACCAACTAGACCCATTTGCCCAGAACTGAGTGGTCTCTGGGGACATAGGTCTCACCACTGTGAAAAGCCAAAACCCAAACCCAAACCCAAAACACCGCCCCCCCCAAAAAAAAAAAACCTCCAAAACTTAACAAGATGATTTAGGGGCTGAGGAGCTGACTTAGTCTGTGTTTGCTATGCAAGCATGAGAACCTTAGTTCAATCTTCTGTGGGCCATAAACACACATCCATCTACGATCCTGGTACCGAGGAAGTGGAGACAAGCAGATCTCTTGAACCTGCTGGGCAGGCTGCCTAACCTACTTGGTTAATTCCAGGCCAGCGAAAGATCCTGACTCCAAAAATGAGGTAGATGATACCTGAGAAATGACACTCAAGAATGTCCCCTCGAGTCACACACACACACACACACACACACACACACACATACACACACACCACAGAGGGCTAAGTCTAAGCAAACTGGGACAGGGTAGTGAGCTTAGGCTTAGAGAAGTTAATTACACAGGAAATACCTTTAAAACCAGTTTCCCTGATACCAAGTCAATAAGGGGACAGAATATAAAATAAAAGTCACTAGGACTGGAGACCCTCTTGCTTTTGTTTCTTTATTTTCTGTCCTATGTTAGAAGACCAAGTTCCCAAATGAATGGAGAAGAACGTCCCCCTATTGGTTTCAGAGAGCCAGGACCAGGGTTCAGGCATCAGAGACAAGTTTGTTCCCACCCTCTCACGCTGCATGGAGGGCAAGCTGTGCCTCAGAGACCAGGAACAATTGGCACGGGGGGGGGGGGGGGCAGAGCATGACAAGTCACTCAGCTGTAGAATGGGGATACATTTGCAAGTCATAGTTTGAGATCGACACTGACCAGCTAGGCTGTGCAGGCCTATCAAGAGAAGATGGCTGTGGGGGCGGGAACCCAAGAATAAGCGGAGATAGTGGTTTTCCAAGGTTGCTGTGAGAAAGACCACATGCTACTGTGAGGCTGCAGAGACCCAAAACGAGGACAGAGAGACAGGGTGGCCGGTGAGCGTGTACAGGGGATCCTGTGAGGGCATTCGAGTGGCTAAGGGAGACCTCAGCTCCTTTCCGATTCTGGGACCCTCTAGCAGATGTTGGCGGCCTTCCCCACAACTGTAAATATTTGTACATTCCCAAGTTATAAAGTGAGCTCTTGGCTTACGAGGGTCACAATGATGGGCCTGTTCAGGAAACAGCTTGTTCAGTGTTTCTTCAGGCTGTTTTTCTGAGACTCCTCATCATCTATGTTTGGAATGGACACAAGTTTCTCTGTCTCTCTGTCTCTCTCTCTGTCTCTGTCTCTGTCTGTCTGTCTGTCTGTCTGTCTGTCTGTCTCTCTCTCTCTCTCTCTCTGTGTGTGTGTGTGTGTGTGTGTGTGTGTGTGTAAGAAAGACTGTTGAGGAGGAAGAGACACAAATAGTCATTATTTAAGAAAGCAGAAGCCAGGCAGGCAAGGACACTTCCCTTCCATGGCCACAGATGTCAGAGAAAAGTTCTGTCTTCCCCCATCCCCACCCCCAAGGAGGAGGTCCAGCTGTAGGGTCTTTGGTTTTCTATCCTGAGGCTTTCTGAGGTGAAGGGAAGGGGAATTAGAAGCAATCTCCTGCTCCCTGCAGGAAAGCAACAGCTCTTAGTTTGGCTAATTCTCTACCGAGGGGTGGGGAAGACTAGTAGGTCCTACTGGTGAGTCATATGGGTGACCCTAGGACCTGCTATAGGGTAAAGTGGGGAGATGACACAGTGTGGAGTGAAAAGTTGGGAGGGGACTCTATTTTCCCTGCGGGTTACAGTATGCTTTATTTTACTTAAAAAAATTATTTTCAATTTTTAATGCGTGCGTTGGGGATGTTACAAGCATACGAGTGCAGGAGGTCACAAGGCACCAGGTTCCCCTTGGAGGTGAAGTTATGGGAGAAGGGTGCTGGGAACTGAACTCAGATCCTCTGGAAGACTGAACCATCGCTCCAGGCTCGGCAGATGGTTTCTGGTTAAATGCCTCTTATTTCTTCCACTCTAGCTCCTCTCCCATCCCCTCCTTCCTCCTCCCCTCCCTCCTCTCTTCCCTAGTGAACGCCTTCTGTACTCAGTGGTATGTCTTTTTCCCACACTGTTTCCTTGGGCCAGAATGCTCTGTCTCTGCATTCTCCTAGCTCCATTATCTGAAGACAAATATTACCTCACAGGGCTATGGTAAGTTTTAGACACTGAATTGGTCTGGGGCCCTTGGTACAAGACCAGGGTTTCTATTGTCATTCTATGAGGCTGGCCAACTTCTATTTGTCTCTGGGGACCCTGAGTCACCTCTGTGAAGCCTGCCTTGTCCTCCTCAGAGCTTCCGATTATTTTCTTGTTTTCCTCTCTACCTTTAGGACCGAGCAACAATTGTTTCAGCATGTTTTGTGGAAGTTAGCAGCCTGCATGATGGTAACATCTGACTAGATTTCTGAGCTCCTCAGTTCTGTCCTTAGTGGCTACCCCAGTGTCTGGCACCTGGTAAAAACTGAGGGGAGAAAGAGGTTACTCAGTGTTGCTGTCTGGCAGTCTCAGGGGGTCAACCTGAGGCTCTGACTAGGGTGGGGTTTCCTCCACCTCCAGAGCTCCACTGCTGGCCTAGCAGAGGTGACTCAGTTGGTGAGTGCTGGCCATATGCACACGAGCACCTGAGTTCGGATCCTCAACATGTACATAACACGCAAACATGGTGGCACGCCAGTTATCTCAGCACTGGGGAAACTGAGACAAGAGCATCCTTGAGGCTTGCTGGCTAGCTGGTCCATCCAAGTCCATGAGCTTCCAGTTCAGAGAGACCCTGTCTCAAAAACTAAGGTGGAAGGCAGCTGTGATGGTGCTTGTGTTTGATCCTAGTACTCGGGAGGCAGAGACCAGTAGATCTCTGTGAGTCCAAAGCCAGTCTGGTCTACATAGTGTGTTCCAAGCAAAGCAAAAACTACCTAGCGAGATGTCTGAAACAAAACAAAACAAAACAAAACCCAAAAAGAACACCAAAATGATCTTATAATAAAATAATTTACAGTGTAGAGTGACTAAGACAAGTGATGTCGACTACATGTCTCCAATGCATGCACATGAGCTCTCTCTCTCTCTCTCCCTCACTCCCTCCTTCTCTCATCCTTTCCACCAGTCTTTCCTTCCCCACATGTTGGACAGACAGCTCATTTTCTTACCCCCTCCCAAAAAACGTTTTGGGTTTGGAAAACAGCAATCACTTAGGAAAATGTGTAATTACCCAGGGCTCCATCACGGGAAACACAGGACTAGCCCAGCCTTGCTGAAATGTCAAGGACTTGACTGGTGCGAGGCCAGTCTCCTCTCCGGAGGATCTGAAGGAAGAGGTTTGGCTGTCCTAGAAGGGGCAAGAGGATCAGCCCTGTTTACAGAGCAGCCTGCCTAATCCCTCCTGACAGCTCAGAGGGAAGTCTGCCTGCTGCCTAGCTCAAGCAGTTCTGGAGGGCTCCCTTAAGGAGGACTCTCTGCCTTCTGCTCAGTTCAGGCAAGGCTGAACTCATGGTGACCTCGTCCTTCCACAGCCAGAGCAGACTCTTTCCAGGCTCTTTCCAGTAGGGTGTCTGCCAGGGCTCCATGCCGGGCCCTTTTTTGTCAGGATGTCTCAAGTGTTTATAGGGGTGAGAAATAGGGGAGTGGAAACCATCCTGGTTCTTCTCAGCCCGACCCACCCTGAGATACTGGGAAAGAAAGGGCAGGGAGGAAAATGGAGAAGGTGTCCCCCTGGTTTTATATCCCAGGGAAGAACTAGTCGGCAGAGTCCTGTAGTCCCCATCCAAGGTCTTGGACCCCACCTGTCACTCAGAAGACCAAGTTCCCTGAGCTGCCCTATGTAGGTCAGGCCTTCAACTCAACCCTGCCTTGCCAAGCCTGCCTCTGCCTGTAGCAATGAGCTGTGTGTGGATCTGATGGAGCAGAACCAGGTTGTGCAGAAGGTATGACCTCACTGGGAAAGCTCTGGCTCCTTATCCCCTCCTCGGGCTCCAACCTGCGACTCCACAGGGAAGGGAGCTCAGGCCAGGCAGACAGCACCACTGCAAAGAGCAGGGCTTGAGCTCCAAAGCTCCTCGCTACAGAGAAGTGCCGTTTCTTCCTGCTCCTCTCAATTACAAAATAATAAGATTGTTAAAAATCCAATCATATGAACGTCAATATTGGCAGGGACAGCCGCAGGAAATTTAATTGCACAACGGGTGTCAGTTAAAGATGGTATGTGTTCTTCCTGGCTTTTCTTAGTTCTAATTAGGATGAAATCTACTGCATCTTCCAGGCTTGCAAACAGGGGTTTGTCACGAGGCCAGGAGTTGGGGATGACACAGGCCTCCCCTTCCCCAGCCCCATGCCTTCCCTTCCTCTCCATAACATCGTCCCGGATTGGAGCTTAGCACTGATTTTGAACATCAACAGTCCGGTTTCTTTGGCATGTCAGAGGGCCAGATGTTTTTTATTTGAGAGCAAATTGACACATTAAATTACACTGTGCAAACATTAAAGCCAGCCGCGGGTAAACAGGCCGAGATTCATTGAATTTTACGGGTCACAATGATGTTTATGTAATTTAACAAATTCCTGCCCTGCTGCCGAGACTCTCCAAGAAGTATTAATTGAAGAAAGATGAGAACTTCCCTGAAGGGCTGTCTGTCCAGACCCCTGCACCTCAGGCTTCAGAACTCTTGGGGGGAGTATGGGGGCGTTCGGTGGCTTTGCTTTGGAGTTTCACAATGGAGGAAGCGGGGCTCATGGCTTGTTCCTTTCCACGTGGCTGTGACTAACATCTACAAGAGCAGTGTAAGGAAGGGAAGGTTCGTTGTGGCGCACAGTTCATACAGTCCATGGCCCTGGGTGCTTGAGGCCATATAGCAACCACAGTCTGGAAACCAAGGGAGATGAATGCAGGTACTCGGCCCATTATCTCCTTTTAATTCAGTTCAGCGTCCAGGCCCACAGGAATGGTGCCACCCACATCCAGAGTGGGTCTTTCTAGAATCTAGAAACTCCCTGACAGCTATCCGCAGAGGTTTGTTTCCATGGTGACTCTAAATTCCATCACGGGTGAGACTAAGAGCACCCATTGCACCTATCTTGAAGAAGGCTTTTCTATTTCTATCCCAGTGAAGTCTTAGAAAAGGATGTCAACCAGTGTGAACCTGCTTCCTTATCTGCTAATGGGGGCCGCGTGCAGGTGCCTAAGCATCCAGGCCTTTTCTCTAGTAACCCGCATCCCTGGCTTGTGTCTGTTTCCATGGTTCCTTTCAGGGTAAGACCCATTTGCTACTTTTAAAGATGGGCGGATAGTCTAGGCTTGGCCAATTAGGAGTAGTTTGTGTAGACTCAGGCCTCAGTAATTGGTTCAGCGATGGACATGTGATCAAATCTGAGCCAATGAGCATCAACCTATCAGGTTGCAGGAGCCAGCAGTGCAGCGCTCTCCTCCCTTTGGACTTAACTGGCAAGTCTAAGGTAGGAGCTACTGGAGTATTCTCTGGCTCGAGAAGGGGTGAAATGAAGTGAGACCATAGCAAGGAGAACTCTCCAGGAGGTCACTGGGAGCTCCCGAATCCTGCTGTGGTTCAAGGCTACACCTCGGGCTTTTGAGTTGTGTGAGTGAATACAGCCCCCTGATTCAGTGAACTTGACCCTTTCCTTGCCCCCCCCCTCCCCCAGACTCACCAGGAAGAGAAGATTGAATAGAAGAAAAGAGAGCATTTCAAAGCCTCTGCCTACCACATCTCGGCCTCTCGGAACCCTGTGAGTGTAGAGAGAGCTGCCAGCAGCATGAGATTATCTGGCACCTTCTGTAGAGCAGGGCCTCTGTCATCCAATGGCCAGATCAGCCCTCAAGCTGACCTCTGCCTCCTCCATTGCTCACCTCGGGACTTCTCTCCAGCCAGGCCGCTCTGTCCCTAAACATGGCCCCACCTCTCTCGCCTTCTTCTTGTTGCCCTTCTCTTATTTGCAGCACAGTGGCATTCTCTCCCGCCTGCATCCTTTAAGACAGATTTAGGGTTGCCTTCCGGGAGGCCTCCCCTCTCCCATTGTGCCCAGCAGGCGGGCCTTCTGCAGATGCAGCACTTGGCCTGTAATTACATAAATTAAGGACTGGACTGAATATTTTTGTTGCTCCTCATATTGAATGGCTGTTTCTTTTATTTCTTTATAGCTTGAATTTTTTTTCTAGTACCATACTGGGTACATAAACACATGGGTTAGTAGCATTCATGGGTTAGTAGTGTCTTAGAGAGGCCTGGAGAGTCGGCTCAGTTGGTGAGAGGGTGAGATCCTCAGAACCCATGTAAAGTACCAGACTTGGCAGTATGTGTCTATAATCCAGCTGCTAGAGAAGCGCATTGGTCAGCGGCCTGGTTTAATGGATGAAATTCACGTTCATTGAGAAGCCTTTTTTTCAAAAGATAAAGGGGGAGAGATCAATGAAAGGCACCCTACACTAACATCTTGTACCTATGCACACGCACGCCAGCATGCGAAAGTGGCAGATAAGGAGACAAACTCAGAGAGGTTGGTTAATGTTCTTGAGGTCGCACAGCTTATCATATAACATTATATCTCAGTGTCTTTCTCCATTGCATCAAGCTCTATCCATATGATTGATTTGCTTTCCAGTTAAGTACAGCTCACCTTGGCATCTTGCTATGTACTAATGTGACCCAGTCAGCACATCTGGAGAAAAGGATGACAGACTCAGTGGTTATCAAACGCTCTGGCTCAGTTCCCAGCTGAGCTGAGTGACCTTAGGTGAATCTTTTTACCTCTCTAGACCTCCATTTTCAATGCAAAAATAAGGAAGGGTCTTGTTCCAGGCATTTGGGTAAGTGAATCTGGTTTGTGCCAGTCAGGTCCCTGCCGCAGAAGTTGCCCCGGGGCTATGTAAGAAGGAGTAGAGGGTGATCCAGACCACAGGAAAGGGATTCCTCAATGGTTAGCAAGACGGGAGTTGCAATGTCAAGCATACTAGTTCTTTGTTCCACTGGTAGTATGATTGCTTAAGTCCCTCACTCAGGATCATGTAGGTGTCAGTGAAGATGCAGGCCCTGAGCTCATAGCAACCTTCAGGGCCCCAGCATGCTCTACCATGGCATTCTGGATTCCAGAATGCAAAGGTTCACATTGGCCTGATCTTAGTACCACTGAACAGCTGAAATGTAAGGTGGAAAATTTAGGAACTGGGGTTCGGGGTGGCCAGGAACTATGAAGGCTGAGAAGTCTGGTTGTAGCTCTCTTTCTTCCAATAACTAGTACAGGCTTCCCCCAGAGGACCTGGCACTAGGAAGAAGGTCACCTTGGGGAGGAGATACATAGGTGTCCAACCTCTAAAGTGTCAGAGCCTGCAAGCTCATCCCATCAGTCTCCCTCTGCCTCATTTTGCCCTACATCCCAACCAAGGTAACTGTCCTGATACCACGATGTTGGGAAGGAAGATTTCACTGAATAAATTATATCTCGTGCACGACCTTTGGGCCTGGCAGATATTCAACAGTGCCAGCTCCTCACCTACCTCAACTCTGTCTCCCCCTCTTTACCGCTTCTAAGGAAGTTTAAACATCTGTTTAACAAGCCTGTTCTGTTGCAGGTGCTTGAAACACAAAGTTGAGTGAGACATACTCTTGGCTTATGGCTATTGGTTATAGATCCCAGGAATAAAGTTCAAAATAGTTATACCCCGGCTATTATAGCCGACAGGAGTAAGCTGCCTCAAGATTGCTGAATCGAGGAACTGAAGCTATAGCACCGGAGATCAAGCACAGCCTACCCTTTCAGATGGCTTCTACAACATAGAATAAAAGCCCTGTCACTTTAACCAACACAGAGCAAAAAGACGGGATACTTGTGATTGGCCTGGCCGTGGTCATGAGTCCATGATGGACCCAATCACCAAGGCTGGTTTAAATGTGGCACTGTGATTGGATAGGCTTCGATCAGGTGTCCTTTCTTTAATTGAATGCGTGAGTGGGTGGGTATAGTTGGCACACCTGTGTGCATGCACCTGGCTGCTGAAGGACACCCTCAGTCATCCTCTCTGGGATGACATCCACCTTCGATTGATGCTGCGTCTTTCATGGTCTGAAACTCACTAATTAGGCGAGGCCAAGCCAGTGAGCCCCCAGGGATCCTCTTGTCTCTCTGCCTCCCCAGGGCTGGGATTACAACTGTGTGCTGCCATGCCTTTCACCACTTGGCATGGGTTTTGGAGATCCATCTCAGGACCCTGTATTTATTAGGCAGGCACTACCAATAGCGGTATCAAAGCGGAAGAGTCCTTCCTGACAGGCAGGTAAGGGGACCAATGGAATTCATAGAGGCAGGGACGGTAGCCAATGGAGTTCAGTGGGAGGGGTCATTGAAGTGTGGTCCTGGAGGGGAAACATCTGCTGGAATTTTAGGAGGCCCCACCGCCAAGCCACGGCAGTACAGCCTCAGCTCTCGTTAGCACTTGGTCCTCCTGCACGGAGGCAGGATGCCAATGGTGTTGGAAGCGGCAGGTCTCTGGGCTCTGCTTTTCTCCAGAGAACTTAATGACACTCTGCTGACCGCACCGGCTATGGGCCAGGCCCATGGCCAGAGACCGCCGAGGCTGTGGTCTAATTTCTGCCAAGGTCAACTCCATTCTGTCTAACTTTAGGAGTGTATGGTTGGCTTCCCAAGCTTCAAAGAAGTCAAAGTATCCGACTCCAGAGTGTGTGTATTTTTAAAGCAACAAGAACAGCAACAGAATCAAAACAAAACCAGAGAGAAAGAAAACAATGCCAAGAAAATCCAAGGATGTTTCAGTGTCCAACAGACTCCGCTCCCAGCGCCCTGGACTTCATGCAAATGCCCAGCGACTGTGGTCAAACAGAATTAGATACATGGACGCCGTTTAAAAAGGGAAAAAAAAAAAAAAAGAAATCAAAATGACCTCTAATTAGTCCTTCCCATCAATGCCAAGTGTTTCCTGCAGTTCTACATTTCCTAAAAAGGTAGGGGTGGGAGGCCAGCTTCCTCACAAGTGAGCATTAGAATACTCCACAGACAGCAGCCCTTGGGGCTCTGGAGCTGTGCTGAATCGTGTCCCATGTAAACACTCAGCAAGGCTGGAAGCTGGGGACTCTGGCTGGACTCCTCTCTGTTCTTTGATGAGTTGAGTGAGCTTGAGCAAATGCCCTGACTCCCCAGTCTCTGCTTCCTCCTCTATTAGAGAGAATCTTGGTGTGGCTGGAGAGTAGACAGAGAGGGCAGAGCAATAGCGTATGAAGAAAGCCAGTTGGTGAGAAGTCTGGAGACCCTTCCCAGCCAGGGCTACATGTCAAGGACAGACTAGAACCAGAAAAGCCTGGGACAGCCAAGTGTAGGAGATGGCGGCTACTGTGGAAATGACCCATTAGGGACCCTCAAGGCCACTGAGGTCTAATCTTTGCCCCCACCCCACCCCCTGCCGCCATCTTCCTTGCACCAAAGTGTTCTTTTTCCTAATAAAGTGTCTGTTTCTGTCACTCTCTGTGCAAGAAGCCACGGGTCCCATCTGGTGTCCTCCTGACCCAGATCCATACCTACAGCCTTGACTCCCCAGTACCCGTGGTGTACAATGTGGGCAGTGTGAAAAAAAAAAAAAAAAAAAAAAAAAAAAAAAGCTTCAAACCCTCAGCAAAGGGATAGATACATTGTTAATGTATCAAACGTCTGGAGTCTGCCTTCTTTTCTCCTCTCCCTCCTCAGCATCCTTTTCCCGGATTCTGCTTTGTTCTGTCTCCTTAGTTCTCTTCCTCCTACTCTTTGACCAGTGGGTACCTCATCTGTCTGACTCCCAGTGGCTGGAAGCTTCCAGGGAGTCAGCACAAACGTGATGCTGGCACTGGGGAGCAGCATAGGTTTCCTGAAGGACTGACTGGGAACCTTATTTTTTTTTTCCAGGTTGTCTGGCCCTCCTCCCTCCTCTTGGCCGGGGAAGTGCAGGAAACATCCATCCTTTTAGATCCAACTGGTGGTGCAGACCTCTAGGACACCTTCCTCTGTCGGCTGCCCAAGTTGGCCAGACAGCTTACCCTCTGCCTGGGGTCACACGTCACCCAGGGGAATGCTTATTTTCTCTGATGGACTCAGCCATGGAAGGAGAAAGGCTTAAAATAAACGCAGAGACTTAGAGAAGACCAGAGTGCAATAGGGCTCACATAGACTTCAAGAGTAATTTATAGATGCTTCTTAAACTGAAGCTATTCGCTCAAGCAGTCGGCCAGTCCAGGCCCCCAGGCTCTGCAGACCTTCCTGTACTCTGCAGTTGCTTGGGCAAAGAAAGCTGTTCTGAGGACAGCTGCATGTGACAAAGCCCTTGCTCCATGCCTGAAATGACAGGCTCCTTGGAATTTCTTTTAACTTCATTAATGTTTCTCTTGTAAATTTTTATTTACTTATTCTCTGTGTGTGCATGTACACAGACCTATGTGTGCCATAGCATCATGTGAAGTTCGAAGGACAACGTGTAGCTTTTATCTGCTGAGCCATCTTGCCCAGTGCAAGCTTCTGGTTTTTTTCTTTTGTTGGTTTGCTTGCTTGCTTTCTTCCTTTTTGTTTGTTTTGTTTTGACAAGGTCTTATTATGTAGCTCTGGCGGGCATGGAAATCACCCACCTGTCTTTGCATCCCAGGTGCTGAGGGTAAAGGTGTTGCCCACCATGCCCAGCCTGTGTTTTGTTATTTTTAACTGAGACTAATTTGACGTACAACAAAAATGTACGTATCTTTCTTCTGATATGCACCACATCAGCCAACACACAAGCCTTTCCAATGCCCCAGAAACGGATCGTGTGTGTGTGTGTGTGTGTGTGTGTGTGTTGTGCACACACCACTTCTGGTCATTCCCAGACTATTCTTGGGATTTCTCTCACCAGAATTGTCCTAGAGTTCTGTATGCATGGAAGCATATCATGCTAGGTTTTGGCACAGCTCTTCATACCACATACCCGCGAGGTTCATCCATTTTGTGTATACGTACAGTACGTACGTTCAGTGTTCTCTACACTCCGTGGAGCGCTGCTCCAGAGGGTGACATTCCCATCCGGAGCCTCTCTGTTCACCAGCATGTTGGCTGTTCCCAGGTTACTGGCAGTTGTGACCACTGCCTCATGGACATTTATTTTCACTTCTGTTGGGTAAATAGCTGCTAATGGAGTTGCTAGATTGCCACTAGGAAACCGTTTTCGTTTACAAGAAGTCACGGGTGCTAGAGAGAGGGCTCAGTTTCTAGTTCTATCCTCGGCGCTCAAATTTAGAACAGCTGTCACCCTAAACGAAGACGCTTCTTTCTGCAGCAGACTGTGATCAGCACAGTGACCCACAACTCGTCAAGACACAGACTGAGAGACTGCAGGGTGATCTGCCCTCAGTGGGAGACCTCCTCCGAAGACCCAGGGATCGCTATGGAAGAGAAGACAGAATGAATTCAAGAGCTAGATGCCTAAAGGGGAAAGGCTTTCTGCACACAGTAGGGCAGGTGCCCATAGACATTCACAGCCGTGGAGACAGGATGCATAAGATCTGTACAAGATCAGGCCATGCAAAATTCCAGCGGTGGGTGTTTGGTCGCTACTGGCAAACGGAAAATCAGCTTTCTTCAAGGATGCAGTCCCCGGGTAGGTTAACCACAGTGCACCGAAGGTCACAGAGGGGCAGCGGAAACTCTAAGTGATGAGTTAGTTGGGTGGGTAGGGGAGGGGTGATGAGACTGGAGGGGATAGGGAGGAGAGAGGGGAGGGGTAAAAGGGATCAAAACACATTGTACAGAATTCTCAAATAATTAATAAAAAAAGGTGGGGGGGAGGGTGTAAGAGAGAGATAAAGCATCCCTGGAGCTCACTGGGCAGCATCCTAGCCTTCTCCGAAAATTTCAGGCCAGTAAGAGTTGCTCTCTCAATAAAAGCTGGCGTGACATTTAAGGAACAGCACCCAGTGTTTTCCCCAGGCCCCCACATGCACGATTATGGACACACATACATGTGAACACTCGACAGTGTGCACAGATAGGTAAATTTAAAAGAGAATTGTTGGTTCACACCTATAATCCCATGAGTGAGCTGGCAAGCAGTGTTCCTCTGTGGTTTTGGCTTCAACCTTCTGCCCTGGCTTCACTCGATGGACTTTAGCCTGTAAGAGGAGGTAAATCCACCCCTCTTCTAAGTCACCTTTGGTCGGGGCGTTTTACTACAGGGACAGAAGTAAAGAACAAGGGAAGGGCACTAGTTACATTTTCAGACACTGAATAAAGAGGAAAGGAAGAGAGCTGTGTATATGCATGCAGGATGTTTACTATCCTGTAATAAGATCTGTTTCTTAAAAATTGGGGGAAGAGTTCCCCCTCAAAACACCCTCTCCGAGACACTCATTCCAAAGGACAGGGAAAAAGCAAGAAGCAAGACTTTAGGCGAGATGCAGAAGCTCGGGCACCTTCCTCGCTTGCTTCCTGTTACAGGGAAGGGTGATTTTAATCGCAGCCGTCAGCTCGCAAGGTCACAGCTTGTTTGAAACAAGCCTGGCGGAAGCGGAGGCCCATGGAGAAATGCATAGTGTTATGACAAAGGGAATCATTAGCCCAGACATATTTATGTTCATTTTCCCTTTTCTCCTAAGAGAAATCTGTTGCTCCAGCCTATACGGGCTGATTAATATTCCAGAAGAATCCATCAAGAGAGAGCAGCAACCTGGGAAGCAGGGGGTGCTTGATATTTCCAGCCGACAATGGCTGTTTCCAGCAGCTGGGTTTGAGGGTGTCTGGTGGCAGGTGCCAAGACAGGCCACAGGAGGTAGGAAGCCAGTGCATCTGACTTTGTCTAAGTCCAAACACACTAGAAAAGACCAGACTCCCAGATGAGAGAGGACCCTCTTGACTTGCTACATAGTGTTGGTCACATGAACCACCACACTCTTCTCAGCCTGGGTCTTTGAGGCCTCAGCCCTCTCTCCAGTCACTTTTGGAAGCTGATGGGGAAGTGGTTTTTTTGTTTTTGTTAGCTCCCAAGGACTTTAAATCAGAGGTTAAGGTCCTGGTAGCTGTTGTCATTCCCTGCATTTCCTGAGCTTTGGTGAAGAGTCGTATTGTGCAGGAAGGCCTTTGAAGGCCTCCTCCTACCAGCAATGTGCCTCCTTCAGCCTACTCTAAGCCAGTGGCAAAATGTAGTTTTTATCAGAAAAGCTGGTGGGAGGTCAGACAAGGGCACCTGCAAGCCCTTAAGACACAAGCATGGACCCTGACCCCGCCAGAGCCTTAAACTCCTGCCCTGACCATACAGCCCAGTTTCCAAGTGGCACCATGCTCTGGCACAGCCTGGGACAGTCTTTTGCACTTCTCTCTTTGTCTCTGTCTCCATCTCCGTCTCCATCTCCATCTCCATCTCTCTCCCCCTTTCCTCCCTTCTTCTCACCTCAGTAACATCTATATTCCCACCTGACACTCCAGGCTGTCCCCTTAATTGATTTTGTTTGTTTCTTTCTTTCTTTCAAGTCTTTGAAAATGTGTCAAGATCTTTTGAACCACACCAGCAGGGTGTGTGCTGGCCAACTCTCCAGTTAATGAGCTGAGACAGAAACAGAGCCTGGCTCTCCACAGCTATAGCGGGTGGTGTGAGAGTGACCCCATCACAGTAATAAAAAATATATGTTGTCAGTGCTGTGTCTGCAAACCAGGCATGATTGAAAAGTAGCTGCAACAGCTCACCCAAAGTTGTGCATTCAGCACTGGTGGGTGTGGCTTCGGCCTGGACTGGGTCTTTCTCTCCTTACAACTCTAACCTTGGCCTCCTGCTGCTCAGGCCTCTGGCCAAGCCAGTCTCCAGCCAAGCTTGCCCATATTGGATGAGCCCTTAGGGCCTGTGCATTTGGATGTTCATTCATTCAGCAAGCATTTATTAAGTCTCTTCCCTGTGTTCTTTCATTGGGTGAACCAGACAGACACTGTCTTTATACTCATAGAGTGTGTTGTCTTGAAGGGACACAGCTAATTTGTAAAGGTGACTTTGTATCAGTGATGGGCTGGGGGGTTAAGGATATGCATGGGTGGCCTAGGAATGGCCACCACCTCTACAGAAAGTCTTACTTAAAAAAAAATAAATTGGTCACCGGGCAGTGGTGGCACATGCCTTTAATCCTAGCACTTGGGAGGCAGAGGCAGGAGGATTTCTGAGTTCGAGGCCAGCCTGGTCTACAGAGTGAGTTCCAGGACAGCCAGGGCTACACAGAGAAACCCTGTCTCAAAAAACATAAATAAATAAATAAATAAATAAATAAATAGGTAATACATCTTCCATGCCAGACAAAACAATATAATGACCTTGTATAAGGTCATCCCTCAGCTAAGACACCTGCTGCCTTCCGGGAAGTTTCTTGCCTGTTTCTTTCTACTTCTCGCTATATTGTGCTGCTATTTTGAAACACATCTGAGATTTATTTATAATGTCACAGCTTCTTGGTCTGGACTTTTCATCAGCCAGAGGTCAGCGCGAAGCTGATACGCGAGTTGCCGAGGTGTCTCAGAGACACCGAGTAGTCTGATATCTGGTAAATCAAAGTTCAAATCTTGTTCTTCTACATCACAAGCTGCAGAGCATCAGGCTGGTCACTCAACCCTGTCTCACATCCCTCACAGTCTAAATAAAGGAGGGACTTAGCTCTGGAGCTGTCCCCATGGCCACACGGAGAGCTTGTAAAGTCCCCAGCCACATACCTGGCACCAAGCGAGTGTTCTGTATGTTTTCTTTCCTGGTCCTGATGTGTCCATCAAAGCAGCTGCATGCTGAGTGCCACACTTTACCTCCAGCATGCTAAGATGTAACGAGACTGGAGAGGGCTGGAGAGGTAGCTCAGTCAGTAAAGGGCTACCTCGAAAGCATAAGGACCCGAGTTCAATCCCCAGCAGCCAAAAAAAAAAAAAAAAAAAAAAAAAAAGCCATGTCTGGAGAGTTAAGAACACTTGTTGCTCCTACAGAGGACCTCGTTCAGTTCCAAGCCTCCACAACGTGGCTCACAACCATCTGTGACTCCAGTTCCAGGGGATCCAGTGCCTTTTTCTGACCTCCATGGCCCCAAGCACATATGTGTACACATACATGAAGGCAAATATTCAGCACATAAACCAAAAATAAATCCTTTTTGAAAAGCCATGTGAGGTGAATATGCTTATAATTTCAGTACTTTAGAAGCTCAGACAGGTGGATCCCTGAGATTCAATGGACAGGTAGGCTAGCCTAATGGTGATCTCCAGGCCACTGAGATATCCTGCCTCAAAAACCAAAGTGGATGATCCATGAGAAACGGCCCCCAAAGATGTCCTCTGACCTCATGCCTACACATGCATGCATTTCTATACACACATATACACCCAGACACTGCCACAGAACACAGATACCCCTGCAACACCAACATTCAGCACACACCTGTCATAACATCAATCTCCCCTGCCTACTCTTTATGTATCACAGACCACCCACTGCCACATGATGTCACTAAAAAAAAAAAACAAAAAACAAAAAAACCCAGAGGCCACATAGGTTTCATCAAGTTCAAGTCCTAACGCTGGCTTTACTTTTGTAGCCCAGGGTTCATAGCCTGGGGAGGGGGTGTGGGGGACACTTGGCAACAGGAACTGTGTATACCCAAGCCAAGCACCCTCAGCTTGCTTTTAAAAGGCTTGACCTGCTTCTGGGAAAGCTATGAACAGCAGACTCCTCTTCACTGTGGGTGGCAGCTGGAGCTAAAGCCCCAATAACTCAGACAAATGTGGCCGACGCCAGAGAGGAGTCAAGGGCCTGGCTGCGACGTCTGAGGCCAGCTTGGTCTTGGACCTCACTGTGTGTTTACAAGTTTCCCTTTGACAATTCAGTTTTGAAGATGGGCTTCATTAAAGGGCAATTATAGGTTAAGTGACTTTCTGGCTCGATGCCTAATGTGGAAAGCTCGACTGTGACAATCAGATAATTCTGAGATTAAGCAACAACACAGAGATTGCTACTGAAAGCAGCGGTTTAAGAGAGTGGAAGACGCTCCCCAGCCATGACCTCATCCCAGGAGCACCGTCTGGGCAGGAAGTCTAACACTCATGGGGCCAGCAGACTCTAGGGACCTCCAGCACTGGGGTGACCTCTTCTGGGAAAGGGGACTGGGAAAGGCAAAGGGCTCTCTGCTTAGAATGCTGAGCTGTCCCTCCTCGTTGGACTCACCCCTTCTGGAGGCTCCTCCTGGGTACCAGGAACCAACCTTTCTCGTCTGTGCTGTGACCTCCGTCTTTCCCTATTTGTCAACCCATCTTTGCCAATCTCCTCACAGATGTCTGTCTCTAAAGCTCTCTGACCTGCAAGGTACCACCACCTCCCGTTTCCTGGAGCAGTGGGTATTGTAGGAAGCCTACTGTTGTATGTGAGAAAATCCCCCTCCAAACGGTCACTAAGGCAGAAAGAGGTTAAGTATTGGTACATAGAGCTTTCAAGCAAGGAAGGTGTTGGGCACCGGCATGGCTGCATCCAGGGGCATTGACCAGCGTTTTCTCTTCAGCTTCTATCAGAGGCTCTGTAAGCACTGAGGTGAGATGATGCAATCAGAACTCGTGAAGTCACGTGCTTCCAACTGATTCCTTTCAGGGTCCTAGGATTTAATATGATTGGACCGTGAGAGCCATGTGATTGGTTGGCTAGAGGCCTAAAAGCATTCCCGATTGAACAACACATTGCTTGATTTCCGGTTGTTTGAGCTAAAATGTCACTAGGGAAAACAACCTATAGAAGGAAGAGCTTGTTTTGTCTTACTGTTCCAGAGTAACAGAGTCTGTTGATGGCATGTGAGCAGGAGCCGTGATCTAAGGAGTCACATCTCAGCCTCACACAGGGAGCAGAGAGAGCAAGCAGGAAGTGAGGGAGACTAGAAGCCATCAAAGGCAGCTTCAATAATGTACTTCCTCCAGCAATGCTCTCCACTCTCCATCCTAAAGGTTCTAGAACATTCCCCAAACAGCACTGCCACCTTAGGACCCAGTGTTCATATATCTGAGCCCATGGGGACAATTCTTACTCAAACCACCATGCCACAGATGCCCTTAGGATACATGACCAGTTCACACCACAGCCCGATGGGAGCTGAGGCTGGGAGTGATGGAGGGGTAGTACCTCAAAAGAATACCAGGGTGGGAAAGGAGAGTAGACACCAAGAAGCCAAAAGTCTCACAAGCATGCTTCTGGCCTCTATTGTGCATGCTGATTGACGCTAGTGTTGTAAAAGTCCTGTCTCCTGGATGGATGTTTGGCTCCGGAATGGCAGAAGTGATTCTGTCCAACCATTATCATGAAAAATACTTGCTAGAAGATCAGACTGCCAGCCCCTCCCCTCCAACTGAAGCAGAGACTGGAGGATGGGGGTCTGGGAATTGGCATTTTAACACACCTTCCAAGCACGTCTGATGGTCTAACGTTTTAGGGCTAGTGCTGTAGGGCAAGAACTGTGATCCCCATGCTTATGAGCCACTCGGTGTCTCTGCTTAATCCTCATCACATGTCACAAGCAAAGGAAGGAAGTCCTGGAGGGTGGCCTGAGCTACTCGTGAGACGATGGGTCTCTGCTCCTGTGAGCACTGACGGTAGGCACACTCCTGCTGTGCCCAATAGCTTGCCTTCCTTTGTCCTGCTGGCAGACAGGTAGGCGCTCTGTAAAAATTAACAGTCATGCAGGGGCTGGGGAGATAACTCAGTTACTAAAGTGCTGGCTGTACACACACAGAGTGAGTTCAATCCCCAGCACTGACAAACGGAATCTAGATGTGATGGGCATCTGTGATTCTAGCAGTGGGGAAGTGGACACAGGGGGATCCCTGGGGCTCACTGCAGAATCAGCTTAACCAGTGTGAAAACGTGTATCCATACCTACACACACACACACACACACACACAGAGAGAGAGAGAGAGAGAGAGAGAGAGAGAGAGAGAGAGAGCTTTCATAACATACTTGGGTTTCCAGCTCTGCCTTCTTTGTCTTCCAAGGTCCATACAATGACATCTGAGCATCAGAGAGACCCTCATTCATACCTAGGGACCAGCCAGTTCTGTGCAAAACAGATGCCAGGTAAGACAACACCATGCCATCTTCTTCACTATGGGTATAGGCATGAGACACAAGCGACCTGAAAACAGCCGGCCACTCTAGGGACTGTCTTAAAGAAGGGAGTCTTAGCAGGTGGTGCCATGGCAGGGTTCCCTTGAAGGAGAAGCACAAGTGCTGAGCAGAGGTATGGGAGAGGATTAGCTACAGGTCTGAAGAGTCACTGGCTCAGTCCGCCCCAGCCTGAGCCTTGCCCCCCACAACCTTATAAAGTCTGTGACTTCTGCTCCAGATAGCCACAAGCATGTTTTATCAGTGTATGTTTGGTGTCACAAACAAGTCAGGCTCAGGGATAGATGGAAAAGGGTGGCCGTGGCACCCTGATTTGATCCACCTTTGCTGGATCAAGCCCCCCAGGGTTTGGTTGTGGCATTTAACAGGAAGTTGGAACCCGAGAGTATATTAGTAAGTAGGAGAGAAACAGTCTTGGGCCAGTGGAAGGGCTGAAGAGTGGCGTCTCTCATCTACATGTTCATTTGGTTCTTTAGCAGAGACACTGCCCAGCTACTGCTCTGTGTGGTTTTGTTTGGGGACCTGAGACTTCACAGGCTCTAAAGAGTCACTACCATCAAGCGCTGGGCATTTAGACTGTCTCTACCCCTCATCCCAGAAAGGAGAATGCAGGCCAGACTCAGAGCATGCAAAGGATCGGTGGCCCGATAAGATGTGCCAAGACCAGGCCTGTGTCCATAAGAAACTGGAGGGGGAGTGGATCCAGCCCCAGCTGGCAGGATTGAAGCAAAATCTTGGTTCTTACCAAGTGTAGCTCCGGGGAACAGAAAGGTTGAGCAGTCAGAGGTCAGAGTCCACATCCCAAGTGGAGAACCAGAAATATGCAAAATTCAGCTAATTGGGCATGGGTGAGCTGGGTGGGCAGCTACCATAGCTGGAGAGGCAGGTAGGGGTGAGGAGGGCACCTCACTGTCAAACCAGAAATTTGTGGTCAAGCACGGGGTCTCAATAAGGGGCAAGGAGATACTGGGGCTGGGCCCAGTCCTGACAAGGTGGGCTCTGTGGGATGGCAGAGTGAAAGGTTAGTAAGACTGTGATCCCTTCGGTTAGAGGGCAGAAGCTAAGAACCATCCCGGGACTGAGGATGACATAGAACAAGCCAACAGCAGATGCCTGTGGTCTCATAGCTCAGCAGAGGCGGAGCCTTAGTGCCCACACCAGTCATATTGACAGCAACACAAGGATGAGCCTGCTGGGGCACCTGGTGCTGCATTAAAACCCACACTCGAGAAATCTTAGTAATGAATACATCTTCATATCACAGGCGAGGAAATGGAAGCACAGAAATCTTAGGCCCCTGCCACAGAGCTAACAAGGGGTAGAGCTGGTTTGACCAGGGGTGGCTCCCGTCTAAGGCCCAGGCTCTGATGGGCTCTTGACCTGTCCTGTGAATATTTTCAAATACATGCAAGAGGAAATAGGTGCATGGGTCCTTAGCAAAGTCCCCAGCAGCTACTTTTGAGGTCTTTTCTCTTTTAGGTTTTGAAATATCAGGGGCTCTGTAGAAGAACAGAACTGATAGAATGAATATATTAAAAGGAGATTTATTATGTCTCACCTGATAGGGGATGGCCAATCAATCAATAATGGCTCTCTGTACAATGGAGAGGCGGAGGAGCCAGAAGCCACTAAGTCTAAAAGGCTGGAGGCTTCAACAGTATTAATCCAGCAAGGAAGTCCAGAGCTTCCTGGGAAGCCACGGGACCCCAGGCCACATTGCAAGGTGGAAAAGGCTGGGTCCCAATTTCAGCGGAACACAGCAGCAACAGTCTACAGCAGAGGTTCTCACCCTTCCTCCTGCTGGGACCCTTTAATAGAGTTCTTCATGTCATGGTGACCACCAACCATACCAATATTTTCGATGCTACTTTTGTAACAGTAGTTTTGCTACTGTTGTGAATTGTAATGTAAACAACTGATATGCAGGATATCTGATATGCAGCCCCCTCTGTGAAAGGGTCCTTTGGTCCCCAAAGGGGGTCACGGCCTTTCAAGTGGTTAAGAACCACTTGTAAACAAGATCCGAGAGCAAGTAGACAAACGATTTTCACTTCCGATCCCCTTATATCTGGGCTCCAGGCAGAAGGTGTTGTCTATGCTTAGCATAGGTTTTCCCACCTGGACTAACATCTCTCGTGGGTGCGCTGAAGCCTTGCCTCCTAGCTGAGTCCTCTCAGGTAACCATCACAATGGGGACTCCGTGCGTGCCAGGCAAGCGCACTTCCAATGAGCTATGTTCCCAGCCTTCTAATCCAGCGTCAAGGTGTCCATTCTTCCTAGCCTTTCACCTGCAGACCGTTTACTTTAGGACGAGGCTGGAAACCTTAAGGTGGATGGCAGCCACCAGCAGCAGCCGTGCATTCATTCTCCAGTGTTTATGTCAAGAGATAACACTTCCTTCCCCATAACCATTACGTCCCCATCACAGTACACAAAATCACACCGTCATTTGCCTCTCAACCCGGCATTAAAGTTCTCTGGCCATCCCAGTGAAGTCTCTTGACAATTGATTTCTTCTAATTGAGAATGAAATGAGGGGACAGGAGAGATGGTTCAGCGGTTAAGAGGGCTTGCTGCTCAACCGTGAGGATCTGAGATCAGATTCATACTGGGTGGTCCTCAATGCCTGGAAACTGTAGCTCCAGGGGATCCGATGCCCTCTTCTGGCCTCTGTCCGTACCTGTACACATGTGCGTGAATACATGCACATACACATGCATGCACATACACATATAAAAGTAAAATAAATCTTAAAAAAGAATAACCAAAGGAGATATAACCCTTAGAGTGAATGCTGAATTATTTGAATCTCTCAGATTCCCGATTCCCCACCCCCACTCCGTGCTGATAGATTCTCATACCGTACATAGATGGGGAACTGAGGCATGCTTCTAGGGTTCTCCATTAACAAGGGACAAAGTCAGGACCAGGCTTGGCTGGTTCATCGGAGCTCATCAGAGCCGGCTCTTATTTATTTGTGTCTATTTTTGCACCAGCAGAGAAGTTAGTAGGATGGGCATCCTCCAGCGTGTGAGTTCTCAGGATATAATTCACTTTAATCTTTTAAGCATTTGACAGTATTTGCTCGAAAGAAGGAGCAACAAGTACATAATTATTGCACTAATTAAGCTGCCAAAAACACAGGCGTGCAGGAAGAGCACCTTTGAAACGGGAGCCCACGATGCATTAGCATCTGCTGTAAGCTTATTAATCACCTAACAGGCAATTAGCAAGCTGTTACTGTTTGAGGCTGCTATGTAAATAAATTCTTGGGTTAATTTCTTCCTCTGATAATAAAGAAAACATTATGAAAATTAGCTAAGCGACAATGTAAATGATCTTCACTGTTAATTATACGACAGTGTTACATATGCAAGGACCCCAGAGCTGATAAAGGCCCTGGTTCCCTCCCTCCCCATTGCCCTCTCCCAGCCCCCACCTTGGCTGTATTGCTTTAAAAAAAATAAAAATGTTGACACAGGTACGGAGTAAAGGGGGGAGCTTTGGGGACTGAAGTCACAGCTGTTTGCTTGCGGCTTGCCCAAAGCAACTGTCAGCTCCACAAACTGGGACGCTCCTTTGGCCTCAGCCTTAAGTGTGGCCTGGGGCTTGGCCAGAGACTCCTTCCAGGAGGGGAGCAAGGGAAAGGGCAGAGGACCAGACATAGGGTCCCCACCTCATGGCTACCAGTTCCCAGGGGCTACTCTTCAATGCATTGTCACTGTCCACCACCTGGCAGTTCCAGAACTATGTGTGGCATCTGCGAGATGGGGACCACTGGCTCTTCCGTCTGGTGAGGAATAGGAGATGATGCTTTGACATCTGTGACACCAACGTTCAAGCCTCCGCCACTCAGTGGCTGCGAGGCCTCGAAGGATTGCTTCCCTTCATCTCAGTTCTGCAAAATAGAGGTGATGGGCTAGGGGGAGAGGCGTGCACCCTCTGAACAGAGGGCATGCTGGGAAAGCTCAGATCCTCAGCGCTTATGTGGATGCCTAATGGGCATGGGGGCTCCCTGTAATTCTAGCACTCAGGAAGCAGAAGCAGAAGATCTCTGGCACAAGGTGGCTGGTTAGCCTGGCTGAGTCTGTGAGCTCTCTGTTCAGGGAAAGACCCTGCTTTGAACATAAGTAAAAGAGCAACCAAGGAGGACACCTGGCATTAACCTCAGGCCTCCACATACATGTGCATACATGCATACATACCATGTAGACGTGTGAACACAAGTACACACGCACACACATCCACTACACACACACATATGCCAGCATACACGCACACACACATGCACACACACACATGCACACACACACATGCACATGCTGCTTCACTAGAAGTGATGGTAGCCACACCTCCACGGCCTAGTCTGTGATGGACAATGACACAGGGTGTTCTCCCTAGAGTCCTCTGCTCAGAGCTGCCCACGCTCAGAGTTCAAACCAAGTTTACCGTCATCATTGGCTTTGATCTGGCCATTCAAACTGACAGCAGTTTCATGCCTGGCTCTAAGCAGTGACGGGAGCCTAGAGAGGAAGTGTGTGTGTGTGTGTGTGTGTGTGTGTGTGTGTGTCTGTGGTGAGATACTCAGTCCCACCTATCATTACAGCTAACCACAACGGGCAAACTGGGAACAAAGTCAGCACCTAGCTATTCTGAGAAGCTGGGGCCTGGACATTTTAGGGGAGGGCCTAAACAAGTCCTGCGAGACATCATATAATAGCTGAGCAAGGCTCTGGATCACATGGTAGGTTGGTCCTTGCTTATGAAGGCTCTCCGAGTGCGCCCACACGTACACACAAAATGATATTCAAACAAGCAAAAATATCATACTCCACCTTCGCATTGGCAAACATCAGAAGGGTACTGATGCTGAGGAGAAGGAGGCAGGCAGTTCTGGCATCCTGTGAGGGGGAGTAGGGTACAGCAGCCCTTAAAGGCAGCGTGGCAACCCTGCTGAAAACACCAAGTGCACAGCCCCTTCTGCCCAGCTCTCGGTTTCATGTTATTTAGCCGAGCTGATCAACTCTGGGGGCTGCAGAATGACTTATGCATGAGAATATTCACTGCCACCATAATTGCAATACCAGGAGACTAGTGACATCCCAATGTCCATTAATAGGACACTTTAATAAATTACAGCCATCAACAGGATGGAGTGCCATGCAGCTATTCAAAGGCGCTCCAGCGGCCTGTGTGCTGAGACAGACTGTTATGTTAAACAGGGTCTGTGTCACCAAAGCCCCCCATATCTATGAAAATAATCCTCTGTGTATATATCATACACATCATATGTTGGTGGGTGTACAAGCTCACCCTGTACAGAAGGTTTTGCACAAAAATAAATTTGCCTCTGATTGGCCCTGGGAGGTGGACAGCAAAGGGAAGAGGCCATACTGGTCCTGATGTATACGTTCACAGGTTGTCTTCAAGAGCCAACAGGCTTTTGTGTGCGCCAGTCTGTTTCCCTTTGCCTCCTGCTTCCCCACTTTTCCCCCATTCCAGCATCTCAGAGGACACTATCAACACAGTGTGGTATGCCCATGTATAGCCCACTGGTGGAAGAGCCTGACCAATTTGTCCACTGTACTGGTGATCTTGAAAAAGACTATTTTGTTAGTAAGGCTCCTTGGGGACTGGTGTCCTGGCTATCAGCAGCACTTTCCTGTAGTCAGCTCAGTACCAGGCCCTTGCTCTTAATAAAGGGACTTGGACAAGGATAAGCTCTTTTGTGGTTTTGGATTTTTCCATGGAGTCCATCTATTGATATATATTATATTATATTATATTATATTATATTATATTTTACATTACACACACATACACACACATATATACACATATATACATATATACACATATATACATATATATACATATATACATATATACACATATATATACACATACACATACATATACATATGCATATACATATACATGAATGGCATGCACTAGGACAAAGCTCTAAATCTCCAGGATACATTAGGGTATCACATACACACACACACACACACACACACACACACACACATACACACACACACACACACACACAAAGTCTCCTATTCTTGTTAGACTCTGCCTCCCCCATTTTAAGAACCACCACCCCTCACTGTTGGGTCTCAGCCTTGCCCACCGCAGCTACTGAACAAGCCTCTGTCTCATGACAGCACCCTCAGAAACCCAAGATGCAGCTCACACCTCTTACACTTGCCCTCTTTCCCGCGCAGAAATCTTTACCACTCTAACAGGGTCTCTGGCAGGCCCCCCCAGGTCTTCCGCAAGCCAGCCAGTCTCCTTTCTACACTCTTCAAACCTTGATATGCTTTTAAATCGGTGACACCTAGAAATAAGTGAAAATTCTGGAAAGCAGCCAACAGCACAAGCCAAAAATGAGGCTGTCACTTGCTGATGCTGGAGGTGCCGGCTCTGGCTAGGTCACTGAGAGGCAGGCCACCTTGGTTTAGCAGCTGGATCACACTATGGCCTCTATTGATCTTGCTGTTAAAACACAGACACAGACACAGACACAGACACAGACACAGACACAGACACAGACACAGACACAGACACAGACACACACACAGACACACACACACACACAGACACACACACACACACACAGAGAGAGAGAGAGAGAGAGAGAGAGAGAGAGAGAGAGAGAGAGAGAGAGAGAGAGAGAGAGAGCGCTCTTAGACAGACTATTTGCGTACTGGTGTCTGTCCCCAATCTTCTACTTAGGACTTCAAGTCCACTCACCCTCACTGAACCCCACTCTAGTGCAGACCTGCCAGGGTTGTGGAGGTCTCCATCCCAGAAGGGTGATGGATAACTTTGCTCCTATGCTGGCTTCAGCACAAACCAACAAGACTAGACGCAGTCTATGTCATTGTTAGGTAAGAGGGAGGTGACATCTGGCCTGCCATCAGAACAGCTGTTGTTACCTCCTCTCAGCTGTGTCACACAAACCTGCTATGACCTTTGCACCCACTAGAAGGAACAGCTCCCCGCCCCCCATCACCACATGTGCTCATGGGCAAAGGCAACATGGCCAGCGAGCTTTAGGTTGAAATTGGCCAGCCCTTGTTTGGCCTGGTTGGGCCATTGAGCTATGAAGGTACCAAATGTTTGTGAGCCAGCCGCCATGGGTGTCTATCCACTGCTCAGACTTCTGTCTTTTGCTCCAAGTGGCTGAGACCAGGGAAAACAGCCAGCATGGTGTGCGGAAATGTAAGGGAAGTGTGGGCCTGTTGCTTTCAGCATGGCTGGGACTATGGGCCTCATTCTATAGTGCCTCATCTTCCTCCTGTCTCTCTGTCTGTCTGTCTGTCTGTCTGTCTCTCTCTCTCTCTCTCTGTGTGTTTGCATGTGTGTGTGCATGTATGTGTGTGCACATGTGGAGGCCAAAAATTAGCACCAGATGTCTGTCTCACTCACTCTCCACTTCTCGTGTCTGAGTCAAGGACTCACATGGCCTTGCTGGCTTCTAACTCCTTCTGTAAGGAGGTAGGTATTTGAGTTTGCTTTCTATTGCCAGGACAGACACCATGACCAAAAACAGCAAGAAGAGAAAAGGTTGTTTTGTTTTGTTTTGTTTTTTTTTTGTTGTTGTTGTTTTTTCATCTTATGGTTTACAGTTCATCATGAAGGGAAATCAACGTAGGAATCTCTAGGCACAAAATGAGTCCATGGAGGGATGCTACTTCATGGCTAGCTCAGCCTGCTTTTTTACACAGCCCAAGACCACCTTTTCAGGGATGGAAATAATCAATTTTTAAAAATCAATAATCAATTTTTAAAAATGGCCCATAGACTCACCTACAGGTCAGTCTGTTTAGACATTTTCTCAATTGAACATCCTTCTTCCTGGGAGACTCTAGCTTGTGTCAAGTTGACAAAAAGACCTAGCCAAGACACTTGGCCTTGAACTCTCCATGCTCCTGACCTGCTAGGATTAGGGGCTCAAACTCTATTGTAGGCTCTTCTGTTCTCTCAAACATCTGTGTACACATATATTAGGTAAGCCTTCCTTCCAAAAGTACACGTAACAGGGATCAAGGAACAGACACAAAAGAAATGCACGTGAAATTGAAAACAGTGACTTGCCTGTGCGTGCACACGTGCATGCACGTGTGTGCAGGGGCACATGTGCAAGCCAGAGGCCAACCTTGGCTGTCATTCTTCAGGTGTCATCCACTTTTGTTTTAAAGACAGTCTCGCTGGCCTGGAACTTACCAAGTAGCCAGAGAGCCCTGTGGCTCTGCCTGTGCCTCCTCCAGCACTGGAATGTGTGCCCAGATTATTATCATGGGTCTGGGGGCTCAAACTCAGCTTCCTGTGCTTTCCTCTCATTTAATGACTGAGTCGTCTCCTCAGCCACCCAAATTGATTATTTGAAGTTAGTTATTTATGTGTGTGTGTGTGTGTATGTATGTATGTGTGTAGGTGTGTGTATGTATGTATGTGTGTATGTATATATGTGTGTGTGTGTATGTGTGAATGTATGTATGTGTATATGTATGTATGTATGTGTATGTATGTATGTATGTGTATATGTATGTGTGTATGTGTATATGTGTGTATGTGTGTATGTATGTGTGTATGTATGTATGTGTGTATGTATGTGTGTATATGTGTGTATGTGTGTGTATGTGTATGTATGTATATATGTATGTGTGTGTTTGTATGTATGTATGTGTGTGTATGTGTGTATGTATGTATGTATATATGTATGTATGTGTGTGTTTGTATGTATGTATGTGTGTATGTATGTGTGTTTGTATGTGTGTATGTATGTATGTATATATGTATGTATGTGTGTGTGTGTGTTTGTATGTATGTATGTGTGATATGGTGACAGGCTAACCATGGCTCATGTGTGGAGGTCAGTGGACAATCTGATGGGGTTGGTTCTCTCTATCTGCATTTATGTGGGTTCCAAGTATCTAAGTTAGGTCACCAGCCTTGCTCAGTGAATGTCTTCCCCCACTGAACCATCTTGCCAGCTCCCAAATTAAACTGTTTACAAAATAGTAATTTATAACTCCAAAGTATTTATCCAATAAGTTAAAAAGTATAATAGACTAACCCAAAAGAAGTGATGGTCCTCACCTGTGCAGTGAACAATATCCTCCGGCTGGAGCGTGGGAAAGATTGACAGTAGCTGCCCTCGTGGTCCCTCTGGGCACACTGGGGGTTTGCCCTTTGCTTTCCTCTTCTGTTCTGGGGTCTTGGTTCTGGCCCTCTGGGTATTAGGCTGGAGGGATCATCAGGAACTACTGGCAAATCTTCGGTCTGCTGAGGAGGACTCCAGGCCCAGAATGGGGAGGCAGATCCCTGCAGAATCTTTCCTTAGCTCCACCCACCTGCCAGAAGATGATCTCAGAGTGGAACATGGCCAACACACAGTAAGTGCTTACTGTGTCCTGCCACTGTCTGACACAGTTGTCCTCACAATAGCCTTTCCAAGCAGCTATGCCCATTTCCCCAGTCTCACAGATAAGGAAAGAATCGCAGAGAGGTCCAGTGGTTTGCTGACCATCGCACAGTACATACAGTGGGGGCCTGTCAGGCAGCAGTAGCCGCAAATCACCACCCATACCTCATGTTCACAGCCTCACGGGCTGCAGACACCCCGGGAGCCAAGGCTGTGCCTCATTGTCCCCTCTTCATGGCTGTTGTGAGTCACTTTCCACAGAGCTTCGGGGACTGTTCTTGTCACCCATTGGTCATCCATCTACCACTACTTCTCTGCTCAGCCCACAAGGCTTCCCAACAGAAGGGGCACAAAGCCAGGCACACGCTTCCCTTCTCTTGTCACGGAGGCCCTGCCTGTCTGCTTTAGCAGACCTTGAAGCAGACCAGTGTTTTCTTACCAAGTGGCCGTGGGCTGTCTGCTTGCCCTACAATTCTGCTGGCCTCCTCTGCAGAACTGAAAGCTATGAGGCTGCAATGAGGCATCGGCTCAGACCACAGCCTAGTGAGCAGAGATGCCCCTGGCCCCGCCCTGACCTCGTCCACGCCCTGGCCCCACCTTGACTCTGCCCCGCCCCCTTGTCCCGCCCTGCCCCCACTCCCTTCTACCCGACTTTAGTGCCTCTGTACCCTTGCTCTTTCCTCCTTGGTCAGCTCTCTGAGGCCTCTAAGCTGGAACCTGTAACCACAAGGGTCAAGAAGGGCCCCCGTGCCCCAAGTCACAAGCATATCAGCCAGAGTCTTTCTGGCTTCACCCCTGAGCACATGAGCTACTAGAACTGAGGTATTCCCAGCTTTGAGAGCATTCAAGGTGTGAGCACTCAAGGTGTGGAGACATTAGTATTTGTGTGTTTAAGGCACCATTCACATCTTATAAAGACGAGTCATTTTTAAGCTCGGCATCCAGTGCCAGTTCAGGACATTGTGAAACTGTTTCTATTTAGTTCCAGAACATTCTCTTCACACCTAGCCCTCCCCATTCTGTCTCCTTAGCCCTGTTGCCAGCATTATATGTCTGGGTGAGCTTTCCCAACTCAGACCTTTCATTTAGATGGGGGGGGACTGTGTAACACGTGACCTTTCTGCCCAGTTCCTTTCATTCAACATGTTTTTGAGGTTCATGCATCTTGTAACATGGACTAGTGCTTCATTCCTTTTTAGAGCTGACTGATATTCCATTTAGCCCCTATTAATAAAAAAAAAAAAAAAAAAAAAAAAAAAAAAAAGGACTGGGCAGTGGTGGTGCATGCCTTTAATCCCAGTACTTGGGAAGCAGAGGCAGGCAGATCTCTGTGAGTTCAAGGCCCGCCTGGTCTACAGAGCAAGTTCCAGGACACATGGGGCTACTTAGAGAAACCCTGTCTTTAAGATAAAAGAAAACAAACAAACAAAAAAGACAGGGGAGAAATAGTAACATTCAGGTAAAACACACTAATTTATTATCCAATACCAAACATTCAGCCCTGAAAAAAAATATATGTATGTGTACATATGTATGTATGTATACATATATACATATGTACATAGATCATATATATATATATATATATATATATATACACATATATTTACAGATTGAGCAGTTATATTTAGGTGTGTGTGTGTGTGTGTGTAACAATAATTACTGAAAAACAGGCCATGAATTTGACAGAGAGCAAGAAGGGATAGATGAGGAAGTTTGAAGGGAGGGAAGGGAAGGGAAAAATGATATAACTGTATTATAATTGCATTTTTTGGTCAAGGGCTTCCCTGTGGCCAGGTATGTAGGTCCAGGCAAATACAAATAGAGTTCAGAGAGGAAAAAGGAGGAGAAAGGGAATGGGGGAGGGGGCATTGACTCTGATGGAGGTCGAGAGTGAGGCCCTGTGTTGTGAAAAGCACAACCCCACTCCCACCAGAACTGTGGGACAAATCAGGAAACACAGGCAGAAGGCCCCATCCCGCACTGTCAGGTGATTATGTTTGAGTAGAAGGGAAGGATGTCCAGTCCTCAAGGAGTAAGGATCTGAGTGTGGGCTGGGGTCAGGGATGACCAGGGAAAGAGGGATACTGTCTTAGTTAGGGGCTATTGCTGTGATGAAATTCCATGACCAGAAATAACTGGGGGAGGAAAGGGTTTATTTGCCTTACTCTTTCACCATTACTATTCTTCATTGAAGAAAGCCAGGGCAGGAACCCAGAGGCAGGAGCTGGTGCAGACGCCATGGAAGGATGCTGCTTACTGGCTTGCTCTTCATGGCTTCCTCAGCCTGCTTTCTTATAGAGCCTGGACCACCAGCCTGGGGCCCTCTCCCGTCTATCACTAATTAAGAAAATGTCCTACAGGCTTGACTACAGCCCGATTTTATAGAGGCATTCTCTTCAGTTGCAGTTCCTTCCTCTCAGTTGACTCTAGCTTGTGTCAAGTTGACATAAATTAGCTAGTACAGAGACCACACAAGAACAAGGTTGAATCCAAGTCCTGGGGCTGGAATAGATGTGGCTTCCAGACTAGACAAACTGTTGCCATGACACCAGAAATAGGAAGCAGCAGACACCTGGGTTAGACCCACAGGGGGACAGGAAGCCCCAGGGTTTCATCCCGATTTTTCTGTATTCACTCACTTTTCTCTTACCCTCTGCTGGGGGCTACCTTCAAGTCAATGTCACTACAGTGGCCCTCCAGAAAGTCACCGGGCTCAGTTTTCTGCAGAGCCAGAGACTCCAGGCCCATTCCTGTGAGATCTAGGGAGCAGACGGCCAGATTGCATCCTGCAACCATGCCAGGGCAGTTTGAGGACCCACAGCCTGCTGTTACTGAAGACAGGGCTCCATGGGGGTCCACTCAACACAGAGACCCCCCTGTTTCCCTGGACTGCGGAGCCAGCTCCCTACACCTGGCCTTGGCTATGTCAGCCCAGGAGCCTGACCAACTGAAATATTGACCTGCGTCAGCTCAAAGGCTTTTGATGGTTTGTTTTCCCTTAAAGGTTTTGGAAAGTTTAAACTCCCTTTTGACTCGCAGCAGCCTGCTGAGGGTCTTTGCCTGGCCCCACCTGCTTTATTGGTTGGTAAGTGAGGAACAAGAGACATTCACATAGGGCCTGGCTCAAGAATCAAAAAATACATAGTGAGCTCTGGCATGGAGGGTGCAGTTGAACAGGCAGTTTGAGGCGTAGGTTCAGGAGGGAGGAAAAGAGGGGGGGTAGTGCACAGAGCAGGCTGTTCATGAGGTGGCAAGAAAGGATTCAGTCACTCCTGTGCTTCCACCCCTCCCCCACCCTACCCTAGCCCTGCTAGCCTGGCCAAGCCCGGGCCACATTTAGACCAGGAAGCCAGGCCTGAAACCCCAGGGAGTCTCCAGAGGGCAGCAGGGTGTGATTGGTTTTGAAAGTGTGACAGCCAAACAGTTAATAAAAACCCGATAGATCTGTAGAGCAGCGTTTTCTACACTGCCTAAATGAATGCTATTCATCACAGCAGGGCACATGTGCCCCAGCCCTGTGCGCAGGGGTGTGTGTGTGTGTGTGTGCATGTGAGAGCGCGCGCGCGTGTACGTGCAGGCATGCATGTGTATGAGCCTGCAGGGACCACCTTCCTGTCTTCCTGAGATGTCTAGTGAAGAATCAAAGCCTGCTGACCTGTGTGTGTGTGTGTGTGTGTGTGTGTGTGTGTGTGTGTGTTGTACATATCTGAGAAGGCATATAAGTGTGTATGGAGGACACAGGACATCACTGAGTAGTATTCTTTAGGTGCCATCCACCTTTTGTTTTGTGACAAGGTCTCTCCTTGGTCTGAGGCTTATCAGTTAGGCAAGGCTTGGCTTTAGACATGGGCTCCGAGGAGCAGCTCCGTGCTTGCATGGAGCACTTTATGGACTGAGCCAACCTCTAGTCTGCCATCTTCACAGCGGCAGTGCTCAAGGTATGGTCCTCAACCAGGATCAGCACTGCTGGGGAGCAGGTACCAAGTGCCAATGCTCCACTACTGTGCTGCTTACTGATCTGAATCCTTGCAGAGGCCCAACTGTGTGTTCTGACAATCAGTTCAGATGGAGGTCAGGTATGAACTCCTGAGCTGCAAAGCCCACAGCAAACCTCAGGTTTCTGGTGTTCTCTTCCAGAGCCAGTGAACAAATTCAAACGTGGGCAGAAGGCTTTGCCTTATATTGACAAAGGTTCGTGTCTGAGAAGAAAAGAAGATGGCAAATGCCCATGGATAGAGATCCAAATAGCAGCTGTCAAGAAAGTAGCCCTCTGGGCTTGAGATGGGAGAAAGCTAAGCCCAGGCTAGACCTACTGGCTCAAGGAATCAGGATGCGAGAGGCCAAACAGTGCAAAGGTCAAGGGTATGTGCCAGATGCCTGCATTCAGATCTGGACCCGGTCCAGGACAGCTACACCACCATGGGGAAGTGATTTGACCTGCTTCCACTGTTCAGTCTCCTTGTTGACGATCTTATCACGTAGGGTCATTCTAAGGATACACGGAGTAAATACAACGTTCTTACCACAGCCCCCTTCCCATCCACAGAAGACCAGCAGGGTACCCTGGCTTTCATTTTCCTCTAGGGCCAGAGCCATGCATCCCTGTTGACTGTGTGCTAGCTAGTGAGCCTGGGCTTTTGGGAAAAACAGAGAGCCCATGGCGGGGGCTTGGGGATGCTACCATGGCTCCTTCAATGTCAGGCTTGCCACTGTGCTTCCCACAGGTAGTGGCCCCACCCAGCCATTCTCCGGCCTGTCAGCTCCCAACGAGGATGAGCAGAGGGTATCAGAAAAGGGAAAACGGACAAGAGGATGGAAGAGAGAAGAAAGCCCAGGACGAGGTTGAATGGACAAAGGGGGGCTGGCTTCTTAGTTTTTGTCAGCTTGACACATATACTACAGTCGTCTGAGAAGATGGAGCCTCAACTGAGGAATTGCCTCCATCAGACTGGCCTGTGGGCGGGTCTATAAGGCACAATTTCCCCCCTTTGATTAAAGATTGATATGGAAGGTCCCAGTCCACTCTGGGTGGTGCCACCCCTGAGCAGGTTATCTGATCTAAGCAATTTCTCTCTCTCTCTCTCTCTCTCTCTCTCTCTCTCTCTCTCTCTCTCTCTCTCTCTCTCTCTGGTTTTTCGAGACAGGGTTTCTCTGTATAGCCCTGGCTGTCCTGGAACTCACTCTGTAGACCAGGCTGGCCTCGAACTCAGAAATCCGCCTGCCTCTGCCTCCCAAGTGCTGGGATCAAAGGCGTGAGCCACCACCGCCCGGCACAATTTCTCAATCAAAGCATTTCTTTCTTGTGACTGTAGGTGGTGTCAAGTTGGCAGTTAAAGCCAATAGGACACGGGGTCTTTCCATGGGCCTGAAGCTCACCGATTGCCTAGGCCAGTTAGCCAGCAAGCTCTAGAGATCTTCTTGTCTCTGTCCCCCAAGTGCTGGAGTACAGGTGGACATCACTGCACTGGGCATTTTTATATGAACACTGGGAGTCTGAACTCAGATCTTCAGCACTTTGCTAATCGAGACATCTCCCTGACCCCAGGGGCTGTATATTTGTAACAATATTAAGTCCTTGGGAAAGATGGCTAGATTAGCAGGAATCCGATTGACCATGGCGGAGGTGGGGCGACCCAAGAGCACATTTGTCCAGTTATTTATATACAGCAGCCCCAACCAGGGAGGTCCTGGGAATTAAAACTGAACAAGTATTTGGGAGGAGGCTCTATCTCTCCCGGGGACCTTCCCTCCTTCCCAGCACAAGAACTGAGATGACCAGACTCACGACTCCAATGGGACACACAGTCACTTCAAGTGCTATAGTGAATCCCTGAGAGAGCCCAGGCCAAGCCCTCTAAGATCCCTGCCACCTTATAAAATTTCTGCATGCTCTATCTAGGCCAGAGCCACAGGGTGGCTGAATCTGACCCAGAGAAGTGGGATCTGTAGCCTGGTTAATTCTCTCCTTTTCATCCAGTTCATCTCTTCAGAAGGGACCTGCTCTTTTGTAGGTGCACCCTTGGCCCCCTCATTCTGTTTTACCCAGAGGTCCTGGAGCGTGATTAATATCCAGCAAGGACCAGATGGCTTCAGGCAGATCCCTACCTCTGGGGACCCTTATCCCTGGGCCTCCCCACCTCCTCCATGGTCTGGGATTTGTGACCCTCTGAGTTACTGCCTTCCAGCTCTCTGATCCGCTGACAATTTTCCTATGAAGATGAGGCATCTAAACTCCAAACATGAAGGAAAACCCTGTGCACTTGGCTCCCAGGATCTAACCTAAAGTGGAACGTGGGTGCGTTCTTTATGGGGCGGTAGTGGGTGGCTTTAGTTTAAGGAAAGCAAGCTGCAGCCCCAAGAGAAAAGGGAGGCTTGTGCAGATCTCCAGACCTCCCTGTCCCGGGATGAGCAGGCTCCTGTAGACCTTTGTGAGCCCACTCTGCCGATGTAGGCCAGACTAGCAGAGCGATGGTCATGATGAGAGGCTCTGCTCTGCCTCCGGCTGGAGACAAGCCTTTCTGGGTACAACCCCACCGCCACCTGGCGCTTGCTAGATGCTTCTTATTAGCTGGATGCAGATGTTCTACATCACTTAGATTTCTTTCTTTTTTTTTTTGTTTTTTTTGTTTTTTTGATTTTTTGTTTTCCTCTGAACATTAGGAAAAAAGCAGGCAAGCTTATAATCCTAGCCCTAGGCAGACTGAGGGGAGAGGATTAGGTACTGGAAGCCATAGTCGGGCTACATAATGAGAGAGATGGGACAGAAGAGAGGAATGTGGATGTGGTTCGGTTGGCAGAGGGTTTGAATCGAAGCACCATGCAAACCAAGTATGGAGTCACATGTCTGTAATCCCAGCATTCATTGCATGGAGGCGGGAGTTCAAGGTTATCCTTAGCTACACAGGGAATTTGAAGCTAGGCTGAGCTTCATGAGACCCTGTAGAGAAGAGAAGGGGAGGGGAGGGGAGGGGAGGGGAGGGGAGGGGAGGGGAGGGAGGGGAGGGGAGGGGAGGGGAAGAGAGGGGAGGGGAGGGGAAGAGAGGGGAGGGGAGGGGAAGAGAGGGGGAGGAAAGAGTTAGAGACAGATACATAGACACAGAAAGAACATATCAAATGATGGGTTCATGGATTTATTGCCACAAACGAAGCTAAATTAAAAGGCTGGCTTAGGAAAATAAAGCAAATCATTATTCAGGTGGCACGTCAGTAGGCTTAAAAGCATGGTGGGACATAAAAGGCTAGAGCTGGGTAAACTGTTATCCAGACAGTGGTGTGTATCAGGACGCTGCCCTGCCTAGCTCTGTAACCTAGGCTCAAGCCAGCAGACACCATCAAAGTGAGTCCACACTTACGGTGAGGTAGATGTGCACTTGTGGGTTTTCGGGGGTTGGGTGCTTTTCATGTCCCATTGACAGCCTTTTCTGTGCTTTCCCTCTTTAGAGGACATGTTTGAGGTGCTGGAATCCTACCCATCTAGAGTAACTGAGCACTGAGTCAGTAACCACAGTGTTACTCCCCAAATCACCACTGTCCCAGAAGGGCCAGTGTAAAGGCTTCTGAGATGGGCTCTGTGACCGGGTTGTTAGAAGGTGGGAGGTCCCAGGCAGAGCTGGAGGAGCCGGGCATCCATGCATCCCCCAGCCCTCTGAGAGGCCCTTTCCTCCTGCACAGACCCCAGCTTACAGAGTGGGATCAAGATGACCCAGGAAGTGCTTAAGGGCCTCCTTAGTCCCTGCTGCTGTCTTCAGGTCACCAGCAGCCACTCTGCTCCATACCCCAGGTTCCCTGCAGGGAAGTCCTCCCCTGGGGGAGGAGGGCCTGGTAGGTAAGGATCTCCCCACCCCCAGCACTCTGCAGCAAGCTCGGGGCTGCAAAGGTAGCCTACCCCCAATGCATTAGCTTGTCTTTGCCTGGGAAATTACTTCAGCCCGGCATCATTTTTTATGTGCCTGTTCAATAAAATAATTATTGATGGCCTCATCCATTTAAGTCACAATCAAAATAGCAGCCGGGATGGGGCAGTCCTGTATTATATCACCCAAGTGAGAACTATTTTCTATCAATTCACAAATACATTCACATTTAAGTGAAAAATTATACTATCTGGGATCAAATATATCAGAGGCTGGGAGCCAGGAGGGAGGGAGCTGGGGTCTGAGGGCATCTTCATTATTCAGTAGGAGAGCGAGTAGGAGAAGGGAGAGTCTGAGAGGCCCTCTGCCTGTCAGTGAGCTCCATGGAGGAAGAGCAGGCTCTTCCCCACTGGATTCCACTAGGAACCAGAGAGAAGGCTATCACTGGCTTTTCCGAGGAAGAAAAAAAAACGGAACCATAGTGAATTAGACAGATGTGTGTACAAATCCTCCTGGGTGTTGGCAACCACGTGCCTGTCATCCATCAAGTGTCTTGTGTATCCAAGATGGCTGGATAGTGGGAGTGGATCTGGGCAAAGGCAGAGAAGAGGAACAAAGAGAGAAAGGAAAGACAAGATATTGGGTTAGAACAATCTCCATTCATCCTTGCTGTGAGCAGGCACCACCCAGAGGACTTATCTCCTCTGTCAGAGTGAGGGTATGAGACTCAGAGAGGGAGATTCAGTTTCCCAAATGTGCACAGCTTGTCAAGGAGCAAAACCATGATTGCCCTCAGATCTGCGGGGTGTCTAAAGGTGTCCTAGAAGCCGCCTTGCTGTGTAGCAATTGGTAGACACTGGGGTTGGGTACGCTGAGAGGGAACACAACCAGAGTTGTTTGGTTGGTTATTGGATGGTTTTTTGTTGTTGTTGTTGTTGTTTTGTCTGTGTTTTGGAGAGGAACAGGCTTTCTTTGATTCGTTTAAAGGAAGAACCTAACCGAACTGGGAACAAATGAAGCTGCCGCTGGCTAGATTCAGCAGGTGACACGGAGCTGGCTAGGCATAGGCTTTTAGGGTAGATTGCTTTTCACCTACAGAGCTTTCTTCAGAGCCCCGCCTACTTGAGGGTGGCCCAAGACCTCCCGCAACACCCAGACCAAAGACCTGGTATGTGGGTCTCTCTCACTGGCGTGTGCATGGCAAGCCAGGTCTGGACTCTAATGAGAGGTTGCAGTATTGGAGACCGGAGTACAGAGGATCTGGAAGGTCCTGATATCCACACCACCTTGCTCTCACTTTGTCATTCCCTGTGGAGCCATCATCAGGTCTGCTCAGAGCCCGCTGAAGCCTGAGGTAAAAGGTTCCTATGGTGGGGAAACACTGAGACGAGGCAACTCTCACACCACGGCAGCCTGCCTGGTATTTGACCTTTTCTTGGCTCTTTTAATTAACAGGAGTCCTTTCATTGGCATGAAGTTACCTGTCAAGGCATTTCACTGGCAAGGTTAATCTTGGGAAATCCTGACCTCATGCACACACATCATGTCTCCCCTTGGCCCCTGAGGCCTGTCTTTTCCACAAAGAAGACTGTCAGTAACTTAGTCCAGACCATCCGGACACAGCCAGCAAGATGGCCTGCTGGGTAAAAGCACTTACAGAGGAAGCTGGGTTCAAAGCCCAGAGCCCATGTGAAAATCTGAAAGCAAGGTGGAGTGTCGTAGTTTATGTCTGTAATCCCAGCACTCAGAGGCATATCTTGGTCAGTTTGAGGCCAGCCTGGTCTACATAGTGAGTTCCAGGACAGCCAGAGCTACAAAGAGAATCTATTTCCAAAAAACAAAAGCAAAAAAAAAAAAATTTAAAAAGTAGAATGAGTGAATGAATGAATAAGCAAATAAATGAGGGTGTGAATGAATGAAGGTGTGAATGAATGAGGGAGTGAATGAATAAGTGAGTAAGTGAATGAGTGAGTGAATGAGTGAATGAATGAGCAAATGAATGAGGGTGTGAATGAATGAAGGTGTGAATGAATGAGGGTGTGAATGAATAAGTGAATGAATGAATGAATAAGTGAATGAGTGAATGAATGAATGAATGAATGAATGCTAAATGCAATGGCATGTTCTTTTAATCCCAGCAACTCTAGCCTGGAGTATGCAGAGAAGAAACTGTAAGAGTGACCAACTCAGATCTCCAAACACAGTCACATTCCCTTTTGGTGGGGATAGGACTTTAATATATGAGCTAGGGACAGGAAAGGGCAGCCATTACGCCCATCCACCCAAGAAACAACAGAATTATGGCTCATATTCTATGCCTCGGAGCCATATTCCAGACAAGGATATTGTGAAGTTCGTACAGCCAAGAATAGGTACAGGTAATGTAAGCACGCACAGAGGCTACCTGCCTAGCAGGCTGCTCTTGCCCCAGAACAGCAGCACTGCCACCCCTGACCCTGGTGGGGGGAGACAGTGCTGTTGAGATGAACAAAGGAGACTAGGCAAGCCAGACACATGGGGAGAAGAAGCTGGGGAAGGGTGAGGGACAGAAGCAGTCCCACTTAAGGGAAGGTAGGTAGCAAGATGAACACAGGAGCAAGAGGGTGGACCTGGGTGCAAGGACAGGTGTAAGGGCAGGTGTAAGGAGAGGTATAAGGGCCGGTACAAGGGCAGGTGTAAGGGCAGGTGTAAAGACAGGTGTAAGGGCAGGTGTAAGGGCAGGTGTAAAGACAGGCGTAAGGGCAGGTGTAAGGACAGGTGTAAGGGCAGGTACAAGGACAGGTGTAAGGGCAGGTGTAAGGGCAGGTGTAAAGACAGGTGTAAGGGCAGGTGTAAGGACAGGTATAAGGGCAGGTACAAGGGCAGGTGTAAGGGCAGGTGTAAAGACAGGTGTAAGGGCAGGTGTAAGGGCAGGTGTAAAGGCAGGTACAAAGGCTGCCTTTGTCAGAAGGAACAAGCCAGGTGTCAGAGGTCTTGTTATTAGTGGCCATAGTTCTGGGGTATCTTTTGTTTGTTTGTATCTTGCTTTTAAGACATGGCTCATACCTTTAATCCTAGCACTCAGGAGACAGAGGCAGGCCCATCTCTGTGAGTTATAGACCAGCCTGGTCTACATTGTGAGTTCCAGGACAGCCGGGGTATGTAGAGATACCCTGTTTCAAAAAAAAAAAAAAAAATGAATGGATATTGTCTTACTTTACAGTGCAGCTGGCCTGGAACTCCTGAGCATCTAGGATTACAGGTGTTCTGCCACATTCTGCTGACTGTTTTTATCAAGTACACACAATTTATATATTGTACAACCAACCTTTCAAAAGGGTCTAATTCAAGGAATATTCGAGCGATCCTGTGGCCATTACAAAGTTCATTTAAAAACATTTCAGGGTTGGGGGAGGGGCTCACTGCCTAAAAGTACTTGCTGTACAATCCTGAGGACCTGATTTCAAATCCCCAGAACCTACATAGAAGTAGCTAGATGTATTGTGTCCTGCATATGCCTAGTATCCCAGCATTCTTAGGGAGCTCAGGGCCCAGATACCCTGGTAAATAAGAGACCCTGTCTCAAGAAGAGTGTAATTCAAAATAAACAAGATATATATATATATATATATATATATATATATATATATATATATATGCTATTGAGGGAAATAGCCACTGTCAGCCTCTGGCCCTGAATACATACACATCACATGCATGCACACACACACACACACACACACACATACACACACACATACACACACACACACACATACACACACACATACACACACACACACACACACACACACACATACACACACACACACACACACACACACACAGAGAGAGAGCATTACACAGGCACTACCAGGGTACCATTGACAAAATAGGCCGCTTGGAATGCTGGGACATAGAGAAAGGAACCACAAACAGATGTCTGAGGAACGTGATGCTTCGCCCGGCGTGTGGTGTTGTGTGGCCCCTGTCCAAGCATCAACATGCCTGGATTACAGCATGCTTCTTTGGAATGCCACCATGGCTGCATGTACCCCAAGAGTCTTCTTTTCACCACAGGAAGAAGAGAAAAAAAAAAGGTGACTGAAGTCACCTAGGAGGGTGAGTACATCTTACTTTCCACCACTTCAACATAAATACATTATCTGAAAAAAAAAAAAATTCTCTGACGAGGAGTGCTGTTCTTTCCTTTCCTCTCCTCTCTTTCTTATTTTCGAGACAGGATCTCAAAACTGGCCTCACTGTCTTCTCAGGTGCTGGTGTTACAGGTAGGCAATGCCAGACCCAGCTAGCTCTCTCTCTCTCTCTCTCTCTCTCTCTCTCTCTCTCTCTCTCTCTGTGTGTGTGTGTGTGTGTGTGTGTGTGTGTGTGTGTGTGTGTGTGTGTGAGCGCGTGTGCGCGCGCGTTGCATTTGGGTGCACATTCAGGTGAGTTTAGCTGCTCACATCCACAACATGGGTGTGGAGGTCAAAAGTCAATGTCAAGGAGTGTGTGTGTGTGTGTGTGTGTGTGTGTGTGTGTGTGTGTATGCCCCACAGCATGCATGTTGAGGTCAGAGGACAAAATCCAAGTTAGCCATCCTCTTCCACCTCGTTGTATAAGACATGGTTTGTGTCTTACATACCTCAGGCTAGCTGGCCCACAGTGCTTCTGGGGATTCTCCTGTCTCTTCTCCCATGTCACTGTAGGAGCCAGGATTACAGACACTCGTGTGGTACTGTAGAGAAGCTACCCTCAGCAAACAAAAACATCACATCACTTAACGTCCACTGTTGAATATAGGAAGGCGGTCGTTAGAGACAGTTAGAGACAGATGTGGCAGAGAGAGATCACCTGGCCCAGAGACCTCCAAGGCAGACGACAGTCAAGCCACACTGGGACAGAGTGATACTTTCCTTTCTTCTTCCATAGGAGAACCTGAGAGCGTTCTCACAGGTGGTAGGAGAGGCCAGGGTCCCAGCCTACAGAAACATGGTGGAGCACAGCACAGTGGCTCAGGTTGGCAGTGAGAGTGGGAAAAAGCACTCTGGAAGGTTCTCGGGGGCTGGGATGGAATGAGCATGAGCAGTAGTAGTCACTCCTTGGGCAGGGTTCCAAGATCCTACTGGATGCCACCCCCAGAGCCGTCAAGTCCTGGCTTGCTATAGGCCGCATGTCTCCTTTGGATGGTCTCCACCCTGCTGCGCTCAATTCAGAGCCCACAGGGTTCTCCTCAGGGCTCTATCTGCATGCTCAGGGTATCAGCCTGACCCTTGCCCACAGGCAGCCATATCCTCGCCCCCGCTCCCCATGTAGGGAAACATTTGGGGACTTGGATCATCAGTGAACACTTGGCATCTTTATCAGGGCAGAAAGAATGGATCCGTACTCTGGACATAATTCCATCTGTGAAGGAGAGGCTGTTCATTGGGGCCAAAGGTTGCCTTCTCCAGGCAGGTAACTCCTGGAGGCTTAAGGTCTGAGAGGGAAGGAGATCTACCCGATGCCACACAGTTAACTCAGAGGATAAATGGGGGCTGCAGTTCAATCCTGAGCCACTAAGCAAAGCGAGCTCTCTACTGTCCTTGAGGTGGGAGACTCTGGAAGTCACCTGCCCACCAGGCCCATAAGAGATATCTCCAGGTCAGAGATTTTTGTTGAAATCCAGACCAGAGGGCTAGAGCTACTTGGGGGTGATCATGGTGATTGCCTGCCCCTCCACAGCAGGGTCCTAATGCTCTCCACAGAGCCCTAGAGATGACTCTTTACAAAGTCCTTTTCTCACCACAAGCAGATGTCCTCAGAAGATGGGCCAAATGCTAGGATAGTTTGAGGGACAGAAAGTGGCAGGGTGGTGGGGAAGTGGGAATGGCTAACATGCACAGAGGGTCCCAAGCAGGATGAATATAGCCGTTGGAATCTGGAGGAGGATGGTGCGCCGTAGATATCTCAAGCTATGGAAGATATCTGGGGGCGGGGAGGATGGCTTAGTTAGTAAAGTTTCTGCCATGCAGAGTTCATATCCCCAGCTCCCACATAAAGGCTAGGCATGGTGGAGCCCATTGATAACCCAAGTGCTATGGAATGGAGGCAACTGAATTCTAGGGCTTCCCTGACCAGACAAGCCTGTCTAGTCAGTGTACTCTGGGTCCACCGAAAGACTATGTCTTTAAAATAAATAAATAAATAAATAAATAAATAAATAGGAAAGCAATTGAGGAAAATACCTGATAGTTGCCTATACCTGCACTCATGTGAGCACACACACACATACACACACACACACACACACACACACACACACACACACACACACACAGAGCTACCAGGTCCCTTGGCCAGCTTCCCCTGGGTCATGGTGCTTGAGGCTCCAGTAGAGATTCCAACCCAGATTCTTAATACTTCTCAAATATCCACAGTGGGGCATAATCCAATGAATGCAGCAGAGCTGACCTGCAGCCCCAGAAATGCTTCCCAAAGCGGAGAGGTGCTGGGGGGCACCAGGGAAGCATGCACACAGAGAGATTAAATAAACAGCTTATACAGTACCGTTTGAGCTCTAAATCAGCCGGCCTCCTTGAGGCCTCTGACTCCAGAACACAGCCCTGCTGTGAAAAGGGTGCTCCATCAACTGGCAGTGAGGGAGGGGTACAGTCTTAGGAGGGAAAGGCCCCGAGGGGAGAGACAGACAGGGGTGCTTTGGAAATCACCCCATTCTACTCCCAGCTTCACAAGGCAGGTTGGAAAGGGGAGGAGTCTGGCCTTAAGAGAGCTGTGCAGGCAAGTGGCCCAAGATAGGAAAAGTGGGTGATATTGATGTCTTCTCCACCCACAGCTGGAGGGGAAGAAGGAAATCCAGCGTGAAGACATGGGGCACCTGTCTGTCCATCACCTGAGTGAGTGGCAGGTCTCACTTCTCAGGCAGGAACCAGGCTCCTGTAAGTAAGACAGATCCTGGGTAGAACCCCTACTCCTGGCAGCCACAGAGCCACTGGGACTGCCCTGTGCGACTAACACATGCTACAGTGACACGCTCTTCACAAAATGTAAATTCAGATCTATATTGATGGAAAGAAGAAAATCCCCATGCTTGCAGGACTCGTGTCTTGGCAGAGGGAGTTTCCATTAGAAAGCAAGCTGGCACATACGTGCAGTCCCAACACCCTGGAGATAGAAGAGAGTCAGAATTTAAAGTCAGCCTGGGCTTCACGAGACCTTGTCTCCAAACACAAAATTACTACTTCTTAAACATATAAGAAAGAAGGCTGGGTGGCCCCTCACCACCTTCTAGCTGAGTCCACTCACACAGTCTCTCTTCTACACCTTCTGCTAGATTTACTGGCAAACCCTAGCAGGGGTGCCCAAACTCTGAGCTCCAATCACGAAGTCCATGTTTCAGAACCAGGCTATCGAATTACAAAAGCAAATTGTAAACACAATGGGTTAAATACTATTATCATTTTATGTTGACCCAAATTCAGGCATTTCCCAGGATGCATACGGCTAACAGGCCACAGGTTGCATGTGCCTGCTGGAGCCTTGAAGGTTGACCAGTTGTCCCAGGCCCAGTATTCTTTCTCCCCATCCCCGACCATGACATCAGCTTCACCTTCCTTCTTTTCTCTCTGCTCTGTTCTCTGCCCCCTGGTCTCCCCAGGAACTGAGCTGACCCTGCCAGGTTCATGCTTGTCCCTTTGTCTGATGCTTGTCAGCCTGGGTGGGCTTGTTTTCCCAAAGCAAGGTTATCTTTTGAGTCAGCTCAGCACTCCCATCTTCCTAATCTTCAACTTGTAAAAACTTCCATTTTATTTATTTATTTATTTATTTATTTATTTATTTATGTATGTATTTATTTGGGTTTTTCAAGACAGGGTTTCTCTGTGTAGCCCTGCCTGTCCTGAAACTCACTCTGTAGACCAGGCTGGCCTCGAACTCAGAAATTTGCCTGCCTCTGCCTCCCAAGTGCTGGGATTAAAGGTGTGTGCCACGACTGCCCGGCTAACTTCCATCTTTTCAGTACTTCCTACCAGCCAGTCTTAGGACTGGGCTGAGCCTCCGGGAGCCTCAGCTTGTCAAGAGTCCCAGCAGCCCACTTGAGTAGGTGTTGTGTTTATAATTCCATGTCTCCCAAAGGGGACAGACCCCAGCTAAGATGCTTGGAATGTTCTATCTAGCCTCTAGACTCAGGATTTTGCCCCATCTCTACTTCCCTAACCTTCCCTCCTTGAGAACATCTGCCCTTCCACTGCTGCCTAGCAAATAAATCCCCTAAATGTGTCACCAGTGATAGTGAATGCACAATTGGTTCCTGGGAGTGTTTGTACTTCTAGGCCCAGGAGGTTTGTTCATAGAGGGAGAATTTCAGACAAGCATGGGACCGCAAAAGGGCTTTCCTGGGGGGGACAGAGACTTCCCAGAGTCCTCCTGGGGACCCCTACCTGGTGAAGCCTTGTTTTCTCTTCATCTTGGCTCCCAGGTAAACCTTCAGGTCCTATTCACTAGCACAGGATAAGCAGAGTTGGGGCATCTAAGTACTATAGGGCATCCTCTGCTCCTGCTTCCACATTCCCTTCCTGGTCCCCGGGGTATGTTTTGTTCCCCCATCAGTTCCTCTTGCTCCCAGTAAGAGCCTCCAGGTCAGTGCCCAACACCAGAAGCAGGCTGGGCCTTGCTGGGTGAGTAGAGGCTACCAACTGCTAGTCAGGCTGCAGTTCCCACAGGGCCTGTCTTGTAGTCGCCCTCACTCCCAAGACTACAGATGCTCACTTTCCACCTCCCCATCTAGCTGCAGAAAACACAGCAGGTACAGTCAACCCAACACACACATCCTCACAGCGTACCCTAGGGCTGAAGAAGCCTGCCCAGGGCCAAGGGCCTCAGCAGCCCCGTCTCTGTCCTCAGGTCCTAAGAGATGAATAAATTGAGAACTAGGCTAAGCAAGCAGCAGCAGTGGAGGCCTAGGGGGTCCACCCAGCTACAGACATCTGAAAAGAGACCTGGGAGCCTAGGGACTCTTGATGACTGGTGGGACTCTGTTGCCGGGATGGCAACAGGGTAGCATTGGCAGTCTAGAGAACAAAGGCCAAGCAAGGCTTCAGAATCTTCTAGAGTCACTGGAGATGGGGAGCTTAAGCAGTGGGTACAGGATGCAAGTGATGGGGAGAAGAGAGAAAGGGAGACAAGAAAGAAGGGTAGAGAGAAAGAAGAGAAAGGCAGGGATATGAAAAGGAAAGAGAGACATGAGAGGCAGGAAGGAGAGGGAAGAGGGAGGGGAGGACGGAGATGGGGTAAAGGGAGAAGGGAAAAGAGAAAGAAGAGGAAGGGAGAGAATGAAGAAAGAGGAAGATAGGGTAGAGGAGGGAAGAAGAGAAGGAGGAAGAGTGGGGAGGAAGGAGAGTGGGGAGGAAGGAGAGTGGGGAGGAAGAAGGCTCTCCAGCTTTGTTCAAGCCTCCTCATCTTCCCTCTTCCAAGCACAGTATTATGTCCCTTAAAGACATACACACACAGACTCTCATACATGCACACACACGCACGCACGCGCGCGCGCACACACACACACAGACACACACACACAGAGGCACACACACCCTCTGCCTTTCTCCTTTTCCTCTCTGAGCAAGAGCTTTGTAACACTAGATGGCTGATCCGAAAATAACTGTTTTGCCCTTAGACAGAGGCGTGTTTTTTCCACAGGAGAAGCTGAGATATTTTGAAAGCCGCCCCTGAGGCAGAAAGTTGTGCACAAGGCACTAATTGCCAGCGCTCCCAAGGGCAACTGCCTGGCAAGCAAGGCAAGAGGCAGGCAGGAGGAGGCAGGGCCTCCGAGGTCCTGGGGGAGTCTACCTCCAGCAAACATGTTCAGCTAGCCCGAGATAAAACCCAGAAGCAGGGGCAATCTTACATAACCAGAGCCGACTGAACATTTTCAACAAATTACCCCTGTGATGTGAGTTCTGCCATAAAATCGCCTCACAAGCAAATTTAGTTTTTCTTCCCTGCCTGCCCAATCAATTAGCACATGAGTAATACCAAGCCCATTAGGACAAACCAATGCCGGGGGAGTTATGTCATCTGCTCTAGAAATGATTTCTTAATATGCCAGTTGGGGGCTGGGCGTGGTGGTGCGGGCCTTTTATCTCAGCACTCGTGAGGCAGAGGCGGGCAGATCTTTGTGAGTTTGATGCCAACTACATATTAAATTCCAAGTCAGTCAGGGTGACATAGTAAGACCCTGTCTTTAAACAACAACAGAATAGTTGGCTCTGAGAAGCTCTCAACCACACACCATCTTGCCAGTCCATCTCCAACCAGAATGCTGCGGGGCAGAGCGAGCAGCCCAGCCAGTGAGACCCAAATACCAAGGCCCACCTCCACAGACCTCCTCACTTTTCCTGTTTGTTGTTCCTCAGTGACTGGCCTCCAAAGCCAATAGAAGCCTCAAGGTAAGAGGAAAATGTGCGGAGACAGGTAAGAGAGTCGGAAGTGTTCTCCCTGAGAATTGTGGGAATTCACGTCCAGAAAAGGAAGGGTGTGGGAGTTGCTTCCTTTCTCTAGTCCTGGTAGCTGCAGAGTCAGCCATCACGGGGAGCAACTAGAGACTTGTGCAAGACCGAAGAGCCTAGAAGTGAGCACACTTGTCTGTGTTCAACAGGAGTGTGTGTCTGAGAGAGAGCGAGCGAGCATGTTGGGGTGCTCTGGTACATGTGGGCACGAACATGACAAGAACTTGTATCCCTGAGTATGTGTTCACGCATAGTTGGATAGGGTCAGCAGGCAAGTGTGTGTGTGTGTGTGTGTGTGTGTGTGTGTGTGTAGACACAGAGACATAGATGCTGGTGTACTCTTAGGTCCTCATGAATACATGCCTGCACACATATGTGCGCCTAGACTCCTATTACTCTGGAACCCTCCAAGAGCTGACTGGCCATTTTTTTTCTGTCATATCCATTTTCTCTGTGATGCTTCTGAACCAAGGAATCCAATAATGAAAGCTAACAGAGTATCCACCGACCTAATGTGGAAAGGTTGAGTCATATGGTATGCCTCCTGAGCATGAAAGAGGCCTAGTTTGGGCGCTGGAGCTGACCCGTGTTTGATTCTGTCTCTGGCTGCCCACTAGAAAAGCAAACCCCTGGGCCATAGTTGCTTCATCTGGCAGATGGAGACATGCCCCAGAAGACTGGGCTGAGGGGTCATATGCAGCAGGCACTTGATACAACACTAAGAGGTGGCTTCTTCAGAGGAACTAAGAGTTATGCATACACCTGTGTGCAGGTATGTGCTTACAGGGTCTCCCAGGGCCTTACACAGGTGAAAGAGAACCTGGATATGACCAGCATGAATGGTCAAAGGTGACAAAGGTCAAGTTAGCTGTCATTGGTGGGCCAGGACCATGGCCCAAGTCCCCACCTAAGTTCCACTACCAACTAGCCAGGTTAACATGGAGCCTCCTGGCTCTCCCTACTCTCTGAACCAGCCTCCATCTCTATAACTACCTCATGTCTTGGGAAGAAAACAATTTCTACCCAGGACTCCCATCTAATTCGAGAGAACAAGAGAGACTTGGAGCTGATTTCTGCTGAGAACTTCTGCCCAGGGACTGATACACAGTCTTGCTACCTCTTGGTATTTCCCCGCCTCAGAGGAACTGTCACTTCCAAGGTCACGTGGGCAGGGAGTCCAAGCTGCTGCCTCCGGAGCCTGGAGGGTGAACCCTCTGCCATCCTTCCTCAAGCCACTGAAGGTGTGTGGGGCCAGGGAGCTGTAGGGACTGGGAGGAGCCACCCTGGAGCAAAAGTAGGGTTGAGGCACATCTAAACCCCGGAAATCTCATCCTGAGATTGGCAGGACTAGAATCACTGTCCTCTGTGCCCTGGGCCTGCATGTCTTCGAGCATTAAGTCCCGTGCCCGCCATCTTTGCCCCATTGGAGGAGGCCATGTAGCTGGTAGCCAGGTTAAACTTCCCTTCTCCTTATAAGGTCATGTCCAGCAGCACCGGGAATTCCTCCTCATGCAAATGAGGCATCGGCAGCATCCTGGCTCTGGCCAATGATGTAACACTGACTCTGGTAGCTCCTACTCACCCACCAAGGGATTAAATAGTCTTTGTTTCTCCCCAGTGAATGGAAGTAGTTCTCTGAAAGTGCTCCCTGGTGTGTGGTCTTTTCCTGCACACTCACTGCTGACCAAGATCCTGCCTGCACCCACCCGCTCTGGTTAAGCTACCCTCCCTCCAGTCCTGCCTGGTATGCAATGAGCCTGGCTTCTCCAAGGGAGGCTCGGATACAGGGTGGCAAAGATGGAGTCTGTATTTTGTGCCACACACTATTAAGTCAATGGAAACAAGGACACAGGACCTTCAAGGACAGGTGGGCAAGGAAGTCAGGCATGCTGGTGACACCCGAGAGCTGCAGCCGGGTACTAGTTGCCTCACGTTTGCCTCAGACAATGTGACTCAGACTCACCAAAGAATTCTCATATTTTGATCTCCAGTTGCCTAATTTCTTCCTGGTTCTGAATTTTAAACCACAGGAAAAGACAACATCATTGATTAGTGACCTGTGTCCATAATGACTTCAGGCCTTCAGCCAAATGAGAGACCCCATTGACAGCAACATCACTTGCCTTGTGAGGAGCCTTGGACGCACGTCTGGGCTTCAGGGTGGAAGACAGAGGGCTGAGTTCTAGGTTCTACTTTGCCCTGAGGTGTTTTATGAGCCACTAAATTCCCACCTTGATTCCCTCAACTCCATGGCAGACACATTGCCAGCCAACCTAACTATGACACAGAATTCTTCCAAAAGAAGAATCAACTCAACCAGAGTTGCGGCACAGCAGAGCCAGCATGAACTTCTAGAACTTCAAGGAGATGGAGAGATAGTTCCTGCTCTACCAGAAAACCCAAAGTCAGTCCCTAGCATCCGCATGGGACAGCTCACAACCACCAGCTCTGGAACGTCTAACTCCCTCTTCTCACCTCGAGGGCACTACACTCATGAACACACATCCCACACAGACACACACACACACATACAGGTAACTTAAAAATAAAATACATGTTTGAAAAGAACTTTAAGAGGAGACACGAATCTCTTCTGTTAAAGCATTATGTCGTCGTCATCATCACCATCATCACCATCATCACCATCATCACCATCATCATCATTATTTTGGAGTACTGAGGTTTTGAACATATGGCCTCAAGTACACTAGGCAAGCATTCTATTATTGAACTATTTCTCAGTCTCTTGAGTCTTAACCCTGATCAGCAACCTGCTTACTGCTAGGTCTTGAAGCAGCCATTTCCTGAGCCTGCCTCTCCAGCAGGAAGATAAAACCTGTCCTAGGATACTGGAATGAAATAAGGAACGGAGGCTACTCAGAGATTCTCTCTCCTTCCCTGGAGACCTATTGAAGGTGATGGGCTCCTGATGGTGGGAAGGATGCAGGGTTTTCAGACCTCGTAGGAGCCACCCTCCCGGATGGGCTCTGCACCCAGTGAAACTGATAATGCCCTACTTACGGTCCTCATCCACTGAGCACCCTGACTTTTTGCAAGTGAAAGAAGGTTGGGGTGACTTCCAAGGGTCATTCGCATGAGGCATGGCTGCTTTACTCCCGAGTCTCTGGATCAGTGGTTGTGGGAGAAGCCAGTCACCGTGTTGTGAAGGTACTCAAGCTGCCAGACAGCATGCTCTATGAACTGAGTCCTGCCAGAGCTAGCACCAACTTGCCAGATGTGTAAATCCCCCGTAGGTAAATCCTGAGGCTCAGTCAAGCCTCAGAGAATTGAAGCTTGCATGACACCTGGCCCCCAAACACTTGGAACAGTTTAGCTACTTTTGACGAACACCATGCTGAATAACTCACAAACTAGCTTTATGGACCAGTTTCAACACAGATCACTGAAAAAAAAATGCTGTATGTGCCACACAGGTGACACAGTGTCGCGCCCAGATGTGGCCGGGCACACAGCTGCCTCCAGCAATCACAATTTCGGAAAATCTATGGGTGACTTACTGTGCCTTTGTGCTGGTTTGTGCTGGTGGGAGTCGAACCCAGGGCTATGTGCATGGTAGACCAACGCCCTGACACTGGCATACATCTCCAGCCCTTAACTGTTGCTTTAAGCTGTGGTGCTTTGGGGATAAATTGTTATACAGAGATAGGTGACCTTAGCAGATGCAAACTCTGTCCTTTACAGAAGTGATTCTCAACCTGTGGGTCACAACCGCTTTGGGGGGTCCCATAAATCAGACATCCTACATGTCAGATATTTACATTATGATTCATAACGGTAGCAAAATTACAGTTATGAAGGAGCAACAAAATAACTTTGTGGCTTGGGGGGGTGGGGGTAGGGTGTCACCACAACATGAGGAACTGTATTAAAGGGTAGCAGCGTCAGGAAGGTTGAGAACCTCTGTTTCAGAAGAAAGGAAACGTGGGTAGATGGCCATGATAGGCAAGGTGTAGTCAGAAGAAGCCAGTGTCCCCTAGCTTTCTGCAGGAGGCAGGTCATCTCTGTTGTCACTGCTTGCAGAGGCCTGGGAGGTGAGACACTGTCCTAAAAAGCAGACTCCATGCAAAGGGGCATGCTTCTGCCAAAGGTGGTGTGATTCCCAGAGTCTGTGGTAAGGAAGAATGAGTTAGAGTGCTTGCCCGCCTCTGATGGGCACAGTATAACGCGGGGCCTGGGTGGGCTGGCACATGGATTTACGAAGACCCAGGGCTCCCGCTTTACTGGGTTTTTTAAGAGGAGAAAATGGGCTCTTTTGCTCTCCTAACGGCCGGGCTGCTCTCTGATTTTCACAGGTAATGGGGCAGGAAATTGCCCACAGTGAATGAGCGAGACCTGTTACCTGTGGGTGGAAACGGGTAATGAGAATTTAAACCCAGGCACATCACCGGATCACATTAGGGAGCCAGCTAGCAAAAATGATTAGGAGGGTTTTAACATGCACCGATTGGATGGATATCCATCCCTGCAGCGACCTCGGGCTCATTAGCCTAGCGTCCTGCACAGGCAATCAGTCATTTGTGCTTGCGGAGTGGCCTCCATCCCAGAACTCTCGAGGGCCACCCAGGACCTGGATATGGGAAACAATTCAAATACTATTTGGCATGGTGCATTCATGGTGTCCTTAAGTATGACCTGCCAGACCTGTCCTTCTGACCAGCTCTAACCTTCCTACCTCTCTGAGCGAATAAGCCTAGGGCTGAGCCACTGGTCACATAGCTGCCCATTTCTCTTTAACTATTAGGACTTGGTGCATCCTCAACGTACAAATCACCGGACCACAGTCAGAGCTCCAGGGCCCTGTAGCTGGCTCACCGCCTGAGACCCAGTTCTCTAAGTATATCTCTTCCAAGACCTATTGTGTAGAGGTCTTGTCTGGGCAAGTTCTCTTCTGGTTGTTAGTTGCTCACCACCTGTGAAATGTCCCCACATGTCCCAGAGTGAGCTCCTTTGTGTTGTCAACTTGACAAAATCTGGAATCAGCTGGGAGCCAGATCTTGAGCATGTCTATGGGGGATTTTCTTGATGGTGTTGAAGTGGGAAGATCACCCACTGCAGGTGGCACCATCCCCTGGCTAGGATCCTGAGCTGTGCAATAGGGCAGCAGTATATTCATCCCTCTCTGCTTCCTGTTTGGAAATGTGGTGTGACCAGCTGCTTCCGGTTTCTGCCAGATTGACTTCATCCTTGACCTATGAGCACAAACCCGTTCTTAATCTGCTTTGTCAGAATATTTTATCTCTGCCGTGGTAACTCACCCTCTTCTCTGTTTCTGTTCATTTGGGTACTTTCTTCCTTCCATCTCCCCAGCCAATGACAGCATCTTGTTTTTGAAAACACTTAATCTAAGATTTCTTTTTTAAAAAGCAAAGAAAAAGGAAAAGGTAAAAAGGAGTCTGGGATAGAGGTTGGAGAGAGGACTCTGTTGGTGTGTGCTCACTGTGCAAGCATGAAGACCTCAGTTCGATCCCCAGAACCTATGTTTTTAAAAAGTCTGGTGTTGTGGTGTGGGTTTGTAATTGCAGAGCTGGAGAAACAGAGGCAGGCAGATCCCTGGGACTCTATTCCTACTGTGAGCTAATGGGAGGTCCTGGCTCATAGAATAAGCGAATTCTTCCAAGGAATGGCCTAGGCTGTTCTGTAGTCTCCAATGCATATGTATGCAAATGCAGAGAGAGAGAAAGGAAGGATGAGGAGGAGGAAGAAGAGGAGGAAGAGGAAGAAGAGGAAGAGAAAGAGGAGGAGGAAGAGAGAAGGAGGAGGAGTAAGGTGAGGAGGATGAAGAGGAGAAGAAGGAAGGTGAGGAGGAGGAAGAGGAGGAAAATGAGGAAGAGGAGGAGGAGAAAGAGAGAAGGAGGAGGAGGAAGAGAAGGGGCTATGATCTATAGCCATCCCCTGGTCCGTCTTACATTTCCTACCCACTTCCTATTATTTTTTTTAGACCCTGCTTTCCACACCTCATCCTTCTGTTTCCGAATCACCAGGGGCTCTACTAAGCATCAAAGTTCTCCATAAAACCCCAGCCTGGCAGCCTGGCCTCTGAGCTAACCTCCAGCACATGGCCTCAGCTGTGGCTGCCACCAATCCTACTCAAACTACTGGCTCTGGCCCCTCCTACCTGCTTTGAACAATACCTGTGCCCCCTCCACCGCCACCCCAGCTTCCATCCCCTCTCTTAGCAACCCCTCCCCCCCCTCAAGTTCCTGCAGGCCCTTCCTCAGCTGTCCTCCTGGAACATTAACCCTGCTTCATGCCCATCCCTACTTATGTCAAGGGCTACTTCTTACCTCATTCTGTTTCCTGCAGCCTCATGGAGACTGGGAACATTGTAACCCTTGTAGTGCGGAGCATGCCTAGTTCTGTGTAATTAAACAGCTAAGGATTCTTTACATCTGATGACTCAAGGCAGGGTCTCTCTGCCCTTCAGCTCTTCCTTGAGGAGCATTCTAGTAACTTTGTATTCATAGAATTTAGAAATAAAAAGAGCCGGTGTGTGTGTGTGTGTGGGGGGGGGGGTGTCCTTGTTTAAATTCTCCAGATGAAGAGCCAGGCTGTGTCCTCCCAACATGTTCACAAGGCCTGACCAGAGGCGGCAAAGCAACACTTGCAGCTTTCTGGAGCGCAAATAGTCCGTACAAAACGAATCCCAAAATGTCGTTAGTTGAGCATAAGCACAGCTGGGGTTGGGTCACTTGCCATTGGCCTTTGGACAAATCATTTAACCTACATTCGAATGTTCGTGTAGTTTTCCTGCTCTTCCTCTTGACCCCGTCTGTCTTTGATTTAGTTTTGTCTACAGAGCCTCAGTAGCGCCATTGGCTCCAGGTTGAGACAAGAAGGGCAACCATAGTATCTTACACCTGATCCCAGAGCCCAACAAATCTATACCTCCCAGCAACGCCCACTTTTAAGAGAGGGCACAGTGAGATCATTGAACTCCACCATTCTTTGGGTAGAAGAAAATAGTTCAGTGGGGGTAACAAACTACCAGTCTGCCTTGAGAATAGAGAACTGCAGCTTGGAGAGAAGGCAAGCGGATTTTCCATGGGAGTCGGCAAAGTGGGTGGGGGCTTGGCTCACTCACTCAGGTTGTTTGGATTAACCTGGAACGCTTGCAGGATGCAATTGACCATTGGGGCAGATAAGGGAAGTAGTGCTTTTCCTGGTAAACACAAACCCTTCTTAAGAGATTCCCCAGCAGTGGTTGACTTTAGGCTTCTGTTTACCCAATAACAATTGTGTTTACCTGGTTAGAGTCCTGTTTAGGACACTGTCACCAGCATTATCATTTTGGGGCCCACTTTCACTTCTCATGGGCCTCCCCTCCCCAACTGCCCTTAAGTCCTCTGCTGCTCTTGGCCCCACAGCTCAGATCATCACCTGGCCTGTTTGCCTCGTCTCCCCCCCCCCGCCCCCCTCCCCCCCTGCCCCCCTCCCCCCCTGCTCCCCCCCCCACCCCCCGCAAGCTGGTTGAGGCTGGTATCCCTTCCAACAGGATATCCGTAGAGAGACACAGGGTTGAGATCCAGTAGGGTCTACAACCTTCTGGAAGGCCTCAAGATGATGGGGAAACCACGTAGGGCAGCATACGTGGGCACAACCTTCACCCCACACCCTGAGATAGCTTCCCTGCCCCGACTCCATCACAGTTACAAGGAGCCTTCAGACTTCCATACCAAGACCCTTCTTGTCCCCTCTCCTGCCCCCCACTAGTTCTGCTGTGTAGCTGCACCAACTTGAGAGGGTGCAGTGCCTCCTGCAGGGATAGAAGACGTGCTGTTTGTATATATATATATATACATAAAGGACAGAAATCTGTGAACACTGAACAAGAGGAAGTTCTAGGCATATCGAAGCCTAGAAGGGCTTTCCTGGGGGAGGGGTCCAGGCACATTCCTGAGCGGCTTCCAAGCCGGCCATTGGGGGCTTAGCACACCAGCTCTGAGGGTCTTTATTCCGATTAAAATGGCTGTCCATGATTAATGCATGGAGTGAGTGAAAGGCACTGGATACATTCTGCATGAAACAGCACCCAACTTCCAGAAACATGGAAAGCTATCAATTATTGATCCTCAGGCCTGAGAGGTTGCTCCATGAGAAGAAGCAGCCCCGAGATCATTTCCTATGCGGAGCTCCCAAGCCCGCCAGGGAACACTACTGTGTGGGATGAATCAGGGCAAGCTCGCAGTGCCCCCAAGGGTCTACTTCCTGTGTCCATCACAAGAGTCAGATCCCTAGCTAGAGACCTGTCTAAAGCCAAATTATCTTTTTTTTTTTAACAGAATTGTCATTTACTCAAAGGAACCCCCACCAAGCAATCGCCCTTCCTAATGGAAGCACCTCATTAAATTTCCATCGTAACTCCGCCCAGGCTTTGAGATCAAGAAAAACTGGGTGCTGAAAAGGGAGCAGACACCACCCTGTTCTTATTTATGACGCAGAGTGTTTTATGTATACGAGAAGCCGGCCATAATTTGCTTATAAATAATTGACTTCTCCTAGATTGAAATCTCTAGAGGGGCTCCGGGTGTATCCGCAAGCCGGCGCTTCTGCCCACGAAGTGCATTAGGCTCTCTCAAACCTGTCTTATCTCAGCCCCCAACGCACGGAGAGTGATTTCCCCCCCTTCATCCCCTGTAATAACCTTCAACTAACCTTTAAACTGGAGTGAATAATTTAAATCTTATTTTCATATCAATGGAGGAGTCAAGCCAAGCAATTATCTTTTATCTGTGTACTCTGTCGTCAGGGCGGCAGGCATAATCAAGTTTTCCCCAGCGAGCCAGATGAGAGAGAAGACTGAGGAAGTGAGAGATGTTATCTGAAGACATTAACGAAACAATGAATTATTCAGTAATGAGTACAAGATCTGTCATAACACACAGGCGCAACCACACACACACACACACACACACACACACACACACACACACACACGCTCTACATCTGCCGAGTGTTCCAGGCAGGCCTGGGGGAGGGGTGGCAGTTAGGGGGTCTGGGCTAAGCACGACAAATCGGCGGATGAGCTGCTCAATTAGGGCAGAGAGCAGGTGTGCCTGCCAGGAGGGTGTGGAGGGCAGGAGGCTGTGGAGAAGGCCAAACAACAGGGAGGGAAAGACTCGTCCGTGTAACAGTCATTTAGAGCCGCTCGCTCAGTCTATGAATTTTTTTTTTTCTAAAGGGGTGGGCCAATAAGGAAGGAGAAGGGAAGATTTTTTTAAAAAAATAATAATAATAAAAAGCAAGGGAAGGTTGAAGTTCCCCACGGTGCTCATTAAAATTCTACCGCATGCGATTCTTCCCTGGGTCCCCCTGGACTGCCCGTGATCATTTTTATTAATTCATAAAATATCGCACCAGAGATTGAGGCTGATGATTAGTGAAGCCGACAGAGGAGCTGCTGTGGCTTCTATCGGATCTCGCTGAGTGAAATCCACCCTCCTACAGTTTCTTGGGCAGCCAAACTGGGCTGGGAGGGGCAGGCCAAGGGACCCATGTATCTGTGGCTGCTTGTCACAAGGCTGTCTCCCTTGTCAAGATGCCCAGTGGCTTTGGCAGTTACTTCCTGGCCTTGTCTCTCAATTATGGGGAAAGTCCTCCCTGAGGCAGAGTGTCTCTTAACCTCCCTGGGGCGTGTGCTGTGTGGCAACCATGAGGAGAAAACGAAGGTGTCCGAATGAGCTCGCCTGCCTGGGCAGGTGCCATAGGTTTGAAACCAGGGCTCCAGGACACATCCAGGCTCTTCTGGAATCATCCGTGTTCCCATCTCTTCCTCTTCCCAGAAATCTCTTCAGTAGCTGTGGACCAATTCCATCTCAGGCTACCTGTGTCTCCACTACCAGGTCCATCTCAGGCTACCTGTGTCTCCACTACCAGGTACAGGTGAGGACAGCTGTCAAGGTCTCCAGGCCTGCCGGGTGGGCCGGTCCTAGTGAAGGAGTTTGCTGAGACAAAGTCTTAGTCCAGTTGCTGGCCTTGTCCTCATAGAGCCGCTGTGTTTCTTCTCTCTATCCTCCCTCCTCTCTCTCTCTCTCTCTCTCTCTCTCTCTCTCTCTCTCTCTCTCTCCCACCCTCCCTCCCTACTTCTCTCCCTCTTTCTGTCTCTGTCTCTCTGTCTCTGTCTCTCTGTCTCTGTCTCTGTCTCTCTCTCTCTGTATGTGCATGTCTGTCTGTCTGTCTGTCTGTCTGTCTGTCTGTCTGTCTCTGTGAAGGTGCACCTGTGAGCATGAGCAGGAATGCATTCTTGCCTAGGCAGAGGCCAGAGGATACCATTAGACATTTCCCATTTCCTACAGGATATATGTCCAACCTGATTGAGACAGGGTATCTTGGCCTTACCAATTAGGCAAAAAACAAACAAACAAACAAACAAACAAACAAAACTGTTTGGCCAGCAAACTCCAGGGCTGCTTCTGTCCCTGCTCCTACCCCAAGGGCTGGGGTTACAAGCATGTGCAGCCATACCCTTCTGTTAAGGCCCTACCCCAGAGATTCAGATCCCACTGGTCTGGGCTGAGACATGGACATACTATTAGTCAGAGATGTCCAGGTACATTGAATGCTGCAAAGTGATCAGGTCTGACTGTACGGAAACCATAGCACCCCCCCCCCCTTCATAATCCGGCCAGAAATGAAAGAAGGCTGTGCTGGGGTTGTGGCTCAGCTGGGAGAGCGCTTGCATGAAGCCCTAGGTTCTATCGGATTCAACACATCTGCATTCCCAGCTCTCTGGAAGTTAAGACCAGAGGATGTTCAAGGTCATCCTCAGCTACATAGCAAGTTTAAGGCTAGCCTGGGCTATATAAAACTTACCCTTTAAACAAAAGGTAGAATTAATTACTTTAAAACATTCATGATCCTGATTATTTACAGCTGGGCACAGAGTTCAGGGTAATTTCATAAGTCAATGAAATATTCGAGTTTTTTTTTTTTCTTAGAAAATAGCAACACTGCGTACAATCTGGAAAGAAATATATCCGTGTAAATATATCTAAACTCAGACTCTCTTCTCTTTTCAGCTCACATGGACACCAGGCCTGCTCCACATGCATTTTGCATCGAGTGTTTTTTGTATAGCTTCTACTAGGATCATTTGAGAACTCCAAGCTCCCAAACCTAGAGGCAGCAGGCAAAGGCGATTTTCATCCTGTAAGATGGTTTTGAAGAAAAGGCCTTGCTTCTCCCGAGAAAGTCGTTTAATTTTAGACTTATTGACAGTGTGGGTTATAAAACTGTCTGGGAAACTCAGAGCCAAACTGGCAGCTTCTCTCGGTAAGGCTGTACTGTATACGGTACAGATGGCTACCTTTACCTGCCCTTTTTTTTTGCCTTAGGATACAAATACATAAATATGTATGAAGAAAATTAAGATAGGAGATAAATAATAAAGACAAGAATAACCTGTTGTCTACCATCTCCCAACTCCTAGACCAGGAGATTATACTCTCCATACCTATGTACCAGGCAGGCAGCACAGGACTGGGACAGGCCTGGAGTAACCCAGAGAAGCACTATTGAAGACTGCTAACTAGAAGACTGCACATGGCCCAGGACTTAGCCACCTCTCTATTGCTGTGATAAAACACTATGATCAGGGCAACTTCTAGAAGGAAGAGTTCATTTGGCTCATGGTTCTGTTACACTGAGGGAGTTAGTGAGTAGCACGGTGTCAGGAACTGGTTGCTGACAGCTCGTACCAGAACCTGTAAGCACAAAGCAGTGAGAGCAAACTGGGAGTAAGACAAAGGTTTAAGCTCTTAAAGCCCTCCCCCAGTGGCATGCTTTCTCCAGCAATGGTACACCCCCTTAAGTCTAAAAAACTAGCCACCAACTTAGGGCCAAGTGTTCAAATGCACGAGTCTATGGGGGACATTCTCATTCAGACCACTAGACCCAGGTAAAGGTCTTAGTTAATAATCATTGCAGGGCCACTGAGGTGACTCAGCAGGTAAAGGGACTTGTTACCAAGCATGACACCTCAGTTCAACCTCTAGAACCCAGACGGTAGAAGGACAGAACTGAACTGACTCTCATAAGTTGACTTCTGATATCTCTCTCTCTCTCTCCCTCTCTCTCTCACACATACACACACACACACACACACACCACACTACTCGTACACCACATATAGAAAGAACAGCAAAAAAAAAAAAAAAGAACTAAATATTTGAACAAAGCCTGCACTGAAGAAAATATATGAAAAATTAATAAACACATGAACACCACATGCTCACATTCATCAGTCATGGGAGCACACAGATTAAAATCATAGTAGCCTCTCATTCCCCAGTGTGACTAAAACTAACAAACCCGACAATGCCAAGTGTTGACAAGTGGATGGAGCAAATTAAACTCTCCTATGCAATGATGCACAATGTAATGTGTGCCACACAGGCATGAGAGGAAAACATTCTGACAGCTTCTTATAAACCCAACAGTACACCTGTCACATGAGCCTGCCATTCTGTTGTTCAGCATTTGAGAAATGAAAATGTTCTTATGTACGCATGCACACGCACACACACACACACACACACACACACTCACACACACACACACACACACACACACAGACTTCTTACAAGTATGTTCCTAACAGTTCTGTTTGCAATAGGCCCCAACTGGAAACAAGCCCATTTCTTCTTCAAGTTGAGTCAATAGAAAATTGTGATAAATCTATTCAATAGAATGTTCAAGAATAAAAAAAAAGAATAAAATCCTCGTAAATGAAACCGCAGTGATGACTCTCAAAAGAGCACGATGAGCAAAATTTATTTATGAAAAAAGTACGTATGTTATTAGTCTTTATACATTGAAGCTTAGACAGACCAATTTCTGTCATACTAGTGACAGAAACCATTGTATTACTCACGTTTCTCTTTGTGCTGATAAAAATGTCCGACAGGAGCAGGAAGGATCACAGTTTGAGGGTACACACAGTTCACCGTGGAGGGAAGGCACGGTGGCAGGAGTGTGAGGCAGCTGGGCACACACAGAGAGATGAACGCTGGTACTCAGCTTGGTGTCCCCTTCTCCTTCAGGCTGGACCCTGGCCGGGGTCATGATGGCACAATGTGTTACCTTTGCTGTCTCAATTACTCCCTCAAAGACATGCCCAGAGTCTTGTTTCCAGAGTCACTCTAAGCCATGTCAAGCTGACAGTAAAGATCAGCTATTACAGTCTGAGTCGGTGGCTTCCTGAGTTTAGAAGTTGAGGGGGATGAACATCAAAGGGTCACAAGGAAATTTGGCAAGAAGAGAAATGCTCTGTGGGTGGTTATAGTAACAGTAGTTTATACACACACATTGTGTGTGACACACAATGAACACAATGTATGTATAAACGACCATTACTATATGTATATATGTATGTTCACCATATATATATTCACCATATATATATATTAACCATATATATATATTCACCATATATATTCACCATATATATATTCACCATATATATTCATATATATTCACCATATATATATTCACAATATATATTCACCATATATATATTCACCATATATATATTCACTATATATATTCACAATATATACATTCACCATATATATTCACCATATATATATATATTCACTATATATATTCACCATATATATTCACCTTATATATATTCACCATATATATTCATATATATATTCACCATATATATTCACCATATATATATTCACCATATATATTCATATATATTCACCATATATATATTCACCATATATATATATTCACCATATATATATTCACCATATATATTCATATATATTCACCATATATATATTCACAATATATATATTCACCATATATATATTCACAATATATATATTCACCATATATATATTCACCATATATATATTCACTATATTCACCATATATATATTCACCATATATATTCATATATATTCACCATATATATATTCACAATATATATATTCACCATATATATTCACCATATATATATATATATTCACTATATATATTCACCATATATAATCACCATATATATTCACCTTATATATATTCACCATATATATTCACCTTATATATATTCACCATATATATTCATATATTCACCATATATATATTCACCATATATATGTTCACCATATATATATTCACCATATATATATTTACCATATATATTCATCATATATATTCACCATATATATTCATATATATTCACCATATATATATTCACCATATATATATTCACCATATATATATTCACCATATATATTCATATATATGTTCACCATATATATTCACCATATATATATTCACCATATATATATTCACCATATATATTCACCATATATATTCACACACACAATGTGAACAGTCAGGAATCAACAGCTATATTTCAAATGTGTGAATTTTATGCATTGAAAGCACACTTTAATACAGGGATAATTTGGTTAACAATAAAGGGCTGGTGGCACAGGTAAAGGTACTTCCCACAGAGCCTGGGAACTGCACTTCATGTCTGGGACCCACAGGATAGAAGGATATTAGCAATTCTCAGAAGTTTTCTTCTGACTTCCACCCAGCAAGTGTGTGCATGTGTGTGTGTGAGTGTGTGTGTGTGTGAGTGTGTGTGCGTGTGTGTGAGTGTGAGTGTCTATGTGTGTGTGTCTGTGTGCATGTGTGCACATGTGTGTGAGAGAGAGAGAGACATAAAATAAATCTAAAAAAGTATAGTCAAAACAAAATGTACTAGTCAGGCACTCGATTTTCAGCTCTGAGGTTGGAAAGAGAATGTCACAGTTAGTGACCATTTAAAAAAGCACATTTTAATGTGTACGATGTGTATAGGTGTTTTGCCCAAATTTGTGCGTGTACATCATGTAGGCACCCAGTACCTGAGGCCAGAAAAGGACATCAGGTCCCTTAGAACTGAAACTACAGATGGGTGTGAGCTGCCATGTGGTTGCTGGGAATAGAATCTGAGTCCCTGGAAGAGCAGTCAGTGCTCTTAACTGAAGAGCCATCTCTCTAGCACTTGGTGGCCATTTTTTTTAAAAGTGTTCACAAAATAAAGCCCCAGCAGCAAGCAAGATTAACTTATATGCACCCATATGATATGAGAACCATTTATTAACAGGCTAATTTGTGTGTAGTATAATATTTTTTTTCTGTGAATAAGCACATATGTTTTTAAACGCAGTCAATAAATAAATCAAGAAAGCGCACTTTTGTACCCACTGAGGACTTCCGTAGGAAGGAACCGGTGTCCCAAAGAGGGGACACCACGAGAACTTTCATCTCATGCTTTCTTCAAGCTATCTTATCTTTTTTTATGAGTGTGATTTATTTTTGCAATTAAAAGTTTCAAAAACAACATCAGTTCGTCCCACTCCTTTGTTCCGAGCGTCTTTCTGAGTCATCTCTGCTCATGGGAGCATGCTTCTTACTTTGGCAGGTAGAGCGCGGCCCGCCCAGTCTCCACAGGGACACTGTTTCCACAGGAGTCTCCTGGTTCGGTCTCACAGCCTCCTATGAAGTGAGCCCAGACGACCTACTGCTTCAGCCCTAGCACCTGGCATAGTGTCTGGCACACGGTGGCTGCCCCACCACTAATAGCAGAGTTACCAGAACACCTCTCATCCATCACTTTCTATTACCAACCTCAAGTTCTGAGTAATTGCACCTTTCTGATCCACCGACCCTGTGAGGGCACACATGAGGAAGTGGGAAGAGAGAACGAGATGCAAGGATGATGGAGACATCAGCCACGCCCCTGTGACTGTGGAAGCTAAAGATCTTAAGGTTGGGCAATAGAGCTTCCGACCCAGGCCATGGCTCCGTGGGCATCTGCCGAGCACAACATGGCTAGAGATGCTCACACCAGGATGACCTGGGGCCAGTGTGGCCAGTGTGGCCAGTGTGGCCAGTGTGGCCAGTGTGGCCAGTGTGGCCAGTGTGGCCAGGCTTTCCTGTTTCCTCTGACATTCTCCCTTGTCCTGCATTTCTAAAGATGCCCTGTGAGGCCTGCAGCCATCAAGACCTCTGGATATTAACCACAGGCTTCTCTTCTCCTTAAATACAATTCCAGCATCTTCTTTGTCTCTGTTCCAAACTCCATTGCCAAATGTAGAATCTGGGAGAAGAGCACTTAACCCAAGGGCATCTTTGCTTAACGAAGTGATCTTCCCATGGCAGTGAGCAGAGATTTCTGCATGTCTGTCCATTCTTCTGTTTTCTCCATGGATACAAGGTGTGAAACTGACCACAGCAGCTCACTGTAACTAACCACTGAGCACCAGGATTTGATGAGCTGAGTTGTGTGGCTAACTTGCTACCACCAGTCCCCTGTGCCCCAAAGTCAAAGGAAAGGAAGAAGGTAAATGCTTCCCCATATACATCCTTCTTCAATTGAAAGGCTGAGAGCTCCCAGACCACAGTTGGAGTGATGGCCTTAGCCCAATGTAGACAGAAGATCCTCAGCTAGAGCCTATGTCTCAAGTTGTGCTGGCTGACTGCTGCTTCTAGGTGACTCTTCTCACTACTTCAGACAATACTCCTGGGAATTGTAAGGAAGAAGGATTATGGGAATGCCATGGAGATGTACAGATAGAGGTAGGAGTAAGGTCTTAAGACCTACTGGTTTATGGACATTGAAACCTAGATGCTTGGGAAGAAGACATTTAATAAATCCATCCCACTCAATACCACACAAGACCTGATTAGAAGCCATCCCTCCAGAAGTATGGGCAGGGACCTCTGGGGGGTTAGGTTGCTAGGGATCAAATGAAGAACAGAATCAGGCTGGAGGCACAACAGGGGTGGGTGGGGTGCCTGGGAAAATGACCAAGAACAGGACATCAGGACTAGAACATGCTATATTGACAGGAAGCAACTCAGTCTTTCAGATAACACTAGGTCAGACAGAAGGACACAGGGGAAGTTAACATGTGCCTTTTCAGTGAGGCCTCTCCCTCTGAAACCTCCCACCCCTTCAGAGGACAACTGTACGTAAGCCCATATAAGTGGATCTCTACAAGAGCCAGCCCCAGTGCCCAAGTAAACCAAGCACCAGGCTGAGCAGGCATGGACCCCTGCTTGTCATGTCTTTCTTACCAAGAGCAGTGAGGCAAGGGCTCTTGCCATTTTTCTACCTGTTGGGTGAGAAAGAGAACCCACAACATTGAACAACTTACCCAAGGTCACGTAACCAGCCAGAATGGAGGTGCTAACTCAGATGCAGCCAGGTACATTGGAGGGACATGTTCCCCACGTGATCATGTCTGCAAAGTGAAAGGACCAGGTTAGAAGAAAGAAGAGCACAGTACAAGCATGGAGATTGACAGCCTAGACAGGCTTGAGGGGCGTCTAACCAAGCAAGGTCATGAAGGTTAGCATCGTAAGGGCAAGGCAGAACATGGTTGCTTTTATTCTCATTTCAGTGAAAAGGGACTAAAAGGTTCAGAGAGGGATGGGTTGAGGTAGGGGATCCATTGCCAGTGATTCTTAGTCTTCATTCCACATCAAACTATATAGTAGTTGCTTTGGGGTTAGAGATGAAAGTGGCATGTAGTCAGAGGCTTCGGAAGATGCTGAGGACGCCAGAGGTTGGCATGGAGGCAGGTGAACTCTTTCCTGAGAGGAAGTCTCTCCATTTGCAGAGATGAGTTCTGCCTCTCATGCGTCTTGCAACATCGATGTATCCCCGCAAGTGTCCCAACCCAATCCAAGGTGTTCCTTCTGGCTCCCTGAAGTCACACCTGCTGTCCCCACACTGAAACATGCAGCTGACACAGACATCATCATGACCTCCCACCTCGGAGCACAGTTGGAAGCACTGGCAGAAGACTCGCCATAGACATGGGTTGACCTGTTCCTGAGATACAGGGTACAAAAGCAGCAAGTTCACAAATGTCTCCCAAGGGGTTTTGACTGGATTTAGGGCCTTTACATCTAACTGGTGGTCTAACATGACACACATTTACAGCATAGAGGGAGATGGCAGTGTGACACAGTGTGACAAGGCGGTGTCAGATTCCAGGCACTGCCTCAGTATTCACACAAAACCCAACTTGGACTTGGAGCAGACAAGAGCATCTCATCCTTGAGAACCGTCCCATTCTCCCAGGCCTCCCTCCCCAGTTTCGTAAAGACTGGTCTGCATGCCAACTTAAATATTGCATTTGGTTGGGAGAGAAGAAACCGCAAGCCCAGAATGGGAAGTCAAATTATTCCACAAATATTGCTTATTTAAATAACATTTTTAAAAATACATCATGTTCAGTGGTGAAGAACTACTAAATTATTGAATTCCCCGAAGCATCCTACAGGCTTTCAAGTGGCTCATGAAGCCCTATAAAAGAACGTGATAAACAGGCAAAAAGAAACGCTGGGCTCCACGTCAGGGTGCCTGGGTGAGCCAACGTAAAACATCTTCATGTAAGCTTTCCACTTAAACCAGCGATTAAACAGATTAAACAGATGATTAAACAAATAAAGATTAATGAAACAAGTAAAGTAATCAAATCTGTATGGATGTATAAACGAACGATTCCCAACAATATTAGAACAAATTGTCTAAAACTAACAGGGAAGCAAGTCAGCTCGGTCCCAACAGCTTTTGTTGGGCTCGCGCTCGGATGTAATCAAAACATTTGTTTAAACTAAGATGGATATGAGGCGCTAAGATGTCAGCTTCTTGAAAGAGAAAAATAAAACAAAAGCGACGTCTTTGGTGAGGAGGTTGGCACCAGCGACGGGCCTGTATTGCTGAGGGATCTGTGAATGTTGCAGGGAGGGACTCTGTCTGCTTTTGAAAATAGGCTGTGCGCAAATAATTAATACCAGCAGGCTGGAAGAAGCCAGAGGTAGCTTGATGCTTAAGAATTTGAGAGGAAGAGAAAAAACTGTTCAGATATCCAGTCCTTTGGAAAGCCCTGTTTAATCATCAGCCATTGATACGCTAATTAAAACGTGGGCTTAACTCCTCCTTTTCCCTGAGAGCGAGGCTATTCTTCCAGTACACGGGGGGGGGGTTTCTGAACAAGGATGGCCTATTCATATATTTTTCATTAATTAAAATGACTGAGTTGCTTTAGGTTTGTTTTTGTGAGTTTTTTTTTCTCTTTTTTCTTTTTCTTTTTCCTGCTTGGAATAGATGCTGCCTAACTGTGGGGGTTTCCACTGACAACTCGTTTCCCTAATTCCTTGCATGGGAAAACTAAATCTCTGCTGTTCTAAGTGTGGTCCTTTGAGCCAGCAGCATCTAGCAAGTCACAGAGGCCCATTAAAGATGCTGATCCTCTAGCTCCCGCCTCAGGATCATCTTTTTTCTCAAGGAATGTCTGAGGGACTGACTGAATTGCATGTCTGAGCCACCATGATTCCATGGGTAAAGAGACTGAAGTGGTTCTCTTTAAGGTGAAACTATGTAAAGAATACTTTGGGGGGGGAGCAGGGGTGGAGGCACTGGGAAGAAGGGCTGGTTGGGGGAGCTGCTACCAAGTATCCACTGAAGCCAATGGTGTCTCCTGGGCAAGTGGAGTTGCCACCTGCTCTGGTTGGGCAAGTGGGCCATGTGTGTGGATGGGGCAAGCAAAAGAAATAAGATTTTTCTCAGCAGAAGGTGTGAGTCATGAACTGGGAGGCAGGGTGAGGAGGCTCAGCCAGTAAAGTGGTGCTCTCAGGACCATGAGAATCTAAGTTTGATCCCCAGAGCCTTGCATAAGAATAAGAATAAGCCTCAGCTGCCAGGTTTAGTGGCATAGGCCTTTAATCTCAGCATAGAAGAGGCAGATGCATTTCAGTGACTTGGGGGGCCAGCCTTGGCTACATAATGAGTTCCAGGACAGCTAGGGCTACATAGTGACACCTTGTCAAAAACAACAACAATAACGAACAGCAAGAACCCTGGACATGTTTGTAATCCCATACTGGGGAGGCAGGAACTGTTGTTTCCCTGGGGCTCACTACCAGCCAGGCTAGCCTTATTAACAAAGTAGATCAAGGAGAAACCCTATGTCTAAAATAAAGGTGGATGCCTCTCGAGGAATGATACCAGAAGTTGTCCTCAGGCCTCTACACACATGCACAAGCACCTTTACATTCATGTGCGCAGACACACAAGAACATGCAAGCATCCACTCGCATGCACACATAATGTGAGTTACTTCCTCTTTGTTATTCAAAACTCTACTGGACACCTCTCAGAACCCAGAAGCTGCTGCTGCTTCAGAGACACTGGGTTGTGGCGGTCCACAGCCCTCAGGTTTCACCCTCTCCGTCGTTCTTTCTCTTGCTTCTCTCTCAGCCCCTATTTCATGGCATCTCTGCAATCCAGATGTTTCTCTGTGTACAAATCACAGAAGCCAGCTCACCCCCCTCCAAACACCCCCAGACCTCTATCTACTTAGAGACATAGTCTCTGAGACTGAATACCAAGTCTAAGTGGGAACACCAAGGATAGCTCTGTTGGAATAGTGGCCACCCAGTACAGTTACTGATAGAGACCATGGCGGGCAGCCATGTTTATATAGAACTTGTGCATGGTAGGAGTGGTGTGTGTGTGTGTGCTCTCACGCTCCTGTACACTGGCACATGTGTGATGCATGAGGAACATGAGAGAGGAGGAGGCAGAGAAACTAAAAGCACAGAAATATAGGAGCTGGAGAGACGGCTCTGTAGAAAAGAGCCTGAAGACCCAAGTTTGGTTCCTACCACTCACATCAGGCATCTCGAAACTGTCTATAACTAAGACTCCTAATGCTTCCTTCTGGACTCTTCAGTCACCTCACAACTGTGTACAACACCCCCTCCCCCCGCACACATATAATTAAGTATTTTTATATTATTTTAAATATTTGTATGTTATTTTTTAATACAGAGGTCGAGTGGTTAGGGAAATAGTTCCATTGTTGAAGTGTTTGCCATAAACATATGAGGACAGTTCAGATTCCCAGCACCCTATAACAAATATCACAGCACATGCCTGTCATCCTAGTGCTGGGGGGTAGAGCTGAGAGGACCCCTGGGACTTGTCCAGCTAGCATGGACAAATCATTGAAAGAACCTGTCTCAAAGAATTTAGATGGAGAGATAAAAGAATACACTAAACATCAACTTCCAAACCTCACACACAGGTTTACATATATGCACACATATATGTTTGTGCACACACATATTCGTACACACACACACACACACACACACACACACACACGCACACACGTATCTAATCCGAATGTCCTAGTTCAGAAGCTCTGGGTTAAGCCTGTAATCTATAATTCCTTAAGCTCCCAGCAACTTCTCATCAACAGATCAACATGGGCAGCCTAGAGAAGCACAGATTGGAGCTTCTGGACTGATTAGCTTGGGGCCAGAGGGCCAAAGGAGGTGCTTAGCTCCATACTCATGGGGGGGGGGAATAAAAAAAGAGGGAGGGGTGGAAGGAAGGAGAAAGAGGGAGAGAGAGACAGGGGGAGAGTAGAAACATCTTAGAAAATAAATTCCTCGAAGTGAAGGTTTTATTGTGTTCCGTTGCTGGCACCAGGCTAAGGATGCAGGATGCCCCATCCTGGCTCAGCGAGCCAGCTCCCACACAAGCCTTACTTGTATTTGTATTACTTGTATTGGTTGTGTTGTTGGACTTGTATTGTACCAATACAATATTGTATATTGATCAGAGAAAGATCATAGGTGTTGAGAGCCCTGCTGTTGAGACTTGCTTCCCCATGTGAGACACCACCCCTCACCACCATGACGTGGCAGAAGAGAACAGAGGGACCAGAGATAGGCCTTCTCGTCTGGATGAAGATGCAGAGTCTGGAAAAGGCCATCTGAGAATGGGTCAGAGATTTAGCCACAACTTCCTGTCCACCTTGACTTCGCTTTGAGTGGGACAATTACCCCACCTCTCAGGGCATGACTGAGCCAGTCAGATCTCTAGAAGCTGCCTCTAACTAATGGAGACCTACCAGGCAGAGCTCGGTAGATCCCCATCTTGTCCACCCCTGGTACCTGAGCAACCTAATTGACTCTTTTGTCTGTGAGCTCAAGTGAGCATGGGCATGCTGAGTGGTTTCCCTGACAACAAGCCAATTTTAAGATTCACAGAAGTGCCAAGGGGAGTAAATCACAGCTGGATCACAGAACCAGATTCTTGGGAAGCTGGAAGGAATCTGGGAAACAAGAAAATAAAGATGAAACCTTATTTTACCGTGAAGAAATAGAACCCGGAGATGGAGGAGCCCTTCCCGAGGTCACACAAGCAAACGGTGGAAGATTCAGGCCTGATGTTAGCTAGTGTCAGGCCTGCTAAGATGGCGCACCTGATAACATTCATGACAGAGATGTGAGGACCTGAATTTGGATATCCAGCACTCTTGTGAAAAACAGAGCCTGGTGTCACATCCCTGTACCTCCAGCACTGAGGGACAGAGACAGTTGGGTCCTAAGGATTCTATGGCCAGCCAGCCAAGCAGAATGTTGAGTGCTTGGTTCAGTATGAGTCTCAAAAGCAAGATGGAGATGTAATTGAGGAAGACAGCCTGCTGTCAACCTCTGGCCTCTACACGTGCTCACACGCTAGAACATCTATACATACACACACTCACATATATTTACACATACACATCTGCACACATACATCTACCCACACACATCCATACACACACACACACACACACACACACACACACACACACACACACACACGTTATAGTTGCCTCTGGGGCTGAGGAGATGACTCAGGGGCTAAGACTGTGTGCTGCCCTTATAGAGGACTTACATTCAGGACCCAGAACCTGTATCAGATGGCTCACAATAACCCACAACTCCAGTTCCAGAGCACCCAATGCCCTCTTCTGGCTCCCGTGGGCACTCAAACAATGTGGCCCCACCCCCGCATGCATGTATAATTAAAAATAAAATCTTTAAAATTGCTTGTCTCAAGTTGGGTGTTCCTTCCCAGCCCATCCTACTGGGGTGAAGTTAGAATGAAGTTCTCCTCAAGGCTCAGCTGTGGACTGGTCCCTGGGACACCCTCCAGCAAAACGTTGCCCTTCCTTCGTCCTGGAAAACGACGTCTTTCCACACTGCTCTGTAATCATCCATTTGCTGTCCTGAAATTACTGCGGCCTCGTTGGCTTATTTTAGCTACAATGGGTCTGCAATTTATACTCAGCTTCTGCGAGTTGCCCAAAGCCAGAATCAATCCCTGGGCCAGTTTGTCTTTGAGGGACCAGAAAGGGCAGACTGCCTATGCCCCTTCCCCCATAAAAAAAAATCAAAGAAGAAAGGATTTAGCGAGTTTCTGCCCCCTCCACATTTCCCGGGTCACTAAGGGAGTGACTTCCATTAAGAATTCTCACTCGTCTATAGCCCAAGACATACATCAGGTGCTCACTGACCTGCGTTTCCAGGGCGGCCTCCTCGTTAGGCATCCCAGAGTCAGGAGTGTGGGCATCGATATTTATGGATCTGGTCAAGCAATGGCATGGTAAACGTTCTGGGGACAGAGGTCTTTGCAGGCTCCACTGCAGCGGAGAAGAGGGAATGACTCAGAACAGGAGGGAGTCGAAGGACGTCGTAAGCATCCCTGGAAGACATGGAGAGCAGAGTGAGAGGAAGATAGAAAATAAATTTCATGGAGGGGTGAGGGAAGGTTTTCCTGTGTCTCAGTACCCAGAAGGCCTTCCAACATACGGTGGCTGAACTGTGGCTCTTGCTTTCTCATTTTAGCTCACTGTTCGTGTTCCTTCCCAACATAGTACCGAGTGTGTAGCAGGTAACCGGTAACTGCTGGTTAAATGAATGATGTTCTCTGACTTCCATAGCACAGCGCGTGCGCACACACACACGTACATGTACACACACACACACACACACACACACACTACAATAAATAAATGTAACTTATCAAATGAAATGAAAAAAAAAAACAAAACAAAAGAAATGATGGTAATCTGAGGCTAACGGCCTCTGTTGGGAGAGAGCTTCCCCAGCGTGCACAAGGCCCTGGGTTCGATCCCCAGCACTGCATAAACCAACACAGTGCAACATCCCTGTATCCCAGCACCATGAAGGTGAGGACTTCAGGGTTAATAGTGAATTTCAGACCAACCTGGACTCCATGAGACTCAAGAAGAAAACAAGGAAGAGAAGGAGAAGAAGGAAAAAAGAGGGCTGGGGATGGAGGGAGAGCGGGAAAGAGATGGGTTAACATTAGTAGGGTAGGGGATATTTCTTCATGAAATAAGGGGATCCACATTTTGCCCTGAGAACAGAGCTCTGCCTAACCAGGTGGCATGGCAGTCAGTGCTGAGAGAGCCTTCTGGGAACAGAGGAGCCGGTCAGGGAAACAAGGGTATATGCTTGCTACGGTAAGGCTTTGAAATCTTGGTGTGCTGTCTCTCTGACTTCTTGGAGTGACCTCCCCCATCAGTCCTAGAGAACTGTATGCGTGGGGAGAGATTAGATTGTGTTTCCAAAGACATCCAGAAAGAAATATTAGCGAATATTAAGTTATTAGGAACACGGATTGTAGATTCATAGGCAAAGTCTAGTAAGCCATGCTTTTGTCATCTCACCCACTACAATAGCAAATGCCAGGACCTGAGGTTCACAGCAGGCCTCCAAGAATATAGCTAAAGCATAGGCCCTTTGTCTTAAAGGGGATAAGAAAGGCATAGGTCATGGTGGGGTGAGCCTCGCTGGCTGTTCTCCTAGCATCTGCTACTGGGAGGAGAAGTGAGCCCCTAAGGAAGGCCAGAGGTGCACAGCAGTGCCAGCGAGTGGACTACAGGACTGTCAGTTGAGGAGGTGCCAAGTTAGCCAAAGGGGTGGGCCTCTCCAGAGGGACAGCGCCCAGAGAAGGACTATACAGTTCAAAGAGGATTTAGTAGACTGGCTTAGGAGATAGGGGCTGGGTAGTCCGACCGTGGCTGTCTATATTCCAGAGAGAATGAAGAGCCGCTGGCTACCTCAGCAGTACCGATTTGATGATGAAGCCTTGTGGATTCCTGGAGAGGCACTAAGAGCTGGATCTAGAAGATGGGTTAATTATACACTGAACTTACTAGCAAAAAGGGAAGGTAAGTAGGCAAGCAATGTGTCACCCACACTGAGGGAGGGGTTTATTTCCTCGGTTGAGTCTTCTTAGAAATGGCCTCACAGACCCACCCAGAGCCAATCAAGTTGGTAACCGAGTTTAACCATGACAGGAGCCCCCAGGCTGACGGAGCCAAAGAAGCTTCATTCTGACTCTTCCCTGCCACATACTCTGGCAACAAATGTCCCAAGAAGACAAGGTAGAGGAGGTCAGGACACCCTGTCTCTGGTCCACCATACTCCAACCTGTAGGATCTTCATGCTACAGTAATGGAGTTGGGGGTCTGGGGAACAAAGGCATACTTCCTAACCTCACATGGGGAAAGCTGCTGCCTTGTAGAAGAGATGGGAAAGACAGACCAAGCCCCCTGCACCCCACTTAGACTTCATAGTCAGAACCACACATTCTCATTTTCTTTTCTCTCGGGCTAATTTGAACTATGTTTCTCAATGCCGCCAAAGGCAAGTCTTATGCATGCAGAAATGCCAGGAAGCCATCTTGGAGTGACGGGCTGTTACTAAACTTTCAGAGACAGAAGGTTGCTAGGGACAAAATGTCTCTGCCCCATCTCCTAATACATTGAAATATATTTTTAACACAATGGTATTTGAAGGTGAGATTTTGGGGGTTGTGTGTGAGAGGGTAGAGCATCATATGAGGGGTTAGAGTGTAAGCAGTCGTATCAGTAAGATGATGTCACTCTGTCTTAGAAGTACAGCAAGAAAAGAGCCCTCTGGGAACCAGGAAAAGATTCTTTTTAAACTCACCCCAGGGAACAGCCTGATGGGGGCTTCTAGACTTTAGACCAGGGAGCACATAAATTACTACTATAGCAATCTATGATGGCATCCTGAATACAGTCAGATTAAAAAAAAAACCCTCTTAGGTTGGCAATCAGAGTGAATAACATGGAAAATGGAACTAAGAAAGTGGGCATGGGTACCCATGGTAAAATGTGGTATGTGAGCCAACCAGGATTTTGGCAGACAGCAGCCGAACCCAAGGCCAAATGTTAGGCTGGGTCCCAATAATGTAAAGCAAATAGCACAGAGAAGAGGGTCCCTCTCTCCTCTAGGCGATGGAGATCTATAAAGGGTGTTTGAGTTGGAGGTAGAAATATGGGAATACTCCTAGGAAAGCTTCCTTTGAACTCGAAGCTGGAGATCCCAGGCAAAGAAAACTACTATGGCTTCCAGCTGGTCCTTTGCCAAGTGTTTCTTCATGTTGTCACTGTGGCCACAGGAGGATCAAGTGTGCTGTGAAGGACTTTAAAGGACATTTACTTACATTCCCACTTAGGGTTATGACTTGTCTGAAGTTGTACCAGGATTGTAGGTCAAATGGGAGAGTGCTTGCCCAGCATGCATAAAGGCCTAGGTTTGATACCCAGAACTGGTAAACTTGGCATGGTGGTATAGACCTGTAATCCCAGCTCTCGGGAGTCGGAGTCAGGTGGTGAGAAGTTCAAGGTTATCCTAGGCTACTATTCTAGCATTATTTAAATTTATATGATAAAATACTCAGAAAAGGCAACACAGGATAGGAGAGGGGTTATTTGGCTTATGATTACAAGTCATAGTCCATCATATCAGGAATTCAAGACAGGGACTCAAACAGGTGATTACATTACCTCCACAATGAAGAGCAGAGAGAAACTAGTGTTCTTTATTCTTATAGTTCAGAATTTCCTGCCTAGGGAATAGTGCTGCCCATAGTGGGGATGGGTCAATTAACAGTTAAGACAACCTCCCACAGAAATGTCCACAGGCTGATCTGATCTAGATAATGCCTCAATTGAGACTCTCTTCCCAGGCAAGTCTAAGTTGTGGCAAATTGCCATTTAAAACTTACCAGCACAGTTACATGGTGAGTTTGGGGTAGGGTGGAGAGGCAACTAATGATATCACCTATACTGAGTCCAGTCCCTGTATCTCTAGACTGTAGGGCGGAGTGGCAGTGAGGCCTTATGCCTTTCAGGGGCCAGAAGGGAGACTGAACACCTTCATTCATTTATTTACATCTTCATTCATTTTCTGTCGATGTATTTTATCAGCCCACAGTGGCTTCAGCAGCATTTGTGCACTCATGGGCCTGCCAAGTGATGAATCTGGAGCAGTGTTGCTGGGTCCCCTTCAGGCATGATAACATCTGAGGCGAAAGGGAGTGGCCAGGCAAAATGCTGAGGAGAGGTTCTTGGGGAAACCCACTCTCAAGCCTGTTTTTCTTGGTAGAATCAAGCTCTTTGTGCTTGAGGAGAGGTGGATTTAGACGTCTTGGGAGATGAATTATGTCTCTATTTCCCTGACAAGAGCCACTAGGAGTTGGACAGCCTGCTTCCTTGACCCAGTGCATGTTGGGAAGAGTGTAGTTATAAAGAGGACAAGCCTGTCCCGTCATTTCAGATCAAAACCGGGATACAAAGGTCAAGGCAAGAACTTCTGGGCCAAGGCAGCTGCTTCAGATCAGGGGTTCTCAGCTTCCTGTCTTCATTGAGCCCCCAGGTTTGGTCAGATGACGTCATCTGGAATCCACAAGAGTAGGCCTCTGAAAGTCCTTACTTGATGGGGCCTTCAATTGTTCCTCCAGGATCTGTGACAAGTTAGGTTCATCCTCAGGCCTCTTTGCAATTAATTTATGGACCCCTACAAGACTGCACCATGCTGTAGCCTCCTGGAACAGCCAGATCTTGTCACTGTGCAGCCTGAAGAAGCCATCAAAGAGATGGTCCATGGACTATGACTATATTGCTGCAGACAGGACACAGCACCTTTCGGGTCACCGGACAGGGACATCAGGGTCACTCAATCCAGTCAGGACAGGGACATCAGGGTCACTCAATCCAGTCAGGACAGGGATATCAGGGTCACTCAATCCAGTCAGCCATATACCTTTCTGTCAGCAAATTTGTCCATGATCCATGCAAGCAGTATTTATTATGAAGTCAGCCTTTTGCCTGTTCAATCAATTCCTTTGCGGATTGCTTGGTAGGACTGAGGGAAGAAAACAAAAATCTACCTCAAAAGCAGGAATCTTGAAGAGTCATGGTAGAAAAAAAAAAAGTGTGTGTCTGCCCTCTCTTGTCTCCTACTCCCATGGGAAGCCAGGAAAGTGTGCATATTGGAACGACATATTTCCTATCCCCCCAAGAAGGATCTAGAAGACCAGTACCCCTGGTAAGCCTAACCAGCAGGAGCCATCCAACCTGGTAAGATGGGCGGCTACCACATTGCTGTGTGCTTCAAGAGAGGCCTGCCTCTCACGCTCCTAGGCTCCGGCAGGTCGGCTCAGCTCCGAGCAGTTTGATTTTTTTTTCCTTTTCTTTTAAGTCTCATAAATTTCCAAGAAACTTCTCCAGACAACTGTCACGAGGCTGCACCTGCCAAACAAACACAAACAGAGCTCTCCTCCACCAGATTAGTTACTTAATTAAGAAGAGAAAGAGACAAGGCACATAATGTGGAGATAATTACCCATCTTGCCAAGTCTCCAAGTGGAGCGTGGCGCGCGCGCGCAGGCAAATTGCAGCACCGTCGCTAATGCATATTCATCCAAAGTTGTAACTGCTGTGAACATTTTCCACACAGACAGCAATATGTTCAACCAACAATCTCAGCTCCTTCTCCTATTCCAGCATCTTCCCACACCCTTCCTTCCCTTGACTTCCCAGGCTCCCTCCCCTGCTCACTGTGAAGGAATTTGCTAAACAAAGCAAATAAGAAAACAGTTACAAGTGAGTGGAGCCACCACAACCCACTCCATCAAACTTGGCCTCAAGAAGATGTTCCGATTTTTTTCCCCTAACCTGTTGACTCATTTCATTTGATTTCATTGAATTGAATTCTGAAGACATTTAAAACGTGTACATATTTCATGTGTGTGTTGTGGGTAGACAAGACTTGTCATGCCATGCATGGGGAGGCTAAGAGGACAACTATCAGGAGTCTGTGTTTTACCATGTGGTCTGGGAATAGAACTCGGGTCTTCAGGCTTGGTGGCAAGCATCTTCATTTGCCATCTCAAAGGCACACGAAGATTTATTTAGTGTTTACTGTGTTGGATCTAAAGCCTACTGAGTACTGTGAGGTACAGCAAGTAACATGAGGAGGCCTCAACCTAAAGGCCACACCCAGGGGAGAAGCACCCTTCCTCTTGGCTAGGCAGGATGGACCTTATTTTTGTTTCTTTTACAGATGAAGAAAAAGTCCAAAGTGGTTAGGTTGACTAAAAGAACAGAGTAACAATATAGGTGCTGGGGGCCCTAAATCATTCTAGGTTATCTGACTTCAGATCCTATGTACTAGGCAGACAAGGAGAAATTCTGCCCTGACGAAGGAGAGAACAGAGCTTGGAAACTCGAAGAACATGTAGTCTCCGACCCTTACCAGCTGTGCTCCCTCAGCCAGTCATTGAACTGTGAAGACGGATCATTTTCCTCAGTAAAATGTACCTGGGAGGGCGGAGGAATGGGCCAGAGGGTAAAGTGCTTGCCCAGCAAGTTTAGGTTCAGATCGGTAGCTCACACGGAAATAGTGAGTGGGTGGCCTTGTAAACTCAGAGCTTGAAAAGTGGAGACGGGATTCTCGGAGTAAATTGGATGACTAGACTAGCCAAACTGGAGAGTTGGGTTTCAGATGAGAGACTCTGCCTCATTATATAAGACAGAGAGCAATCGAAGAAGACACCAAGAATCACCCTCAGCCCTCCACATGTATGCATGATAAAATAAAATGTAGATGATGAAATCTAAGTTAATCTTAAAACCAAATTCCAAAAGCAGTAGTCTCGAACATGCCTAGCAAGTGACTAAGAAATAGAGGCCCCAGACTTCTGGTAGTTCAACTTCTAATCTCCAAATGGTGCAATGAATGTTCAATAGAAACCACTACCTTAAGACTCCCTCCCAGCCCAGTGCTATGCAGTGCAGTACTCTCTGTACTGATGACACTTGCAGAGGCAATGAATTGCAGCTTCCAACTGGGCACATACCCACGAGGGCCGACAATCTGTACTGTGTGGCTAAGCTGTTCTGTGTGCTGGGTTAAGTGTACTAAACCCATTTTTGATTTACGATGCCTTCATTTTCTGGGGTTTTATTGGGGTGTAGTCCCATCATGAGTCAAGGAGTGTCTGTAGTTCTATGTTCCCCTTGACTGTAACGGAGGAGAAGAAAAGTTCAGTGGAGGTCAGGGGTGTGATGGATCCGGGGCAGCTGGGCATGGAACTGAGTGCAGGGCAGGAGAGTGCATCTATGTAGGTCTTTCACGTATGTATGGTCTAACAGCACGAGCGAAATGGAGGCAAGGAAATTTTGGTCAGTGACAGTGAGATGGAAGAACAATGCATTCAGGAGAAGATGATGGTGTGGTCAGGACCTGAGGAGATCCAGAGGCAGGGCAGTGTGGACTAGAACCTTGTCTTAAGGTCTGGCAGCCATCCAGCAGGAAGGAAGATTTTCTAAAGAGACACTTGTACTCTTCCTTTGATTATCAGAGGACTATGGAAACAATGGGTCCCATGGAATGGGAATTCTCCCAGGAATGCCATGCTGGAAGAAAGAAAGAAGAGACTGAAGCCTAGTGCCAGCCAGAGGGAGCGCTCATCTATGGAAAAAAAAAAAAGCTGTCCCACAGTGCTGGCAACTTATTAGACCACCATGCCAGCGAGGCCAGAGAGCCTATGGTGACCATGAGCAGGGTCACACCTTGAGCAGGACTGCTGACCTTAGCATGCTCTTGATCCATTTACAGCAAAACCTCAAGTCGGGACCCTAAAAATGGACTCGGACTTTTTTGTTCTTCTTCTCAAAGCAGCCACATTGAATAAATATGTTGTCATTGTCATCGTCGTTGCCGTCATCATTGTTTTGATTTGTTTTCTGCTTTTCACTATTGTTTGTTTTATCAGCTTGTTGAGGGCAAGCAGCTGAGCTGGACTCCTTAGCACTGTTTGGGCCCACGCTCTCACAGCTCAAGTAACATTGTGCAGTCTGTGCTGACCAGAGTTAGCACAGTCACGGACATCTGGAGTTCAGTTTTCAAAGGGAGCAGGCTCAGATGGGTCACCCCATTCGCAGCTGGCAGTTGGGCTTTTAGAGCGATGACAAATGGAGAGTTCCAATATACTCAAAGAAAGAATGGGTTTCATTACTTCCAGAACATGCTCAAGGAGTAGGAAACTGACAGGCTAACTTCTTTAGAAGTATAGGTAGCCATCTTAGCTGGCACTTCACGTCTTAGCAACCATCCTTTAGCGCAAGGACTGCTGGGAAACAGCACTTGGTCTCTAAGAAAGATGAACGAGTTGACTTGTGTTAAAGAAACTTGGCACTGCCCTTCCACCTACTCCACCTCAGATCAGAAACCCACAGAACTTCAGTGAGCCTCCATGACCTGACCTTAGGAGCAGGACTTTACCCCATTATTCCTGCCCTTCTGTCCGGCTTCCACTAAGAGACTAACTGCACTTGACCAAGATGGATTAGACTTGTATTGGAACACTGAGTACACTTCCCACTAAGTTATGTGCATACTAACTACTGATGTTTGTCAAGGGCATCATTCAGAAGGAATGTCTACGTAGGTACTTGTCATCCCCATCAATCATCTCTGGACATTCAGATAGCTGAGCTGCACCTAGTTAAGCTGTGGCCGATGAGTAGAGATGAGAAAAAGAATCAAAGGTCGATAGTACAATTTGTTAGTATAAGAGGAAGTGCCTTCTTTCCCAAATGGCTTTCCTATGGCTTGGATTGAGGAGCAGTCCATTACAGAGATCCTTGGCTTTTAGCGTATAGGTCAGTGTCTTCGTTTCATTTATGCTGCTGTGATAAAGCACCTTGACAAAAAGAAATTAGGGGAAAAAAAGAGTTTGTTTGGCTTATAATTTCAGGCTACAACCCATTGATGCGTGAAGTCACAGTAGGAACTTGAAGCAATAACCAGTTACACCCATAGTTAAAAGTAAAGAGAAATGAATTCATTCATTCTTGTTAGTGGTCAGTTTTCTCTCTACATGTAGTCCAGAATATCCTGACTAGGGAATGGTATCACCCATAGTGGGCTGAGTCTTCCCAAATCAGTTAATATTTAAAACAATCCCCACAGACATGCCCACAGGCCAGTCTGATCCAGCCAAATCCTATGAAAGACTTTTCCCTGGTAATAATAAGCAAAAATTAAAATTAACCATCACACATACAAGTAACCTGGCTGATAAAGGAAATGATTTGGTTGCCCCACAGAAAGTTGGTTTCAGTTGACCTGGAACAGGAGTAGGCATCACTAAGTTGCTGTGATCTGTAGAAAAGTTGGGAATCTCTGTGCCTATTGCAGTCACCGTGCATAAAGCAGCATACAGTCCATGAATGCAGCCGTACCATGAAGCTTCTGATCCTCCAAACTCTCAGAGCTCCAGTCTCTGCCCTGAGGGACACTGAGGTCAACTCACAAGACCAGATGAAATGTCGAAGGGAGTGTACATTCTGCTGGTGTAGTGAAGGATGCCGTGCAGTCAGGGACTGAACTGTGCCTTGGGAGTGCCAACACAGGAAGACGGTGATTTCTATAATAGAAGGCTCCACTCTCAAGCACAGGCCATGAGCTGGTGGGAGATAGCTCAGTAAGTGAACTGCTGCTTCTACAAGCATGGGCCTGAGGTTGACCCCTAGCACCCATGGGAAACCATGCTGGGCACGGTGCTATAATCCTAAGGAAGTAATCTTACATCAGTTTATGACCCCAGAGCTGAGGAGATCAATACCTAGAGACTGCTGGCCACCCAGGTCTAGCCTATGTGGTGAGCTGCAGGCAAATGAGAGACAATGGAGGGTCTCAAATAGAGAGGAAGGTGTTCTTGGGGATGATGAATGAAATTGGTTTTTGGCACACACATATACACACACATGCATACCCACGCATACACACATATGCACGCATGCACACACATGCATACACGTATACACACATGCACACATACCCATGCATATCCCCCCACACATGCATATCCACATATACACACACGCACTCATACACACACACATGCATACACACATATCCCCCCACACACGCGTATACCCACACATACACACACGCGCGCACACACACACACACACATGCATACACACAGACACACACATGCATACCCACATACATGCATACATACACATATTCACTCATGCACACACACACACATACACATATGCATGCATTCCCACATACACACACACACATGCATACCCCCCACATGCATATCCACATACATGCATACACACACACATGCACACATGCACATACACACACACACATGCACACACACATGCATACACATATGCACACATACATACACACATGCACACACACATACACACACATGCATACCCACACACACACACACACACACACACACACACACACACACACACACACACACTATAGGCAGTGGCTGGAGCAAAGGTCCCAGAGAGAAAGTCATGAGCAGCTGTGAGACTGAGTGCATGTGGCCTGTGAAGAATGGGCTGACAGCTGGTCTTGAACCTGGAAGTCCGGGCTTGTTGAACATAAGCTCTCTCTGGACCTATCTGCTTGTAAAAGCCCAGATCTTGGCAGCTTCTAGCTTCAGTTACCAAAAGTTTTCATCTGACCACAAACCTACAAGGAAGTATAGTGCCTCCACCACACACACACACACACACACACACACACACACACACACACACACACACCACCGCTTCAGAGACGCTTCAGTTTTGAATAGCCCACTCTTAAGGGTTCATTAGCTACCTTCCTTCCAAACAGAACATAGCTCCTGGCCTGGACTGTCTCTGTCTGAGCAACCCCACTCATCCCGCCCCCATTGTGTGTACCTGTGTCTGTCAGGAGCGTGTTGTTTAAACTTGGCACCTGCTGATGTGTTGCTTCTTGTGTCCTTTCCTGTCTCCCACCTGCTCACAGGGACTTCTAAATTAGTCATCTGTTGCCAAGGAAACTCACTGCATTCCCCCAAGGTGTGAATCCTGAGAGATTTTAAAAGAAGGGGAGGGTGATTTAATGGGCCTGGTTTGGTCCATATACCTATCACTGCCTGAATAGCAGAAGTCAAAGTTGTGTGTGTGTGTGTGTGTATGTGTGTGTGTGTGTGTGTGTGTGTATGCATGCGTTTGCATATATGTGTGTGCATGCATGCGTGCGTGTGTTATTTTTGAGAGAGGGTCTCATATAGCTCAGGGTAGTCTCCACCTTGACTTCACTTCCTCTCTCTGCCACTCGAGTGCTAAAATTACAAGTGTGTGCGATGATTCCCACTGTACAGTGTTAGATATTGAACCCAGAGTTTCATGCATGCTAGACGAGCACTCTAGTGAGCCTTACCACCAGCCCGATAGTGGTGTCTTCAGAGGTACGGGCCTTCTACTCCCACCATTAGCAACCCCAGAGAATCTTGCTAAAATTCAGATCCCTAGGCCCAATGTGATTCTAGTATCTAGACTCTAGATACAAGATCCTAGAGCATGAGCTCAAAGGCTACTTTCAGCCCAACAAGAGGCCTTTTAGGAATCAGGAAAATAATTTCAGGTTTTGCTGATATAGACAAAATAGTCACAGGCTGGGGAGATGATGGTTCAGCTATTAAAGGCTAGGTTCACATTCCAAACATCAACAGAAAATAGTCACACAGGGCTGGGACATTGCTGACTTGCCTTCAGACAGGTGTTCCCAATAATGTCTTCCTCCCGTGCCATTTGTAGTTGGGGAAGAGGGTAGAGGCATAATTAATAAAATACCACAGAAACCCAAGCCTGTGCTCTCGAACCCCTTCTCTGGGCCCCATAGTTTATGTGCTATTTCCAGGCAGGTTGCTTTGAGCACTTGGGGTGTAAAGGGTATTCCAAAATTGTTAAAGACAAATCAGCATCTAATTAGATCCAGAATGAGGAGACAATGGCAGTGGTTGGACTCACCTATGCAGATGGCACACACATGGCCTTCCACAGCCTTGTCTGTCTCCCCAAAGATGCTTGAGTCCTGTTCACCTTGATTGGGTGAACCAAGAGCTTGCTAGTGTGTTGTCTCTGCCACTTCTTCCTTCTCCTCCTCCTACACTGCCCTTCAATGTGTTTTGACAACTGAGTCCTCCTCAAATAAGGGGAGGACCACATGACATGCACTTTCCTCCAGTGGTTCTGTGTAAGTGTTCACCGCAGGCCAGATGTCTATTACATGTGCCTTGTGCTATTAAGAGGGACCCTGCCCAGGTAAAGACAAACTTCCCATGACCTGTCCCAGGTCACGGAGAGTGAGCAGAGGGTTCTTCATGCTCCGGAGAGACTCCTCTTCCCACCATCACTAGCTTCTGGTGCAGCCTTTTCTTTTTTCAGCTGAAGTGGAAATTCTTTCCCAGTGGTGACTGACATTCTGCCTGACCTTCACTCTGCAAAGGAGCGGTGACATTTTCAGAACCACTCATTTTCATTCCTCGTGACAGTCGTGGAGCCCCTAGAAGGCTGGTGCGAATGCCCCCATGACACGGGGACTGTGTCACAAGATACCCTGTGTCCTCTGTACCTAACAGAGGGTTTGAGGCTTTAAAAAGGGATGACAGAGAGGAGAACGGCAGTGGTGTAGGACAGACTCTCGGCTGGCCTGCAGCTCGTCCCAAAGATGGCATGATAGCAAGGAGAGACAGGTGCCCGCTTTACAAGGAAGAGAAGAAGGTTCCCGAGTTTATAGAGCTGACTGGATATTCCTGCACCCTTTATGGCAACAGGATGGAGAATGTTAGGAACCTGAGTCTTCCCTTGGTCCCATCCAACCTGCCTAGTCTGACCAACCATAGTCCAGCAGAGTTCCTGCCAGCTCTGAAGATTGGTGTGCCCACTCCATCTCTGCTCAGAAGCTGTACTCCAGGGTGTGTCCATGAGAAAGTTTGCTTTCTCGGCACAGCAACGATAAGGGAAAAGGCAACGGCCAGAGTGACTGGTCGCACTTTTGTCAAATGGAATGAGGAGAGAGGTGCTAACCCAATTCATAGGTGGGAGGAAGATGGCTCAGCCAAAAAAAAAGTGCTTGCACTGCAAGCATGAAGTCCTGAGTTCAATCCCCAGAATCCACGAGGGGTGGGGACAGGGCAACAAAAGAGGTGGTGGCACAGGCTTGTAATCCAAGCACTGAGGAGGCAGAGACAGGTGGATCCCTGCCACTCATTAGCCAGCCCAGTTAAATCTGTGACCTCAAGGCCACTGAGAGCCCCTGCCTCAAAAACAAACAAAAAGTGGGAAGTGGCTATGGATGAACATCAAGATAGTCTTTGAGTATTCACATGAATACACACATAGTAATAATAATAACAAATAAATAAATAAATAAATAAATAAATAAATAAATAAATAAATCTTGTAGGACTGTTTCTGAGCTGGTTCTGACTTGTGGACACTTACTGCTGTGGGAGATTGGAAAATTCCCCTCCTCTGTGGGTCAGAAGCAAACCCTGGGCCTGTTACATCCAGCTCAGAGGCAAACAGAATGAAGGCCTCTCCTCCCCGCTTTGCCCCTGGACACTCCACTCACTGTCCCCCCATTTCTTCTCTGCTCTTTGAGGAGCTAGGACTCATACCCAATGGCTTTTTTCCCAATGATCCCTCACTGGACCCTGGAGGCAGTGCTGGTGAGCCATACACACACATTTAGAACTCAGTCTCTCCATCTATAGAGAAAGAATTTGGAAGGTGTCCTTACACTTAACGCTCCATTTTTTTTCATCCAGAAAATAGAGATATTCAAAGCACCACCTTATTGTGAGGCTTAAAGGGGAGCTGGGCAAAGTAGGGCCAGCCTAGTACCTGGCACACAATCAACACATCCATACTGTTGTCACAGGAGAGGTGGCATGAGTGCGGGAGGTTTGGAAAGAACTCAGCTCTGACTCATCTCAGGTTCTGCCCCAACCTCAGAGCAGTGGGCCTCAAGATGTGATCCATGGAGGAGAAGTTTCTGCATCCATGGAAACACAAACTCTCCAGTGCATCCCAAACCCATGGGGTCAGAATCAGCAGTTCTGGGATAGGGTCCAGCCATTCACATGACCTCTGGGGGATTCATGTGCACACACAAGTTGAAGAACCTACCCCCCACCCCTGCCCCACGGCAGGAGGCTGAGCAGAACCTTAGCTGCATCTCCTGCAGAAGAGGGACCTCCCACTCACGCCCCCACTCAGAGAAAACTTTACAAATCTGTGAAAGCGCTTGCAAAATATATCCCTGGCAAAGCCTACTTGCAGAGCTGAGAGGATGGGGTGCAAAGTAGCGACCAAGAGTGAGCAGTCCTTGGAGGGTAGATATTTTGAGTGAAGTTTGAAGAAAAACAACAGGATGTAAGTCCCTAACATGACTCCCCATACCTCCTTCATATGGTCTCTTGCTTTGGTTCCCAGTGCCGAGGCCAATGCAAGTCAGAAAGCTGAATGAATCGTGTTTCTCCTACCCACGTCATGTGGTACCATGAGGCATAATGAGGAGACTACCACAGTTAGACCTAAAAAAGGAAAAAGAAAGAGTGACCAGGGCTGGGGAAGGTAGACTGCTTGGGTAACTGACACTAAGCCCTGGGTCCATCCCAAGCACAGCATAAAATAGGGCACAATGGAACACACCTGTACATCTAGGTGCTTGGGGGTGGATGCAGAAGGATCAGAGGTTCAAGGTTTTCCTTGGTTACTCAATTGCATAGCTAGTTTGCGGCTAGCCTGGACTATTTATGCAAACCTGTCCCAAGATAATTAAAAGAAAGCCTGTTTTCTGAGCCAGAGGGAGCCCCTTATGCTTATCATTGGGGTGAAGGTTGAGGCAGCAGGGCCAGGTCAGGACTTGGGGAGGTGGGAGAGGCTCCTGAGACATGACACTGAAGGACATAACCAGGTTGCCCAACCTGAGCAGGGCACCTCTAAAACTTTCCGTTTGAGTCCACACTGGACATGAAGGTCTACCCACTCCTTTCAGTAAAAACGTTGGTTTCTTCTCAAGAAGTCACCTGAGTCAGAGCCATTTATTCATCCATTCCTGGTTAGAAAGAAAACCTTCAGAAGAGCAGGGTAGGAGGCTAGCCCTACTGTCTCTGCCTGGCATCAATGGTGTTGTGACTGCACTCTAGGGGACTCTGTTGCCCACCCCCCCAGCTGCCAGGAGGCAGCTGCCAGGCTGGCCTCTGCATGCTCAGAGCCTCGGAGCCTCGAGGCTCTGAATGGCAGCAGCAGGTGGGAGCCCCACTGGGGGAGGCAATGCAACTCACAGCCATAAACGAGTTTATTATTGTTGTTAACTCGGGGAAATAAACGTCTCAGGCACTAATAAAACACCGGCTTGCTGTCTTTATGGCTCAAAGACCAGGTTTCCCCAGCACCTGGGCTGCTGGAACTGGAATAGCCCCCAGAGTCCCAGGCATTGGCCGGGTTGTCTCCCTGGGGCTCCTCTTTCATCAACCCCAGCTCAGTGCAGACTGGCCCTACCTGCTCCATCAGGAAGATGGAGAGGGATGCATAGCAGGAACTAGGAAAGGATCTCTACATGGAGGGAGGGAGTGTGGATGTGCAAGGTGCTATGGAAGTGGTCTGCCTTTGCTCCTCTCTGTTCTAACGCTGAGCCGGCCCCTGGAGGTGAGGATGAAATGCCCTCCCGCTTGTCCACCAGAAGCTCCTGACAGAGAACCATAGTGACACAACAGCCCCGTTGCTGCTCCCTCTGGGCTTCCGTATATGCAAAATGATGCCAAGCTCTAGGGCTCAGGGTTTCCTGGTAGAGAAGACTTAAAATCCAAGATGGATTTTTTTTGATGCTGAGGGTAGGGTCCTTCTGGCCAAGTGCTGCCAATTCATGTGCAAACCAAACCTAATGAAATCATTTGGGGACTTGGCACAAAATCCCTTCACTTCCTGCTTCATGAGGGCCCCTCTGTGTGGTGATCTAGCCTTTGCCATCCGGTGCCTCTGTTACCTTCTTTGGAGTCCTCTGTATCCAAGGCAGATAAGGATGGATGGTGAAGTTAAGGCACAGGAGCTTAAAAGTCTTGGCCAGCTCGTTCCCATCAGCAAGAACTAGTCACATGGCCCATGGTGTTGCAAGGCTGCCTGGGAGATGTAGTTCCTGATGGAGCAGTGACACACACACACACACACACACACACACACACACACACGTGTACCTGTGGGCTGGAGATTATGAATCCAGTGGACAGTTGGTCATCTCTGCTCTGGATTGTCTGCTTATTGGATCGCTGGGCAAAGAAGTCAAGGCCATAGCCTCAGTAGCATCGGCCTAACCAGGAGGCATCACTGGTACTCCTGAGCAGGGTGCAGGAGAAGAATGAGGAGTGAGTTCATACAGGTATCCTTGGCTGCCTCACTTTCTCTAAACTGGAAGATAATGTTAGAAAGAATACCTGCCCCTCAGGTCATGCTGTTTAAACGAAGTGATATCCAGCCCCTGGTACCTTCACAGTCAAAGATAACTTAGAAAGAATGGGTGGAAGCTGCGTCAGAGCCAGAGAATCTTGGGAAGAGGCAGGTAGTATGAATATAGAAGGAGGCAGCCTGCTCTACCCTCTGCCCTCACAGATGTCACCAAACCTCAGCCTATAGGATTACCACTGAGCCCAGCATGGCCCTGTAAGACAGAGCTTCAGGCGTGTGCTTGGCTTAAAATCACTCCAGCAAAAACAGATAGCAAACACCTTCCCTCAGACAGAGACTATATACACACACACAACCACACGGGGAGAAAGGAAACAAACAGATTAGCAATAGAAGCAGCTGGTCTATATCTAGCGTAGACTTGGTACACGCACACACCTTTCGCTACCCTAACTCCTAAAGCAATTATCCTGCTAAGAATTCTCAGAGAGAAATAAAAGGTATAAATGCCCAGCTTCCGAGGAGCTGATGGTGGAGATGTGATGAGAAACAGCCCCAGAACGGGCTGTTTAAATAAAAAGCCCTGACTGAGGATGTAGCTCAGGGGTAGCATGCTTGCCCAGTATGCATGTAGTCACGGGTTCCAACCCCAGCGCTGCATGAACCGGTCAAAGTGACAAATGACTCTAATCTCAGCATTGGAGAGAGAGAGAGAGAGAGAGAGAGAGAGAGAGAGAGAGAGAGAGAGAGAGAGAGAGAATAGTTTAAGGTCATTCTTGGCCACATAGTGAGTTCAAGGGCAGTCTGGGCTACATGAGACTTTGTCTCAAAAACAGAAATAAAAATGAAGGAAGGGAGGGATGGAAGAAGAAAGGAAGGGAAGCAGACAAGCTGGACCCTATGTGTTCAGACCTGTGGCAGCTCAGATTGAGCAGGAATCTGCAAAGCACCAGTCCCTGTACCAGGTAACAAAACCCCACCTTTCCTCAGTGACCCCTATCTGTGTGATGGTGGGTGCTGGAATGGGGCTTGGGAGGATGCTATGGTTTCCATCAGATCAGGGAGACTGGCTCTTCAGTGCTTGCAGGGCCACGTAAGCAGAGTGCAGCAGCGGCATCTCTGGCACTCAGAGGTGATCTGTCTAAAGCCACACCCGAAGGCCTGATATCCAGCCATTCCACAAGCCACAGGGACTTTCCCTGCAACCTGAGAGAAGCAGAGTGCTGCTCAAAACCCGGGAGCTGTCCCCAGGATCTGGCTGGACTCACAGGAGGCATTTAGTGTGCAGTTGAATGGGGCTTCGACACTTCCACCCTCTCCTCCTTGCCTTCCCCTCCTCCTTCATCTCTTCCATCTTCTCGTCACTCTACTCAGTTCTCCAAGCGTACCCAGAGGCATTAACCAACCAGAAGCCAGAGGGAGGTGTGCGTCCTTACTCAGCTGGCTAGACAAGTGAGCATGAAGATGGAGTCTCACGGACTTGTTCTAATCCTGGTCTTGTCACACTGATTCTTGGTAACCTGAGGCGAGTTAGAAGCCTCTGGAAGTTTTGAGTCCAACAGGTTCAAATGCAGAAAACATCCCTGGAGAAGGATATGGGGGTTAAGCAAAATAATAGACCATAGCACTAAGTTTGCAGTTGTGGGAAGAGATGACCCACCGTGGTCTCTTCATCCCATAGGTTGGTTGATATGGCAAAGACCTGTTCTCCTGGCTTCTGTGACTCTCTGAATTCCCATCACAGGAACTTTGTCTTTTAAGATGTTGATTGCTGGAAAACCACAATGTAGAAAAAGTAGACCATGAGAAATGGAAGGAACCAGAAGCAGATTCCATACCTTCTTCGTGTAGCTTGACATAGCTGGATGGCAAGTCAACTCATCCCCCATCTGATCTCAACCAGGCAGGAGAAAGTAGGCTGCAGCTGCCATTTGGGATATTCTGAGGTTGCTTAACAGCTAGTTCCCTGGTGGCATGATGAATGTGGGGTCTTCGTTGTAGGTGTGGGGGCTTGCTCCCTGGTTCCCCCCTCCCACCGACCCAGGCCATCCCTCTAAGGAATGATGGCTTTCTCCCGGCATGGCTGCCCTTGGCTCTGCTTTCTGCCTACCCTGAGCCCAGCTGCTCACAGCTAGAGCCAGCTCTGGCTCCTGGAGGGAAGCAGATTTGAGCATGCAAGACCATGCCTCGGCATCCTTCTCTCCAAGCCTCATTACGATATTGTCGATATTCCCCGAAAAAGGGCATCTCTCCCGGCGCCTTCGCGTTTTTATTAATGTGCGTGAAGGCAAGTCAAGCCTGATTAGCATGAAGACAATTGCTGCAATCCCTCCTGGAGAAGGCTCTCCCAGACTGCGTAGGCGGTTTAATTTCAGAGAGCCATTAATTGGCAAAATTGCTTAAGCAGCTGCTCTCTGTGTCATTTCAGGACCACTTCGTGAGAAGCAGAAAAGGGAGAGGGAGGGAAGGGAGTCAGCTTCCCTGCAGGCCAGCCTGCCTGGGTGTGAGTGTTCACACTCACCTGAGCAGATGGACACAGTCTGTGGGAGGGCCACATGCTGGCCTTGGGCTTTCCACTCCTTTGTGTCCTTGCTCACGTCCAGCCCATCATTTGGCCCTCGCGCCTACATGCACACACCGCCAGCCTCTCTGCTGTCTTTCCCCCTCTCACCACTTTCAGCCAGAATGAAATTCCCACACATCTGCAACATCAACTTTAGTTGTCAACTCCTTCTGGAAGTTTCCAGAATTGGCTCCTGGAAAGTTTCTCTCCTCTTTTATAAAAACTGATTTTAATTTATGCATATAGGTATCTTGTTTGCATGTATGGCTGGTCACTGCTTATAGGCCAGGTGCTCATGAAGGAGAGAAGAGGGTGTTGGATCCCCTGGAACTGGAGTTACAGACAGTTGTGAGTCACCATGAGGGTGCTGGGAATTGAACCCAGGTCCCATGGAAGAGCAGCTAGTGCTCTAACCACTGAGGCATCTGTCCAGCACACCCCTTTCTTTCTGACTCCCTTGTGCCAGGAAGTGCTTCTGCTTTGTCCTGGATTAGGCTGGACTGTGGGCAGGGCTTGGGTTAGCTTTGATTGTCAATTTCACCCAATTTAGAATCACTGGAGAAGAGGGTTTCCATGGGTGGTTGTTTCTATTGTGTTGGCTTTATGGAGGGGGAGGGGGACGAGTTAATTGAGATGAAAACCCATCCTAACTGTGTGTGGCACCATTCATGGGCTAGGCACCGAACTGTAGAACAGTTAAGAAATCCAGCTGAGCAAAAGTCAACAAGCAACTAAGTGTTTATTCTCTCTGTTCTTGACTGTGGTTGTGGTGTTTCAAGTTCCTGACTCCATTATTTCCCAAAATGATAAACTATATCTTGAAAATTTCATCCACACAAACCCTTCTTCCCAAAGATACTTTTGTCACAGCAACAGAAATAGAACTAGGACAGGGGTCTTGGGTCTGTCATCTCCAGCCCTGGAACACAGTGCCTATTGTGATGAACGGGCCACATAAAGGTTTACATGGAGTAAAGCTTGGTTGGGGGAGGGGGGTCTCCATGCTGCCCATTATTTAGCAAGCACATAGCAGGTATTGATCTAAGGAGAAAGTACAGGACTCGTTAAGGGAAAGAGGCTCCGTTGTGTAATGTGTTGATAAACCCTGGAGATGTTCTGAGGAAAGAGAGAAGGAGATGGCATGCCCAGCACATGAGATCTGAGAAAGCTGGGCAGGGAAGAAGTCCACCCTGAGCCTCAGAGAAGGAGTCCAGCAAGGCTATAGTGATGGTTGTAATGCTAGAACTTTCTCCAAAGTGAACAAGTAGAAAGAAGTAGAAAAAAATAGTTGTCCGAGTGCATGATGATACATGTGCTGTGATTAATTCCTAGAAGACATTTAGATCTTGGAACAAATATGCTTTGACGAGGTTGTTCAGGGCCACAGAGATGGGCCAGCAATGAGGAGGGCCAGCAATGAGGAGCCTAGACTGCTCTTTGCAGAGACCTGAGTTCAGTTCCCAGCACCCCTATTGGGATTAGGTGGCTCACAGCTTCCTGTAACTCCAGCTCTAGGGGATTCAATGCCTTCTTCTGGCCTCTGCAGACACCTGCACTCTCTTGTACAAACTCACGCAGATAAACACATATTTAAAAGTTAAAATAAAATCTAAATCAATAAATCAACTGTTGAACCATAGCACATATGCGGTAAGGCACAAAAGTATGTGCTTCTCTAAATTTTTTGTTTGTCTCACTTATATCTGCCCCTTAGATGAAGTGCTGGAACATTCCTAGCTCCCTCCCCCCCAAAAAAACCTCTGGTTTAGACTTTTGAAGGAATCATTTACACCAGGCCCCTTTACTTGACCTTGTCTCTCTAAGACGTGTCCATAGTGTGTATCGCTATCACGCAACAAGCTTTCAACAAATCTTCCTATGACCCATCTCTAGCAGACTTGTTGCTACTGCCCACGAATCCATTTCCCCAATCTTTCATCAGAAGAATCCAACTTCCATGGAATGATAAAAATCTTTTCTGTTAAAAATTGGTATTTCCCAGACACCCCACCCCCACCCCAAGCATAGCCAAAGACAAGCCAGAGAATGCCACTCAGCAAGACACCTGGGAAATCTTTGACAGGGCTTATTTGTCCATTCTATTGCCAGGTACAGGGTATGGTTGGAAGGCCAACAGCCATTGAGGGCCATGAGATGGTGGCTATGTGATAGGCATTGAGAAGCAGAAGCCCAACAGAGCCCAGGTCACCAATAGTATCCTGAAGCCCATGTGTAAGCACCAGACAGCCCCCCACACCCATCCCCCATTCCCCACACCCTTTCTCTACACCCACCTCTGCACTGAAAAAGAACACTGTGCTTAGAGCTCTGAAATAAGCAAGAAGTGGATGTCAAGGCATCATGCAGACAGATGACATTCTGGGAAAAACAGGAAAGAGGAATAGGCATGAATTCTATACCACGAATCCATTTCCCCAATCTTTCATCAGAAGAACCCAATTTCCATAGAATGATAAAAATCTTGGGCCAGGGACATCTCTGAAAGATGCGGGTAACTATAAGAAACAGAGAAAGGGAGGGGTAAAGACCAGTCAGTATCAGTATGTAGAGGATAGCATACTAATTAGATTAGGTTCCAGCAGGCCAACTTAACAAAGGTTAAGGGAACACTCTCCTAAAACATTATTGTCTTAGTTTGGGTTTTATTGCTGTGAAGAGACACCATGACCATGGCAACTCTTACAGAGGAAAACATTTAATTAGGGTTGGCTTACAGTTTCAGAGGATCAGTTCATTACTGTCATCGCAGGAAATATGGTAGGCATGGTGCTGGTGAATACGCTGAGAGTTCTACATTTTGAACCAAAGGCATCAGAAGGAGATCTTTACACAGGGCATAGCTTGAGCATAGAAAAACCTCAAAGCCTGCCTCCACAGTGGCACATTTCCTCCAACAAAGCCACACCCACTCCAACAAGACCATACCTCCCGATAATGCCACTGGTCATGGACCAGGCATTCAAACACATGTGTCCATGGGGGCCATACCTAAGCAAACCACCATGGCTGTCAAGCATTAGAATCCTGGGAATTTCCACCTTGCTTCTCTGCTGTAATCAGCATGTTGCCTCATGGTCTGATGTGACTGCTTAGTTCCAGACACTACACTCAGTATCCATGTTCTAGGAAGGATGAAAATAAGCAGAAAGAGACAAAGGGCTTATGGCGGGTCTTTTGCTGTTTTATTGGCCAGATCCCAGCTAGAGAACACATTCTGACTTTAAGGAAAGCTCATGATTCTGAACTTCGCTAAAGGTCCGAATATCATTAGAGATGAAAGACAGAGTATACATTGGCCTAAGGTACACAGTGTCTCAGAACAGAGAGACATTGCAAAGGAGGCCACAATCCTCTGTAAGTCTTCCCATCCTGAGGTAAGCTCTATTTCCTTATCTCTCAATCAGAGATGTACTGTGAGTTCCTTTGACTCCAGGATGCAGTGGGAATGGTAAAGGGTCCGGGACCAAGGAGACTGAAATGTCTCTAATCCTGTTTTCTTCCAAAACTGCTATACAAGCCTGAGCTAACTACAGAGAATGAGGGACCAGGGAAGAAAACCCCAAGACTCTCCAGCCAACAGCTACACAACCAAGAACCATCCAGGCCCAACCAGCCTCCTGCCAATCTACCAGTCAACTGCAGAAATGGAAGTACTTTCAATTTCTGATGTAATTTCCTCAAGCTGCAGCTTCCCTGCACATCAATAGACAAGTGACAGAGCTGGGGATGGCAGATGAGAACTCACTGGCTGTCTGGGACTGTCTGGGGAGGACTCTGGAGGCTAATGCCAAGATTGTTCTTGAACATGCCCTTACTGATGTTTACAACGTGCATTTGTTCCAAATTAAGAGCCTTTTCCCAAAGCAGAATCCTTCCCAGAATGCTCTAGTATGGACAGTTCGAGAAGAGGGCTCAGAGTCCCAGGAATTGTATGACCTGCAGCAAACCTCTCCTCTTTTGCCTTGTGATGTGTGGACTCCATTGTTAAGGCCCTAAAAGAGTAGGTGAGGCCAGTCGGCAAATAGGAGGCCAAAGGTGACCCCGATATGCGGCCTGGACACAGTCTAGCCCCCGATATGCGGCCTTGGCCACACACATTCAATCAAGTGATAGGAAAGAGTCAAGCTATCTTGGCCACTATCAGGATCCTGAAGGGCTCCTGTGCACTGCACATAATGCGCTGTTCAACAGCACATACTCCCTCTTCACTTCCTGACTCATCTTCTCCCAAGGAACTACATTTCCCAGATTCCCTTGCAGCTGTTTTCCTGTAGGTTTGGCCAATAGGAGGCACTGGTGGGAAGCAGGAAAATGAGAGGAAAGAGAAGGCACCTGTGGGCTTCTGGAGCTGCCTCCTGGAGCTGCAATGCTTCTAGGGATATTCCTGCAGCATGGCTGGACTGCAGCCCCCAGGTTTCTGGGTGGTTATACCAGGTATGCAGGCCAGGGTGAGGTCTCCTGGGCTACCATCCACAAGACACAACCAGGTCTCTTCTTTTAGTTACTATGCAGTTTTGAGCCTCGTTATCTGGTTCCTTGTGTTATATTGAAATATCCAGAACAGTTTCGGAGTTCCTGCCTGACCACTGACAGGGGATGACAAACATCTGGAGAACTTCTAACTTATCCTGTGAATCTTTCAATTAACTGTAGTCCAGGCCACCACAGTGCCAAGAACCCCAGGCACCTCAACTACCACACCTTCACATCATCAGATCCAGATCAGAACTTCAGTTTCTTCTCTTCTGCCCTGGCTGGTCCCACACTCAACATTTCTATTGGACTCTTTCCAACTTCTCCCCAGGTTCAGACACACCCACCCCTCAGCTTAGGATGTTCTCATGTTGGTCTTTTCCAACCAACTCCATCCCTGTCATCCCTATTTTTCTTTAGGGAAGTGACAGATGGATGAATTAGCATACGGTGTCACAGGGTGTCACTATCTTCCTTGGGGTGACTTGTTTCTTCATTGAGACCTTACCTGGGTCACCACATACAGCTAGCTGTCCAGCCTGTCACTGCACCACTGAGGTGTTGACCATGCTATCAGGCTCTCCTGTTTGGAACTGAGTGGCTACATTTAGCCTGGGAGCCCCGCCTTTTTAAAGTACAGTGGTTAAATGGGAGGAGTACATAGGTAGATAGAGCTCACTGTGAGACATCAGGATCCGGGAGACCATTGACAAGACTCTCTGGATCCCTTTCCTCTCTTGAAAACTCACCATACATTTGTTTGTTTGTTTGTTTGTTTGTTTGTTTTTGTTTGTTTGTTTGTTTGAAGCAAAATACTTTACAACACCTGGGCTTTCAGAGCTTTAATTCAGCATCTGGATTTCCATCAGGGGGTTGAGGGGATGACAATAGTGACCGTGGGTATGGCAGGTGGCATCCTAAGGTCTGTTGGGTCTCTCTGTTCTCTCCCCAGATGGGGTTCCCCTGGCTTCAGCTCCAGTGCTGGCTCCTTGAGATGCCAGGTGGAATCCCAACGTTTTTCCTGGCAAGTGCAGCCTGGGAGCAGACGCTTTGCACCTTGTTCCTGGCGGGAGAGAATGATTCTTGATTCCCCTTCCAGAAGCCTCCATCCCTCCCCGTGTACACACTGTGTCAGCCTGTCCCGAGCTGTCGAAAATAAACAGTGTCATTATCCCTCTGTTGAGGGCTGCACACCCTATTCATGCCACTTAAGACACCAGATAAACGGCTTCTTCGTTCCATAATGAAAGGAATATTTCATTTTGCAGAGCTGAGGCGCCATTTATGGAGCATAAGAAAACATTTATCCTGTGTTTTGGTAATAAACTGATCTGGAAGTTGGTTCTATAGGAAGTGGCTGGGGTGTGATTCAGTGTTCTCTGAAGCTGATGTGGGTAGGAAAGGAGGAGAGTGGGGCGTAAAGTATGGGGAGAGATGAGGCCCCCAGACACCCTTTTCACTTACTGAGTTAACTTGTTGGAGACAATCCTATTGGGTGCTCGTCATTGTTATTCCCAGTTCACAGCTGGGGAAACTGAGGCAAGGAATAGCTCTGGAACTTTCCCCAGATGTAGGGCCAACATCTGGTAGAGTTGTATATTAAAACACAAGCAGTCTACCTCCAGAACTTACTTTCTTGAAGATCACCAGAAAATTGTTCTTAGTCTCAGAAAAGTCTAGAACACAGAATATACCAAGAGGAGGTGAAGGGGGGTGTAGTTTATAAAATCCAGGGATCATTCTCGATCTTGGCACCTATTCTGATTTGTTACAAAGGCTGTGTCTCCAGAGAAAGGACATGAGGGCCTTGCCACAGGGTCCCTTTAGCAACATGGGATGACACCTGCAGTTCTGGCTTCTGCTGTTCTAGACTGTCATTGTGTCCGTGCACAGGGCTTTGCTAGCTGGCTCCTACTTGTGACCTTTATTGGGGGACTGGAGGAACAGAAATGCAAATCCAGACCTGTCCTTCCCAGTCGCTAGGCTTCCCTGCAGTTTCTGCTCATTTCTCTCCTTTCTGTCCCCTCCTGCCAGCAGCCAGACCTCACCTGCCCTGTCCAGAAACAAGCGCTATTCCCAGGAAGAACCAGAAATGGCTTGGATGAACATTTAGTGACATCTCATTCCTGCCAAAAACAGACAAGCAGAGAAATGTTGTAAAATCACAATAACGTGCCCTTCCTTATTAAACCCCAGGCCTGCCATCTGCTGCAGAGACAGAATAACAAGACAAACAAAACAAAATAATACCCAAAGAGGCAAAAGCAACACAGACACAGACACAGACACACACACACACACACACACACACACACACACACACACACAAGAAACAGACAGACACGCAAACAGACACACAGACAGACAGATGCAGTAATAGCATGGGACTCACGGAGTTCTTTTTTCTGGCTGCTTCCATGGAGCTAACGTTGTCTGGAAGAATGGCGGGTAGACTCCCCCCACCAGCCAGAGGCCCTGGGCTTCAGTCCCACCCAGAGCCCAGCGGGTTCCTGTGTTAAACCAGTTCCTCCTCTTCTCTAGGCCCTTAGATAGTAATGAAGTTTCCTGAGCTGATGATGACTTGTGTGTTGTGTTGTTTGTTTGTTGTTTTTGTTTTTTTGTGCCAACTTGACACAAGCTAGAGTCATCAGGGAAGAGGGAACCTCCACTGAGAAACTGCCTCTAGAAATAAGGCCCATCAGCAATGCGAGGCTTCTTATAATTGGTGTGGGAGGGCTGGGCTCCCTGTGGGTGGTGCCACCCCTGCATAGGTAGTCCTGAGTTGTATAAGAAGAGCAAGTTGAGGGAGCGAGGAGGAAGGAAGAGCAAGCCTGTAAGCAGCACCCCACCGTTCTTGCCTTGACATCGTGAATGGACTATTTGAGACACATAAGCCAAATAAACCCTTTCCCATCCCTCCCCCCGCCCCCAGGTTGATTTGAGTCAGTGTTTTATCAGAGCAATAGAAAGCAAGCTAGAACATGTGTCTGTGGAGTGCAGAGAACTCTGTGTGTGTGTGTGTGTGTGTGTGTGAACACCAGTGTGCACAGCAGTGGTCAGTCCAGGGTGTCCTCCTCCCTCTCTTTGCATGTTATTTTTCGAGGCAGGCTCTTTCTGAATCTGAAGCTCTTGTTCAGCTAGACTTGCTGGGGCAGCAAGTCCCAAGGATCCCCCTGTCTCTACCTTTCCAGCGCTGGTATTACATGTCACCACAGCCAGCTTCTTAGGTGGGTGTGGGGATGGGAACTCAGCTCCTCAAGCTTACATAACAGGTACTTCACCAAACTGAGCCATCTCCCTGGCAAGGACCATCCTCAGCATCATGATCAAACCGGAGACAAGGCAGCTAGGACTCAGTCTCCTCTCACTGCCGTAACAGATTATCATCCAACTGGCGACTCCCAGCAACACAAATTTCTCCTGCTCAACCCTAGTGGTCAGAATCTTGAAATGAGTCTCATTTGACAAAAGCCGAGGTATCCCCAGACCGCTTCTTTCTGTAGGATGGAGCCCGGAGAAGACCATTCTTTGCCTATTCTAGCTACCGAGGTTGCCAGAGTCCTTTGGCTCAGGGCAACAACAGTTCTGCCTTTGTCTACAGAGCTGCCTCCTCTCCAGCAGCCAATCCTCCGCCCTTTGTTCTGTAAGGTAACATTCGCTGTTTTGGGGGGACCAGGATGTGGATAACCTCTGGGATTCTTAGTCATCCTATGTCAGGGAAAGACCGAGGCATATTGAAGGAATTGGATGCTTTTGTGGTTCCTGGAAGGCAGGAAATCTCAGCACAGCTTGTCCAAAAGGGCATCACTCCCTAAGTCTCTTAGTGGAGACAAGCAGAGAAAACAAAGCCCCTGGCCAGAGAGGACAGACAGCTATGGGTTTGCCCTTCTCCTCTGCCAGTCCATCCACCTACCTGCCCCCGTCAGCCATCCACCATTCTCCCAGTCATATGAATCCTTGCTAAATGCTAGTTCAGCCCTAGAAGAGGCAGGGAGGTGTTCAGAGACAGCTAAAGACACCTACCTTTACATCACTTTCCCGTTTGGTTTTGATTGGATTCTTTTGTTCGTTTATTTTGTCGTCTTCTGTTGAAATAGGGTCTCAGGTAACCCAGGCCACTTTGAATTCACTGTGTAGCCAAGGAGGATTTTGAGCTTCCGATCCTCCTACCTCAAACCACCACCTGAGTACAGAGATGACGGATGTATCCGTACACCATGGTGTAAGTGTACACCATTGTCCACTTATTATAGTTCTAACCTCAGGCCCTTATGCATGCTAGGTTGGACTCCACCTGCCACACCCCAACCCCAGGCCCTACACACTTGTCTTGAAGTTGTTCTTTGAGGAAGAAAGATGGTCAGGTAAAAGAATGGTATGGTCCTGAAAGAGAGGGAGGGGAGCAAAGGGACTCTACCTCTGAGCAAGGGAGACCAGCAGAGCCTCCCTGGTTAGGGATGGGAAACTGGGCCTGGACTCTCTTTCCTCTGCTCCTTCCCAACACTGCCACCCACCCATCAGAGATGGTAAGGCCAGTGGACTTTGAAAGACAAATGACCAAAAGCCACAGTGTGATCTTACAGCTATCTCCCCAAACACTCTGAGAAACAGAAGTTAAAACAATGGAACTGGTTGAAATGCCAATATATATTTACCAACCATGAAACATGTTTCTTTGCAATTTGATACTTTGGGAATCAATGTATCTTACAACTAATAATATGTCACGACATAATTAGCGCGGCTTTCCCTCCATGAAACAATGAAATAATGGGGTGACATCAATGAGACACAATACAAAGCGAATATGGCCAGAACACTTTTATAAGTTAAGTCCTCCTTTCTCCATTGAGAAATTTCAATGTGGAATTTAAGTATCTAGGTTCATATTAACATAGTGGGAATTAAATGTCCTAGTTCCTGCTTGGGGAAGAGGTGTCCAGCATAACAAATTTCAGATTTAAAAAAAAAAAGCTAAATAATGGTATTTATTTAGCAAATGGCTAGGACGTGGGTTTTCATAGTCGGCAGCCAAACAGCCTTGACCTAGCTCGTCAGTCTACGATTAGTAAGGGGTCTCTAATCCACTCTTCTCTCTCTCTCTCTCTCTCTCTCTCTCTCTCTCTCTCTCTCTCTCTCTCTCTCTCTCTCTCAACAGGAACAAGTTCCTAAGTCCCAGTGGCCTCCTTCCTGGATCCCAGCCCTTCTCTGAAAGTCAAGAAGGATGCCCATGTCAACCCTGCAGGAATAGCTTAGCAATGCCAGGTCTGATAGGTAGGCCTGTATGATGTCCAGCATTTCAGCAGCATGACTCTTACAACCCATACCTCACTCTTCAGGGATCTTCAGTCATGCCTCTGTTTATGTCCCTCAAGGCTGAAGTTAGGTCTTTGACTCTGAATACTTCCTCCCTCATCTAGAGCTAAGCAAACCTTTAACATGTTTTCATATGATTGGGGAATAAGGAATGGAGCCCTGGTCTACATAGCAAGTACCAGGACAGCCAGGGCTACACAGAGAGACCCTGTCACAAAACAAAACAAAACAAGACAAAAATCAAAAGAATGACAACAGAATTCCCAATAAATACATGTACGGATGCATTCATGCATGAATAGATGGACGGTCGGGTTGATGGATGCATGCACAAATGCCTGAATGGATACACAGAGGGGCACATGAACAAACTCCTGAATGGGTAGATGAATAGACACACAAATGGTATGCATATGCATAGATACATGGATGGATGCTTGGAACTATTTAGAAGTCTTTTGCTCCTGAATCATCAAAACAGGCTCAAACAGGATTCTCCTGTAATCGCTGTTTGAAGTCGCTGTTTGAAGGGCTAGATTCAGAAAACTGCAGCCAGTTTAATCCAATATCACAAATGAGTAAAAATGACAAAGTTACCCCAAAGTCCAGAAATCCAGATGGGTGTCTGCTTCTGGCCAAACACGCATGATATATTCTTCTTAATAAAGCCAGGCTCGTGTCCTCAAATTATCCAAGGAATACATTTGCCCACCCACAGTGGTGGGGGAAGCGATTACTTATTAATAAGGCAATAGCTAAATCTAATTATATCCCCATCAGAGGCAGCTGGTAATAAAACCCGGCTGGTCTTCCAGAGCTTGGTGACCTCGCTGACCTCAAATCAAAGTTTAAACCATCCCTCAGCTTCCCATACACCCCCAGCACACCTCCCAATTATGAGCACCCTGGTGCCTCTGTCTGCCAGGGGTCAGAGGTTGCTGCATGCACTAGATGGCTGGGAGCTGGGATGGGACTTTAGAAATCTCATTATCCTGTTAACCATACATTTATCTGACAAGATAAAAGAGACTAGGTGACCAAGCTATCATTAAAGATTAATAGAAAGTATAAAAGATTCAGCTGCAACGAGCATCGCTGTTTAGGGCTTGTGATCGGCCTGACAGGGTTATTAATCAGGGAGCCAAAAAGATTTAGGTCTTTGCTCTTGATATTTTTCTATTTTTATTTTCAGGGATTTTTTTTTTCCCTTCCTTGTGTCTTAAGTCATTTACCTTGTCTCCTACCACCTCAAACTGGAGGTCAGAGGAAGCTGCTGTTAATTGGTTCTTCTGGTTTTTTTTTTTTTTTTTTTCCCATCACAACCCACTGGGCCAATTATAAAATTGCCAGGACTCAGAAGAACGTTGGTGGACTGGGACAGGGATTCAAGCTGCTTCCCGGAGCTGTGCCCCCACCCCTCCTCCAGTGCCAGGCCTGTTTGTTGGCAGGGAAAATCGATCTGTTTTTAATTTAATTCAGTCCTGGAAGGCACACCCAAGCCCCAAGACGCCCTCTCCTCATTCGCGATGCCATTTCAATTTTACATGAAAAGATTTTCCAGCCCACGCCTACGGAGGCATCAGAGGGCAGGATCCTCTTCCTCATCTTTTTTTTAAGGCACGGGGAATCTTTTTTTATTCTTTCTGATACTATCTCTTAGCGCCCACCCACCCCTACTGCCCTGCATCTCCCCCGCATCCTCCTCCTTTTTGATCATAAATCAATGTCTCCTTCCTGGGCTGCCCTGAGAGACACCAGCCCAGATGAAAACTGAGCTGATCCTCCACCACCTCCCTAGGCCCAAGGCAAAGAGGAAAGGTGGGGAGAGGATGTCCAGAGGCCCAAAGCTTTCTTGGACTCACACAAGGCTCAGACAAGTCTGTGCTGGGAGCCGTGCTGGCCAAAGCTCTACAGGGCTCTGGGACCAGGGGTTCTAGGACTGAGCCCTGGGAAGTTCATATGGTTTTCCGGAATCCTCCACTGCTGCCTAGTGACATCAGGAGAACCGGCTGGGCTGGCTGAGCTGCAGCCTCCGTTGGCTAATGGGGACCCCTTCCTCCCTCCCTGACAGGCTGTTTGAAGATCAAATGGAATCCCTAAAAGCAGTCTATTGTAATCTCTTCCCGCTGCATTTCCGCTTCCTCCCCAGGCCATTAAAGCTAATCTGATAGATCAATTAAGGGTAAAATGTGATTGGCTGACCTCTGGATAGCTGCCAGAGTTCAAGGACAACATTTTATTCCCGTGTAAGCATTGTGCCCCTCACCCACCAATATGACCTCCCTCCAAAGCGCGCATGCACACGCCCACCTAGTGGTAGTGAACTGTCCAAGGCCTCATCTTCTCATAGGAGGAGCTGTTCTTGCCTCCAGGAGCATGGCATATTACCTTTACTAGGGAATATTCTCATAAGGGTCAAAGGTCCAAGTTGAGCACATAGGGTTCAGGATCCAGCCCAGGCAGTAAATATATGTGGAACAGAATGGAAAAAAAAAAATCAGGAAAAGTACGCACAGGCTGGGAAGCGGAGTTCAGGCTAGGTCAGGAGAAGTGGCTCCGGCTGTGCAGAGAGTTCCTTCAGACCTTTAAAAAGATGTGTCTGCCGCTCTGAGGCTCAGGGCCAGACACTGTAAATCAATCTGTCAGCCCAGAGCTGGTGAGTGTGGTGTGGAAAGAATGCTTCCTTCCTCTGGGAAGCCACACAGGTGAGGAAGAAGCGAAGTGGATTGTGGGGAAGATGTTAAGCAGGAGAGCAGCATGGGAAATGTCACATTTCTGGACACAAACTTCCAGTGACGTCATGTAGAAAGCAGGGAAAGGAAGAGGGAGGAGCCCTAGGGAGGGTGGCCATGCACCTGTTCAGGGAAGACTTAGCCAAGGCTATGGTTTGACAGTAAAGCTAGGAGGGCAGCAAACTGGATGTGGCCGCAGAGGAGATGAATACTTGATTCGATGACAGTCATTCCATTTATCCCTCTATCTCAGTCAAAGATCTATCCCTGCCTAGGAGGGGATGGGGGTGCAGGAGGCTGGGGTGTTGGGGTATCCAGTGTCAGGACACTATAGTTGCGTCTTACCTTTTCCCCCACCTCGCCCCACTGGCCCCAACTGCAAATATGTGGCACTTCTTTTGGAAGCTCTCCGTGGCTAGTCACTGACTAGGTGTGCATTTGGGTCATAATTACAGTTGAAGACGTTCCCTTAAGCAGTAGGCCTCATTGTTGGAAGATTGAACCTTTGGGAAACGTTATCAGGAAACAGAATCTGAGACAGACACGTGAGCAGACCTCACAGACAGACAGCATCATCAGCTGCCTCCAATACCTGGAGGATTCTGGGGCCAAGAAAGGCATTCTGGAACGGAATGTGCATGCTGGGGGCTGAGGGTGCATGAGTACAGCTTTCATCTGTTTTTGTGTTGCAGAAGCATGTCTGTAAAGAGCCTACTGTGTCTAGGTAAGTGCTTTGCACATGCCTTTACGTATTCTTTAAGTATCAGCTGGGTAAAACAATTATACCAAGAGAATTGTCAACTCTGTGATCAGGCAGTTTTCTCTTGCCCTTGACAAAGCTAGTCATTAAACATTAACTGGAACTCCCCTAGTTTGGGCAAGCATCTCTTCTTTCATCTCGAACTCAACTCATCGAGGCCACGCTTATGTAGCTCCCAACTCCCTCCCCATTAACTCCCTCTCCAGTAGCCTTTCCCCAGCATCCCCTCCCCAGCATCCAGGATCTGTGTCCCTGTTCTCAAAAAAAGAACTCCATCCCAGACAGTTGGCTTCTGGAAGAAGAACATCATAGTGAGGTTACCCCAAATACTATTCTAACCCAGCTCTGTGTGTGTGTGTGTTTCTGTGTGTGTGTCACTCTGTGTGTGTGTCTGTGTATATATCTCTGGAGAACCCTGGCCTATGCACATGGGACTGCTGTGTGCTTGTCTCCAGCACACAGGTTGGTCCCACCTGTGGGAGAGGGAACAAGCAGGGATTGTTTACTACTGGTGTAGTGAAGTGAAATTACCCCAAGCTTCCCCAGATCCCCGAATCTTGCACAATGGGGAGGCATAATTGCACCAAGGAGGACTATAATAGAAAGTTCACCACACCTGACAGTGTAGCCCAGTGTTGATCATCAGTACTGGTAGGGTTACAGGAGCCATCTAGTTCTTTGTAAGGAACAGAGGAGAGCAAGAAGCAGGTGGACCGGCATGTCTTCCAGGTGTCCCTGAATCCATAGGTCTGAAGCTGTGACTAGCAGCAGGGCCGTGACTGTCTAGGCACTGGATAGGGTGGGATCTTTAGAGGACAGACAGACTCAACCACAAGACAAATCACTCACAAGGCAAAGCTCTGTGTCCCAGAACTCATTCGCATATATGGCTCCCAAACCCTTGCTTGGGTTTGGACCAAAACTTGACTGAGTCATGCTGGAGTCGGGCGGTAGCCCTTTAAGAGTTGAGTAGATGTTGGCACGCTCACACCTTTTTGGTGTGAGGCGATGAGTTCTCGCTCTCCCCAGCTGGAGCCAGCCATGACTAGATGGGGCCACCTCATGTTCCTCTAGATCATGCTCACTCTTCTTCCATGAAGCACTCACCCAAAGCCAAACAGATCGTCCGCCAGGTGTCTTAGTTCCTGTTCTATGGCTGTGATGGAACACCAGGACCAAGGCCAACTCTTACTAAAAGAAAGCATTTAACTGGGGGCTTGCTTATAGTTTTAGGTGGCATCTTAGTCAGGGTTACTACGGCTGTGATGGAACACCAGGACCAAAGTGACTTGGGGAGGAAAGGGTTAATTTCACTCACACTCTCGTAGACCTGTGAAAGCAGTTGTGTCAGGAACCTGGAGGCAGGAGCTGAAGGAGAGCCCATGGAGGACTGTGGCTCACTGTCCTGCCCCTCATGACTTGCTCAGAACTTCTTTCTTATAGAACCCTGGACCACCAGCCCAAGGTGGTACCACCCACCCTGGGCTTGGCCTTCCCATATCCATCACTAATTAAGGAAATGCCCTACAGCCTGATTTTATGGGGGCATTTTTTTTCCAGTTAAGGTTCTCATGTCAGCAGACTTTAGCTTGCTATAAAACTGGCCAGCACAGAGTCCATGACCATCAGGGCAGGAAGCAACAGGCACGGTGCTAGAGTAATTAGCTGAGAGCTTTACATCCTGATCTGCAGATAACATGCAGAAAAAAAGAGACACTGGGCCTGGCATGGGCTTTTAAAGCCCACACTCAGTGACACACCTCCTAATCGTTCCCAAACAGTTCCACTGACTAAGAACCAAGCATTTAATTATATGAGCCTATGGAGGCCACTACAAACCACTACAATCATGTTTGCAGAGGTCCTGACCAAACGTTCCTTTTAAAATTACCCTGACGTGGGGAATTTTGTCATAGCAACAGAAGATGACCTAGATCAACAATACTGAGTGCCAGACTCCTCACGGTCACTGTAGGCAAGAGGACTCATCTCCATCCTCACCTCAGTAGCTGCTCTGTTCACGTGCCAGTCTCAACTGTGTTTGATGAAGGAACAAAAATGAGCTCTTGTCTCTGGACCTGGCTTTTCTTGGGCCGGGCCTCAGCTTTCCCATATGAACACCGATCTTTATGGGTTCAGTGGCACCTCTCTGAACTCTGCACTGCTGCCACCTCATTCTTCCAGGTACTTGATTATTTATGTAATTTTTAGACCAGGTCTCATGTATTCCAGGCCAACAATGAACTCCTCCTTAGCCAAAGATGGCCTTGCACTGCTGATGCTCCTTCCCCTAGGACTGCGAGTGTGTCCCACTGTGCTCAATTTATGTGGTTCTGGCTGGTGAGCCCAGGCTTCCTGTCTGCTAGGCTGGCTAATCTATCCAGTGAGCCCTTTCCCCAATCTTTATTTTGGGTACTTCTGATCTGGGTGTCCAGCCTAGGTTGCAGGACGACTCAGCATTTGAGAGGGCCTAACATGTCCATCTGGTAGGCCAGGCTGGGGGACCCCTGGGCCATGACTTAGCACCTATACAAGCCTGTCTGTCACCTGCAGAGGAAGGGCTACTTCTTGGATCCCATCCAACGGTCTAGGAGCACTCTTCATGCCTGCCTGAGGCAGCTGCTGAGAAACAACCATGAGATATACAGCAACAGTACGCGTCACCAGCATCCCTAGGTAGAATGCCAGAGTCATGCCAATATCCCTACGGCTGCTATTCCAGGCAGCGGAGTAGGCAGAGAGTTAGAGAGGCCCAGGCTCCTGGAAGCCAGTCCCTAGTAGATATAAGACAAAACAGAGGAGGGGCTCAGGTGGCCTGTACCCATCCCACAACCTTTAGGGGGATGGGAAAAAGAGGGATGGGGGAACATTTTCCTATGCCTTCTACCTGTTATACATATAACAATCCGCTCCATGTCTTCTTTATAATAACTCAAGAAAGCAGTTACACTTGCCCAGCTGCTCAATTGAAGGTCAGCCAGGGGGCTGGAGAGATGACTCAGTGGTTAAAAGCACCTATTGCTCTTCCAGAGGTCCCGAGTTCAATTCCCAGCAACCACATGGTGGCTCACAACCATCTGTAATGGGATCTGATGCCCTCTTCTGGTGTGTCTGAAGACAACTACAGTGTACTAATATAAATAAAAAATAAATAAAGCTTTAGAAACAGGATCTTTATGAAGAGAGTTAAGTTTGTGGGGATTTAGAAAAAAAAAAAAAAAAAAAAAAAAAGGTCAGCCAGGGATCCTGTCCTCCCTAGGACCACTTTGTGTTTGAGGCACCTTCAACACGTCCACCATTATGGGCTGTAGGTTTGTGCTATCAGAAGAGGTTTTGGGAATGATTCAAGTGGACAAGCTTGTGAGGGTGGAGCCTCCCACGACACAAGCAGTGTTTGTAGAAGAGTGGGCCTAGTTCATCTCCCCTCTGTGCACAAGGCAGGAGAGGGCTCTCCCTAGAACTCAGTACTGCGGGCCCAAGTCTCCAGCATCCAAACCCAGAACCCTGGGAAACTAATGTTTGGTCTTCAAGCTGTCCCACTAATGGGTTCTCTTACCACAGCCTGGGCAGCTGAGACAAGAGGCACGAATCAGATACCCACTTCCTCCCCACACCCGTTTTCATGCGTAAGTGATGACTCTGCCTCTCCTGTCCATGCTGTGGGTGGACTGGGCCCTGCTGTTCCCAGCTCACCAGAGTCTCAGACGGGTGTCCATATTTTGTCATTTTAAAATGACTTTGTCCTCTATAAAGTTCACACTCAAGAACCCCACAATCAAGTTACCTGAATGCGTAAATGATACTCACATTTTGAATAAGTTTAGGATTCTGTGTTGGTCTATTTTCATAGTGATTCTAGGTCCTTTGCAGCCTGTGGGTTCCAGAGTGGCCTTCCCTGGTAGAGTATCTTACAGGGATGTCAGGTTTTGTTTAGGAGACTTGGAGGTGGCCTAGGAAGGTCTCTCAAGTATGAGAGGTCCTGAGGTGGGTGAGGGCAGGCAGTCTGGCGTCACTGCCTCTCTCAGGTCAGAGGCTGTTTGGTATCCAGACACCAGGACAACCTTTGCTTGGAACATAGCCACCATAGACTCAAGAGCCTCAAGACTTATAGCGATCCAAGATGGTTCTGAAGGCCTTGCCTCTCTGCCAGTGGTGCCTTCTCTATAGTCTCCCTCTTACCCACCTGCATTTCTCTCAGATGAAAGACTTGCAGTCTCTATCCCTCAATGGGGTTCCAGCTCTACCAAGAAAAATAAATTGCTTTCTAGTCCATTCCATACCAGCAAATTAAAACAAGCTAGCCTTGCTTTGGCCTTCCTCCATCTAGCCCTGTGCCTGACCCTCCCCTCAGGGCTTCTCCAGGGGGAGAGAAACAGGAAGCCCCTAGAACTCTGAGAGGCTGACAGCTCACTCACTAAAGGCCAGAGGGTTGAGACACACGGAGCAGCTCCGTCTGGAGGTTTTCCTGCTGACAGGCTTCACTGTATACAGGGCTAGGGCAGAGGTGAGACCGGAAGATGAGGAAGGGCCCGATGAGCAGGCAGAGCCTGAAAGGGCCTGAGGGAAGGCCCTGCAATGCCTGGGAAGGAGGTGTGGGCTGGACAGCTAAGTGCTTTTGCGTGAGGGATCTCCTGTCCCATCTTCTAAGGGCCCCTGTTAAGCACCATTGCATTTCCTCGTTGGTCAGATAAGAAAACGGAGGTGAGCAATACTTCCGGCCAAGCTGATAAACCGTGTGGGGCCTGTACTCTCAGATCCTGGTAGCCAACCCCACACTAGCAAAATCGTTATGAGAGCAGCTAGGAAACTTGACTTTCTTTGCTTTCTCTCTCTTTAAAATGCGTTTTGAAATGCATTTGTTTACTTCTTTGTTAGCAGAGTTTTATGTAGCCCAGGCTGGCCTCTCACTGCTATGTTGCCAAAGAGGACCTTGATCTTCAGAGCTTCCTGTCTTTACTTCTCAAGTGCTGGGATTAAAGGTCTGCACACTGGTTTATGTGGTGCTGGGGATGGAGCCCAGGGCTTTGTGTCCGCTGAGCTATATCCCTAACTTACTTTAAAAAAAAAAAAAAAGACAGGTCTTAGTCTGTAGCTTCAAACTCTCTCTCCCTCCTTCTGCTCCAGCTTCGTGAGTGATAAAATTACAGGTATGGACCCCTCAGAAGGAGGGGAAACCTCAGGTGGACAGGACCTCTAAGCTCCTCTGACCTCACAAGCCAGAGCCATTCTGAGTAGCAAAGTGACCTCTCTTGAATATACTCTGACAGAAGGACATCTGATAAGGAGCATCCTCTTCCATAGGATAGAGAGGGGCTCCAGGAAGTGTGGGGGGGGTCCCCTGGTGGCAAGGACAACAGCTGTCACCAGACTCTGTCCCTTCTGCTCTCCCTGCAGCTCTGGAGGGCAGAAGGGACAAGACCTGCACTTTAGTGACAGTTGTCTGATCAGCAACTTGAGCAAAACTTAATTGCTTCCCTGAACCTGAGAAATATCAAACGGAATAAATAATCGGGCTTTAAATTATTAATAAAGGCATTTACATCTCGAGTTTTGGAGCATGAAAATTAATTTAATTTCTTATGCTAAACTGGCTAGAGGAAGCACGTGATTTCAGGATTTGGAGATGCCAAGGGCAGAGAAGAAAAGCAAAGTGGGGTGTGTGGTGTCTTGGGCGTTTTGTACTGAAAAAATAAATCTGAAAAATAGTAAGAAGGGATGAGCAGAGAGGAAGGACGGAAGAGAGCTCCTGTGTAGACTCAGGTACCCTCGGCCTTTGTCACCCAGAAAACAGGGCTTAGTTATCCCTGCTGTCTCCAGGGAGCCTTACTGTCAGTGAACTTTAGGACTTTGGCAAGCCTGGGTTTGTATGGAAGGAAAGTTCCTGGCTTTCAAAGATAGATGTGGAGTGGGCTCATCTCATGGGCTTGGAAAGTAGGCCCAAAGCATCAGCTGGCATCAGGGGAGCAGCCTGGAACCCTATCACCAGCTGACTTTCTCCCCTTTGTGGCTTTTCTTCCTCAGTCTCTGGCAGCAGATGCTACAACTATCCCTGTGTCTGCATCCCAAGGAAGCTGCTTCCTGGTTGAGAATTCTTGACTCAGATTGTTTCCTTTGAGCCTCAGTCTGTTCTGTAAAATAGGTATAGTGAGGCTGGCTCATGACTGTGTAGATGTAGCAGGCTGTTTAAGGACTGTTGAGCTGATGGGATGGAGTCTGGGTACCAGGAAAGAGAGGAGGAACAGGAGAAGACCAGGAAAGACGGGAGACTTCCTTCCAGTCCCTGGGACTGATTGGAGCTTTGAGATGGGCAAACTTGAGAATTGGGAGTCCACAGCTTTGAAGACCATAGGCAGAAGCTGGCCTGCAGGGAGCTTGGAAATGGCCTGTCGTCCAAGGCAGAACTAAACCGCGTTCCCTCCTCTGCCCTGAAGAGTCTCTGTTCACACCCTGGGAAGGAGGGTACTGTCACAAGAGCTGTACCACTAGGGATGGACACAGGCCTGGGCTGAGAAGAAGAGAGGAAGGGCCAAGGGTCTTACACAAGATCGCTGTCCAAACTTCAGAAACATGGGGGTTGAGGGAAAGCCTTGCTCCTTGCACCCCTCTGGGGTGGATGATTGCAAATAGATCCGACTACTCTGGTCCAAGGCTAGATGCCTGAATGGCAGCCAGAGAAGGCCAAGGATAGATATGGACATGTGTCAGTTAGCATCTTCTGTGCCTAGTTTCTGTGTCATTATGGATGTCAATCCTTAACTTCACCAGATCTTCAAGGGAGTCAGGAATTTACATTCCAGACTTTAATTCCAAAATGCACTTGGACGCATAGTGACCAAGACTTAATAAAGACATCATCTTCCACCATACATTCCCTGGCATGTATCCACACCTTGCTCACTCAAGACCTAACAACTTGGCGAAGTAGTCCCAATTTTACAGCAGGGTAAATCAAGACCCAAAGGAAAAGGATGAATCCTAGATCGTGCAGCTGCTTAATCATGAGTGGAGGGGAGGTTGGGTCCTATGACTCAGCCTCCTGATGGAGCACAGGGTCAAACTGACTTGAGGCTAGTCCGTTTTTTTTTTCAAAAAAAAAAAAAAAAAAAAACCTACTTGAGCTGAAATCCACATAAAATCCAATGAACTAGACAAATGAATTCCCTTGGCATTTAACACAGTCCCACTGTTATATAATGTCCACCTTGTTTACTGGTTTCAAATTATTTCTTTTTCCAGCTCAGTTGAGGTATAATTGACAAAACTTGTATAATTTAAGTCACAAACACAGATCTATCTGCACAGGGGAGTAAAGGCCACGGTCAGGCTAATTATTTCTTCAGCCATCTCCTATCATAACACATTTGAAATCTGCATAATTAACTATAGTCGGCACGCCAGCCACTCGTTAAGCCTCCAGAACTTACCATGTAACTGAAAATCCCTTGACTACTTCTTCACCTCTCTCACTTCAGGTTCCTGGCACTTACCTGTGCTTCTGTTCTTGAGAGTTTCACTTTAGAGCCCACAGACAGGCAAGACCATGCAGTCCTTTGTCTGTGCTTGGCTTCTTTAGCTTCTTACCAGCTCTCTCTCTCTCTCTCTCTCTCGCTCTCTCTCTCTCTCTCTCTCTCTGTGTATGTGTGTCTGTGTGTCTCTCTGTCTCTCTGTCTCTCTCTCTGTGTCTCTCTGTCTCTGTGTCTGTGTGTCTCTCTGTCTCTGTCTCTGTCTCTGTCTCTCTCTCTCTCTCTCTGTGTGTGTGTGTGTGTGTGTGTGTGTGTGTGTGTGTGTGATCTTTTTCTCTCTTCCCCTGCGGATGACTATCAAGGCTGTGTAAGCTACAGTGTACTTAGGAATCTCGGTTTTGCATGTGAGTTCCGTTTTTAAGTTTTGGAAGAAGCAACATACTATTTTCCATCAGCCAGCCCGCTCTGTAAACAGTGACAGTTGCTGGTGTTTTTCAGATTTGGAGTGTGCCATGCGCAGCCTAGAACTGTGTGCTTTGCCTGCCCGTTGTTATGATCCCTTGCTCTCCCATAGAAGAGAGTGTAGTTCAGAAAGTCCAGTGCATAGCCTTTCATTTTAATGAGCAGAAGACTCAGGACTCCAGGGGCATCCCTCGAGACACAGCTCCCACTGACAAATCAACTTGAGTATCTTTTACACAGACTGGAGACACTCAACTTACAGAGAGCTCTGTGGACACCAAAACAGGCCACAGAGCCCCTGACTCAGGAGTGGCCTCTCAGGCTGAGGGATGCTGATGCTGCTTGGTTGGTGGAGCCCCTGCCTACTGTGCACAAAGCCCTGGTTTAGGTCCTAGGAACCATAAAACAGCATGCTGGTGCTTGGGCAATGAAGATAAGAAGACCAAAAGCTCAAGGTTATCCTTGGCTGCAGAATCGGTTTGGGGCTAGCCTGCACTACATGGAACCCTGTCTCAAAACAGGTTTTTTTTTTTTTTTTTTTTTTGCTTTGTTTGTTTGTTTGTTTTCTGCTTTTGTTTTTGAGACAGGGTTTCTCCATGTAGCAGCTTTGTCCATCTTGGAACTCACTGTGTAGACCAGGCTGGCCTCAAACTCACAGAAATCTGTCTGCCTCTGCCTCCTGAGTACTGGGATTAAAGTGCCCAGCAAGAAGTTCCCAAAGGACACATATTTCTTTTCCTAGGCATCAGGACAGCGATGGGATAGGACCGCCAAGAACACAGTGAGAGGGGCCCAAGCCCAGACAGAGGTAGGCAGGAATTGCTACTGGCAAACACATGTGTCCCTCTAGCAGCAGCAGAGTGGAGCTCAGAGTTTCTGTGGCAGCGTCTAAAAGGAACGGAGGGCTGGCTCAGTTGGTAATGTGCTTAGTTCCTTTCTTGTTTCTGTAGGAAAATACCCTAGGATTTAAAACACCCATGCAATGCAAGGGAAGAGGGGCTTATTCTGGTTTACAGTTGCAGGGGCACATGGTCTATTGTGCCAGGAAAGGCATGGCATAGGAGATTGCTGTCACACTGCACCTGAATTCAAGAAACAGAGAACGAACAGGAAGTGGGGCAAGGTTATAAAGGTCCACCCCAGTGACCCACTTCTTCCAGCAAGGCTCTACCTCCTAAGGGTTCCATGACCATAGATAGCATCACCTTCTCAGGACCGAGAGCTCAAACACACAAATGTATGGGGGAACATTTCATATTCAAACTACAGCACCCTGTAAACATAAGTTGGATCCCCAACTCCCAGGTAAAAGTGTGATACAATATTGCTCACCTCTGGTCTAAGGACTCTCATGAGGTCAGGAGTGGAGACAGGTGGGTCTCTGAAGCTCCCTGTTCAAAGTGACTGAGGGAGATACCTGGTATTAACCTCTGAACTCTACACACTTGTATGCATGCACATAAACATATACATACATACACACAGTGAATAAATAATAGCATAAATATATAAGGGAATTGAGATACTTTATCTCTTATTCTCAGCTACTGGCCTCCCTAATTGCCTTTGACAAAAATCATAACACTATCTTTTTTAAAAGTGTCTTAAGGGCTGGAGAGACTGCTCAGCTGTTAAGAGCACTTGCTGCATATGCAAAGGATCCAGGTTCCATTCCCAGCACCCATGTGGCAGCTTACAACCATCTTTACTCCAGTTCTATGGGATGCAGCACCCTCTTCTGGTCTCCATGGGAACTGCACACATGTGGTGTACAGACAAACGTGCAAACTAGACACTATGCACATAAAGTAAAAAGAAACCAATTTTTAAAAGATGTGTTGTAAATAAAATTTTCATTAGTGTTTATTAAGCACTGCGTGTAGCCTCAGGCAGAATTTATGATACTACGGAGGTGGTTGGTTTAGCATCAATCTTTAGGTTTTTATGGCAATCCATGGCCCCTCTTTGTAATTATAGTATGAAGTAAACATTTATGTCTATTTTATAGGCTGTGGAGAGCAGTCTGGTATATCACACCACTGTGGATATTTATGGCTGCTGCTCCCTTTGTGACACAAGGTCACTGTCTTGATTCAGGTGTCACCGAGACAAGCTGTCTGGCACACCGTTTGTATTTGCTGTGGAGCCATTTTGAACTGATGCCTTCCATCTCTGAGACCCTTTCTAAGATCATCATTAGCAGTGAGGTGCTGCCGAATGCCAGGTGTAGCCTAATCCACGTTGAAGCCCGGATGGGAAATCACATTTTCTCAGAAACGGTTTTAACGTGTCAGAATGTCCAGAGGCCGAGGGAACAGCTGATAGTAAAATAATGGCTGTGCAGTGGGGGTGAGTGTGATCCCCAGAACATTCAAGTCACCAAAGCTAGGTATGGCAGTGAACACTTGTAATCCAGGCACTGGAGAGCTAGCGACAGGACTGTCCCTGGGGGTTGCTGGCCGGTCAGTCTAGCCTAATTGGTCACCTGGAGATCCTGCATCAAAAACAAAAGCAAAACAAACACCAAGGTGTTTAGCATGTGGAGAAAAGCACGTACTCTAGGCTGTATGTACATGCCCACACACAAGTGTGCACACGTGTGCACACACATAAAGCATGCAAAGGCAGAACACATGTTTGTGCTTACACACACACACACACACACACACACACACACACTTCACAAAACAGATAGACTGGGGTACCTCTCAGCTTCTGTGCCATCTTCTGCATACCCTAAACCTGCACATGTCCTTTGGTCAGAGGACAAGAGACAATAAAAACCAGGACCCACTTACTAATTTCCAAAGTCCTCAGCCTAGGTTTTGGTGCCATGAACCCAGCCCTCAACCATTTTACCTGTTTTGTTTTCTCTCAGCCCATGAGCTTCTGAACCCAGTTCTCCTCAGTGTGAGGCTGTGGGCTGTGGATAACTAGTCCCTACCTATGGTGGTAAGCAAGCCACCTCAGCTGTAAATTAGGGGGACAAATGCCTCCTCCAGAGAATTATGACATTGCACGAGAGCCGTTTGTCAACTGCAAAGCCCCTCCAGGCTTTATCACTGAGCTCAGCCACGCGGTCAGCAGCCAGACCGCTAAGTGTATCCGTTTCTCTCCGACTACTCACTGTCAGCCTGCAAGCCCAGCAGTCAGGGCACTGAAACAGGAGCATTGCTGCATGGTGCCACATCTGCCTGGGCTACACAGAGACAGTTCCAGACCAGTCTGGAACACAGTGTAAGACCCTGTCTCAAAACAAAACAAAAGAAAAGAAAACAAAGTAAAACAACAAAATCCAGTCTGGCCGTGAAAGGCGTCTCACATTTCAGAAGTGGAGCTGCAGAGCACACAGAAGGTCACCCTGTCCACAGAGGCTGCCCTGCTCCTAGACAATGATGGAGCACTGCACTTCCTCCTGGAGAGGAGCCACCCGGCTGCTACCTGGGGTCAGGAGCCTGGTGGCTCTGGGGTGGGTTCACAATGGGAAGGGAGCCGAGAGCTTATTAAAAGCCTTTCCCCCACCTCAGCCTTTCCCAAACGGACACCTGGTCTCTTGAACTGACCTGACATGTGGGTCTGTTTCCCTGGCCAGATCCCAAAGGGAAAAACAAAGACTATATGCTGAACCCCTTGTTTTCTCCCTGGCCCACCACAGATTAAGTAAAAAGACACCAAGCACTGCTTTCCATTTTGCTGTATAAAAGTTCCCGGGGCAGTTACTATACAGAACCCCACAACCACAGGGGGGAAAGGGGCGGGGCAATCAGAACAACCCAGATTACACAATTGTTCACTTGTCTTTTGTATCATCCTGGCTCTCTGTCCCTCCAGGCAAATGTATGCATCTTGCACCCACCCCGATACCCAGCTCCAGTCCTGTCAGAGGCCCTGGCACTGAGTCTGGAACCTGCCTGCTGCAAAGCTGAGAGGCACATGAGGCCAGCCAGTGACTTCCTCCTCCCTACCTTCCCCCAGCTTTCTTCTCCTCTCAGAAAGGAGCACCCCTGCAAGCCCCACAGCCCCCACAGACCTTCTGTAGATCCACCCCCAGCAAGAGGGACTTGCTATGCATCCCTTCACTATCTAAACTCAAGGAGAAGGAAGAGGAGGAGGAGGAGGAGAAAAAGAAGAGGAGGAAGTGAGGGAGAAAGGAGAGGAAGAGGAGGAAGAAGAGGAGGAGGAGGAGGAAGAAAAGGAGGTGGGGGAGAAGGTAACATGGCAAAACTTGTCTAGTGGGGAGGTGAAAGGAGGGGCCCTCCTGGGCACAGAACAGAAGTCCCCGACACACTGTGGCTGCCTTGCGGTTCCAGCCCGAGGCTCCTGCAAGCACACTGTGGTTAAGCATGATAACCGGCAAGACGATTCGGAGAATTTCAGAAGATTTTGTAATAAAAGGTGACAGACAGCACAAAGCCTCTGATAACAAGATGCTGGGGCTGGGAGCCAAGAAGCTGGGCAGCAGGGACAAGGAGGGCTCACCAGGGCAGGCTGGGGGGAGGATGAAAACCCACTCCAGGAACCAAAATGGAGGCTCCCTCCTTGGCTTTGGAGCGGGGACAATGAACACACTTGGAAGGACTCACTTGCTCCTGTCTGGGGTGAGGCTGTGAGGAGAAGAGAGATGAGTCAGGCCCATCCCTTTCTGGGCAAGCCAAGTCTGCTCAGGAAGTTCACATGTGCCAAGGCTCAGGCCACTGCCCACTAGGGTCAGCTCTCACAGGTGTCTCCCAGCAGCCGTCCCCTCGTTATCAATATCGCATGACCCTGGTCAAGAAGACCAGGTAAAGAGGGAAGCACCAGGTGGGTGGCTGAGAGGGATAGCCTGGCAGGGCCTAGGATGTGTGGTCCACATGGACACTCAGTGGCTGTGGGGGGCATCTTCATCCCACAGTACACAGTGGGAGGCTGCCTCTCTTGGGTATCACCTTGTCTCTCTGTAGCATCCTTCCTTCTTCACGCTCACTGGTGGGATCTTCCCTCCAGATGTTCTAGGTCTGCCACACCCCCAGCTGTGGTGGCTCAGTGCCTTTGCACATACAGATCCCCTGCTCAGAACGACCACCCCTTTACTTTCTGCCTTGCTGTCCCTTGGAGACCCTGCTCAAACCATGCCTGTGTGTCCCTCTCCTCTGTGCAGATTCCAGAGCTCTCATGGCAGGACTCACCTCCAGCTTCTCCACCAGGCAGGCTGACCATGTAGCCATCTGCTTTGCCTGCATCGCCACTGAAGCCAGGTGTTCTGCCTTCTGCCTTGCATTCAGGTTCTGAGGAGAGGAGCTACATCTTAATTTACCTCTTGTTTCCAAAGTCTTGCTCACAAGCAGGCGTTCTGTGCAGGTGGATGGATGAAGTTGATATTTTTACTATGTAGCAAGCTCAAGAGGTTTCTGTGTTGAAGGTTTTGTCCCTGACTAGTGGCTCTCCTTTAGGAGGAGTGGAAGGAAGCTTTATGGGGTAGGACCTAATGGGAGTAAACAGATCTCTAGGGGCATGCCTCTGAAGGGTGAGAGCAAAAACACATCTTGTATCCTGTAAGTTATATCGTGTGTGTGTGTGTGTGTGTGTGTGTGTGTGTATGTGTGTGTGTATATGTGTATACGTATGTACATACATCATTGGTATATGCATATCTGGATGAAAGGATGGATGGATGGAAGGATGGATGGATGGATGGATGGATGGATGGATGGATGGGATGAAGGCAGGATTTGGTCAGATGAGGGTTTCAGGACACCTCCAGGTAGAGTAAGCACCTCACAGACCCACTGTACAATTCAAGCCCAGCAAAGGAAGGGCTACAGATATGGCATGTCTCTTGGGCATGTACCTCCACTCAGGCTATAGACCTGAGATCTCATTGTCTAAAAGAAAATCTTTTGCTTTGCCTTTTGCATGTGAGCCTCTGGCTAGGTTTCTCCTCACCCAACCGTAGACTTTCAGACCTTGGGTCCTGAGCAACTATTTGATCTTGTTTAGAACCTCAGATCTAGAAAGTACCATGGGAACCCAATCTTCTCCTTAGAAACACACCAAAAGATGACAGCTCCTCCCTTGGTGTGCCTTCCCGCCTCCAGCCTGCCCTATTCAGAAACAGAAGACAGAGGGCTTGATCCCAAATCAGATCATTGCTTCTCTCTTAGGGAATTCCCCCAGGCTTCCCCCACTTGAAACCCTCTTACCACCTGCAGTTACATCAATGCCCACTCCCCCAAGAAGGCACTCCCCGGGGAAGAGGCACAAATGCTCACCAATCAAAACCGACACCAGCCACAAGCCAGAGTAGATGCAGGACCCAGGGTCCTGCAAGGGAAGTGACCAGGGTCTGACAGGAACTAGTCTGAACCAGGCCCATCTGTTTTGGCTCTGTCTGACTCTGAGCCACCGAGGAAGTGAGTGATTCAACCCTGGTGCACTAGATCCCCCACGGGACCTCTGGAAACCATGTCTTTTCTAGGCTAGCTCTATTGCTGAGCAGATAGAAACCCCACCATATAGTACAGTCAGGGCCCCACACAGACCCACATTCAAACTCACAAACAAGCAGACCATGACTTCCTGGCCTCTCAGCCAGGGTCTCAGGAGACTTTAGTACCTGTTTTTCTTTGACGCACAATGGTTTCTAGAGAATTCAGTTTTTTTTTTTTTCTGCACTCCCTCAGAGAGCCATTATGCTCCTAGATGGTGGGTCCTTTCTTGTGGACTGTCCTGTTTCCTCCATTTTCTCCACACTCCCTCCTTGGGGCATCTGCTGTACCTCAGGAGGAAATGTCTATCTCTCACACCCACTGTGTGAATGGATATGGGGACTTCACCATAGAGAAGATGTGCTCTGGGGTCAGATACCAGAAGTTCTAAACTCCAGCCCCACCAAGAGTCAGCTCACTGTGCCTGGGGCATCTGGGCTAAGCTGGGTGATGCTCCAACTCCTTTCAGTGTTGTGGACCCAAAGGTAGTCACCACCTCCCAGGACCACTCAGAGGAGTGAAGGAAAAGGGGCTTGTGCATAGCACTTAGCACTGGTGCACAGAAAACTGCTGGCTTTCTCCATACAAATACAAGCTATTGTCACAAAGGTCCCCAGGCCCTGGAATAGGAATAGACAGGGGTTGATCTCTCTCCCCACCCCCTGCTCTCTCTCACACATTCAGGAACTACTGCATCAACCACTCCTTTGGGTCGTGTCTACATCATCTGTGGGACACTTGACACTATGGTGTCACCCACATCTGCTCCCGGACAGGTCAGGTAAACTGCTGGTGAGGTTTCAGAACAGAATACACCCCTGCAGCCCACCAGCAGGCCCAGGTGTGCTGGACAGATGAGAGAAGAGAGTCTGTTGTACACAACCTCTCTCTGGCCAAGGTCCCTGCTGGGAAAACAAAGGCTTGAAGCAAGGGCAGCCAGGAGAAACCTGGAGAGGACTGGATGAGGAAACAGAGGCCGCAGAGAGGGGAAGCCCTGGGATTTGAATATGAAACCACAGGCTCTGGTATTGCATGTTGGTCCTGTGTGGTGATGCTATTTGAGAGGCTATGGGAACTGTAGGAGGGCATACATCACTGAAGGTGGGTCTCGTGGTATCTTGTCCAGGTCACCCACTACACTATTTCTCTTTCTCTCTCTCTCTCTCTCTCTCTCTCTCTCTCTCTCTCTCTCTCTCTCTCTCTCTGCTTCCTGTCTGTCCATTATATGAGACTCCTCTGCCACACACTCTTGCCATAATGCTATTCAGCCTTGCTATGGTCCAGAATTAGTAGAGACAAGTTCTGTGATCTGAAACCACCAAAACCAGAAGCCAAAATCAGTCCTCCTTAAGTCATTCATGTTGGGTCTTTTGTCTCTTGTTTGTTTTTTTTTTTTGTTTTTGTTTTTGTTTTTGTTTTTCGAGACAGGGTTTCTCTGTATAGCTCTGGCTGTCCTGGAACTCACTCTGTAGACCAGGCTGGCCTCGAACTCAGAAATCCGCCTGCCTCTGCCTCCCAAGTGCTGGGATTAAAGGCGTGCGCCACCACCACCCGGCGGGTCTTTTGTCTCTTAAAGAAAAAAAAAATAGTTATATAACCAGAGAGTTGATGGCTACACACGCGGTGAACATACTACTACATGCCCTTGAGCTGTATGCACTTTAAGTTGGCTCACTAAGTAACCCATGTTGTCACCACATGCACAACAAAGAGTTCAGAAGCAAAAAAGTTAACGGTTAGGTCAAAAGGGGATGTGCCCTCCATAGTTGTCAAAACCATGCACAGGTACATGCAAGGAGGTCCTCTGGTCAGGAGACAAAGCTATGATGAGTGGGATCAGAGGCTGTACATGGGTCACAGCAACAGCTGTGACTTCAGGTCTAACTTGTGCATTCCCGTGGAAGAGCAAGGCTCAGACTGAGGCTGGCACAGGAAAGAGGGACTTACTCGTGATCCCAGGTATAGAACACACAACCCCACCCATAGCGGCCTTCTCCTGGAAGGTTGTACTGGCTTACCTATGCCCTGGCAGGCCATTTTCATATGCTGCCATGCTGGCTTGATTCTACTCCATCAGCATTTGTGTCTGTGGTGCTGGGGAGTGACCCAAGCCATGGCCTTGTTCACTGGAGACAATCCCTCTCACACTGAGCTACACCCCAGCAAACATCCGTTTTGTATGGAACCATCTAAAGATGACAGCTTTAGGTCACACACATCATCTTCAGTTCCTGCACGTGCATTCGCCAGAACAATGCTCTCCAGCTCACACCTGACCAAAGTACCCATGATTCCATCGGCCTCCTGCCCAGGCTCTGATGCACATTTCATAGGTTTGGGTGGTTTGATAGTTTCTTGGTTTTACTTGGGTCCTCTAGTTTCCTTCTTTGCTTGTAAATGTGGGGTTTTCCTGGAACTGTCCCTGCTGGGAGTTTGCTCCTTGGAATGGTCTACCCACCTCCCAAGGCTGTGTCTTGTAGATTGGCCCACACCTTTGCACTTGCTTGCTCACTTCATCTGTCAGTCAGCCCCAACTCTGTCCCTGAGAGTCACATGACCGGAAAGGTAGCCCTGAAAACATTACAACAGGAGTTGGGGTCTTTTCCTTTAAATATGGAATTACTTATGTGAATGTATTTGTTTTAAATTGGTTCATAATAATTATAAAAATTCATAAGATCAGGAGTAATATTTCAATATGTGTATATATTAGGGTTTTTTATTAATTCTTTTTTTAAAATGTCTTATTTGAATCTCATTTTGGAAAACTTTGAATGTAAAACACCTCCTTCCCCACAGGCCCATGTGTTTGAGCATGTGGTCCCCAATTGGTGGCACTATTTGGGGATGTTGGGTAGCTTTTAAGAGCTAGGATTTGGCTGGGCAACCTGGGTCCCTTGGGGTGGACTGGGCACAGCCAGGGACTGGATCTGACCTAGTTCTCTCTGTTTCCTGACCCAGCCACCCTGTGAGCAGCCCCATCATACACTCCTCCTCCCTCCTCACTGCCTTCCACTGGGGGTGAACAGAAGCCTAGGAATTGTGAATCAGCACACGTTCTACTACTGCACGGTGCAGAGGTAGCGTGTCTGATTCCTGATGTGAAGTCATACTTCCCGAAAGTTGCCTGGAGTTTGTGACAGTAGAGAAAGCTGTTCCTATGTGTTTACCACTGGCTAGCCATCTTTAGAAACATGAGTAAAGCTGACAGCTTCTTTGCCATTTTAAAGTGGTGTGTGTGTGTGTGTGTGTGTGTGTGTGTGTGTGCATCCAATTATTTGCAGTGCCCATGGATGTCAGAGGAGGACGTGGGATCCCTAGAGCTGGAGTGTCAGGAAGCTGTAAGCTACAGAACTCAGGTGCCTTGGAAGAACAGCAAGCACTCAGCCACCGAGACATCTCTTCTGTCCTTTATTTTCGATTTAGTTTGTCCTTAGACTATTTTCGGCCATGGATATATAGGCAGGGTACCCCCTCCCCCCGAAGATTATTTAAATACGGTTTATTTTTTTCCTTCTTGCTTTGTGACCAGGCTCACTAGTAATTTATAATTTCGTCTATGCATTCCTGTTAGTGCATAACTTGGCATTTTCCTCTTTCCTAATTTTCATTTGATTTGATTAATTTTTTTGAACATGTAAATCATGTACAAATTATGTACGAATGATTCAGAACACAAAACTGTATTAAAAATCCTGCCTAAAGAAGTTTTATTCCCATGGTGGTGTTTCCTATCCTCGCCCCCACCACCGCTGTGTACTGGTTCATTCTCTCTGTATTCCTTTAGACACGTGTGACTTACAGGCATGAATATGCATATATGTGTGTAAACATAAGCCAGTTCCCACCTCTTTCTCATAGAAGTTATGTTAAGGATGTGGTTGGGGCCTGAAGTCTCAGAAGGGAAAACAGGGTTTGGTTTTGATGTTTTAAAAATATTTTTAAAGTGTTTTGTAAATTATGTGTATCTGTGTGTCTGTGTGAGCTTGGGCACACCAGGGCAAGTGCACACAGAGGTCAGAAACAGAAGACCCTGGAGCTGGAGTACATGTGTTCTTAACCGCCAAGCCATTTCTCTGGATCCTGTTTTTACTTTTTTTGAGACAGGGTAACCTAGGCTAGCCCAAGCTAGCCTCACACTCTGACTACAGTTTAGGATGACTTTGTCTTGGTCTTCCTTCTTCTACCCCTGGGGTGCTGGGATTATAGCCACATGCCACCACATCCAACTTGAGGAGCAGTTTTCATTTTTAAATGTAAAGATTTAAAAATGAGTGTCTGGCCATGCGTGCATTTGTGTGGATGAAGGTCGCCTGCCACACGGAACAAACGTGGAGGTCAGAGGGCGGCGTCATGTCAAAGGACCTTCTGAGCTGCCAGTCCTCACACTTCTCTGCTCATACAAAATGTTACATTCTAAATTTAAAAAAAAAAAAAAGGCACAAAATATAGGAAACAAAGTAGCGGAACCCTTTAACCCAGAAGTCCCAGAAGCTACAAAGTAAAACCAGAGGTGACTTCATGGGAGTGGGAGAGAACTCTATGACAAATGACAAGAATCAGTAAAATCCATGTGCCTGACGTGTGACCATGGTTGCTGTATTTAAAGAACTCCAGGCACAATCAGTGGAAAATCGATTAGGGCTGGGAGAGGGTGAGCCGCGGAAAGCGCTTGCTGGGCCACCGTGAGGATCTGAGTTCGGAGCCCAGAACCAGAGTAAAAGCAGACACGGCATCGTGCATGCCTGACTGCAGCATGCTTGCAGTGAGACAAGAGGCAGAAACAGGGAATTCTCTAGAGTTTACAGGTCAGTTACCTGGCTCAAACAAGGTGGAAGGCAAGGACGACACCTGAGCTTGCTTTCTGACTTCTATATGTAACACAACGCCACAGGTGCACAAATATGCACGTGCGCACACACACTCACACACACACACACCAGTTGTCTCATACACATATCATACAGACATATACGTATCACGCACACATAATAATACACATGCATACACACATGATACACACATAACAATGTTTTTAAAAACCCTCAACTGTTTGTAAATTCCTCAAAACAACGTAAACATATGCTCTCAGGAGCCCCAGTTCCTCCGCTTCCAGATGTTTATCTAAGAGAAGTCAGAAGACACATCCACACAGAGACACGCTCAGGACTCACAACAGCCATGTTTCCAAGAGCACCAAAGGAGAGAACCAGTCTGCCCACCAGTAAGGGATCCAACAGAGGCACAAACCATGGACAACTAGTGGGTGGTTCAACTGTCGGGCAGCTCCAGGGCTACGCCCTTATAACCACCTTTGCAGGCGCTGAAGCTGCTCATCCAGCTGGTACAGCATTGGCCCAGAACCTAGGCATGTCCCTGACACACCTCTAGATGATTAGAACATATCATACAGTGTCAACACAGGCCAGTGGTTGTCACATCATGTCACTTAGGAAACAATAACAACCCATGTCTGCAAGTGTTTCATATAGTTTTTGAATAATTTCAATCTGCAAGGCCAACGATAAACTCACATGAGAGACTACTGTCCAATGGACCCAGGAAACCAGCTGCAGCATGGGAGCAAGGCAGGGTCTCAGAATGACACACTGGACAAAAGACGGTGACATAAAAGAACGGATCTGTGTGATCCCATTAAAGGAAGACCAGGAAGAAATGTCTAATCTCTGAACGATGGTGCTGGCTGGAAGTGGGCCCAAGGGAAGCCTCAGGAGTAATGAAGATGTTTCATGTCTTCATTTGGGGGATGGGCTTCCACATTTATCAAGACTCTTCAAACTCTACAGTGATGATCTCCATTTTCGTGTGATGTGAGTCACCTCCATTAAAATGATAATAGATTAAATAAAATGTCTGTACGGAGTACCCGATCAGCAAGAAAGGAATAATAAATGTCACGGAAAATGGGCAGAGACTACGAAGGGGCAGCCGTGGCTGGTGAAACGCAGCTGTCTTTCAACAATGAAGAACGACATTTGCCTTCACACGTCAGCTGGGAAATGCAGGTAAGAACATTCTCCCCAGCCAGCTAGCCAAGGTGAAGATTAATGGTACCAGATATTGGTGTGAAATCAAGGAAGCGACGATTTGCTTGCACTGTAAACTGGTAGAGGTGGCGATAGCTGTTAAAGCTTAAAGGTGTGTGACCTCTAACCCAGCACTATGACATCTGGAAACACATGGGAAAGGGTCATTTTAAACCACGGGATTCCCGCGCTAGAAAACAAACCGTGTCGATTTGTCCCGATGCAAGCAGCATGCAGTTAGGTCAACAAGAACAACACTGGACAATAGGTAATTTAGTGCAATCTCATGAACACACACACACACACACACACAGAGACACGCACACACAAATCTGAGTGCATTTACACACACCTGTAAATATTCAGACAGGGGAAGGAAAATGTACTTCAAATGTTGCTATGGTTACTTCTAGGGAGGGGAGTTCAGACATTTGGTAAAGGAAGGACTTAGATTTGTTTCTGTTGCGTAGCACACTCTCTATGCTTTCCAACGTTTATATTCTTGTGTTCTTGGTGTGTGTGTGTGTGCACGTGCGCGCATGTGCGTGAGCGCACAGATGCGTATACGCACAGACACATGCATATGGAGGCCAAAGGCTAGCAGCTGGGTTAGCCTGCCACTCTCCACTTTGTTTTTTGAGGCAAGGTCTCTCACTAAGCCAGGAGCTCACTGATTCAGCCAAACTAGCTGGCCAGCAAGCCCCAGGGTTCTCCTGTCTCCGCTTCCTCCGCACCCCTCCTTCCCCCCAGATTTTTTACATGAGTTCTGGGGATCAGATTTCTGTCTTTGTGCTCTCACAGGGTGAGCACTTTACTGAGTGAGCCATCTCACCAGCCTGTTCTTGGTGTGATTTTTCTAAAGTTTTTTGACGAAGTCTCTGCTGCCGGTTCAACGTATGTTAAGGAGTCATTGTCCCAAGGGCTTGCTTAGTACCAGGCCGACAGGCAGTCCGCTCTGGTCTCACAGTGATCACCAGACACTGACCATCCCACACCTGGTCCCTAAGAGCACACATGGCTGTCAGGTGTGGGTGCTGGCCTGCGTTCTCATTGGTAGTGGCGGCAGGTGTTGTTCAACCTCAGCTTTAGTCACATGGGGTCTTGTTCAGAACTCAGGAACCAGTTGTCTTCTGAAGGTCAGGAGTGCTGGGATTTTGATAGGTGTGACTGTGACCAATCTGTGTATTACATGACACCTCCAGCAAGGCTGCGGCGACAACCCACGTGATCATGCACATAGTATTTCTGCAGCCGCACACGCAGTACTCCTGAATCAAAGGCTCTTTGACTCTTGGAGCTCTAGACTCAGAAACGGCGGATAAGGCAAGGTCTCTTAGAAAGCCTGATCCTGTGAAAACCCTGTCAGGTGACAGCATGGCTTTCTAATTCATTCTGCCCTGCAGCAGGTGAGCGCCCAGCGAGCAGGACCTTCCTTAAAAGAACCCAGTGTCAGAGACTGAGCCTTACAGGCACCAGTTTTCCATCTTTATGGAGCATGAAGCCTAAGGGCTGGCAGGACGGCTCAGTGGGTGAAGGCGTTTGCTGCCAAGTCTGATGACCTGAGTTGAATTCCAGAACCTAAACAGTGAAAGGAGAGAACCAACTCCTGTAAGTTGTCCTCTGACCTCCACACACTCACCATGGCAAGTGCATGGCCCACCGCCTACCCACCGCCCCCCCCCCCACAATGTGTTGTTGTTGTTGCTGTTTTTGCTGCTGCTGCTGCTTTTAGAAGCCTGCTTCTTCTGTTGCTGGCATTTGTTTGTTTCCAGTTTTAGCCCACTTTAAAGAAAGGTCGCAGGGACAGAGTACTTCACCCTAGTGACACACCCACACACACCACTGATGACGCATCAGGGGAAGGGCAGCGGCAGTGAGCATGAGAAGTCTAATTCTACACCTGAACCTCAATTCCAGAGCAGCAAGTGCTATGGGACAAAATTTCCTACCACAATTCTGTGAACCTAGGGTTTGAATTCCCACCAGCCCCGGGGACAAGGCAAGCCATCCAGGTTGGTGGCGCCCCCTGGTGGCTGGGAGAAGCAGCTACGTGTGCTATCTACAAGTAAGTCTCAAAAATGTCCCCTAGAAGGGAAACAAACTGCCACCAGTTGAAAGCCATTGAGATCCTCAAAAAACTTGCGGATAACAATGTTGCAGCCATATATAGAACAATTATGACTCAAATGAATAAAAAAACAAAGATGGAATAGAAAGAATACCAAAAGTTATAGCCAGAAGCTTGTTTAAATTCAAGGTTTCTGGAAATGAAAAATATAATCAGTGAACTGTAGACATGGATAAAGAAGGAATTAACGAGTTAGAAGGCAGCTTTGAAGAAATCACATCTAATGCATCAGGAAAGCTAAAACTAAACATAAAAAATGCAATAGATTAAATAGTGTTCAAGACGCTATGGTAGACTGTGTCCAAAATGACCACCTTGGGGGCAGGAGCTCAAGGAGAAGAATAAGTAGAACAGGATGGGTGGTGTTTGAAGGGTAATGCCAGAGAGACACTCTTGGATTCTCACAGCAGGGAGTATTATGGGTGCCAGGTGGCACAGAGGTGCCACTTGCTGTGAGTTGGATGTAGAAGAGCAAAGGAGTGAGCCTGTGGGGCTGAGAACTGAGAGTGAGTGCCCATCTAACCCATGGGTCCCTGTAAGGGCTGTCCTGGATAACACCAGGGACCATAGAGTCCCAAAAGGCTCTTCATCGTGGGGGCAGCTGACTGGAGCGTGGCTTTGGAGGACAGGCTCTCCCAATGCTGGGGCAAGCGAGCCAAATGCTGGGGCATGAGGCCTGTGATCCACAGAGCAGTCAGATGGGCTCTCTGGGGGTAGATTTAGGAAGATGAGGGGAACAAGACAGTTCCAAACAGGGAGAAGGATGGAAGGAAAATAGATGGGCAACCCTGAGCATTGTGTACCAAGGACCAAAGATAGCTCTGTCGGACCAGATGAGGGACATTCAAGGGAGCTGTCACAGCCTGTTGAGCAGACAGGTGCCAGGAAGATCCCTTGAGAAATAAGCTGGCATGCTGGGATTTGAAACGGTGCTAGCCTTTGACAAACTACAACCTGCAGGCCACAGCTGGTTTACTGCTGTTTTTGTAAATAAAGCTTTATCGGAACACAGCCCTGCTCATCCACACAGCTTAGTCACAGACTCCTGAAGTGTCAACGAGCTGAATGAACGATACACAGCTGGGAAAATAAATTTGAGGGCTGCAAAAGTTCAACCCAAGTGAGAAGCTTCAGGGAGCACACAACCACCAGAGACAGATTCAAAGAGGGATGTATGATGAGTCTGAGGTGTGGCAGACAGCACACAGCTGTGTCGCATTGCACCACCTCATGGAAGCTTCAGCGAGCGTGGAACGCACTCACCTTACACTGCATATGTGCCTCACCACGCAGCTTTAAGGAGATGCTGCAGCTTTGGGGCTGGTATGTGTCCCAAACAGCCGTGTTTCTACTGTGTTACAACGTTTTCTGCTCTCCCAGAAGTGCAGTTGTTTAATGACAGAAAATGAAGACTTTTGATATTTTCCCACCTCGAAAGCTTGGCATGTAAAGTATCAGATTCGTGTATCTTCGGATTGGATGATGTTCGAATGTTTGATTTTTCAAATTGCTCTTGGAGTCGCTGACTCCAGTTACACTCTTAAGAAAATGGTTAAGTAAATTTTGACTTGGGCGAGTTCAGAAACTTCCACGTTTCTGAAACAGCCTTGAACATGTTTCTGCTGGTTTTTTTTTTTTTTTAAACTCTGGAGTTATACAGAGTGGCCTCCTTATTGGTGATTCTAAAATCAAAATATTGATCACCTCTGAAACACAGTGAAGATGGTCCGCATCCTGCATACCAAACACCCAGCCAGGGTTTGGCTGTTTGTAAGAATGAACAAGTATGTCCTCTCAGTAGAAAGCTTTGTTTTTCCTTTAATAGTCAACTTAACTTAGCAGAAGAGTTGTTTTAAAGCCAATCTCCTCATTGACATATTATCAGTAAACATTTAATTTTTATGCCTATGTTATAGACCCATGTATGTGGAGGGCCCACAAAACTTGCTTGGTAAGAAAAGGGGTTCGAAGCAGAAAATAATTTAAGAAGATCTAGTTGATACCTGTTGTTGATGCTCTTTATGCCTCACTGTGAGGAAATTAAAACAGTTTCCAGAGAAGCCTCATGTCCCATGAAACCTGTGACATGTGTGTCCTCCAACCCACGAAGTCCTGGGCAGAGACAGATCACCAGTGAAGACTCTCAGCCAGCACCCAAGGAAGGAGGGAAAGCTGTGGGAGCTAAAAAATGTGAAAAGGAGTGGACACCCCTGGCTGGGGCAAGTTCTTGGTGCATCTTGTCTGCGAAGGTATATCTTAGCTGTCAAATTGACTGAATCTGAGATCAGCTAAGAGACACACCTCTAGACAGGTCACCTTTGGAAAATTAACATTCTGGGGATAGCCTCCAAAAAGCCAGCAGCATTGTCTTAGTAGACAATTGTCTAGAATTTTACTGCTGTGAACAGACACTAATACCAAGGCACCTCTTATAAGGACAACATTTAATTGAGGCTGGCTCACAGGTTCAGAGGTTCAGTCCATTATCATCAAGGCAGAAGCATGGCAGCATCCAGGCAGGCATGGTGTAGGAGCTGAGAGTTCTACCTCTTGTTCCAAAGGCAAACAGGGAGAAGACTGACTTCCAGGCAGCTAGGACGGGGGTCTTAAAGCCTATGCCCACAGTGACACACCGACTCCAACAAGGCCACAACTCCTAATAGTGTCACTCCCCAGGCCATGCATATTCAAACCACCACAAGCATCTTCCTGTGGTGTGTCCTAGGGGAGGACATAGTTGATTTTGCCTGACCCTCTTCACTGCCTGCTAGGAAATGCATCTACTTTACTGCTGCTGTACACCCTTTGCTAATGTGTCAAGCCAGCTTCTTGGCCCTTCCACCATGAACTAGAACAAATGGTTCTCCAGCAATCTTCCAGGGCTTTAGTCCTACGCTGGGACTCCTGAGGCATCCATCTTTGAGGACTGGGCAGCTCCCAGGCTCTCACCTTTTCTGGTATACAGACAGCCACTATTGGGCTACCCAACCTCTGTTGTGTAAGCCAATCTAATAAGCCCCTTGTAATTCACATTCCTTCCACTGGGTTTGTTCCTCCTGAGAATGCCAACGCACATCCCTTTACCCAAGTGACCACCATTCATTCTCATAGCCAGGAAGCTGGGACTAGGTCCGTCTTAGAAATAGGGAAAACTGGTCCAGAGAGGTTGGCTTCCTCAAGGTTGCTCAGTTCTTCAGGGGAGAGATGAGATCTCATTTCAAGTCAGGCAGACTCCAAAATCACTGTTCTTATCTCTACCATTCGATTCTCAATTAGGAGGGGACAGCCCCAAGCCAGTGAGCTGGCTACTGTGTCACAGCAGGTCCTGGCCCTGTGACACAAGGAGAAGGTAACTGTTTTAGATCCCTGATAGTTGGTCCAGGGCCAATGCTGCTCTGAAGGCCCTGCTTCTGACCCAGGACTCCTTCATCCTTTCCTCCCAATGGTTTTACCCTATCCCCTCCTTTGTGTCTCCAGACCCATGGGCTCTGCCAAGAATACTATCATGCCATCACCCTGCAGCCTCGTACCCCACCAGGCGCTCAAGGCGGTTGGGCGATACCATCTTCATATCTGTGATAAAAGCATAGGAGCTGGCAGCCCACGGGGTGCCACCCACGCCACAAGAGATGACCCAGTTGATCTTCAGTGACATTGCAGCACACTATCTTGCTCTGGCTGGCCTCAGCAGCACCCCAGGCCCCAGCATGGCTTCTTTCCACTCCCAGCCAGGTTCCTGGGCCACATTTGACTCATCAGGGTTCTCTTATGACAGCTGTCATGACAACTTCACCCAGGGAACCCAAACTGCTCAGCTTTTTAGGCACTTCTCCTTGCAGCTCCCTGGAGGCCCAGTCTGTCTATGAGGGACTGTGAGCAGCCACCTCTGGGCTGAGACACCCAGAGGAAGAGGTCAGGAAAAGGTGACTTCTGCCTGTGGCCTGGGCTCTCCACCGGGAGGGACATGGTGTGAATCTACCCAGCAGCTCCCACAGAAGGAACTTTTCCTCACCGTTCCCTACCCATCTGAAGTCCCACCACAGAGGCTCAGCCTACACTGTTCCTGACAACAGTGTGTCAATGCAGGCAGGGCCCTCTCCCGGGAGAGGAGGAGGAGGCCTGCGACCCTAAGGCCTGTAGTCTACAACAGGGATTACAACATTGTCCTGTTCTTCTGCCTCAAGAAATATCCACCCCCACAGAACACACAGAGCTCTGGGGCCAGCTGCCCTGAAGCTGAGGGGAAAGAGGAATGGGGGACACTTGCCAGTGCTGTTCCCAGCCTGCTGGTACCTGTCACAGCCCCTCTTGGTGTGGCCACAATGTTTGCTGTCCTGGGAACATGGAGGGAGAAGAATCTAGAGGGAACAAGCCAAGTATGATTTTGTGAGTATCTGCCATGTGTTGAGCGGATGGAGGACATTGAAGAAGTTGCGGTGCTGGGTCTTTGTGAATCCCATGGGTAACGTGGGATTAAACATAATCAACCATTCCATGTAGTGTGTGTGTGTGTGTGTGTGTGTGTGTGTGTGTGTGTGTGTGTTGGGATGGAGGCCAGAGGACATCAGGTCTTCTGCTATATTATGGTTTTCTAGTTTAGTTTCTCCAGACTGAGCTTAAAGCTAAGGTAGCAGCCAGTAGGCTCCAGCCATCCCCCTGTCTCTGCCTCCTGCAGTGCTGGAGTGTTAGGTCTGCATGGGGGAGGGGAGGTGCACTTAGGTTCAGGGGATTTGAACTCAAGTCCTATGCTCGCTCAGCATGGGCTCTCCTGAGCCATCGCCCCAGGCCTCCTTATAAGGACTGAAGGAGGTCATTTCTATATAGCACTGGAATAATTAATGCCTGACACGCCAGGATTGAAATCGGATGACTAGATTATGTTTTTTTAAAATGATTATACTCTTTTATTTGTGGGAAAATTGAAGTTCTAGGGGGGACAGTGAGCTGCCCAAGGTCACGGTTCAAAAATGATGACAGGATTCACAGTTCTAACAGATGGATAATGCTCCTATTCCAAGAGTTCACAAGGATTAGATAGAAAAAAAACCCTTGGGTGTCCTTGAGCTGGAGGAAGGGAAGGAAGGAGGGAGGGAGAGAGAGAAGGAAGGGAGGAAGGGAGAGAGAATTGCTTTAGGCCAGAAGAGAAGCCCATTCTTTGAAGATCAGCAACTCCAGCAAATGAAGGAATAAACCAGACCCCCTCCTAGCTCTTCCTGGGCTCAGAGCCAGAGGGTCACCAAAGAACCCTGACAGGAGGTAATACAAAGGCCATTATTCACCCCAGGACAGACTCATGACCAGAGATGGTGGCACCTAAATGGTAATGTGCCTTAGGTAGCTGCCTCCTTCAAAAGTCAACCTCCAACACAAAGTAGGCCCAGCCTCTGGAACTCGGAGGAAATTCCCAGCTTCCCAGGGACTCACTTGTCAGCTGCCCTTGTTCCTTGGCCATTCTGAAGGTTCAGGTCAGGCATGTAGAGGAAGAAGACCACAGGGTTCCAGGCTCTGAAGGGTAGCCCTGTCACCAGTGCAGGGCAGCTGGGGTAAGAATGTCCCTGGGACCTCTCTGCTTAGCACTGCACTCTCAGACTCCAGTCCAAGTCTGACTCCAGTTCTCAGATAAACAGTCACCATGACACAGACTTCTACGGAGCATCCCTCAGTGCCCTAGTGCCTAATCAAGAAATATGGAAACTGAACATGTCCAAAGAGGATCGCTCTGGACGTCTCCATGTGTGCAGAAGCCGTCAGCAACTGGGATCCGCAGCTTTCAAATACATGGGGCCTGAGCCTCTGATTCTGCAGTTGTTTTATAAATAAAATTTTCATGTGGGGTGTGTTGTGTGTGTGTGTGTGTGTGTGTGTGTGTGTGTGTGTGTGCAAGGCATGGGGTGGTGGTGGTGGTGGTGATGGTGTGTATATGTGTGCAAGGCATGGGGTGGTGGTGATAGTAGTGATGGTGTGTATATGTGTGCAAGGCATGGGGTGGTGGTAGTAATGATGTGTGTGTGTGTGTGTGTGTGTGTGTGTGTGTGTGTGTGTGTATGAGTGAGCCATCCCCTGGCCCTAATTTTATTTGTGAACTACTTTACAGAGAACAGAGCCTTCTTCTTGACCAGGTACTCTCTGCCTAATGATGTCACTGATGCAGCCTCAGGTTCAAAACTAGCTCAACACCGCAGAGAAGGAGAAGAGAAGAATGCAGAGACAGGATGAGAAATGGGGGCCCCTAGAACCCAGCACTTTCCTACCCAAATCTCCCTCCCTTCGGGGGTTCCTGAGTTCACCCACTATAGCCCCAGCAGGCTGGACTGTGACAAAAACCCATTTGGTTCCAAGGCCTGAGGCACATCAGACAGCATTGGGGGGAAGGGTAAGGTAAGCTCCCACTGCCTTCTAGAATCATCTTTGGATTCCATAATTGTTGGCTCTGAAAATGTCAGAGGCTCGGAGAAGCACAGAGGCAGCTGCTTGGAAGATAGGCAGGCAGCAATGAAGGGAGTCAGGGCCTTCATTACTCTAGGGACTGGAGCCCGCAGAAAGAGACAGTTTAATGAAAAGGTGCTGTCAGAAACTAATCATGTGGAGAGCAGCTCATGCAGGGCGGCTTTCTATCTGTCCCCTCCCTTCCCACTCAGTCAGGAGCTCCTGTCCAGCCCTGCATTTTCTGTGACCAGGGGGCTCGAGGATCAGCTCCCCTGGGCTGGGCTGCTAGGAGGCGCGCAGTGTGTGTGTGAGCCCTCTGCTGCACAGACTGCCTCCGGGACATCTCCGGCTGGCAGCCTGGTTTGTCCCTCCACACCGAATCTGTTCTTTTTGCTCAGTTTCACACTTCCTAGCAGGAGGGAGACCGTGATTCTGAGAAGGCAATGGACTCACGTGCACTTTTAATTTTAAAACTGTATTTTAAAATGTACGTATGTGTGTGTGTGTGTATGTATGTTTGGAAGGGTGGTGCTACCTGCATGTCATGGCACATGTTTGGAACTGAGAAGGCAACTTGAGGGGGTAGTTTCTCTCCTTTCCCCAGATGGGGAGAAGGTTAGAGCCAGGCAATGTGGCTTCAGAGCCAGCCTGCATACACTTCTAGTCTGACGTTCCTAAGCGCTCTGCAACCATGAAGGCAGGGCATTGTAGGCGCTCACCTATCTCCTGATCCCTTAGCTTCATCTTTAGGCCCTGAGGGTTACCCAGACTAGCTTACCCCAGACTCAGCTGGGATGCGTCTCTGCTGCCACTCTCCCTGCCTTTGATCAGGAACCACTCCCACCTGCAGGCTCAAACAGACTCCAATCCAGGAGCATCTCAGGGCAAAGCTGACCGCCCCCAGTGTGCGTGGGCACTCTACCATCCAGGGAGCCCAGCCAGAGCAAAGGCCTGGAAACTGTAGGATGCTGAGAGATCTGAAGCTGAGCTGAGCTGTGCTCCAAGGACAATGTTGGCCCCACAAGACAAAAAGGGGTACACAGAAGTACACTGACGTGGTGTCAGGCACTTCAAGGGGCCTGGCAGACATCATACGGTCTGAAGGGAGCCTCTTTTCCTGGGTCAGTCTGCCCACTGTCACTGGGAGGGAATGCTGTGTGCTTCATGTACCTGTCTTTCCCAGCCAGCTTGCCTGATGGATAGCTTTTCCCACTAGAGGAAATCTATGAAGCTCTAAAGGGCCCCTGAGCTGGAGACGATGAAGGACTCTGTCCTGAAAGTAATAGGTCCAGTCAACACAGAGGGGTGACGGATGGAGAGGCTGTGGCTCACTGTGCCTGTCAGGTTAGAAGCTACATCAGGAATTCAGATGGAGCAGCCAAGCTGGGTGGCTCTGATCACCCAGGGACTGTGTCCAGCTCTGGCTCTGATTCTAGACTTCCCATTAGCATGCTGGGTCAGCTCTGTTCGTCATCTCTCTGGACCCCAGAGCCTGACTTATGTGGAAGGAGAAAGAAAGTAACCATAGGCTCTGCTCTGAGTCAGAGGGAGGCGCTGTGCGAGCCACCTCAAACACTCCACCCTCAGTCTCCTGGGGCAGCCAGGACTCAGCCCTGTCACATAAAGGAGGAGGTGGTTGCCATGTCACATGCTACATGGTCGGACCACAGGAAAGCAGAGCGGCATCAGCAATGGCACTAATGAGCTGGAGAGATGTTGAAGTCAGCACACTGCTTGTCTTATAAGCACGAGGACCTGAATTCAATCCCCAGAACCCACGTGGCAATGCCTCAGCAGGTAGAAACATGTGACACATGAACCCAATAACCTAAGTTTGAAGCTGGAGTTGACAGAGGGTAGGGAGAACTGACTCTTGAAAAGCTGTCCTCTGACCCAAACAAATGACATGGTTCATATGCTCCTACACGCGCGCGCACACACACACACACACACGTGCATGCACTCTACTCCTATAAACTTTATTTAAAAAAATCTCAGTGGCATTCTTATTCCCATTTTGCATATAGGGAAACTGAGTCCTGGGTTCTGCAATGCCCATGCATGGTCAACTGCCCAGACATCTTTACTTTTCATGTCGTCACAGAACTGCCAGGGGTACTAGTGGTGCTGAAGCAGAAAGGGCTACATAGTTTCCAGAAGAAACAGAGTGACCTTTGCTTCTTCCCACTCAGAGGGGCCCCGCTATGGTAGGAAGATCACCATAGCTGGGTTTTGGCCTCATGATTATCAGGAGGAGGGATGACAAGATCACAGCTTTGATAGCTCCAGGCCTGCCATCTGCACCCCTGCACTGAAGAGCAGGTCAGTTGGTTGCTGTCCTATCTGTACAAAGATCTGGTAGCAGCAGAGCCCATGAGCTGGAAGGCCAAGAGTGGAGTAGGCTCCCTTTATGGTCTCCGTATTCTCATAGAGCTGGGATAAGGGGCTTCTTGGGTCCAGACAGCAGCTAGGAGGTATTCTGGACGGATGTATGGGCTTGGGGTTGGGGCTACATTATCATTAAGAGTGAGCTGGATACTGAGAAAGGTAACCAGACAGAAAATAAAGGGTTAGAGGTAAGAAGGATTGGGCAGGAGGTGGGGAGATGGCTGGGCTGGCAAAGTGCTTGCTTTGCAAGTATGGGGACCCGAGTTCCATACCTTGAACCCACATTTAAAAAGCTGGGCATAATTTCTTCTCTGGGTTGGAGGCAATTAGGCTAGCCTACTTGGATAGCCCCAGGTTAGTGAGGAAGCCTGCTTCAGAAAATAAGGTGGACTGTGCCTGAGAAACAACACCAGAGGTTTCCCCTGGCTTCCACAGGTACGAGAACACGCACACGCGCACACGCTCACAGGTGCATGCATACATACACACACACACACACACACACACACACACACACACACACGGTGCAGCAGAGGAATAGAGAAATAGACACACAGAGAGAAGCAAAGGGAGAGAGAGAGAGAGAGAGAGAGAGAGAGAGAGAGAGAGAGAGAGAGAATACTTGCCAGTGTGTTGAAAACCAGAGAAGAGATGGGGTCACTATTCCCACTGACACTCCTACATGAAGGTCAGGGGAATTTGTGACCCTCAGCCTCTGTGCATGCTGGAGAATGGCTTCCCTCTGATAAGGATGGTCATTTCTATCAGGGGACCATACAGGACAGAGCCAGCAAGACAAATGCCCACTAGCTTAGTATTACAGACTATCTACTACCCAGGCCCTCCCCGAGTGTTGTCAGGAGTCACTGCCTAGCAGCCTGTAGGACACAGGCAGAGGGGGTGGGCTGTATGCTCCTCTGAGCTACTGTTAGCTTAGGATTGACCACCTTAGATCCCAACAGAGATGAGATGAGCCAGTTGGGGCTGGTGGCCCTTCACATAAGCCCAGGGCCTTCTGCTCTAGGGGACAAGTCAAGGACAGTACCTAGTAAGGTAAAGAAGTCTCCCCCCACCCATACCCACTTTCATTTCCCTCCACCCCAGAGTTTCCCAGTCAGACAGGAGCCAAAGTGTTTGAGAACCTCCATCACCCAGTATTCCTTCCCACGAGTGTTTTGGTTATCTTCCCTGGGGTCTACCTGCTCCCAGCTGTCAGTCACAGCCTGGGGACACAAGTGTGTGTGCCCAACACCCTAACCCCCCACCCCTTCAGCTTCTGCTCACCCTGCACAGAAAGTGGAAGTCCCATGTGGTCTCTGGATGACCCTGTGCCGTCGCTCAGGATGTGGTAGGGAAAGGAGGGAACGTGGGAATTCATTGACTTGGGGGGAGAGGAAGAAGTTGTAGGGGAGCTGAGGATGGGGACAGGCAGTAAGGGTGGGAGAAGCAAAGATACATCGGGGACCCGGTGATCTGAGGGGTTGGTCTGGCGTGCGGCGTGTATGTCTCAGGGTACTAATAGGAAGGGCAGCAGAGGCTCTGTGTCTGATTCCTTACCCCTTGGTCCTTCAGTCAGGATTTTCAGGTTTAGGCCTGATGGTAACAGGCAACACAGAGGTACTTAGGTACCAGAGCAGCCTTCTGCTCTGGGGCCAGGGCTGGTGCGGAGCTGTCTCTACTGACTGACGGACATCTCTGCGTCTCCATCCATCCATCTCTCACCAAGGGCCACACAGTAGAGGGAAGGGAGCAAGCTTCAGGAACCTTGCATGTGACACTGGCTGACATCCACCACCCTTTCTGGTCAGGCTGGAGGGAAGCTGTCTGGCCTTTTGGGAAGTCTTCTCATGGGCATTGAAACAGTGGGGCAGGAAAACCATCCCCTGCCTACCTCCTCTGTCAGAACCCCAAGTCCACGGATGATTGTCTAGCATTAATACCAATAAAATGTACAATGAAATTGTGCTCTCTCAGCATCAGCGTGTGAAATCTTAGGCGTCCTGTGAGGATGTGTCTGCACATGTCCTGTGGAGAGGTGACACAAAGTGTGGGAGGGAGGAGATGGCTGAGGATTCAACCCAACCAGTGAGTTCAGGAAGAAAGTCGCATCTCATAAGAAACCAAGTTTAGGGAGTGGTTTGTCACCATAATGGGTTTGTTGGAGGCCCCAGGGCCAGAGTAGGGGCTTCAGAATCATGTCAGAAGTTCCAAGTTTCCCAAGAGGTTGGTCCTGAAATCGTATTCTTTCAGTGTTTACTCCTGGCCAGGGCATAGAGCTGGCTGTTGTGAGGTGCAAGGCTCAGTTCTCACCAGGGAACTCCCACACTGATTCAACACCTTTGCCTTCTACCTCCTTCCAGAACCTTCTCCTTCATTCTCCATGGACTCCGGGCTCCAGGGTCAGGCTGAATGAAGGAGGAAACTGAATTGAGAGGTCCACTTCTTTCACTAACTCGGTGTGGCCCCAGGTCAATTCCTTAACCTTCCTGGGCCTCAGCTCCCTTGTCTGTAAAAGGGAGTCCACCTTATGGTTTCACAAGGATGTGTGGCCGGGACGTGGCAACGCTCAGACAGTGCTGAGCACAGCAGTAACTGGTCTCCAGTAGGGCTCAACAAACTTTGGCTGCATTTATAAGCTGTTATAAAGTACTTGGCAGTGGCGTAGACACTCCACAAATAAGCACCACACAAGTGTAAATAATTATTAATTATTATGATGAGTAATCACGGTTATTGTCGATGATAAACGTGAGAAAAACTACCCAAACACCAGCTTCCCCACTCAATCTGTCTGTAGACAGACATCACTCCTCAACCACAGATATTCATTCTGGACCCAGAAAGGAAGCTAGTCACAGCAGACAGACAGGGGCAACTGTCCCTGGATCCTCCAAGCAGCCCTGCCTGGGTAGGTGGCACGCAACCAAACCCATCCCTTCGGCATATTCAGGTTGTTCATGGCGGTGGTTGTTCAGCATAGCTCTTTTGTCTCTGGGACGTTAAGTATTTTGGATACTACCTGAACAAGACCATCCCTTGGGGCCTGTGGTTTCCTTGTATAAGAAGGCCAACCTGAGTTCGGAGCAGCCTGAAAGCACCTTGGACCTGCCCCTAGAGCTCTGCTTCTGAGATGAGGATAGATGAGGAAGGGGAGACCTCTACTTAGCCTGCAACTCCTTTTGTGATATATATATATATAATTATTATTATTATTATTAATTTTGTGTGTGAATCCTTTTGCCTGCATGTTTGTGTGTCTACCATGTATATCCTGGTGCCTGTAGAGGTTAAAATGTGATACTCTGGAACCCGTTACAAATACAAATTGTGAGCTACCGTATGGGTGCTCGGAATCAAATCCAGGTCCTCTACAAGGACAGCAAGTTCTCTTAACTACTGAGCCATCCAGCTTCGTGTCTGCAACTCTTACCACCATCCAGAACATGGCCCACCAGCACCCAGTATTAAAATTGCTCACTTAAGTGGGGCAGTGGTGGTGCACACTTTTAATCCCAGCACTTGAGAGGGAAAGACAAGCGGATCTCTGAGTTTGGGGCCAGCCTGGTCTACAGAGTGAGTTCCAGGACAGTCAAGGCTACACGGAGAAACCCTGTCTTGAAAAACAAAGCAAACAAAAATGTGTTCACTGCGATCTAGATGGGTAGGTGGATGGATAAGTGGAAGGGACCATAGTCTCTATGTCTTTTTATTGTCCTGCATCTGAAGCTGTGGTCAGTAGGCCTACTGTTAGGTTCATCCAGTCCCAGGGCCAGGTACCAGACCAAAGTACATCTAGAGGGTCACCCCTTTGTCTAAGAGTTCATTGAAATTACCCTACCTCCTCAACCCAGGGCTGTTCTCCTAACCCTTCCTACAGTCTGTCTGTCCCGCCCCTGTCCCCAGAGAAAAGCTCTTACCACGTTCCCCTCACTCTCTCTGTTTCCTGTCTGCCATGGTCCTAGATGGCAAGACACCATGTGGTCGGCAAGCCTCTGCTCTGGAAATCAGGAGTGTCTAAGGAGTTGGTCCATGGTGGTCATCCTGTCTTCCAATCACGATACATGGGAAGTTATAAGGGCTGTATCTTAAGACAAGGAAGGGGGGAAAGGAAAGGAAAAGAAGGAAAGAGGGAGGGAGGGAGGGAGGGAGGGAGGGAGGAAGGGAGGGAGGGAGGGAGGGAAAGAAGGAGGGGGAAAGGGAGGGAGGGGGAGAAGAGAGGGAAGAAAGGAGTAAAGGGTGGGAAGAGAGGGAGGGAAGGAGGAAGGAGGGGGGAAAGAGGACAGAAGGGAGGAAGGAGGGGAAGGAGAGAGAAAGGGAAGAGAAAGAAGGAAGGAGGGAAGGGGAAGGAGAGGGAAGGGGAAGGAGGGAGAGAGGGAGGAAGGAGGGTAGGAGAGAGAGGGGAGAGGGAGGGGCAAAGGGAGGGGGAGAAGGAGGGAGGAATAAGGGAAGAGGGGAAGGTAGAGAGGGAAGGAGGGAGGGAGGGAGAGAAGGAGGGAGGGAGGATGGGGTATGGCATTGATGGGAAGGAGGGAAAGGTGAAGACAGCCCTTAAGTTTCCACGGGGAAACCATCACTGCCTCCTGCTTTGAAAGAGGCCTTTTCCTGGAATATTCTGGATGTGTTTATAAGAATGTTCCTTTATAGCTGACAATTAACACACTATCTGTGGGGACAGAATGGAGAATTCTGGCCTGACACTTACTGTTGTGGGATCAGGAACAGCTGACCTAACTTCTCTGTGACATCTCTCCTGTTGTCATGTAACATTGTGTGCACCCCCGTGCGTGCGTGCTTTCTTGCATGTGTGCATGCATGTGTGTCTGATGCTACAATGAGAAGGTGTGTGTCCATCGTGGATCTTGCACAGAACACTCGCTTCACTCGGTAAACAGTGAGCATCACGCCCTGCCTGTCCTGAGTCCTGAACCCTGAGTGTCACCTGCTGGATGTACTGTGCTGGTGGGTCATAATGTTCTTTCTCACGCAGAATCCCTATCTTGGTCTCTTGGTCTGTTTCCTAGGGAACCACTTAGTTGCTGTGTCTCCTCAGCCTAGTGCTCAGGGTTTAAGGTCAGGAGCAGATGCTTCTGCCCTTGTGAAAGCCCCAAAGGCCTGAGAGCCCCAGTACCGGCCTGGACTTTTGTAGCTTGGTGCTCTCGGATGGTGCTGACACTTCCCAATGAGGAGCTGTTCCCCCCTGCTGATCCTCACATGGGAAGGGGCTGACCTGCCACTGTGCCACTGGAATGGCCTTCCAGTCTCCTCATCTCCCCTGACACCATCACTCAAGGAAACACAGCTAATTTTAAAATGGCTGCTCTCGTGATGGACGAGATTAATGGATCTTGAAGAGCAGCCAGTGTACCAACTGCTCCTGCAGCCATGATGAAAGCTAATAATGTAGAAAATTCTGCCAATTCCTTTAATTCATGAATATTTAAGCCTGTGAAAAATCTGTCAGATTATATCATTTTTTCCTGGTGATTTTCCGCCTAAGTACATTCATGGCGGCCTGCCAGGTGCTCACGAAACTTCAGCGGGAGTACAATCATTCTTGTTGTTGGTAGCGTGGGTCTCCATCTCACCTTCTTTAGCTGGATTTATCCCCCGTCTCTGGGCAGGAATCAGGTCCACTGAGATTGTCACCGACAGCCTCGGCATTTGTATCTCGGCAGGCTTGGATTCCTCTCCTAACCTAAGGCTGGCAGAGCACTTCAAGATCATAGCTCATGGTTTTCAATTTGTGTTCTGTGCTATCCATAAAAGTAGGTGCCAGGGCCTCGGGCTCTCTGGGAGGTGTTTGGGCTGGAAAAGCAGGGTGGGTGGGGCTGTGGGATCGACACCTCATTCCATCAAATAGTCAGCTCTGGGCATCAAACAGTCTTCCCTAGAAAGACAGAGTACGTGTGTGCCCCTTGCCTGGAAACAGTGTCCCTCAAATCTCAAAATGACAACAGAAAGAGAATCCCTCAAGGGGAATTAATTTGCCCACGTCACGGGGACCTGAGCTGTGACCACGCCCAGTCCCGTTTGTCCCTGCCCCTGTCCCCGCCCCACACACCCACCTGCCTCACTCTCTAGCACATACATCGAGGAAGCCCAGTATGAGGCAAATGTCTGAGGCAAACAGGAAGTGAGGTTCAGATGGGCGCAAACTCCTAGCCACCAGGAAAGCTCTTTCAGGAACCCTACAAAGACTAGAGAGACAATGAGCCTGTTTAGCCACTTAAGAGGGAGGGGAGAAGAGGGGAGGGGAGGGGAGGGAAGGGGAGGGAAGGGAAGGGGAGGAGGAGTGGGGGACTGGAAGAAGGGAGGTTGGCCAATTTCGGAGATGATTATCATTCGGGGACTTGTTGGCTGGAGGAAGGAAGGAGCTGCTTTTTATAGGATCCAGTTCCACGTTCTCTCCGGTTATTCTCCAAAAGCAAACCGGCTCTTCAGTCAGCTGGCAGGAGAGCCAAGAGAACTGGGCAAGTGGGCAAGTTCTGGCGGACATGGCCCAGGTTCAAGGTTTGCTCCAGCTGGTCACGTCCTCACCAGGGCAGCGGGCCTGCCTGCCCACAACTCTATGCCAGGAGCCCAGGTCAGCTCTCATCTCTTAGGGGCCAGAGCCCATCCAAAATCAACAAGTCTTTTGTGCTCTTTCTTCGGAGGCTGTGTAATTACAGCAAACACGCATTGGCGGCACACAGCCATGCCGAGGCGATTGTTGAAGTATCTCAAATGCACTTGGCATTGGGTCTTGGAGAGCAACCCGAAGAACCGCAGCTCCAGTTGGCTCGCGCTGGCCAGAAAACAAGTGATTTCAGAAGTCGTGAGTGGCATGCTGGCCGGGCAAGGACGACATGGCACTGTTCAGCTATTTTCTTGATAATGGGTTGCATCTTGCCACCAAGCTACCCAGTGGATTCACAAGGCAGGGCCTTAAAAATAAATAGGACAGGCCCACCATACTGATACCCAGTAAACACAACAGACTGCCGACAAAATGGGCCCTGCTGCTTCTCTGGGTGGTTTCAGTTTTCCTCTTTTTTTTTTTTTTTTTTTTTTTTTTTTTTTTTTTTTTTTTTGTTCTTGTTTAAAAACTATAAAAGCATAAAAGCGAAACCATATACCATTCCCAAGTAGATCTGTTCCCACAGGCAGCCAGAGGAAGGGTGAGTGGGTGTTAGGTGAGACCCAGCCATATTGTCCCTCTGAGAATCTATGTTCTAGAGACTGGGCTCAAACAAGGTCCTGTGCAGGAAGTCCTCAGATCCAAGCAAGGACTCATGGAAAGGGTAACCAAGGGCTGGTGACCACTGTCTGTATGATGGGGGACCTAAATGCTAGCATAAGTGTGGCTTGCTGCAGGATTGGATAACTCTATGAGGGGACAGCTTGGTCTTGGGGCTGAATCTCTGCTCGTCTGATTCCAGTGCTCATCTTCCCAATATGGACCTTGTCCCATGCCTTGGCACTCTGTGAATGTGCTTTGAGTGCACCAAGCATGCCACTTGTGCATTGGGGGATGATGAGAGCTTATGTGGTCTTTGTTCCACCCACTAACATAACCAGAAAGAGCATTTAAGCTTGGGAACTAGACTGAGTGAACAACTGAATACGAATTGGGTCACTGGTCATCTCGTTAAACTGTGGTAATGCTTACAAGGAGGGATGAATGGCCATAGTAGAGGGGACTGGCCTGGCCTGGGAGAGGCCTGAGAGATCTGAGGGGTGGTAGAAACTAGTGGGCAGAGTGAACAATAGGCGTGATGGCTCCAGGGACAGTAAGGTGGCATGCTAGGAGCTGACAGGTTGGGAAGCCTATAGTACCCAATTGATGCAGTTATTTTGGTGGGCATTCTTGGGGGGGGGGGCTTAAAAGCCAAAGTCTGTTGGGGAGTGGTTAACCGCAATAAAAAAGAACTGGCCTTGTTGGGTGTTTTGTTTTGTTTTGTTTTGTTTTGTTTTGTTTTGTTTTGTTTTGAAACAGAGGTAGGTAGAGTCAGGTCTTGGTTGCTCTACGAACAAGCGGGTTGGAATTCCAATAGCCCTGAGTCAGGGGCTTCATAAGAAAACACACTGTTAAGGGCGGTCACCTCATGCTATGGCAAGGGTCCTTTGAGGGGCCTGTTGGTGACTTGGGTAGTCTCAGGATGCGGGGTGTGAGTTTATAGATCTAGAAATCCCACTCAGAGGGCGCAGAGTGACCAGGCTGTGACTACATAGCAGATGAACAACTTTTGGCTTCCACAGCTCAGTCTCTGGCCCTCTTCTCACCAGACTTCTGCTGCTCCAGGTATGTCCCGATATCTGGCCGGGGCCAGACTTAAGTGACCCTGAAAGCCACCCACTTCCCTCCCAACCTCACACTTGCAAGGCCTCCCTTTGAGTAGTCTTCCATGATCCCTTTAAGCCAGCACTAGAATTCTGCTTGGCCAGACCTTCTCTGGTCAGACAGTTGACCTTCTGTCTTCTCTTCTTCCTGCTGAGCTGGCCAAAGGGGCTCTGGATTTTTCTCCCATGACACAACCCCAGTCTTAGCTCTAATTTGAGGATGAACGAGTTAGTCCAAAGAGCAATATCCTACAGGGTGGACCTTCAAGCAGATAGAGGACACAGAGTTGGAAATGAGTCTCTACTCCCTTCTCCACAGTAAGACCATCTTGGGAAAGGCTATCATCTCCTTGCCACGAAGAAAACCTTCTCCACTCATTTTCTGCCTCTCCTTTCTCATCTTCCCTCTCCTATCTTCCCCTTCCCCATCATCTTCGATGGCAACTAGACCCGATACCTTCTGGCGTGGCGTTGAATGTCTAGAGTTAGGCTGCTCACTTGGTTCTTGGGCCACTGCCTGATCCTCCCCACCCCTGACAGGAAAGAGAAAACCCAGATTTGACTCTGCAGAGGTTAAGGAAGTTGCTGGAACCCTGTACTGTGATGGGCACCAGTACTTCAATACCGGCCCTCCTACCCCTTTGCTATGAAATGCCCTCAGGGAATGGCAGAGGTAGGATAGTATCCTGGGATCCCTGAGAGCTTCCAACCAGATGCTCCTCAGAGCATCACAGCCTGGTCTGATTTCTAATCCCTGTCTTGCAGCTGAGGCAAGGCAGGTCTAGCGGGAACTGAGTTACCTCTTGGGAATGAGAAGTTTAACTTCCTTCCTGTTTTGCATTCTGGGTTACCAAGAAGCAGGGAGGTTGGGGCTTGTTCACCAGTTCAGTCAGCCCACCAGACCACACTATCCTGCAGAGATCTGGCCCTCAGAAGCAAGCCTCTTTGCTCAGCACCACCTCTCAGCAGCCCTGTGAGCCAGAGTTAGAGATGGAACCAATCAGATCACAGTCAGCTCCCAAGGACAGCCAATAGCAGCCATGCTTGCTTCGCTCCTCAGGTTGCTAGGACCCCAGTATATCTGCAGGCATCCACTTGGGAAATCATTATCAGTGAGACTTTAATGACTCTGACTCTTCTCACAAGGTTTTCTGAATCTTTCTTGTCAGCTCCAGGCAGGAGCTTTCCCCCACAAACATCTGTCCCCTGTGCAGTCTCCTACACAGGCACACAACCCACGACACTGCCACCACTGAGAGCCACTCTCCTAATGCCTGGCCTGACAGCCCTCAACCTTCCCACATCCAGGACAAAATAATTTATAAGAGCACATGGTTAAGGACTGGCAAGTCAGATTAATGTCCCGGCAGGCACTAGCTGGGCAGCCGCCTTACCAAACATGCATCATGAAAACTTATGGCTCAGAAAACACTATGAATTGCACTAATTCATAAATATTTAATACCACCCCACTTCCAGTAGCCAGGGCTCCTGGGCAGAGGTTCAGGGCCTGTAGAAAGGAACCTGGGTTCTCCTCAGGAAACTCCATCTCTGTTCCTCTGCTTAGCACAGTGTCTTCCCATTCCTCAGAGGGCCAGAGGCAGTGCTCAAAATGGCTACCAGTCAACCCCTCAGCATCTAAAGAGAAAGAATCCAGGAGAGTGCCCCCAGTAAATCAACCCGAATCTTGGAGGCCCATTCCATAGCTAAGAGAATGGGGTACTAAGAACCAGCCTTCAGGGAAAGCACAGGCTAGTGAGTAAAACCCAGTTCTAGCATTTGCCTCACCCAAGATGATACCTGAGGGCTTAGATTGCTTAGCGGAAGCACCAGCTAAAGATGCAGGCATAAGAGCCCAAGGCAGGGGGAGTATCAGGCATCTCCTAGTGCCTAAGAAGGGTATGAAGCTAGCTGAATATAGCCCAACATGTTTGGGGTCAAGCAGGATCGAAAGGGGACAATGTCCACACTGATATTCCCCCCGACACACACACACACACACTCACACACTGTCCCTCTCTTCTTCCTTCTTTCCCTCCCTGTCTCTCCATTCTGAAGATGCAGCCATGTAGCCAATTTCCCCACCTTTCTGCAACTCTCTTGTCCGTAATTAACCATTCCCCACCCCCACAGAGTCCTCTGGATATCATTTCCCCAACTCCTTGGCCTCCTGGTTTCTGGAGTGTAGCCAGGGAAGTAGCCTCCACCTGGCAGGAGACAAGATGGAAAGCAGGAAAGAGGAAGATGTGTCCCAACAATCATCTCTATGCTAAGCCTTGCTTCTTCCCCAGGGGTCCTCAGTTACCAGGCTCCCTAAGGTTGTTCCCTCCCCTGTCCTTGAGGACAAGGCTGGGCACAGCTTCCAGCCTTGCTGGCCATCAGTTTTCTTTCCCTTCCTTCCACTTACCCTTGGTGAGAAGACTCACCTCTGCTTTGAGTGAGACTCTGCCTGGTCAGAACTTTCTTCTCCCCAAGGCCTCTTCTTGGCCGGCAGAGGCTAAGTGCAGGGTGGGAAACTAGGACTGACTTTGGGGATCAATCAGGTATAGCATCAAGTCCCACAACACAACTTAGGCTGAGCCCTTGAACTCCCCAAGCTTTGATTTCTTCACGTGGAAGATGTGGAAGGAAGTAGCTTCCTCCCGGGTTAAGAGAATGAAACATGAGACTTCCATTCACTTGGATCCGGCTTCGCTTCAGCACATAGCACATGGACGGACCGGAAGGAGTGGGTAAGGATGCTGAATGCTTAGAGGACAGAGAAGCCTGGCCCTCTCTAGGGAGCCTCACAATGGCAAGCGCAGGCCCTGTTGTCATGAAGCTTTCCCACTGTGGTCACAGCGCTCTCCCTCCCTGAACTTCAAAGCCACAAAATTAAAAAAAAAAAAAAAAAAAGACCAATGGTGATGCCCTCAGAGCCTGACTCAGCCCTGACTCCTCAGAGAGATTTTCCTGCACCGATTCTGTGCAGCCCCTGACCTGGCACAGGCAGCTCTCAGGAAAAAAGGAGGATGACTATGAAAAGGACACCTTATCTCCTCCAACCAGCAGCCCTTCTCCCCACTTCTGCTACATCCCATCCCCAGACACCTTAACATAGCACATCTGCTCTGTTGACACCAGCCTAGGGGCGTGCACAGCATCTCAAAGCCCCGAGTGTTCAGGATGCTATTGGCTGGCAGCCCAGATTGTCCAGTCCTGGCGGAGGTGACAGCAAATGACCCTCCCGCTTAGAATGTAACAGTGACCCTACCCTGGCTGCCACCACCTCTGCTTAGGGATCCTACACCATCCTCAGTATGCAGAAAACCCATTCTAGCTGTCCTGACTGTTTCCTAAGATCCAAACTAATATGACCTATTGGCGGTTTCTCATGTTCTACATTCATTCACTCAAATATAGACATTTTCAATCACAGACAGTCAGATAAGACAGAGAGACAGACAGAGGGGGAAGAGATTGAACTTACTATCTGTCAAGTGTTGTAACAGAAGAAGAATGAATCAAGGAGGCCTGAGGCCTGGTCAAAGGTTCTATCAATTTCTTACAAATTGTGATGACCAGTGGAGAGGTTTGTGGGGAAGGCCTATACAGTTACAGTCTACTGTGAGTTGATCCTTTTAACTACAGGATAACATATGTAGGTAGAGCATGAATGCCCTGGAAGCCCATTCAAAGACTGTAAACCAATCAGGAGGATGCAGAGACCACTAGAGAAAGGCTAACACTACATCAGTGGGACTTAGTACTTAACATGGAAGTTACTGGAGAAAGAAAGCTTCTTGATTCTCTCTTGAGTTTCTGGATTATGAGACCAGGGAGGTGGCATCGCAAAATCAGCGAGATTCAGAACGCTGGAGGTAGGACCAGCTTTGTGGACCAGAGTGAAGGTTACAGCTTTGGCTTTCAGTATCTGAGGTGACACTGAGATGTTACTCAGGTGTTAAACAGACACAGGGCTCAGACAGACATGGGGCCCAGAGGAGGTGAGTCACCACCTATGTCAAAGGGTTAGTTAAAGGCCAAGGTGCAAGTGAACTCTCCTGAGGAAATAGATTCACACTCTGATGAATTCCCAAAGGCCAGGGCCAAGTAAAAGAGGAAGACGAAGGAGCCAGGGAGGCAATAGGAAGGAAACGGGCAAGCCGTGTGTTCTAGAGCTCAGAGGACATTAAAGATAATGAGGTAGGCTCTCCTCACAAGATTGAGGAAGTTGGAGAACGAAGTACTCATGAAGCCAGTGACACAGAGATGCTTCAGCAAGAAGTGTTCTGGAAGACTAGGCAAGCTAAAAAAAATGTCCTCAGTCTGAGGAGATGGCCAAGTGAGTATTTGCTGTATAAACATGAGGGCCCAGGTTCAAGCTCGTAGTACCCACATAAAACATGAAGCGTGTTCACCCATTCTCATTTGTGAAGGGCAAAGACAGGAGGATGGTTGGCAACTTGCTAGTTGCCAGCAAAGCTCCAGGTTCAGTCAGAGACCTTGCCTCAGGAGACTAACACGGAACTGATAGAAGATACCCCTCAGCCCCTACATGAACGCATGGATGCATGTACCCACAAACACATATGGACACACACATCAAGTCATATAACAAAAAATATATATATACTCATCCCTCGCCTTTGCTAACACCCTGTGTGTTTCACCTCCCAGGTCCGTGGTAAACTGCAGTTCCTTGTCCCATTTGTTCTGAGATATATGACTCGTTGTGACGGCTGGGTTGTGAGCAGACTCTATGGAAGTCACTCACAATAAGATGAGCACGTAATTGCAGGCACTAAGCCTTCCAGAGCTCCCCCTTCTAGTAGAGTGACTGCCATCTCAGCCTCAGCCCTGGTGACCATGAGGAGCAAAGCCTCCTTATTATTTCTCGTGGACATTCTTCTCCAGTCTCCCAGCCCAGTCATCTGTCTACAGACACTCTCTATAGTAGCACACACAAACACAAATAAGCTTTACCCCAGAAAGAGGTAGGACCTCACATCTCAGAAAGGTTTGCGGAACACCTGCGAGTTGCACTCCTCTTCTGGGCGTCCCTGCACAACCTCAGCCGAGAGGGTACACAGACAGGGATGGACATGCACCAAGGAGGAGTGATGACAGGCAGAGCTAACAAGCTATGAAAGCAAGAGGCAGCAAGAAGAAAGAGCATTGACAAGCCTGACCGGAAGCCTGGCTGGAGATGTTTTTCCTCTGGCCATACGAGGAGTCACTGCTTGCTTGCTGACGGGCTTGCTATTGCCCCATCCCTTGATTCTGTCCATGTCATTTCTACTTATTGGCTCTAGGATGTTGGTCATGATACCGGTGCTGCCTCGACCTGTGGACAAGCTCTGCTTTTCTGCTTAAAATCACCCCATGGCCTCAAATTCTAAAGCAAAATCAGAATGTGTGACATACAAGCTCCTAGTTCCAATGCCCATAGGGGCATCACCAATGAACCACAGCACTCTTTCCTGTGAAGCCATATGCACCCCAGAACCCTGTGCCACCATCATTGTCACCATCATTGTCACCATCATTACCCTCATCATCATCATCATTGTCATTATCACTGTCACTATCATTGTCATCATCGTCACCACCATTGCCACCATCATTATCACCATCATCACCATCATTGTCATTATTGTCATTGTCACCATCATCTTAGACTTTTTTAGAAATTATTTTTAGGTGTATTTTATTTTACATGTATAAATGTTTGTCTGCATGTATGTATATGCACCTTGTCTGTGACTAGTGCCCCTGGAAGTCAGAAGCAGTCTTTGGATCCCCTGAAACTTGGGTTATGGATGGCTGTGGACCACCATGTGGGTGCTTGTCTTAGTGTCTAACTGCTGTGAAGAGACACCATGGCCATGGCAACTCTTGTAAAGGGAGATATTTGATTGGTGCTGGCTTACAGTTTCAGAGGTGTTGTCCATTATAGTCATGGTGAGAAGCGGGGCAGCATCCAGGAAGACATGATGCTGGAAGAAAAAGCTCAGAGTCCTACATCCTGCTCTGCAGGCATCAAGGAGAGACTGTGTGCCACAGGGAGTAGTTTGAGCATCTAAGACCTCAGAGCCCATCTCCACAGTAACATACTTTCTACAGAAGGCCACACCCACCCCAACAAGGCCACACGTCCTAAAAGTGCCACTCCCTATGACCAAGCATTCAAACAAATGAGTCTACAGGGGCCATTCCTATTCAAACCACCACAGGGTTGGAACTAAACCCAAGTCCTCGCCCAAGCACCAATTCATTGTAGTTACTTTCACAATCAAGTGTTTGCTTTAGTATCCTAAGTGTCTTCTCACCCAAGCTCCTGAGAGTGTGACAGTCACATTGACAGTCACAGTCATTCCCCAGATAGACCAAGTCCTCTGCACCCTCTGGCACCTGCTGCTCCCTCCACCCTATCCCTCTTCCCACTCAGATTCAAACCTTGTCATCCTTAGAGACATTGCCTAGACGTCCCACTCTATGGTTTCCCGTGCACCCTTGAGCCCAGTGCCTATCTATGGTGGATGTCATGCTGGATACCCATGAATGACCCAACAGAGATGGGATTTTTGTTCCCTGTGAGCAGAGACATATCTCTTCACACACACGCACCCACAGGCACACAGACACAGACACAGACACAGATAGGCAGATTCGCCTTCCTGTCTCTGGAGGGGAAGGGCCATCAGACACCCAGCAGACAGACTCTTCCCTCTGTGTGTGTTGCTCCAAGACTAGGCTGTGCCCCTGAAGCAGAAAGTGAGAAGAAACTGACCTTGTGGTTGGGAGGCCCTCAGGCCATGGCCACTGTGTGTCAGCTAAAAAGGAAGTGAAGCCCAGAGTCCCAAATAGAGAAAAAGGAAGCAACTTGGCCAAGCCTGCCCCCTCCCCTCAGCACAGCAGAGTGAATCCGGTTGTTTTTTTCCATTCTTTTTCTGCTGTGCTAACTGTGGGGGTGTAACATGAGCAAGCCAGAAAGTTCACCAGGGTAGTCCCAACACAGGTCACTGGCCTCTGTCTGATGAGTTCAACACGGCCTCACAGCTACTCCCCAACCCCTGGCATCCCTCTCCTGGCCTTTGCTTCCCTCTGCCAAGTCCAAGTCGAAACAGTCAGCCCCAGTACCCCACTAGAGACTTGGCCCAGCTAGCCCATCACCGGAGCATAGGGCACAGGCCAGAACCACAGCTTGCGACATGATTCACTTTGTCTGTGGACAGATTGATGCAACTCTGGGTGAGAAGTCGTTCTTCTGATGGGGAAAAAAAAAAGCCAGCTACAACCCAGTGAGAGGTGGGGCTGGGACTGTATGGGAGCTGCAGGGACACAGCTCCACAGTCTCCCCCACCCCCAACCTCCACCCCACAGGCTTGGGCTTCCAAGAGCAACCCTGCTGAGTATATAGCTAGAGCCAGAGAAGAGTGTCTATCTTCTACCTAGAGAGATACATTGGTTGAGGAAGATGGGGCTCTTGAGTGAAGGGCCCCAGCAGAATCCAGCTCTCTTCCTGGGCAGCCGCCGTGTGGCTGCACATGATTCTGTTTTTAAATTAGCACATAGGGCGTTAGAAACCAGTAGGATATCTTTTAACCAAGTGTGAGTCTCCTTCCCCTCCCCACCATGCTTGCAGTTCCTCTTCCTCCCTTGTGGCTGTCTCTGATCTCTTTCCCCTTTCAAGAGCCATGTGTCTTTACCCCCATCCTTTCTCATTACCTAATATTACTTCTCTAGGCCTTCTCTCTAGACTTTTAGATTTTACCCACACTCATGACTGTGCGTATGTTCACACATGAAGGAAAATGTGTTTTCTGTCTTAAGTTTGGGTCGCCTCATTTAACATCATACTTCCCAGATCCATCCATTTTTCCGAAAACTCTATGACGTCACTTTTCTTTACCACTGCATAATATTCCATCGTGTATATGTGCCAGATCACCATGATTCACTCATCTACTGATGGACGCATAGTCTGGTTCCATTTCCTTATCATGAACATAGCAATGGCGTGTACACGGCATGCACACGAGTGTGCAAATGTCTCTGTAGTAGGATATGGAGTGCTTTGGAGTTCCAGGAATGCTATAGCCGGGACATGTGGTGTTGTGGATAGCCCCGGCCTTATATTTTGATACTAATTCCCCTTTCCTGTGAAGGGCTGCAGAGGAGGTGTGAGTCATTACACAGGTGAGTTCTAGTGAACCTTCTGCCCATCTTAATTTGTAAAATAAAGGCTGGAGCCAGTGATTGGGCAGAAGAAGGGGAGGTGGAGAAATAAAGGTTGGTGGAAGAGAGCAGAGGGGAGGACTGGAGGAAGACAATGGAGGAGGAAGATGATGAAGGAGAGGATGAGTGGGAAGCAGGAGGTGGAAGGATAGACGCAGGGTCTGGAAAACCCTCAAGTTATAAGGGTCTCATAGCTGGGGAAGACAGTAGTGTAGGGGTATCTGCCCAATCTAGGCTTACAGAATATATTCATAATTATTGAGTTCTGTTTTCATTGACTGTTCCTATTAGAGATTTAAATATCCCCCACTACAATGTGGTAGTTTTATTTTTAATTTTTTTTTGAGGAAATTCCATACTGATTTGCACAACGGTTGTGCCAATTTGCACTCCCGCCAAGAGTAAAGAAGGGTCCTTCATTTCCTCTCCAACCTTTGTGGTCAGATGTCTTGATGATAGCCCTTCAGACTGAGGTGAGCAGATGTCTCAAAGTCGGGCCTTTTTCTTTCAAGATTTATTTACTTTTGTTTGTGTGAGTATTTTGCTGGCATGAATGTTTATGCACCACATGGGTGCAGTGCCTGTGGAGGCCAGAAGAGGGCGTTGGATCCCCTGAAACTGGAGCTATACTCCATTGTGAGCTGCTGTATGGGTGCTGGGAACTGAGCCCAGGTCTGCTACAAGAACACCAAGCACTCCTAAAGTAGTTTTAATTTGCATTTCCCTGATAATGAGAGATGTTGAACACTTTTAAAAACACTAATTGGCTATTTTACGCCGGTGTCTTGTAGGAGGCTAGACAACCCTGAGCTTATGCTGAGAGCTCTCTGAGTGCTCTTCTTGGATCTGAGCTGAGCACTATGGTGTCCTGGTACTCACTACCCTGCCCTTAAGATAGCTATGCCCACAGAGGTAGAATTCTCAGGGCCCAGCAGGCACCCAGGGAATACACTGAACTATACTAGAAACACCAGCAGCCCAAAAGCGTGTGTGCTGTGGCCAACTTAGGGGCACACCTGCACTGGTGTTCTTCATTCTCAACAGCTAGTTTTTATCTGCCTGTGGGCACTGAATCATCTCACTGGCTACATGACTCCAAGCTAGTGAAGCCCCTCTCTGAGCTACGCCCCCTCCTTCAAAGCCTGCACATACACCCACAGCTAGGTAAGAGACCAGATAATGTATCTCATGGCAATTCCTGTCATGTGTTCATCTCCAGTCTTCCTATCCCACTGCTGTTCCCACTATGAGGTAGTCTAACAAGGGCTGGGCTGCCCTACAGACGTTACCCTGCCTTCTGGCCATCCTGAGCTCCAGAAGCCTCAAAAGTCTCCATGGTATTCGGCATCTCCATTCCACTCATGAAGAAATCAAGGTACAGGAGGTCACCTGACCCACTAAGGACAGTCACAGAGGCAGACTTGGAACTAGGGCCCAAGCCTCTTCCAAAACCCAACCCAGAGTCTTTCTCAGAGTCTTTCTTCCACAAGCTTATCTGAAGTAAAGGGCTGGAGATGAACCTTCTAGAGGAGACAAAGGAACATGTGAAGACAGAGAAGAACCGGCCACTCTCTGGATCTGCAGGTCACAGAATCCACAGGAAAATATTCCACTGTCCCTCTTGCCCAGCCTGGAAGCTCCAGGATTGCAAAAAATCAGAGCTTAGCCACCGACGTGCAAGCCTGACCCCTAGTGGCCATAACCTCAAATTGCATGGCCGGCTAAGTGGGCTTGTGAGGTCGGGAGGATTGGCATTCATTTGGCCAGCACAGACCTCCGGATGGGGACCCGCTTCCCCACATTCTGGGTCATGTGACCTTGGAAACCTAGACAGCAGGGTCTCACTAATCAAACCCTCCAGATGCTGCCACTGAACCCAGATTTCCTTACTTGAGATACTGTCTCTTCTCACTTGTCCTAAAATCCTCAGTTTCTGGGTCACTGGAGGGCAGGGAAGGTGCTGGAATGAGGTCCCCAGGACAGCCTATATAAAACAAGTGAATTAACTCATATTTTAAAAAAATGGAGGAGGAGTGAGTAAAAGAGGGGAAAATGAGAGCCACCGTAGGTTTGCAAGGGAGATAGCCTGGTAATGTGTCTTTACTTACAGATGAGAGCAGAGAGAAGTGGGGCTGGGGGATCTCAGCTGCCTAAGAAGGGCAGGCAGGGATGCTAGTGTTGGAGAGAGTCGCTTGCCCAGAGGGCATCTTGATGGGTGTGGTAATATGTTCTGGAGAGAATCCGCAGTAGAGTTGGCTGAGGTTCTGTCTTTAAATGTTCCTCTCCTGGAGCTCATGTTCTCTCACCTCAGTCCAGTTCTCTCTCCTTGTGCACCCTCACACCACTCTCTTCTGACCACAACTGGAAGGAGCAGAAGGAAACGGATTCATCTTCACTCGTCCAGGGTCCCTAGGACACCCACCCACCATCCCTCCATCACCACCAACAAACAGCCAGAGAGAAGCTCTTGCCTTTCCCACAGGACCAAATGTCAAACCAGGAAGGGTCCACCCCTGTAGGCAAAAATCTCAGTGGAGGCTGAAATCTACCGTGGGCAGCTGGGGACCCAGTGCCCTTCATCCAGCTGTACCCCAGACTCCCCTGAAGTGAATCTCAAGAGACAGACAGCTCAGTTCCTACTCTCACTCAGTGGCTGGCAAACTTATGTCAAGATCAGAAGCCGGAGGAGAACAGGAGCCTGGAGCAGCATCAGGGATCTACCCCAGCCTGCACTTGGTAAATTGGCTCCTCAGACTGTTCATCTATAAAGAATCTGCCCATGATGCTTTGTTCTCCTACAAGAAGATTTTCAGAGTATAGCTTGCTCATCTTATCACTTGACATCTGTCTGCAGCTTTTCTGCCCTTCCTGTTTTCCTCCTAGACTCCTTAGCTCCAGGGGCTGGTGGGCACTGTGCCCCTGGTATGAGAGAGATACTTGCTAATGCTCTTGAGAGACGATTTCCAGCCAAGAGGGATTCTGGATCCCCTCCGATCTCTCTTGCTTACCTACACACACGCAAGTCTCATTCACAAGGGCCTCTAGGGGCGTGTCTTACACACACACACACACACACACACACACACACACACACACACACACAGGCTCAAGGCTAAAATAGTCTCTTCCAGCCCTGCCATCTGATGCTCAGAGCTCTAGAAGGTGAAGAGCCAGGAGCACATGGCCAGACACCTCAGTTCTGCTTCTAACTCTGCCATCATGTGGCTGGTGTGTGTCTGTCTGTATCTGTACGTCTATGTGTATGTCAGTGTTTGTGTGTGTCTGTGTCTGACTATGTGTGGGTCTGTGTCTGGTATCTGTGTCTTTGTATCTGTGTCTGGGGAGGAGTCCTGGACAAGCCATGTCATTGTCTAGCCCTCAATAAATGGGTAGGGGCCAGCAAGATGGTTCAGAAGGTAAAGGCTATTTGCCACCAGGTCTGAAGAACCAGATTCTATCTCCAGGACCCATATTGTGAAGACAGTTGACTCACAGAAATTGTCCTTTGACCTCCATATGCATGCTATGATACACTGCACCCTACCCTAAAACACACACACACAATTAAATAAAAATAAACATAATTTAAAAATAAATAGAATAGATACACTCAGTCAGGAATAATGAAACATCCCTTGGTCATAGCAGGTGGCTTCAGCGTTAACCCCAGAAGAAATTGACACAAGAAAGAGATGTTGGGGTGCACAGGGGCTGGCAATACCCTCAGGACATACCTGAGAGATGTTTTCCGTTTTGGCCTGGGAATCCCTCCAGCCATTTTACAAGCTTGGCTATGTGTTTCCCTGGGAGCAATGGACAGTTGACAGTTATCTAGTTCTTAAATCTGGCTATAGGGCCTGCGGAAGCCAGGGGCTCTTGGAGTTCACCCACAAGTCAGAATAAAGACTGTGAACAGGCCCAGCACACAGGCAATCCGTAGTTTCCTTGGGCGGTTCAGCCCAGAGGACCTGAGCACACCCATTCTCCCCAAGCTCTCTACCCACTGGCCTGAAGAAACCACAGAGCCCTGAGGCAGCCCATTCATTCTCCCCTTTAAACACATCTTGGCCTCCACGCTGGCCTGTAATTACTCTAATTGGCCCCCTGGGGACATCATGAGGGAGCTTGCTGTGTCCACATGAGTCAGGTTCCCAAGCAGAAACCTCAGACAGAGCCACATGGCACAGCAGAGGCCTAGTCTCTGTTCCCACAGACCACTTCCTGCCTCTTCCTTTCCTGACACCACCAACCAGAGGCTCATGGCCGCTGCAGGACCTGGTCTCTGCTGTCCTATAGGTCTGGCAGGGGTAGGATCTGCCTGTCCAGGCTGACAGGCCTCTGGACAAGAAAGGAAAAGAGCCACTGTAGTCAGGCCTCAGGGTATTTGTCCCCGAGGCCCTCAAGGTCTGCCCACAGCTGAGAGAAAAAACTACTTATGTAGAGCTGGCAGTCCCCACACACCCCACACACTCAGGGCTGGGCCCAGCTGTGACCTGTTCCTCCAAAAAAGGCTAGAAAGGGCACTGGCCATAGAGTCAGCTAAATATGGGACTGCACCCCAGCTTTCCCCTGGCCTTGTGATCTGGATTGGGTGTTTTCATCTGTGAAATGGGGACATCATGTCATCTCCTTCCAGGTGTGTAGAAAGGAATGACTGAGCCAACACTGCAAAAGCCAGCACAGTATCCAGCACTCGGTTTGACAAGTGTGCCCTAACTGTGGTGGCTCTGGGGACAAGGTTAGGAAAATCTTCGCAGTAAAGAATCAGGAGACTTTCTAGCCAATTCCAACTTTGCCTCCTACTTGCTGTGTGACCATAGACCAGCCAGGTGGACAGCCTCTCTGCTCCTCAGTCTCAAGCTTAAACATGAGGCTGGAACAGATGGTTTCAAGGTTTACCTACCCCCAACCCCAACCCATAACCCCACACCCACCCTTACTTACACCCCTACCCCATGATACTCTAAGTTAGGCTTGGAGGGAGAGACTAGAATTGCAGGAGAGATGTACTTATGTCCACCACCAGGACGTCATCTGTGACAGACACACACCAAGGCATGTGAGCTGACTCCCAGAGAGGGCCCAAGAGATAGCTTGCAGGGACACCATGCTGGGTGGGGTCGTGAGACTGGACCATGCTCAGGACTGCCATGCTTCTTTCATTTGATTAGTCGTCCCTTGTACCTATGTCTTGTTCCCACCCCGCAGGTGGGCTCCAGAGATCTGCCTTTGCGAAGTTCAGAGGCAGGGGCCAGGATAGACAATGCACACATGTCGCTAACAATGAACCGCAGTAACCACACATTATAACATTTATTATAACATTTACTTACCTTGTGTTCCAGGTGATGCCCCACGCTAAGCCCTTAATGAGAGTAATCTCAACTAATCCTCCTGACAGCCCAGGATGACATCACCACCATAGCTCTGATTCCTTCTCTGCAGGGGGAAGTAGTTAGAAGGATTCTGATCCTTTGCTCCAGGCAGCCCTGGAATGAGACGGTTTGGAGGAGGAGGACCAATGCCTGAAGGAGCTCTGAGGTCATAGAAGACTTTTCAGCTTTCTGTGAAAAGGGTGGGGTTGGTATCCCAGAATCAGGGACACTAGTTCCTATTTACTGAGTGTCTACTTATATCACCTACTTCTTGTGTGTGTGTGCGTGCGTGCGTGCGTGTGTGTGTGTGTGTGTGTGTGTGTGTGTATGTGTGTATGTAGAGGTCCATAAACAACTTAGCTTGTCATTCCTCAGGTATTACCCAACTTGTTTTTAGAAACAGTCTCTCACTAGCCTGGAACTCTCCATGCAGGCCAGGCATGCTCCAGAAAGGGGGCTAGATGGGCTGGGCTGACCAGCCAGGCCAGGGATCTCCCTCCTCTGCTTCCCCAACTCAGGGATTACAAGTGCTTACCACCCATTGTGCCTAGATTTATTTTAACTTGGGTTCTGGGAGACCCAACTCAGGACCTTATGCTTGCAAGGTTAACACTCTCCCAGTTAGCTCCCCCCACGCCCACCCCCCAGCCCAGGGTCTCATCCTCCTATGGCTTCAAGTGACGCATTCATTTTTGCCAAGCTTTGCTTATGGATACTGTGAGAAGTCTGTGGTGAGGACACTGAGGGAAGGCCTTGTCCAACGCAGGAGAAAGGATGGTAAAGAAAGGGGACTCGCTCAGCTCGATCCTACCATGCTCCAGAAAGAGCAGAGGCCAGCATGGGTAGGACCTTCAGTTCTGAGAACAGAGGTCAGAAGGTGGCAGGTCATGACGCCACCCCATGTTCTTCAGGGAGAGGGGACCCAAAACAACTTGGTGTTCTACCTCCAGGGCCTCCCCTGCCACCCAGTTCCCAAGGAGAAGACCTGTTAGTCATCTCTCACCTTGTACTTGGCAACTCAAGACACGCCAACAGAACACAGAGCCCCTGATCCACTTACACCCTGGGAACTGGGAGAGGCCAGGGACTAGTCCTAGAATCCTTGGCCTCTAGGGAGAAGCCTCCTTCTGTTTTTCTTCCCCAGACCAGTTGGACAGGGTACCAATGGGATTCAGTTTATGACAGCTTAGAATCAATGAGGCCAGAGAAGAGATTAAGTCTTTGTTTCCCGGGACTCAAGACAGTCGGAGGAGCTGAGCTGGAGATGGAGCAACCCAGAGTTGGCAAACAGAAAATTAGTGGCAGATTAATTTCATTGTCTCACTAGGGAGCGGAATCCTGAACTTTAAGTATAGGATTAAAGGGAGATTAATTTCCCATCTTATCAAGCAGGAGGGAGGAGACTGCAGGGACCTTAGCACCTTTGGGTGGGGTAAGGTTTTTTTTTGGGGGGGGGTGCACAGGTCTCCCTAGAAGTGACATGGCTGGGCCGGGTGAGCTGTTGGGTTCCAGCCCCTGTTGCCGGCCTCAAAAGCTGGGAGAAAACCACCCAATGCCCCTCTGTAGCTTTCCGTTCTACACCGCCTTGCACTCTAATACAGACCATCTGGTCACAAGCCCTGCTTTTGGTAACTAACCTTCACGGGGGTAACCAATGTCTCTGCCTGCCTTACAGTCCTCTGAGAAAACCTGACAATAGACTCATTATAATAATTGTAATAATTTTCCAGATTTAAAGAAAAGGCTCTCAGGACATAAGAGGCAGAATTGATAAGAGGTGAAGCCAGCATTTGACTCCAGGCCACCTGGAAATCAATCGTATTGTAAATGAAGTCTGTCTGTGCTACAGAGTGTTTGTCTAGGCTCTTTCCGGCCTCTGTCTCAGTAGGCCATCCTGGAGTATCTCTTACCCTGCCCACAGGTTCTATTCCATTGGAAGAACTTTGGAGCAAGCTTTGAAAGCGACCATTGGGCCCAATCAATTGGTCTTGGCTGCAGCTGCCACAGGTGGAAAGACTGTGTGGCTAAGCTCTGAAGATCCTGCAGCGAGATGAAACCGCCCACCTAGGCAGGGACCCACCCACCCAGGCAGTCGCTCACACCTTGGCCCAGGCAAGGCAGTACCAATGTCTTGGTTGTGGGGAACCTTACAGTGGAACAGTGTAGGCCTAGCCAAACCTCAAATAGCAGGCTATTCCAGCTGCCTGCTGGCTTTGTGGTTAGAAGGCCCCATCCAGAGAAAGCTGGCTTTCAAGAAGGAAGGACCAGGCTTGCCAGCCAGAAGAAGCCAAACCACAGAGCGTGCGGGGGGGGGGGGGGGGGGGGGGGGGGGCGGCGGCAGAAGAGTTTGATGAATCACCCAGCTGGGGGAAAGGAATGGATGGGCCGGCTCAAGAAAAACCCGTGTCTACTTCGCTCTCAAGGATGGCAGGCTGCCTCTGATTTACATGTCAACTCTTTACATATTCTAGATATTAATACTTTGTTAAATGAATAACTGGTAAGACTTCTCCCCCACTCCGGAGGAGTCTTTTCACTTTACTGTTTCTTCGGCCATGAGGAAGCTTTTTAATTTGACGCCCTCAGCTGTTTTTGCTGCTACTTCCTGAACAGCTGGATCCTGCCCAGGAGAGCTTCCCCTTTGCTGGCATCTTGAACTGTTACCCCCCCCCCCCACCCCCGCAACCCCCATGGTTCCTTTGGTGCTTGTAAGTCTCGGGTAGCACAGTGAGGTCAAGGATTTGTGTTCTGTGGATTTCTTCGTATAGGGTGAGGCACTGAGAGGTATTTTGCCCAGCACAATTTGCTGAAGAGGCTGGGTTTTTTTTTTTTGGTTTTTTTTTTTTTTTTTTTTTTTGTTTTTTTTTTTTGTGATGTGTATTTCTGGAACCTTCATTTAGCTGGAGGTAGTGCAGCTCTGTGGGTTTCTTTGTGGATCCTCCAGTCCATTCTACTGCCCTGTATGTCTTTGTTCTGATGCTGATGCCATGCTGGTTTTGTGCCTATGGTTCTGTAGTATATTTTGAAGTCTGGTGGTGTGATTCCCAGCCATGCTCCTTCTGTTCAGGAGCCCTTTGACTATTCAGGATCTCTTGGTGCTTTCTTCCCAGTGTCTCACTATCGCCTAACTCTGAAGAATATCACTGGTATTTTAGTGGAGAGTGTGTTGAATCTTTTATCACTTTTTAGCGTGTGGCTATTTTCACAATATTAATTCTCCCATCCATGAACGTGGGGGTCTTCCCATCTTCCATCTTCGTCTTCTGTTTCTCCCTTTAGTGTTTTGTCATTTTCCCTGCAGGGCCCTATCATCTCCTTGGCCAAGCTTCTCCTCAGGCATCTTGGGTGGAACTTGTGAATTCCTGATTGATTGATTGATTGATTGTCAGTATGTTCATCCTTGGTGCACAGAAAGGCTACTGATTTTTAGGTTGACCGAATAGCCTACTCTTTTGCTGAATTTATCATTTCTAGGACTTTTGTTTGTTGGTTGTATTTTGGGGTTTTTTTTTTTGTTTTTGTTTTTTTGTTGTGTTTTGTTTTGTTTTTGCTGAGGTGTTTAGGATCTTTTTTTTTAATTCCAAAAGCAAACATCAGAAGAGCAAGCAAGGCAGTGAGAGGTGGCTCAGAGAGTGTGCTCACAGCTCTTGCAGCAGAGTGGTTTTGTTGCCAGCACCCATGTGGGGTGGGTGGCTCACAACCACCTGTAACTCCAGCTTCAGGGGATCTGATGCCCTCTCCTGGTCTCTGCAGGCACTGTACTCATGTGCATATCCTCCCCCTACACACACACACACACACACACACACACACACATAATTAAAAATAAATCTCAAACCAAACAAGCAATCAAAATCAATAAATGGGCACCCAAACTGAATATGCATTTCTCTAAGGAAAAATGACCAATAATTACATGAGGAAAAGGGTCAGAATCTTTAGCTCTCAGAGAAAAAGAAATGAAAACCACATGGAGAGTCTATACGCCCCAGTCAGAATGGCCGCCACGCAGCAAACAAACAACAAACGCTGGTGGGAGCTGGCGGGAGTGGGGAGTCTTTGTGTACTGCTGATCGGAATACAACCGGTCTGACCCCGTCAGACTGTTAGATAAGTCAAGCATGGAGGTTCCTCAAAAACCAAAGATGGGATTAGTGCGTGATCCAGCTACGTCTTCCCCCCCTCCCTGCCCATGGAATCAAAGTCACTTATGGCAGAGATGCCTGCACACCATGTTTCTCACAACACGATACAAAAGGCCAAGTTATGGAAGCAGTCTAGGTACCCAGTAACAGAGTGAATGGATAGAGTGAATGGATAAAGAAAATGTGTGTGTGTGTGTGTGTGTGTGTGTGCCTGTGTGTGTGTATATGTGTGTCTGTGTCTATGTGTATAACTGTATGTATGTATGCATGTGTGTCTATTTATGTATGTGCCTGTGTCTATGTGTGTGTGGGGGAGGTGGGCTGTGAGAGGCAGCAGGGTACCCAGTTGAGTCTGCTTCTAACCCCAGAGACCCTAAAGGGACGGTAGGAGTTGGCAGTACTCCTGGGCCTCCAGGTTTCTCTCACTTAGCTTCAGCCCTCCACAGCCCCTCCCACAGAGGGGTCTATGGCCATCACTCACATAGGAACAGTGGCTCAGGCTCTCCCACATGCAGATGAGGTATCTCCAAGCTCTCAGACCAAGCCAATAGGAGTTACCTGCTGCTAGACCCTGACCCACCCCAAAACTGTATATAAGAGCCCTATTCGGGAGAAGTAAAGGCGTGCAAAAATTATCACTTTGTCTGAGAGTTTCTGTTGCAAGAGCTGTAACACTTGGGAAGAAATCTGCTCTCTCAAAGCACCTTCAGGACCCTTCCCATGCTCCTTGCTAGCTAGCCAGCTTCTCACCGGCTCAGCCCAGACCAGTTCAGCACAGAGCAATAGGCACAGGACCTGGGAGTAACAGGGTGGCAACAGCAGAGACAATTTCCCCTCCCTGTTCACACTGGATCACCTTGGCCCGAACCCCTGAACCTGGCCGGGCCAGAGATCTTCGTGGGAAGCCTTCTGGAATTGGGACCCACATGTGTGTGTGTGTGTGTCTCTCTCTCTGTGTGTCTTGTGTGTGTGTAACTGTGTGTATGTGTCTGTGTATGTATGCATGTGTATATCTGTCTGTCTGCATGTATGCCTAGGTCTCTCTCTCTCTCTCTCTCTCTCTCTCTCTCTCTCTCTCTCTCTGTGTGTGTGTGTGTGTGTGTGTGTGTGTTTTACTCAGCCACAAAGAACAAAATAATGTTTGCAGAAAATGGATGGGGCCAAAGATCACTGAGATTAGCAAAATAAGGCAGACTGAGAAAGATAATGTATGCTTTCTCATATAGAAAATAAATAATACATGAAAAAAGAAAGAGGGCCATTAAGGAAGAAGGGGACCAGGAAAGGGAGAATAAGGTAAAACTTGTCATTAGAGATATCATATTGGATCAATGGATATCACATACATAATGAAATTCACATGATGAAATCCATCATTTGTACAATTAATATATACTAATTTAAAAGGCTCTACACAAAAGATGGAAAATGGCAGGGGAGGAAAGGAGAAGGAAGAAGGAAAGGAAGAAGTGAGGGGTGGGAAGGAGGAAGTAAGGAGAGAGGAAGTTGAAGTCGTGGAAGAGGATGGAGAGAAGAAAGGGGAGAGAAGAAAGGGACTTCTGCATGTTAGTGCCCATCAGCTAATACTGTTTCCCAGAAAAATTCAAGGATGGTACTTGAAACGGTACTTGGTACTCTGCTCAGCAAGGAAGAGTTCTGTGGTCGACTAGCAATGTCTGCTACAGGAGCATCATGGGAGTAAAAGCATGACTGAAGCTTATCAGCCACCCCTGTGAGCTCCACAGGTTAAGATCTCCTCGGGTGTCACCTTCACCCCCCCCCCCCCGCCATCTCTTTCACCCCCTAGCCCCTCATCTGAGTCACACCCATGCGTTCCAGCCTTCTAACCACAGCTCACCATACAATATGCCCTGAGCTTATTCAGCTCAGTCTGTTCCTTCTGCCTCCAGAACGCTTCCCTCCTCAGCTGCCTGCTGAGCTCTGCCCCTCTGTCCCTCTGTCCCTCTGTCCCTCACTTAGCAGCGCTTTGCCTGAGACCTCTTGACGGGGGTTTGTAGCTTTGCCTTCTGCTTGTTGCCATCAGTAGAGTCAGCGCTGCCCAGAGATTCTGAGCTGGCACAGCCCCGAATTCATCAAGCGCTTCGTCCTCAGAATGTTCCACATTGTGTTCTGAAAGAATCCCCAACGGACAGAGAAGGGTCAGACATTGAATGACGCTCACTGGGAACGTGCCCTGGATGCCCCAGCTGGCTGTGACTGGGCCTGAGATCTGAAGCTGGCTTGCCTGCTTTATAATTGTCACACTCTGATCTGGCTACTGTCCTTACTACCTCACACAGTTGGTTGTAACCTTACATTTGTACATTTGTCTTTTCTCCACACAGCTGCTTCCTGGATGCCAGGGGTGGTTTCTTTAGTCCACTTCCTTCCCAGCTATTCCAGAGCCCCATGCACATCAGAAATCCTAGAAATCCTGGTTGACCTGCCTTGCACTGATGATGGTGAATGTTCCTGTCCTGTTCCCTGCCTCTCATCTGGTCCAGATCTCCACTAGAGTTTCCTCAACCCTGTGTGCCTAACTCAGGAAGTCAACTGGTACCTAATAGGACAGGGCCTGATGAGGATATGAGTCTCTGACTCTCCCTCCCTCTCCCTTTCCTTCCCTCCCTCTCCCTCCCCCTCTCCCTGCCCCTCTCCCTCTCCCTCCCCCTCCCCTTCCCCTCTCCCTCTTTCTTTCCCTCCCCCTCTCCCTCTCCCTCCCCCTCCCCCTCTCCCTCTCCCTCTCCCTCACCCTCCCTCCTCCCTCTCTCTCTCCCTCTCCCTCTTTCTTTCCATCCCCCTCTCCCTCTCCCTCCCCCTCCCCCTCCCCCTCTCCCTCCCCCTCCCCCTCCCCCTCTCCCTCTCCCTCTCCCTTTCCCTCTCCCTTTCCCTCTCATTCCCCCCTTCCCCTTCCCCCTTTCTCTCTGAGTATACTGTTGCTGTCAATGAGGGCATCCGATCCAATTACAGATGCTTGTAAGACACCATGTGGTTGCTGGGAATTAAACTCAGGACCCCTGGAAGAGCAGTCAGTGCTCTTAGCCACTGAGCCCTGAGTCTCCAGCCCTGAGTCTCTCTTTTTAATGTGTGTATGTACGTGTGTATGTGATCACAGGAGTGGAGTCCAAAGCAGACATCGGGAGTCCTGCCACCACCCCCCCACACCCCAATCACTCTTCACCTTATTGAGCCAGGATCTCTCAATTAACCCAGAGTCTGCCAGCATGGACCAGTTTAGTTACCTAGCCGGCTCTGAAGATCCCAGCTCCACCTTCCTAGTGCTAGAATTAAACTGGTCACCATGGCCAGCAGGCAGTGATGTGGATTCAGATTGTTCTGGGGATCCAAAGTCTGGTCTTGTGGCATGCATAGCAGGCACTTGAACATCTCAGCCATTGCCCTGGAGATAAGAGACTTTCCTGTGTGAGTGACTCACCTCCCTAGAGAGGTGGCAGGGCTCACATTGGAAAAGAACAAAGCACACAGCTCCTCCCCCTTTGTTCTCCCGTACTTGTGTTGTTTGGTCCTTGGGGAACATGTCCCTCCTGATGTGGAGTTACTCAAAGCAGGTCCTGTGGACATGCCATTATGGAAGACACATTTCCTCGCTCTCCCTCTCCAACTCTCCAGCCTGAAGCTGTGACAAGACATGCCTGGCTTGAGGCTATCCACAGTCACAGAGACAGAAAATCATACACTGGTATCTGAGCCATCGGCAAAGTCAGTAGCCCCACAATGACATGGGGGGGGGGATCTTTTGGGGTGGCCTTCTATCTCTAACTGGTCCTCCCTTATGCTCAGTTTCAACATCCCTTCCCCAGGGAAGCTCTCTGATCTTTCAGGCTGGGTTCTCACACCCTTACTACACTCATAGACCACACCCATACTACAGCCGGTTTCCTTCCTGTCTCCTAGACTGTGAGCTCCTTAGTGGGGATACCCCTTAGGGCGGGGTCTGGTCCACGGCATGTGTTTGTTGGATTTAATGAAGCATTCACCTTCTATTGAGAAACCAGGAGCCAGTTTTCCAGCTGGGATCCAGCGGGGCAAAGGGGTGAATCCATGGAGAAGGAGTAAAAAGTTGAACTCAGCACAACTTCCCAGTAGGACCAGAACAGTCCCGTGGAGTCAGTCCCCAAGCCAGAACACCGACTTGTCCTGAGGTGAGCCACAACCCCAAAGCTTCACCCAGAGAATCCTGAAGCCTGCAGCTAAAGTATACCCCAGGACAGAAAGTACCAGAAAGAAGCCCCTGAGAAGAGGCCTCCAGAGAGTACCAAGTGGACAGCTTTTGTCTCTTTAGAGCTAGTTAAAACCTTTTCCAGGCTATGAGGGAGAGCAGACGCTAGCTGAGGAGTGGGCTAGCACAACAGGTATGAGAATCTTGGCAGCATACAGGCTTGGGGCCCATTTAGATAGAAAACTGACAGGAGTGTGTGCGTGCACATGTGCTGAGTGCTTCCTATGCTTTAGGCCTGGACTTAGGCTCTCTGTCTCTCACATTAATGTCTCGTTGACCTTCCCACTGCTCCCAAGAGGTAACTTCCCTTAGTCCCATTTTTAAATGAGGACTCTGAAGTCTAAGAAGGGACATTTTAGAGAGCTGGCTCATATGAAAGCATGAAGACCTGCGTGTGATGCCCCAGAACCCACAAGAAACAAAAGCCAAGCCCAGTCCCATAGGCCTGTAATCCCTGCACTGGACAGGCAAAGACAGTAGGATCACTCAGCTTTGACCAATTACCAATCTCCAGGTTCAGTGAGAGACCCCGTCTCAAAGTAAGATAGGAAGAAATTGAGAGAGAAGTCTAATGTTAACCTCTGGCCTCCACACACACTACACACACACTACACACACACACACACACACACAGAGAGAGACTACACACACATACACACACTACACCCATGTTCACATGCAGGAGATGGGACATTCCTTGGACATATCATTGAGAAGCTAATGAACACCCAAGATCCACTCCCCTACATTGACTACAAAAGCTCCAACTCTTCTCTCTCCTAAAGCACAAACTTGAGGATATGGTTTTTGGGTGCTGAAATCACCTTGGACGAATAGCATCCCACCCACTTCTGAATTGATGCCCATTTAGATTCAGGGATGAAACTGCCCATCCGTGTTCTAGTTTGCTCTGTGTACTATAATAAACACTATGACTAAAGGCAACCTGGGAAGAAAAGGGTTAAGAGTTCATTACCACAGGAAGCCAAGGGCAGAAACTCATGGTAGAAACTGAAACAGAGCATATGGAGGGTGCTGCTTACTGGACAGCTTCCCCTGGCTTTCTCTGATAGCTTTGTTTTGTTTTGTTTCGTTTTATTGAGACAGGGCCTCTCTGTGTAACCCTGTCTTTCCTGAAACTTGCTCTGTAGATCAGGCTGACCTTGAACTCAGAGATCCTCCTGGCTTTGCCTCCTGGGTGCTGGGATTAAAGGCGTGTGCCACCATGCCCCTCTGATGCTTTCTTATACCACCCAGAACCACCTGCCCATGCTGAGTTCTCCTGCATCAATCAGTATCAAAGTCCACAGACATACTCAAGCCAGTCTGATGGCAGCAGATTCTCCACCGAGGCTCCTTGTTCCATGGTGATTCTAGTTTCTGTCAAGTACACACAGCTTGAAAGCCAGAGGCAAGGATGTTCCTGGTCTGTCCCCATCTCCGGAAGCCATCACAATTGCAGAAAGCCCACGCTCAGGCCTGAATGCCTTAGGTAGCAGGCTTGGGCGATAGCTCCATAGCCAGGTGACTTTAGGTAAATTACTTCGCCTCTCTGAAGATCCATTTCCTGCCTGCAGCCTATAACAAGGAATCCACCTTTTATAGGCTCACCGTGCAAAGGAAGAGAAATGAGGAATACCGAGCGCCAGAGCTGCTCTTAGCACTCCTCCAATGCTGACGACTCGAGCGAGTTCTTAGGAAGCAGTGCCACCAAACTCAGCAAGCCACTCTGCCATCAGTTGCTTCCAATTTCTTCTGATACCTTCCCCCTTGCCAAGAAAAGGTATAACTAAGCGTCTTTGCTCCAGAGAGGAATTCACTAGATGGCCGCAGCTGTCTGTGCCATTAGTTTGAATTTTTTATGAAACGAGAAAATTTCTTTCTACCACCTCCAAATTCCTGGGCTTAATGAACCCAGCCAGGAAGAAAATGCTCTCTGCTGGTCTCAGGTGGGCGTGCGGGTGGGAGAGGTATGCAGTCAGCGTAGGACCTGCCTTACAGGCACCGAGGAAAGAGAGGAAGAATTTTTACCTCAGAAGCCAGGTAGGGAAAGGAAACACTATTTTGAATTTTCTGACAGTAAGACTCATCTTCGTGGACACCTAGACCCTGTGAATATCCAAATGCTCACAACCAAGTGTCTGTGCAGTTCTGTGGGGAAATGGGGGAGCACCCCCCACCTCAAGGCAAAGGAGAAGAGAACACAAGTAGAAATGTTTGCAGAGTCCCCAGGCCCCGGCCTGTTGTAACTATCCTTGTAACTATTCACCTTGCAGATGTGTTAGCCATGTGTATCCCACCTGGGACCTCCCTGGTCACCTGGACGGGGCTTCTATAACCAAGCTGCCGCTTGCACTGCTTGCTTGCACCGAAGGTGGCATCAAGTCAGCCACCTGCGGGGATGGCCTACATTTCAGGCCTGCTCTACAGGACCCCTCCTTTACCTGGGCGACATCCTAATTTGCTCTTTTGTCACTGTGATAATAGACCATACCCAAAAGCAACTTGGGGGAAAATATGGTTTATTTCAACCTTACAGTTTAAAGTTAATCCAGGGCAGGAACCTGAAGGCAGAAACTGAAGCAGAAGCCACAGGGGAGTGCGGCTCAGTGGCTTTCTCCACGTGACTTGCTCGGCCTCCTTCCTTCCTTCCTTCCCCTCTTCCTCCTCTCCCTCCCAGCCCCTTCTTCCTTTTACTTTTTATTAATTCTTCATGAATTTCACATCATGCACCCCAGTCCCACTCATCTCTCAGTCTCTCCATATCTGCCCCTCCACCCTCGTAACCTTTCACCACAAAAGAAAACAAAAAATTAAAATTATAAAAGAAAACAAATCTCACTGTGGAAGCTGTGTGATATAGCATGTCCATTTGCCCAAACAGCTTTACTTGCAAATGCTCGTTGCTGTGAGTTATTGGGCTGGTTCGAGGCCTCTGGCTTCGTCTGCACGATCGATCGATCAAATACTGGGTCCTCACTGAGACTCTTGGACACTGTGTTGTTGCCCTGTGTCACAGGGATCCTGCAGCTTTGGCTCTGTAGGACTGTTCCCTTCACGTACTCCAGCAGTTCATAGTTGAAGTGGATGTTGGGGTGGGGCAACTCAAAGCCCTGGATCTGGGCCTGGGTGGTCGCTGAGTTGGTCAGCCTGCCAGCTCTCCCTTGCCCAGGCCACCACCAAGGCCAGCTCTCCAGCATTGCCCAAGTGAGGGGCAGGGCCAACTCTCCCAAGAGCACAGTCTAAGCAAGGGACAGGGCCAGCTCTCCCATGTCAGCCTGCTTTCTTCTAGGCTCCAGGGCCACCTGCCCAGAAGTAGCACAGCCCACAGTGGGTTGGACCTCCTATGTCAATTATCAATCAAGAAAATGCCCCACCAACTTGTCTCTCTAATGTAGATGATTCCTCAGGTGAGGTTCCCTCTTTCCAAGTGTCTCTAGTTTGTGTCAAGTTGACAAAAATTAACCAGCACAGTGGCCTGAACAGAGCCCCTGTGTCTCCAGAGTAGATATATGTAGGCACAGTGTGGCGAGAAATCCTACCACATTCAGGGTATATCAGCAGCTTGAGACTCTTTGCACACAAACAGCCCAAAGCTACACAACCCACTGGGGTCAGAAGCTACCTTGAGCCACTGTTCTTTCAGCAGTGACAACCCCTGCTCGTAAATCATACTAATTTCTGGCTTTCTGCCATTCATTTGCATATAAAGATGGCTAGCATGAGAAGAACAGATCCAGGAGTGAAGGCTGAGAAGGGTTGAGGGGGTGTTCTACAGGCTCAGGTCAACGATTTCGGGATATAGTTTTTATTCTTCCACATACACCTTTGCTTCTTCTCTTTGGGGGGCAAGCAGTGTATAGACCAGGAAACTGGAGAATCCCAAGGAGACTGAAAGACTTGTGTTCTCCAGGCTGTCTCTATCTCACAGCCGGCCAGTTGTATCTATCTCACACACAATGGGTGAGTTTCAGGGAAACGTGAGAGATGGATGCTGTCTCCATAAAACAGAGCTCGTGACCCGAGGACCACCACCTGATGCCCTCCACACGCATGCAGGTCTTCTTATACATGCACATACATGGAGAGAGCCAAGGAATCAGTTCCCAAATGTTCCCAGGGAGCCTACTATCTGTCCTCTTACCACAGACAAGTCATGGGGCTTCAGGTGGGGCCCTGAGCTGGTCAGCATCACAGCTAGGTAGCACTGGCCCTAGTTTTAGCTGCACACATTGCCTTCTCCTGGTGCTCAGGGGTGTGTATGAGGCAAGGTGGTAGAGCACAACTGTCTAGCTGGGTCCCCCTCCCCCACTGCCCTAGCAGTCTGAGGAGTGAGGCGCTGCACAGCCCAGCAAGGTATCCTTCACTCGTACAGGGGTCAGGGATCCTTTGTTCTGAGGTTTAAATACGGAATGTCAAAATTAGTCCTTATGTTTGTCAACCACTTGCTTAGGGATTCCTTCCAGAAGACCCACACTATAGTCTGACAAGATGCCAGCCCCTTCACCTCCAGACTCACCCATGTTGCTTCAAACCACTTCCCTGAGCCTTGCTTCCGAACATAAAGCACGCATGTGGGGCGTTGCAGTGGCCTCGCTATGATGCCATGACTGACCTGGAACTCCCTCTGTAGGACCAGCCTAGCCTGGAGCTCACAGAGACCCAACATCTCGCCTCTGCCTCTGTGCCTCTGCCTCTGCCTCTGCCTCTGCCTCTCTGCCTCTCTGCCTCTCTGCCTCTCTGCCTCAGTCTCTGCCTCTGCCTCTGCCTCTGCCTCTGCCTCTGCCTCTGCCTCTGCCTCTGCCTCTGCCTCTGCCTCTGCCTCTGCCTCTGCCTCTGCCTCTGCCTCTGCCTCTGCCTCTGCCTCTGCCTCTGCCTCTGCCTCTGCCTCTGCCTCTGCCTCTGCCTCTGCCTCTGCCTCTGCCTCTGCCTCTGCAGTGCTGGTTTTAAGGGCGTGCATCACACTCTGGCTGAATTACGATGTTTTCAATGTACATAAAAAAAATTTGGCTCTTATAGATACATAATGATTTAATTATAGAAAACAAAGACAATATTTCTTTAATATCCTTACTCAGCAACTAAGTGTCAAATTAGCGTATTGTGGGGTTGTACTGTATTAGAATGTTCGGCTTATTTCTTACCATGTGTATCTATGTTCACATGTGCCTGCGTGAGGGCCCACGTGCCCCTTGTCATGTGGGGGTGAGACGGCAGCTTTATAGAATCTGTTTTTCTACCACGGAAGTTCCAGAGATCAGACTCGCGAATGGCTTTTCCTGCTAGGTCACCTTGCTGGTCCCAAATATCTGATTTTGAATTTTATTTCCGTTTCACTTTTAAAAAAAGGAGTTTCAAAATTAATGTTGTCTTGACATCAGACAATTTCCGCTATGACTTTAAACACCCACCCACCCCCGCCATTTTGTCTGTGCATTTACCTGAAGTAGATTCCTCGGTACGTATGATCATAAAATCAAATTGTCAGTCAACTCTGAAAAACACTGAAGCTGCTCAGTATCCTGCAGCATCGAATATTCAGCCACCATCTAATTCTTCCTGTGAAGATTAGCAAGTACGCCCATTTCATCGGATGCCAAAAGTTGAAGCCCTGACTCAGGCACGTGTTTAACACCAATTACCATGACCTCCTCTTAAAATGGTAACGGAAAAGCAATCTGATTAACAGGATTTATACTCATTTGTGGTCAACCAATAGTGCCACTGTGGAGAGAGGGGGTGGGGCAGTGGTTAGGTGTCTTGCTAACCCAAAATAGAGGGACAAATCTCGGACCGTTGGTCAGTCTCTGAGATCTCTGGAAGACAGTTAGAGAAGGGAGCGGTTGCTTTACACACCCTTGTCTGGGAAAGGACCTCAGGGACTGTTACTGTGAGGTTTGTCAATAGAATTCAAGACAGCAAGTGGGTCCAAAGGGACATGCGTGCTGGCACTTGCTACTTGGGAGTGATCTAGATGAGAGAGCTTTGCAGGGCAGAGCCATGCTGCTGGGGAGAGTCTGCCCCATCCAAGAATCTTCTTCTGGAAACATCCAATGTGCATTGCTGGAGCCTCGGAGTGAGGGATGCTGGGCCCTCCTTGGTAGCATCTGGCAGTATTCTAAGACTGTTCTACCTGAAAGTTTCTAAGTCTTCCATATTCCCCTCAGAAGACAAGCCAGTCCTAAGGCCTTAGGACCACATGGTTACAGCAATACCCCACTCCTGGTACAAACTTTCTCTCCCAGTTACTTCTCTCCTTGACATGAACAAATAAATACCTGACAGCAATCAGAAGAAGGGCTCATTGGGTAGACGGAGAGTCAAGGAACAAGAAGAGGTTCGGGAAGTGAGAGGAGCAGCCAGGGGCCCAAAATAGTGTTTTCTTTTTTAAAAAATTAGCTTTTTTATTCACTTTACATCCCAATATCAGCTCCCTCTTTCCTCCCAGTACCCCTTCACACCTCTCCCCTTCTCTGAGAAGGGGGAGACCCACTCTGGGTATCACCCACCCCAATACACACACACACACACACACACACACACACACACACACGACACCCCACACATCATTGCAGGACTAGGTGCATCCTCTCTCACTGAGGCCAGAGAAGGCAGCCCAGTTAGGGGAATGGGATCTACAAGCAGGCAACAGATTCAGGGACAGCTCCCACTTTAAATGCTGGGGGACCCCCATGAAGAGCAAGTTGCACATCTGCTCCATGTGTGGGACAGGGGCGGGCAGCCTAGTGATTAGTGCAGGTCTACCATGTGAAAAACAGATGTAGTAAATTACAGGGAAGTGTCACCTCTGCCTGCCTGGTGATGGCCCTTCAACTCTGAGAGACACTATGCAGAGCAGCAGGTAAGGGTGAGGGTGTCCCCCACCACATCAAACACCCTGTGCCTGGAGGAGCATCTCTCTGCACAAGGGCTGCCGGTTCACAGCCAGCCCTCAGGTCAGATTAGTATTCCAAGCCAGTCATTCACTGCCAAGGACCAGGGCTCTGTCCCTCCATCACCCTCTGTTGTCGCATGTATAACACAGCGGTGGCTATCAATCCTTGAAGGCAGGGAGGGTCTGCTGCTAGGGCCTTCTGGTGTGGTTAGGATTCACACTGATGGGACTGTGCCTGCCTGGAAACTGCATGACCTCAAAGCTCCAAGAGACGTGAGGGGAAATGAAAGGGCTCAGGATAGAGTATATGGAGTCAGAAATGCCACAGCCAGCCAGCTGGTTACAGTCTCAAGCTGGAGTCTCGTCTATTCAAGCACAAGCATGGGCACACACACACACACACACACACACACACACACACACACACACACCTGCCCACATGCAGGTTCCCACTGCAGGTCACTATTAGGCAGGCATATGAACTCCCTATGGGAGGTGCAGGGAAAGAGGATAATATCCTTGCAGGCCTCTTCCCAGCCCCTCCCTCCTTCCCCAGCCTGGTACATCACCTTGCCGCCTCAGCCTCAGCATCAAAGATTCATCAAAGCTGAGACCCAGCAAAGCGTGTACTTCACATCTTTAAACGTGCTTCTTCCCAATGAAAAATTCAGTGGAAAAGGCAGGAAATTGAAGGGGGTTCAAAGAGGAATCAGGGAGGGAAGGGAGGCTTCGGAAAGGAAGCAGGGGAGGAACGAGGCGAGCAGTTCTCTGTGTTATGGCTGCGCGGAAGGCACGGTGCATTTATCAAGCGTCCGCCTCACTTGAGGTGCAGGGAAGGCACACAGGTGGGCCCTTCATACAGCAGCACAGGCAGAGCACTGTACAACTCTGGGAAAGCCATTCCAAGATCACAAAGATGGATCTGCAGAAGAATCAGATTGGCTTCTGTATATGGAGAGTGTAGAGGTCAGGAGGGCGTGAGCCTCAAACATTCTGGAGTCTAGAACTATCATGTCCGAATTGGAGTTTTATTGCCTGCCCTTTCTATTACCTGGTATCTGGAGGAATATGCAGTGTGTGTGTGTGTGTGTGAAAGAGAGAGGGGGAAAGAGAGAGAGAGAGAGAGGACAGACAAAGAGACAAATACAGAGAGAAATAGAGAGACTGAGAGACAGAGAGGGGGAGCCAAGGCACACACACAGAGAGAGAGAGAGAGAGACAGACAGACAGACAGACAGACAGACAGAGAGACAGAGAGAGAGACAGAGGACAGACAAAGAGACAGATACAGAGAGAAATAGACAGAGAGACTGAGTGACACAGAGAGAAAGGGGGTGACCAAGGCGCGCACACACACACACACACACACACACAGAGAGAGAGAGAGAGAGAGAGAGAGACAGAGAGACAGAGAGACAGAGAGACAGAGACAGAGACAGAGAGACAGAGACAGAGGACAGACAAAGAGACAGACACAGAGAGAAATAGACAGAGAGGCTGAGAGACACAGAGAGAGGGGGGGACCAAGGCGCGCGCACACACACACACACACACACACACACACACACACACACACACACAGAGAGAGAGAGAGAGAGAGAGAGAGAGAGAGAGAGAGAGAGAGAAACAGACAGACAGACAGACAGACAGACAGACAGACAGAGACTGAGAGAGATCTGGGGGTTGTGGGAATCAGAGAAGAAATCATTTCCAGCAGGAAACTGGGTACACTTACTAGAGAAGGTGAAAATTTTTCCACATAATAGAAGGTGAGCAAGCATTCAGGAGGCAGGCCACCTGACATAAGAGCAGAGACCACGCAGTCAAGGTGCCCAGGCCCAGGCAAGCAAGCAGCCTCCTGGTCAAGGGCAATGTATGCCTTGGCCTGTAGGGGGAGCTGGCTCCAGGGGACAGGGGGAAGACTAGACTCAGATGACACCATAGACCCATCCCACCCCAGCCCCCATCAAGGAAGGCAGTGTATCTGCAGAGGGTGTGGGAGCTCGGTGGCTTGCTCATCTCAACCCTCCGTGACTTGTCACCTATTATGAGTCACAACTGCCCTCAAACCTCAGTTTCTTGATCTGCAAATGAAGATACCAGACAGTCATCTAAAACTTCCTCTTCTGGCTCTTTTGATTCTAGCAGCTTGGTGCTGTTGCCCATGTGAGGGAGAGGCAGGAAGCTCAGATTGACAAGATCTAACCATGGCTTCCCCATTCTCCCAAAGGGCACCCCATCACTACCCACAGCCCCCCCTCATGTCAAACCAGTCTCTGGTTACCAGTATCCTATGGATAAAGTAGCCTTAGGCATATGTCAGGAAGCTGTCCTAGGTTCCAGGCTCCACCTTTCTCTATGCTAGAACAGAGATCTGTCACATCATTCACCCTGGCCCTGCAGATGAGAAGGAAGTGTTCACACCTACGATAGGTAACCCAAGAGTCCTCAACAACCTTGGGTTGAGCTCAGACTCACAGGCTGTGAACCTCACCCTACTCTCTACCGGCAACGTTCAAGGTCAGATGAAACCTGATGGTAAATTTCCACATCCTGGCCAGGCCTAGTGGCCCTTGAGCAGAAACCAGAGCAGAACTTACTTGTGAAATAGCAACTGACACCTAAGTAGAGTTGGCAGGTGTCAGCCGCAAGGTGATATACCTACCTCCCACCCCCTGCCTCCACTCCCTACCCCTCTCTTCTGTGGGAAGCATGCTGGTTGCCCAGCTCAGTTCTGCTACAGCACAGCAAAGTGGCTTGTGGCTTCAGCTTTGGGGTCAGAGGTGTGGTTGGGATTGTCAGCTCGGCAGTTTACTGGCTAGATGATGTGAACCTTAAGTGGCATTTTTGCCTTTGCTGAGCCTCAGTGTTCCCACCTATAAGACAGGAGTATGACCGTGAAGATCAAATGTGACCATGATCTTACAGAACAGGGTCCTAATGTTAGAACTGCTGCTGACACACACGGCAGCAGTTTGTAGCCAACCAACCAAGTAGGCTGGTCCAACCTGACTCCTTGAAGTTGGGTGGCTGGCTCCGCCCAAAGTTTTAAAGCTTGGTGATGGTGATTCCACAGTGCCCTCTTCCTGCTTAGTGGGGCCATTACCACCCTCAGCACCGCCCTGAGGATGGCAAGTCTCCCATCTCTGTTCTCTGCAGTGTGCTGGCCTTAGTACAGGGCTCCCAAAACACAACACCACAACTCTATCAACAGATGGTCCCTCCCTGGAGGTGGTGTTGAGGCTCTCTCTCTCTCTCTCTCTCTCTCTCTCTCTCTCTCTCTCTCTCTCTGTGTGTGTGTCTATGTGTGTCTCCCTGTCTCTTTCTCTCTGTGTGTGTGTCTGTCTCTCTGTCCTGCTCTCTGTCTCTCTTTCTCTCTGTGTGTCTGTCTCTCTGTTTCTGTCTCTCTCTTCCTCTCTCTTTCTCTCTGTGTGTGTCTGCCTCTCTGTCCCACTCTCTGTCTCTTTTTCTCTGTGTATGTGTCTGTCTCTCTGTGTGTGTCTGTCTCTCTGTCTCTCTGTCTCTCTGTCTCTCTCTCTCTCTCTCTCTCTCTCTCACACACACACACACACACACACACACACACACACACACACACACACCAGCTCAACTGCCATGTCCACCAGGCTTCTGTAAGCATGTAGTTCTCCAAACGAAAAGAGATCATATTTATACAATGAATAAAATATGTTAGAGAAAGAAATAGCCAAGTGATATATTTGAAAACATACCCTTTTCATTTAAAAGAAAACTAAGGGGCTCAGGAATATTGACTCCATAAAGACAAGCACGAGGACCTGATTTCCATCCCCAGGAGCCACATTTTAAAAAGCTGGGCATAGTGGTTGGCATGAACTTGTAACCCTAGCTAGCACTGGGGAAGTGGAAGCAGGCAGATCTCTGGGGGTTGGATGAGCGGCCAGCTTAGCCTACTTGGTGAGTTCCAGGTCGAGTGAGAGACACTGTTTCAAAACACAAGATAGCTAGCACCTGGGACTCAGTGTTGCCCTCTGGCCTCTGTTAGATCCAAAGGGAACTCCAGTTCCTCAAACTCCAAAAGCCATGCCAACTATCCAGAAATGAGCTCAGCCTGAACTACACAGGAGGATCTCTGGTGGCTAAATAAAAGCCAGCCTTCCTCGGGAACTTGTGAGGCCACTTCCCATCTGCCAGAAGGAGCCGCTACTGTCACCGCTGGCAGAGGGACTATGGCTCTCCGTTGACAGATGCCTGTGCTTGCAGTTCAGTATCATAAGTACTTATTCTACATTTCAAAGTGCCCACGAAAGCCTCCTGGTCCCCCCTCCTCACAGATGCTCACCCTCCTTGTACCCAGCAATTCTCATTATGACCTCTGGCCTCTGTATCTTGATCTTCTCTCCTTGCTTGCAGATAGCCCTGGCCATCCATGTTCAGTCTACTTCTCTCTCTTTCTGTGTTCTGGACTCTTCCAGGTCCTTCTGGCTGTTCTCATACTCATATTTCCAATTAAAAAAAAAAAACCCGTTTCCCCTTAGCCATACCATGGAGCAGTCGTGTCAGCTGTTTCTTTACTGCACCCGCTTGCCTACAACCTCCGTGTGCATGTGCACGCTTGTGCATGCCCACTCGCCTGCAACTTCTGCATGCATGTGCACACTTGTGCACACCCACTCACCTGCAACCTCTGAGTGCATGTGCACACTTGTGCACACCCACTCACTCACTCACTCACTCACACCCACATACAATTTCTTTTAAAGATCACAGAGATGTAGGGCTGGGATAGAGACGGGATGGAGAAATAGAAGACTCCACTTCCCACAAGCTTCCAGGCAGGGGAGGAAATGAGGAACAAGAGGCCGCCATTCCAACAACTCCATATACTTTCTGTAAGCTTGATGCAGTAAGCCGCCCAGCCCAGGTGGGAACTGCAAGCTAGTGGTTAGGGGACAACCATGTGGCCCATACCAGGTAATCAGGCAGAGCCCCAGGCAGGAAAGTGTCTGAAGTGGAAAGAAAAGCTGACTTTGGAAAGTCAGCTGGGCGATGTTTTGCTGGAGCAAACACATGAAGGAACATTTCACTGAAGTAGACACAGAGAGAGGATGTTCTGCTAAAGCAAGCATGTGAAAGGACCCGTGATGAAGGATTCTTTGCTAACGACCTGCACATATTGGTCCACCTTACATTGCATAGTTGAGCTGCATTTGTCAGGACTCCATAGAGAGAAACATGAAAAAACAAAACAAACAAAACAAAAAACCTCTGATGGTGTGCTGCAGTTTCTTGCCACTTCCACAGACTCAGGCTGATTGGCAGAGTGATGTCAGCTGAGACAGATGCATGTGCTGAGGTAAGACCCATGGAGGACATGGGATGTTTGGAAAGAGTATAAAAAGGACTTGACAGACAGTGAGGGAGGCTGAGCTTGGCTTGTTTATAGAGCTAGCTATGCGACGCTTGTGGGTCTTGTGTCTTCCTTCCCTTCCCTGAGAGAGGCACAACTGAGAACTTCTCCTGGTATCCCTCCTGGTCTCTCCTGCTGACTCATGCTGAAGCTGAGGCCTGGCTGGCTCTTCTGGGCAATGCCACCACTGCTGATTCATGTTTAATATCCCAATTCTACTGAACTGGACTGTTGGTGTATTTGTGAAGTGTTTGGGAGAGGATCAAGCTGCCGCTGCTCGCCTGTGAACTGAACTGCCGATTTCCAGACAACACAGACAGAAGTTGCTCCAAAGAACCTTTCTAAACAGGTCCACTTCCCCTGCATCCTTTCTTTCCCACTCCCTCTTGTGGGTGGTGGGCTACAAGGGAGGTTAAAGCGTTTAATGTGATTGACAGATGCTCACTCCACCCAAGCATCTACAAGTAGTAACTCAAGTGCCTTCAGCTTCCAGATCTCTAGTCTCACCTTCCCCTTGGTAACACTGTCCTGCCTTTCCCACAGCGGCAGGGTAGCCACCGTCTGCTGAGATTCCCTCTGCAAGGATTTCTCAGCCTCTTCATGGTACTGGGACCATGTCCAATAGGAGAAAGATGAGTCTCACTGGTTTCTCACCGCTGGAATTTCCCCTACTATTGGTCCAGAACAGCACTTCTTATGAGGCCCCCTCCTACTATGTCACGATCGTTCTCAGAGCTATTGTGTTCCACCTCCTTACCTCTGCATCTCAGTCCTGGACACAAGCCAGCATCCCAACCCTCTGTCTCAGAAGCAATGGGGTGGGTACTTTAACGTTGTTTGGCTGATGGTTCAGGAATGATGTATATACACCATGCAGATTAATCTGTACCCTCTTACCTCCCCCCATACTGGAAATTTCCTGTCTTGTGGATGGGAAGCTTGCTTAGTCCGTAAAGCACAATAGCCACCCTCAGGACTGTTGTGTAGAAATGTCTATAGAGTTGAAACATTGTATCCTGAAGAGAGGAACAGGCTTGTTTCTGGTTTACACTTTGATGTTACAGTGCATCAGTGAGAGAAGCCAGAGCAGGAGCTTGAGGCGGGAACTGAAGCAGAGGCCATGCATACTGGCTGGTTCATTCATGGCTTGTTCAGTCTGTGTTTGTATACTACCCGGGATTACCTGCCCAGGGTTGGTACCACCTCCAGTGCTATGGGCCCTCCCATTGCAATCATTGATAAAGAAAATGTCCTCTACAGAATTGCCCACAGGCCACTCTGATGGAGTCAGTTTCTCAGTTGTGGTTCCCTCTGCTCTGATGACCCTAGCTAGCTGCGTGGCTAGGACTTGACCTGAGGAGGGTAAGCCTTCAACCCCTCTTCCACATTCACTCACCACTCTCCCCACTCCCGCACCTAGCATGTATCAAGTTGACAAAACACGTCTGTCCCATGTTTTTACTCCACCTGCTTGAGTATCATTTTCATCACCAAGTATCCTGGGCTATATGCCTACCCCCAACTCAGAGTATAGCCCAGTTCACCTCAGAACCTCCTGCCTCTGGACCTCATCACGTGGTCCCTGCAGGCCTTCTACTCCTCCCAAGACAGAAGGAGGGAAAGCAGCATGCCTGCAGATCTTCACTGTCAACTTAATTAGATTGAGAGATGCCTAAGAGGCTTGCAAAGTGCACTTCTGGGTGTATCCGGGACAGCGTTGCCAGAGACGTTTGACATAGTAACAGAGACAAAGACTGAATGTGGGTGGTACTGTTTAGTGGGCTGGCAGCCCAGGTGGGATCAAAATGGGATGAGGAAGCCAGCCAAACAAGTCTATCACTGCCTCCTTTAGCCTCGGATATTGAACACCCTCACACACACCGACTAATAAGTAAAACCTATTCTGTACACTGGCTGGTTCTCTGACCCTTTCTGCCAACATCACCATGAGAACAACTGGTAGGCTGACTATGACTAGAATGACCCTGACCTTCTCACACTTCAGGAAACCAGTGGTTTCTTGACACAACTTGTGTCACATTAAAAAGGTTCCCCCAGATTAGGGTTTGGCTTGACTGGGTTGGTTCCCAGTGTCATGGCTGCCTTCCTGCTGCTTATATGTGTGTGTGTGTGTCGCCAACTGCTCAGATGCTAGCCAGGATTCAGAAACTCAGAAGTCACAGCACAGCCTTCCCCGAGAGCAGTTCCAGGGCTTATCGAGCAGTTTCTTGGCTTGAAATCTAGAAAGCCTGTACCTGGAATCTATATCCCAGCAGCGCCCTCATCTTACCCAGACTTGCGTGGGTGGAAATGCAAACATACTTTCATGGGCTGCTACTGCACATCACTTTCCTCTCAGCCAAACAGGCGCTATTTGTGTGAGCTCAGGTGTGCTTGCTTGCAGACAATCCCAGTTGGGCTTGTTGACGATAGACTGTTTCCTCATAAGAGAGAGCCAGGAGCGTCATGGGACCCTCACCTGCATATTCAGCTGGTCCTCCAAGCCGTTTGTATGCAGTTCTGCCCTATGTGCATGTGGCCTCTGGATCTTGGGGAAGAAGCTAGAATATATACAGCTTGAGAAAGATTAGAGGTAGGGGGCTTCGCCTATGTAGCTAAGAGGAAGCGATCGTCCACGCTAGGTGAAGACTTCAGAGTGACTACTTTGGGGGCACCCACACTCCTATCAATAACCTCTTGTTCATGGGTTCATGGGGGTAGAGGAGCTTTGGTGGGTCAAACTTTGGCTGTCATCAGGACTTTAGAAGGAAGGAAGTGGACATAGCTTAATCAGCATCCCTGCCTCCCTGCTGCCCAGGAGAAAATTCTCGTAAAAGCAGCATTCACTAGAAGGGTTTCTTTAATTGTGCAAGGGTTTCTTTAACTGTGCAAGATTTTAATCTGAAAAATTCCTTTCTGGCATATTTGGCTTTAGGGTAAAAACCTGAAAAAAAAAAGAACCTTCTAGGGAAGTAGACCTATGAGTTTGCTTCCCCAGGCACCCAGCCTGTAACAGAGGGAGAATAGCCATCATCCTTCCCTTCCTCTCTAAGGCCAGCGGCCAGGCCCTCTGCAGTCTTCTCAACTGAAGACTTCTTACAGCCCGCTCAGCAGGCTCAAGCTCGCCCTCTAGCCCCAGGCCACACAAGCCATGTAGCACACAGTTTCAGCCCACTGGCTTTCAATTTCCCCCCATCTCTTGCTTGAAGAAGCTAAGGTTTGAGGCTTGCCCAAGCCACCCTGTCAGTAAGGAAAACAAAGCAACTCAAATGCAGACCTTCAAATGTCCGGAAGTTGACTCACCCCTGAGGGGATGAGGCAGAACCTTTTTTTTTAAATCTGAGCAGAAGACGGTCAGTCCTATACTAATCTTCCAGAGCCGTCGCTGTGTAATTGTTTTTTTTTTTTCTGCACGTTAGGCTGAGATTTTTTTCCTCTTTGGTCTACACAAATCTCCTTTATCTGTGCAGGGTAGCTCTTGTGGTTCCAAGATGGAATAATAGGGTCTTAAGACTCAGGGCCCTTTTCCATCTCCAATCATTATGGACTCCGGGCACCTCTTTCAAATAGTGTTGTGTTAATAGCATCAGGACTATACATAAATGGTACCCGATAAGACCTCAGAGAGCACAAAAAGTCCCAGCGTGCATGGAGAAGACAAACACTAGTGGTGTTACGAAGTGTTCAGGACCCAGAAAGAAAGAAACCCTAAAGAGGAAACAGCTGGGGAGGGCACTGCCCTCCTTCCTGGTGGAGGCAAACTTGAAGTTATGCAGGTTTGCTAAAGGCAAGAGTGAAAGCGGAACTGACTGAGCTAAGCCACAGAGCAGGAAGGAACAGGCTGGAAGCTGCCACTCCAGTTAGAGAGAGAGGAAGAGAAAGTGTGGCGGCTTGGGGCCACAGGCCTCCTCACTGGGTGTCTCCTTTCTACACATCCTGCTCCTCACCACTAGCCACAGAAAGACTAGGAGCACTGGTGACTGCTGACTGCCTGGTACTCCGGTTCCCAGGAACAGCCTTTAGTAGCTACGGGATCATGAGGGTCCCCAGCACCCCACCCGCCTGGGTAGGGTCTCACACAAATACATGTGCAAATTCAGGAATGCACATACTCGAGCTAAGCAGACCCACATTCTTCCTAGAGTAAAACGGAACTAAGAGGCTCACGGTGGCTCGGGTGGGCAGATTGCGGTGGAGCTGATGCCCCATCACCATCTGGAAGGGGTGGGTGCCTGAGGCAAACATGGGTCCCGGCCTCTTCAAGGAAGATCTCCTTTTCTTCCTGAGGTCCTTGATAAAGGTACTTAGTTGGCATGAGCTCCAAGACAGAGGCTTTGGTTGCCAAAGTAAAAGTTGTCAGAATTAAAATGGAGTCCTTTGTGAACATAATAGAGCAGACGAGACTTGGAGTCGGCTGGTTCTCACTCCCACATGCTGTTATAAAAATATTTCAAGAGCTCTGGAAAAGAGAGCCTTGTACAAAAGACTACCAGATCTCACCACACGGACATCATGGACCTATCAGACCCTGATGGACAACATCGTTGTTACCCATCCCTATAAACAAGGACAAATACCTTAGAATAGCCATCCTCACTTCACCTCTAGATGAGCCAGGGCATCTCCAGGGTGAGATAGCCACAGACCCATTTCACCTTTAGAAACCCCTGTTTGCAGTCCTGGAGGTGTGGCCCTGTAATCCAGCTGCTTAGGAAGCTGAGGCGGGAGGATGACAAGTTTAAGCCTTGTCTGGGCAGTTTAGTGGGACCTTGCCTCAAAATTCAAAATGACATTGATAAAGGGGATATCCATGTTGCTCATTAGTAGGGTACTTCACTGGCATGCTTGTGCAAGGTCTGCATTTATTACCCAGTACCACGAAATAAAATAAATTAAAAGTCGGGGCTGGAAAGATGGCTCAGCAGTTAAGATCACTTCTTGCTTTTGCAGAGAACTTAGATTCTGTTTCCCCGAGCCCACATTAGGTAGATCAGAATCCAGGGGCGGGATATCCACCACCCACTTCTGTTATCCGTACATACATGGTGCACATATAGACAAGCAGGCACATGCATACACATACATAAAAATAATTTTAAAAAATTAAATCTGCATTATTTATTTATTTATCTTCCCCAGATATGCCTATACTCCGCCATATAGCCCAGATTCGAAAATCTTTAATATTTCAGATTAAACTTGTTTTTATTACAGTCTCTCTTTATTACCAGAGATAATAGCCTTCACTGATGCCGAGGGAAAGCAGACCCTGTATTCACTAAGCAATCAGTGAGTGCTGGCAAAATCAGTCAAGACCTCCCCACCCGCCCACTGACCACGTGGGCCTCAGCATCATTAGCCCTTCTCTGCAGAGGACATGGGTAAGGCTCCTGGGATGATGGCTAATACTTCCTGTTTGGCAGGATCTAAATCGCCTAGGTGATGAGCCTCTGAGCACAGCTGTGAGGGAGTTTCTAGATAAGCGCCCAGAAGTGGGAAGGCCAGTCCTAACGGTGGGGAGACCATTCCAGGGGTTAATGTCCTAGACTTCTGGATGGAAGTGGAAGTGAAGCAGAAAGCAAGCTGAGCTGGCTCCTATCAACAGCTTTCTCAAGCTCCTGCTGTGCGCTGCCATGATGGACCATTCCCTCAAATCTGAGCCAAAATGAACCTTTCTGTTTAAGCTGCTTTGCTCAAGTATTTTGTCACAGTAACAAGACCAGTACAGCTTAGAAGGTCAAAGGCCCTTGGCACGCTGCCAGGAAGGGGTGGAGCTGCCTGCCAGGACTGAAGTCGCCCTGACTCCTCCCTCTTTTCCCCTTCCTCTCCAGACATCCTATAACTTTTAACCTGATGTTCAGATGATCTTGAGAGAAAGCACAGTTCCCTTTGGAGAAACCAATATGGTTTTATAATAAATTTATGGTGACATTTAATAATTTAGTTTTAATTTAAATATTAAATGTATTATTGGCGTTCGATGTATTTTCAGCTTTGTGTGTTGATCCCTCTGTATTCTTCGAGAACATTTCTATCAACCCCTGTTCTCTGTTTTTCTGTCTTTCAGACTCAGAACACACAGCATCAGCGGATCCATGCATACATGGGCTCTTGTGCCTGGCTTTCTTCATTTCAAAGTGTTTTGAAGGCTCCTTCATGCTGTATTTTATTCAACTCATACTTTACTCCTTTTGAAGGCTGAGTAGTATTCCATATTTGTTCATATAACCATATAATCATATTTGTTGATGGACATTTGAGCTGTTTCCACTTTGGGGATATGAACAGCAGTTGGGAATGTTTGAGAAGGTGTGTGTGTGTGTGTGTGTGTGTGTGTGTGTGTGTGTGTATGTGTGTGTGTGTGTGAATCACTGGGTCATATAGCAGTTCTACATTGAGCTTCAAGAAAAACCAATGTCTTAGGGTTTTACTGCTGAGAACAGACACCATGACCAAGGCAACATTATATGGACAACATTTAATTGGGGCTGGCTTACAGGTTCAGAGGTTCAGTCCATTACTATCAAGGTAGGAACATGGCAGCATCCTGGCAAGCATGGTGCAGGAGGAGCTGAGAGTTCTACATCTTCATCTGAAGGCTGCTAGCAGAAGACTGGCTTCCAGGCAGCTAGGATGAGGGTCTCAAAGCCTACACCCACAGGGCCACACCTGCTCCAACAGGGCCACACCTACTCCAACTAGGCCACACCCATTCCACTGGGAACACACCTTTTAATAGTGCCACTCCCTGGGCCAACCATATGCAAACCATCACAACCTACATGGCTTTTGTTTGGCTGTGTCACGTTTCCCTGCGGTGTTAGGAGCTGACATGGCTGCCACTCTCTCACTAAGCTATTTCCTTGGGCCTCTTTTTACTTTTATTTTGAGGCAGAATTCACCAAGCTGTCCCATGGGGCCCTGAGCTTTCCCTCCACCCCCAACTTCTTGAGCAGCTAAGACCACATTGCCAGGCCCAGCTACCAGTACAGCTTATGACTTACTTCACTTGAAAGCATCCAAAGCCTTTTCCTCAGTATGAGGACGCCATGATGAAGGACAGAGAGACATGAAGAATAAGACCTTGACAATCCTGGAAGCCAACTTGCTTATGTTTCTATATTTTATTTAGTTATTTTGCAGATAGGTGGTGTGTTTGTGATGAGTGCATGGGGGTGGCGTTCAGCCAGAGCAGGGACATAGAACTTCCTCCTCTGTGAGACTCCACCTTGTTGTCTCAAGGCTCTCACTGACCCAAAAGCATGTTATCTGGCCAGTAAGATCTCAGAACATCTCTATGCCCTAATGCTGGGCTTGCAGCCACGTGCAGCCACGCCCAGCTTTTTACATGGGTGCTAGAGATTCAAACTCTAGTCCTCATGCTTGCAAAGCAAGTGTTCTTATACACCCAGCCATCTTCCTGTCCCTGCCACTGGGCCTGGGATTTATGGAGCAAACCCTTGCCCCCCAGCCCACCCTGGGAGGGAGAGGGGGCTGGGATAAAGAATTACCAGGAACCCAGCTCCCACAACATTGCAGAGCATAAGTAGGAGGGGATTGTGGGTAATAGGAAATTTGCATTTCAATCTCCAAATACAAATTAAACCCAAAGTTGTCATCAAAGAAAAGACGAAGATGAGGATCAAGATGATTCCACAGTTCTAGAAAAGAAGAGATTAAAGAAAGGGAATTGAATGCGTCTTTAAAGATGTTTTAAAAGCGTTAATGCAGACTAATGCAGTTAATGAAGGTGAGGTGGGGTAAATGGCGGTTCATTAGCATCTTCCACCAGAGGAGAGCTCTTTGCACCTTTCCACATATCAAAGCCTGGATTCTTCCTCCTAAGAAGACAGCCTCGATTATCTTTAAAAGGAAGGTGAGATTAAAAATAGGTTCATGATAACTACTTCTTCCATAATAGTGACTATTTATTTCTTTGCCCCCAAACTCCGCTTCATCAAGCACCACACATTCTGCTGCCCTGGATAAGTCCTTGAACCCACGCACTGTAGGTTGGAGATGAGGTTTGTAAAACCAATAACTAAGTTCCAAGATCCAACCTTCTACTGGTGTTCCCTGTTTCTCGGCTGGGGAAGAAAGGGGACCTCAGGCACACCTGGAAAGAGCTGGATTATCAGCCAGGGGTCTTGAGAATAATGGGATTGGCAGAATGAATACATATTAATATGGGATATATTCAGCTAGGTTACATTGTACATGCTGGGCAGTCTGGCAATGGCGTTACTAAGAACTGGAGAGGCTGGAACTCCCACAGTTGCTCAGGCCATGAGGCTGGATATCTCAGCTGTCCTCCTCTGCCTCTGCAGGAGACATCTTGACGATCTGTTAGTCTTGTTGGAAGGCCAAGAGGCTGGCTTTGAATGTCAGCAGAGGACAGCAGCACAGGTGCACTTACCAACAAGGGGTCAGTGTAGGCAGGCTTTTCAAAACAGATGTGGCAACCTGACTACAATCTCAGCACACCAGAGATGGACATGGGATTGCTGGAACAGACTGGCTTGCTAAATGGCCAAATTGGTGACCTCCAGGCTCACAAGAGACTTTTGCCTCAGTTAAAAAAATAAAATGAAATACAGGAAGGCACCTGATGACAATCTCTGCCTCTATACACTGTACTCACACAAATACACAAACATACACACACACACACACACACACACACACACACACACATACTGCACACATACTCAAGTACATGTGAACAAACACACCACTGTTGCTGTGATAAAACACCATGACCAAGACAAGTTATAGAAGAAAGAATTTATTTGCAGTCACAGTTCCAGAGAATGAGAGTCCACAATGGTGGAGAAAGCAGCAGGCAGCAGATGTGGGGGCCAGAGCAGGAAGCTTAGAGCTCACATCTTCGGCTCAAAGTAGAAAGGGAAAACTAGAAGTAGGTCAGGCTTTTTACTCTCCAAGCCAATGACCTAAGTCCTTTAGTAAGGCTGTAGCATCCATACCTCTTCAGCGGGCCATTGACTGGAAACTGTGTTCAAAAGCCTGAGGTTTTGGAGGACATTAGTCATTCACACCACTCCATGCCCCTTCTTACATCCAGGAGGTTTCCTCTGGGACTCTCAAAGCCTGTTCAAAAATCTATGACCACGTCACTATCCCCTTCCCAATGCTGTTCCATCTTTGGGGCACAATCACAGGATACAAGTGCCTTCTGGCATTGCTGTCAATCACATGCTGGGTTGAGATTCCTGGCCGGAGGACAGGCATCATCTCTGTGTTTGCTCCTCTCCTAAGTCAGACTCTTGAGTTTCTACTTTATGTTCAAGGCCATTTCTACTTTCAGTTTCAGATTCCCCCAGGGCAAGGTCTCTACCTTCTCTTTAATGGAGCCCAAAGAGCGCTGGGTCTCCAACAGAGACTGCAAGGGACTGGTATCAGGCCAGAGAGCCCAAGGAAGCATCCTGGGAAGAGGACTGCCTTTCGAGGAGTAACTAGGAGGATTTCAATTGCTAGTTTCCTCTTTGAGCAAGGCTAAGGGCAGACGAAGGCTACCACATAGCCTTGGGGGGACTTGGGGGCTTAATAAACTGTCATATTTACACAGTCATCAGCTGCTGGATGAATCCACTGTCACTGAAACCACTCCTCTCCCTTCCTTACGCACACTATTACCCCCCCCCCCCAGTACTTTTGCAGATGGGAAACTCAGTAGGTACCACTTGCAGCATCTTTGGGGCCCATAAAGGTCTTTCATGCTGGGTGGGTAACAATGATATTGTTTAAATACACTGAAAGAAGCTAGTGGCCACTTCCCTCGCCATTCCCTGGAGAGAGGGCTGACATCCTGTGAACCCATGGGAATGGAATTTAAGATGAAGATTAAAAATATGGTGTTTACAAGGTAGGATCCCATTTCTCAGGAAGCTCCTGTTGGTGTTACAACAGCTGGGACCAACCACTGGAGGCCTATGCTGTGTTCTTGCTGCAGCCTGGAGGGAGGCACGATGCGCTAATTAACAAATTGTCCCCAAGTTGTCCTTTTGCAAGGACAGAGCTGTGAGCTCCCACGAGTGACCTCTGTACCTCACGCCACAGGAAGGAGACTAGCAAACTTGACATGACTTGAATCCAAACCCACAGCCTTCTGCATTGCCTGCTAATGACCCCAGTGAGACCCTGGCTCAGTGAGGAAGCTGGTTACTTTCTCCAGTGATGAGTAAGCACAGGTGGAGATCCTCAGTGGCTCACTCTCTTGTGGATGCTGGCATTGCTTGTCACTTCCAGAGCATCTGTGTGTATGTACAGTGTGCCAGGCCAGCCAGGTATCATGTGATGGGTGGGATCTGAGGGGCAGGCAGAGGCCAGAAGAGGGCCAGCAATGGGGAAGAGAAGCACAGACCATGCCCACTGTACTCTTTATGGAATCTGAAAGTGAAAGAGAGAAATTGGAGAACCCATCAGCAACCAACAAAACAGCAATGGCATCTGACACAAGACCCCTGGACTTGACTGTTGACCTTTTCTCCTGGAAAAAAAAACGTGGTGGAGAGAGTCATTGAACTCTCACCTGAGATCTCAGCCATTTGTATGTCTTCACTATGCATGCAGCCCTGGTCTCTGTGGGGGTTAGAATATATATATGGGGGACGGTTAGCTGAAGGAGGGGGGACTCCATCTCTGCAACTATGGGGAACTCGTCGTCCATACTGGGTGAGAATGTTCCAGTGTGCCTGCTTTTGGAGGGGTCACTTACACTCCCGTAAGTAGCTCTGCACCTATGCTCTGTAAGTAAAGCCAGTAAGTGCTTTGGTTCTCCAGGTTAGACTAATAGAATCATACTTTGTTGCTGGTGCCCTATATGGAGGAATCTGCTATGTCTCCCCAGGGAAAGAGTTGCTCAAACTCTTAACAGCAGCCATGACAATCCGTTGGCAACCTGTCTCTTCACCAGGATGCTTGTTTCTGAAACTTGTGGCCTACTAGGACCTCTGGGCTGCTCCCCCTACTCTGTTCTGTACCATGAGATAGAGATGAACAGGCTCTCCAGAGGAGGTCTGCCTTTTTTTTTTTTTTTTTTTTTTTTTTTTTTTTTTTACAGGACAAAGAGGTTGATGGGGTTGAGTGTGGCCTGGGCAGCAGTCTGGTCTGAATTTGATCAACTCCTGGCAACACCCTTAGGTTCCATTCACAATTAGGTCATGTTACCTGCACCCCAACACAGTACCAAATAACTGAAACATGAAGGACATACAGCAAGAAGTGGGTGTGGCAGGCAGACACCAACAAGGGCAAAGGACATGAGGTCAGAGAAGATATTTAAAGGACATCAGAGACCTACGGTCATGCTGCATGCTACTGTTGGCCAGCACTCACTTCCTACCTCGCCTCTGTTCTGTTTGGGCTTTTGTTTTGTGTGAGACAGAATCTTATATAGCTCAGGCTAGCCTGGAACCCACAATCTTCATGCCTCAGCCTCCTGAGTACTAGGATTATAGGATTATAGACATGAACCACCAAAACTTAATGGTAGAAGACAGATTATGGCAGCCCAGGTCTTAATCCTCAAAGTTGCATTTCACCTAATTTAGGCCACTAGCAGGAGGTCACATGAAAAAATTTTATTATATATATTATATATTATATAAAATTATATATTAAATATATTATATAATTATATATATATAATATTTTGCTTTGTCTTGGAATGATTGGAGCATAAGGAAGTATAACATTGAATTTGAACTCTATCTGGTCATTACAGGGCTGTGCATTGTGCTTCTGACGTGTACAAAGATCTGCTCTGGGCTCGGTAGAGACTACAGCGGTGGTGATAAAGTCCTGGGCTCCCCCTGAATGAATGGCTTGCACACAGCAATGTGGGGCAGGTACCAGAAGATGAACACACACTGAAGTCAGGAGCAGAGAAGTCTCAAGGCAGAGGAGTCATCCCTTCAAGGAAAGAGAAGGCTCTCTGGTGCCATGCCAGATGTGGGCACGGGGGTGGGGGGGGGGGCTGGGAAGAGGCAAATGACCTGCACTGGCAGGCGTACCTTTGGTCTCAAGCAAGACGGGGGTGGTCGGCTGATGGCCCATTATGGAAGGCCACCCTGGAACGTCTGGCACGGATCTAGAGCCAGGGGTAAAGCAGTTAAGGAGTCTGAGCTCAGGAGTACAAGGAAAAGCAGCAGATTGGGACTCTTCTAGCAGCAGTCTGTAGAGCAGAAAGAGCAGGAGTCTAAGCATGCATCAGTCTACTCGGCGGCTGCAGTAGTTGGAAGAGGACCGTTCCTGTGCTACGGACAATGGGAAGGCAAAGGAGGGTAAGGATGGAGACCCTGGTCCAGGGAGGCCCAGGGCTGAAGTCAGAAACAGGTAGGCTTAGGAAGGGGTGGGTTAAGGAGTTCAAAGCCAGGTGGTTGCTCTATTTCTTTCCAGTATCATCTGTTTTCCAGGCTCCTCCATGCACATGATGTTACTGTTGGAGAGGCAGAATGGTGGAGAGGAGGCCCTAACACAAGTGAAAAGCTGGGACATCCTGGAAGGGCAGACCTTACCCTCGAATACTCCCCCTCAGAGTCGAGAGGCTCCCTGCTGCTCAGACCCCACAGTCAGCTTCCTTGGGTGCAGGAGAGAGGATACAGGAGGGCACAAGAGAAGTTGTGCATCCCAGAGCCAAGACCCGACTGCCTTAGCAATGGCAGCTCCTGAAGCCAGCCGTGCAGACCCAGGTTCAAGGACAGGCCTGGGTAGTTTCTGGCCTGCTCTAGGCTGCCTCTGATACTTTAGGATTTCCTTCATCAAGGCAATTGCTAGTATCAGCATCTATTTGAAGAAAGGAACCAGGGGACCGAAAGATGATTCAGAGTACTTCCTGTACTTGCTGAGGACCAGGTTCTGTCAGTCCCCAGCACTCATGCCAGGTAACTCCCAACTACCAGTAACTCCAGTCTCAGGGATCCCAGTGCCCTATTCTAGGATCTGTGGTGCCTACATACATGACATACAGACACGTAGGTGCTCACATATACACATAAAATCTTTAAGAAGAAAATAGAGAGAGGGAAAGAGGGAGGAAGGATTGTTGTTATTATCAGCCTATATTTGTGTCATAGAAACTGCCAGTCTTCAGGGTTTTAGCCTGATAAGATACCCTGAGAGTGCACGGTACACTGTCCAAAATGGTGCTCACGTGGGGTCTTTCATGAGGGCTAGCAACCAGATAAGACTGAACCATCCCAGAGCAGGGATGTACCAATCCCTTTCTAGTCTGAAAAGCTAAAGCAAGACCCATACATCCCTCCTGCTTGAGGATGGCCTCCTCTTACTGTCCCTTGAGGACAGAAATTCAAGCAAAGGTGTGCACACAGGTCCTAGGAGGAATATCAACTCACAGGCAGGGAGCACACGCCCTCCTAATGCAGAGGGGCCGCTTTCCTGACTCCCTGGGAGGGTATGACGACATGCCTAAACTTCAGTGAACCAGGGAACAAAAGCTTCCCTTAGGTCTGTGTTCTGAATTCACAGTGTGAACCTTGAGGCTTCCAGCAGGACCTGGCCATCCCAGACATCAGGCAGGAGGCAGAGTGACTAGACACTCTGGAAGAGCAAGCCTGGGAACAGATGGGGAAGCTGGGATTCTAAAGCTTGAATAACTAGCAAGAGGTCAAACACTAAAAGTGGAGCTGGGATTTGAACTCACACCTTCCTGTGGATGGAGCCTCCTCCCATGCCAAGACGTCCCAGGTCACTTACTGCCCAGAGTGACCAGCACACCATGCGATGCTGAATTCCATAAATGACTTTGGAAACTGTGCCTTGGGAGCTCAGTCGGTCACAGGTAAAACAGAAACACAGTTTTACTTTACCCGGGAGACATGGCATCCTGGCCCTGCAGGTTTCATGTGTTGACCACACTGGGCCTTGCAGCAGCTGGTCCTTACTCCCTTGACCTTGAATGACCCAGACTAAATGTGACAAATGAGCAGGCTTATTGGGTCTGAATGCTGATGCCTCCACAATGGTTGACATCTGGACTCACGTTGGCTTTTCCCTGCTTCATGCAAGCTACTCTGATTTTAATTACGGGTGGTTTAGGAGCTGAGGGGTAGGGTAGAAAACACCCTACCCCTCAGGCAAGTGTGCAAACACAAGCGCAGATGCCCAGAACCCGCGTAAAGCTGGACCAAACAGGGCGTGTCTGTAATCCCAGATGGAGATGAGACTCCCCAAAAGCTCTCAGGCCGGCATACATACACATACATATATACGTGTGCGTAACCATACACACACACACACACACACACACACACACACACAGAGAGAGAGAGAGAGAGAGAGAGAGAGAGAGAGAGAGAAAGAAGCAGCAAATAAGAGTCCCTACTCCAAGCAAGACGGAAGGCAAAGAGTGATAGCAGAGGTTGTCCTTTGACCTCCACATGCATGCTGGGTAAAAAAGGGAGGGAGGGAGGAAGAGAGGAAGGGAGGGAGGGAACGAGGGAGGGAGGAAAAACTACAGAGAAACCACTTCTCCAGATGAATCTGTAAACAGGTTAATTGTCTGAACTGGCTCATTTCTTCCCAGGCTGTAAACACTCTGGGCTCAGGATAGGCCATGTGACTTGTCCAAGGTCCTGCAGCTGATGGGACTAAAATCCTGCCGCAATAAGAGCTTTGCCTCCTTCCCACAGTCTTGCGACATTCCCGGCAAGCCCACACACGTGCATTTACACGTGCGCATGTGCACGCACAGACTCTCAGAACAAATTAACTAGGCTCTGGGGGTGACTTGTCATAGCATCAGTCACAGCATCACAGGTGGGGAGCACTTGAAAGGTTGTTAGCAAACTAATGAATTATATAATGGCTGCCCAGTAATTCCCAGGTTAACGTCAGCTTCTGGAACAGCGACTTCCATTTGAAGAAGATTAAGCCGAGTACGCGTTGGTCCTGACAGGCTTTGAGTGCTGTTCTTTCCGTGAGAACATTTAGGCTGTGAAGAAATCGTGCAAAGGCAAGGTCAGGATTACCTGGGGGAATAACTGTGACAGGGGCATGAGGTCAGGTGACTGACAAGCAAGAGTCACCTGCATTAGCCCAGAGGCTCCACAGTGTCACAGGCAGTCAATGGCACCTGTGTACATCCTTGTGTCAGTCCTGGGTACCAGAAGAGACACAGGGTACCCAGATCCTAAGGGCCCCTTAACTTGAGGCACACTCCCAAAGATGAAAGCATTCCATACCCATGGGGAGGATTTTGGTTTATAGGAGCCAGATACTGTTCTGAAACCCCTGGTCCATTGGGGAAGAGGCTAATGTCCGGTCTTGGGAAAGCCGAGCCTAACAGAATGGAAGTGGAGAAAGAAGAAAAAGCCTGCCTTTGCGGAGCCTCCAGATGGATAGGGGAGGTAGAGGTCCTGCTATGACCGGGGAAAGAAGTGGTGCCTGGTCCCTCAGGAGATACTATCCTTGGAGGAACCACTCCAGTACCAAGCTAGATCCCAGCCAGCATGGACTGGCCGGCTTTGTCCTAGAAGGGCTTCTTAGGCAGAACATACTGATGTTCTCCTTAAAATGTCATAGCCCACCTCAGAGCTTCACCTCCTGCTTCTGTGCTTCCTCTGCACCTGTATTGAATCTAGCCAAGGTCTGAGGAAACTCTAAGTCCACAGAGAGGCCAGTCCTGGAGGGCAGGATGCTGAAGTTTCAGCAGTGAATCCAGGTTATGGCCAGGTTCCCATGTAACCATGGAGCTGCTTGTCCAACTCTCTGGATCTGTAGAGCAGACCTTGGGGCACCTCCAAGGGGACAGTGGAAACCTGGTTCTTCACCCTGCTTCTCCCCAAAGACACCTGCTTCCCAGACTCTGTCAGTCACAGGGAATCTTTAGTTCCTTTCCTGGCCGCTAGGCTCCTGGGTCTTCCCTTCTGATAGCCCCAGGGTCTCTTACCACTATGATGTAAGGGTTCAATGATTTTAATGGCTGACTTGACACCACCTAGAATCATCTAAGAGGAAAGCTTCAATCGAGGAATAGAATAGGTTAGATTGGCCTTCAAGGGGTCTGTGAAGGAATTGTCCTGATTGTTGACTGACTGGGTGGTGCCATTCCCTGGGCAGATTTGGCCCTGGACTGTACAGGAAAGTCAGTGAAGCTCTAGCCAGTGTTTGAGCCAGCAAGCACCATTTCTCCATGGCTTCTACTTTTCAGTTTTGGCTTGAGTTCCTGCCCTGACTTTCCTCACAGATGGACTGTCTTAGAAGTATAAACCAAGTAAATCTCCCCACCTTCAAGTTGTGTTTGGCCATAATCTTTGTCACAGCAACTGAACGAATGTGACAAAAAGCTCTTTCTCCAACTCTAGGCTCTCCCCACCTCCTCTTCCTGCTGTCCTCTTGCCAGTTCATATCTTTCCAACATCTTTGAACTCATGGTTCCAAGGAGACCACAGGTTTTTTCCAGCCTGTGATCCCAGGAACTTCAAATGTTGGCTTCACGCAAAGGCAATTTGTGAGGTTCACAGGGGTCAGTGACCAGACCTGAACCTGAACATGTCCCCAGACACCATGTCACAGACTTTGATGCCCTCTTCAAGTTCAACTCTCAACCTTCAAGGTACTTACCAACCATCTTGAGTCTCTGGGGCTCTTCCCCACTGTGGAAAATCTTAATTATAGCAGAACCCTAGCTACTCCTATGACCCAGTGTTTCTGCGGTTGCTGGTGGACACCTTCCCTTGTGACTGCAATACTATATTACTAAGAACTGTTTCCTGGGAAAACATCAATCAGCAGCTGAATAAGGCAGGCCATGGAGGCTAGTACTCTGAATTGAGAGTTCTCAGAAGAAGGGGCACTGACATGTTAAATCACCCCAACTGTGATATACTTTAAGACCATGCCCTTTACAGTATCAGAGTACCCCCTGATCATGATGTGACCGTACAGCAGAATATTCCTGGGCACTTTCCACAGACAGCATATATCTTTGTTTGTGAGATCTTTGTATCCTTGGGCACACTGGCTGTGGCTTCCATCCATTATCCAGAACAATGGGAACAGGGTGTGAGGTCTGGGATGGCAGAAAGATGGCAGCTGGTTAGTTTTAATGGTCAACTTGAGAACATTTAGAATCATCTGGGAAGGAGTTACTAGGTTGGTCTGTGGGGTTATCTGTGGGAGGTCATTTTGATTGTAAATTCCTGTGGGAAGACTCAGACCACTATGGGAAGCACCATTCCCTAGGCTAGGTCTGAACTGTTCAAAGAATGAGGAGTGCTAACAAGTCAGCAGGCAGTATGGGCACATTTGTTTCTCTGCTCTTGATTGTGGGTGAGCTGTCTCAAGCTCCTGCCTCTGAGACTTTACTTCAGTGATGGAAGTCATAAGTCAAATCAATCCTTTCTCCACTAAGTTTCTTTTTGGTTGGGTATTTTTTTTTTTTTATCGCAGCAACAGAAAGGAAACCAGGGCAGGTGGTGGGTAAGGGGGGAGGGGGAGGGGAAAGGGAAGGCTGCACTGAGAACAGCCACCCCCACTGATCGCACCACTCCTCAGATACCATGAATACCAGTTCTTTCATCAGAAAAAGAGGGAAAAAAACTCTCTTGAAAGATGGTTTTAATGATTGTAAAGAGACACAAAAGGATCAGAAGAGATTGAAGTAGATGTTACAACTCTTCTTCCTTTGGCTGAGGTGTCCCTCAGTTCATGAAATGACTCCTTTTGAAGGACAAAGAAGGGAAGGAGGGAAAGAAGGTGGGAGGGGCAGAGAAGTCTTACCAAGACTTACTCTAAAATTAGGGGAGGAGAGGGTCTGGCAACTGACATCTTTGGGCTTTCTGGAAGACGGAAAGCAGAGGGGCCAAGGAGAGGCAGGTGCAGAGAAAACCCGCAGTCTGGGACATAGGGTTTTCCAGGAGAAGCTGATGGGGATCCGAGATAGCCCTGTGACTAGACAGCTAGGAGTGAGTGGCCTATTAGCGAGAAGCCACCAACATAAGCCCTGGCATCATGAAAAGAGCAGGTGCCCAGGGCCAGTGAGATGGCTCAGGCAGTGAAGGCACCTGCTGCGAAGCCCAATGTGAGTTCGAGCCCCAGAGCCTCCACATGGTGGAAGGAGAGGACTGACTCCTCCCACACATCACCATCTGGCTGCCATACAAGCTCCACAGCACGCATGCGCCCACACATGCACACACGTAAAATGAGTAAAACTATAATAGAGTTTTGTCCTTCTGTTTTGTTTTGGGATAGACTCAATGGAGGAGACAGAGGATGGTGTTTAAATAAATAAAACCTATTTTATCAGAAAATGTTGAAAAGACACACAGATAAAGAATAGTCAGTTTTGAAGGAAAAAATATTGGTTTCTGAATGCTAAAGAAGTGAATCCAATTTCTGACGCAGTTCCTAGGGCCCCTAATATTAAGGGAAAGGCCAGAGGCAGGCTGGGCAGAGCTGGCTGTAGGGGCCAGTGGGGATGGCTAGACCTTGACAAGAAGCAAGCTTAATAGAAAGGATTTGTGCATTGGCACACTGATGCACACGCCTCTCTGTGTGTAGGTAAGAGCAGTCCTCAGCCCATCCCAAGTCAAAGCATCGCAGTAGAACTGGAGATGTCTCAATGGTTAAGAACATTAACTGCTCTTGCAAAGGACCTGGCTTCAGTTCCCAGCATCCACATGGTGGCTCAAAAACTGTGTCTATAGATCCAGAGGATCTGACACCTTTTTCTGCCTCTGAAGAAGTACCGCAGGTACCCGGCACACACCTGGTGCACACACATCTATTTAAGCAAAGCACTCATACATATGAAGTAAATATAAATCTTTTTTTTAAATAAAGAATTATAGGGTTTGAATCCACAAAATATGAATCAGGCATATGTGCTCAGAGCTCTCAATGGATCATAATAGTACACGCACATACCACACACACTCACCACATATACTCATAAATCACACACACTCACATACTACACACATTCACACATGCTACATTCACATCACACACACACCATAAAAACTTACACACCATATACTCTCATAGATCACACACACACACACACACACACACACACACACACACACTCACCTACCACAAACATTTTTGGAGCATGAGTGGCTCCCAGCTGCTACACAGTCCCATGGTCTTTTGTGCAGAGAGGGGAAATCCAGGCTCAGGCCGGCAGAGCAGTGGCTCCTCACGGTACCACATGCCACTTTTGTCCTTTTGAAGGTTCCCTAGTATCATACATCACCAAACCATAAGCATCCTTTAGGTAACTTCCCTGATATAGGCTGTCCTTCCCTTGGGGTGTGACAAGGAGCAGCAAGCTGGCCTTGAGGTCAGCTTGAGGGTGGAGGATGCCACCAGAGAATTCTTTGGCTAGGTGTAAGCCACAGAGGAAAGGATCATGGCCCCAGGGGCGGGCTGTCTGTCTGTCTGTCTGTCTGTCTGTCTGTCTGTCAGTTGGCCTCTAGCCCCTCTAAGCTCTTATTCCACCTTATGTCTCATTTTTAGTAAACAGGTCCTTTGCCTGCTGTCTGTAGCTCCCGTCCACATAGCTCCATCTCATGTGGATGCTGGGAACTGAAGCCAGGTCCTCTGCAAGAGAAGTAAATGGTCTTAACCACTGAGACATGGGTTAAGGCCTGCAGTGGATGTTCCCATCTCTTACCCCACGGGTTCTCCTGGGAGAGAGAAGGAAGCTAAACTTTGTAACCACTCTCTTAGGAGCCAGACTCACTGGGTCTGTGTCATCCCCACCCACTGCTCTCAATCCTCACAGCAGCTGGGAGATGTGTTGGTTCACTGTCTGCTGATGAAGCCTGGAGAAGCCAAGGAACTGGAGAAGGGCCACACAGCCAGCAGATAGGAAGCCAGGAATACTCTAGGCCTTGGTGATTCCTTGCCCCTCCTGATTAAAGGTACACAAACTTGGGAATGATATCATACCAGGTAGCAGGTAGGTCGTGGCCTAGCAGGGGCCTGGCAGGAGATTTCAATCTGTGTGATCAGAGAGGTTTTGATTCCATGCTTCCGGAGGGTAGAGGGGTAGAAGGGTCACAAGAAAAACCAGAAGTTCCAGACTCAGCCGACAAGATTTTCAATTGCTTTGAGAAGCTATCACTGCCTGGGTATGATGGCACACGTCTGCGGTGGTTCCAATGACAGGCATCCCTCATAGGTTCAGGTGATTGAACACTTGGTCCCCAGCTAATAACCCAGTTTGATAGGGTGCTGCTGTCTCGCTGGAGAAAGTATGTCCCTGGGGGCCAGCTTTCAGTGTTTATAGTCTTACCCCAACCCCAGATCGCTCTCTCTGCTTCCTGGGTGTGGATAAGAATGTGATTGCTCAGCTTCCTGCTCTGCTCGCTCTGGCCTGGCCTGCCATTAGGACTCCTCCCTGGGTGTAAGCCCAAATAAACACTTCTTCCATAAAATGAGCTTCGTGACGGCCGCAGAAGGTTAATTAACACAACACTTTCGATTCCAGAGCACAGGGACAGGAGGCAGAAGGATCTCTATGAATCTGAGGTCACCCTGGTCTTTACAGAGAGTTCCAGAACAAGGGGGTGGGGGTCTACATAGTAAGGCCTTTATAAAACAAACAACAATGAAACAAAAACAGAAAGAGAGAGAAAGGAAAGAAGGAAAGAAGGAAGGAAGGAAGGAAGGAAGGAAGGAAGGAAGGAAGGAAGGAAGGAAGACAGGGAAGGAAGAAGGGAGAGAGAAAGAGAGAAAAGAAAGGGAAAAAAGAAAGAAACTTTAAAGAGTGTGAGGCTAGGCTAGGAACGTAGCTTAGTTAGCAGAGGCTTGCCTAACACACACTAAGGATCAGGTTCAATTCCTAGCGCCACGTAAAATGCATCTGTTGGTCAGTAATGTCAGCACTTGCAAAGAAGGCAGGAGGATCAGAAATTCAAGGTCATCTCCACTACGTAAAGCAATCCAGGCCAGCTAGGGAAACCCAAGACTTTGTCTCAAAAAGAAAAACGTCATTTAATGAATAAATAAACAGCACAAGGAAACTCCACCTCAGGAGTTGGACACAGCCAGAGGCTGACAGGTTATAAAGGCCGAGCGAACACGGGAGAGAAAGCTTGCGAAGGAGGTTGGTGGCTTTCATTCACAGGCAAAGCCTTTGTCCTCTCAAGTGTTGCTGACTGTTCTTACCTACCTGTATGTGGTAGCCCAGTGGCTCCATCCCTGTGGCCAAGCAGCAATTAAAGTCACTACCAAGCAGCAATCAAAGCTGGTGCACTGAACACTGTTCTCAGTTATGAATTAACCCTCGCCACTTTATAGGGGAGATGCCTGTTCACATAAAGAACCTGAGGTGCTACCAGGTTACAGCACCCACAGAAGTCACACACAGACAGCACATAGACAGAGATGCAGCCCAGGTGGCCAGGCTCCATGGCCTCTGTCTCGATCTTGTCTGTCACTGTAGCACCACAGATTAGATGGAGGACTTTGCAAGACTTTTTTTTCCTAAGAAAAAGACTCCTCAGATTGGCCTGCGGACAAGACTGTGGGGCATTTTCTTGATTAATAATTGACGTGGGAGGATAAGGCCAATGTGGGTGATGCCACCCCCAGGCAGCTATATAAAACAGGAAGCTGGTGAGCTGCTGGGAGCAAGCCAGTAAGCAGCCCTTCTCCATGGTTCCTGCGGCTCCTGCTTGAGGTCCAGCCCTGACTCCTCTCAAAAGTCAACTGTGAGGAGGATGCGTAACTCGAACAAACTGTTTCCTCCCTTTGATCATGGTGCTCATAACAGCAATAGAAAACAAACTAGGACAGGGCCCAAGTGCTCCAAGCATCCCAAGGAAGCCATCTCCTGGTGTCCTAAAGGCTCAAACTGTGGGGCCGGGAAGATGGGTCAAGTGGTAATGTACTTGCAATGCAAGTCTGAGGATGTGAGTTCATTCCCCAGAGCCCACACTTAAAAACAAAAGTCTTGTGTGCAGGTGTGTGGCTGTAATGTCAACACTTGGGTGGGGGCAGAGATGGGAGGGTCCCTAGCCAGTCCACTTAGCTGCATCAGGGAGCTCTGGGTTCACTGAGAGCCACTGTCTCAAAAGCTCAGGTGGAGAACTGGCAAGATGGCTCCTGAGAGCACTTGCTGCCAAGCTTGACAGCTCATGTCCAATTCCTGGGGTCCATGTGGTTAAAAGGAGAAAACTGACTCCAGAAAGCTGTCCTCTGACCTCTCTGCATGGTGGGTACATCACACACACACACACACACACACACACACACACACACACACACACACACACACGCCGCACCACACCACACCACACCACACTTACTCCATAACAATCTAAAAGATAAAATCAGGATCAGATGCAGAAAAGCAACAAAGGAATGAATTTGTTCATAGATTCCAGCTCAGCAGAGGGAAGGTCTGAGCCATGAGCAGCACAAAGGCAAATCTCAAGAGGTACTGAGCTCTCCATGGTAAGACTGGTGCAAACGGAAACTTCCCTGCTCCGCTGTGCTCTCCAGCACAGGCTTCTGCAGCCCTGGGAGCCTGTCAGGCTCAAGAGAACACCGCCTGAGATCAGACCCGGGATCATTCAGTTCCTTGAGTTCTATGCCACCAGCAGTTGCCTGTGTGGGCCATTTCCCTATGTCCTTTAGCCACTTGCCTCACCGTCTGCCTGTTTCACCTGGGTCCTTCCCATCCCTGTCCCCGCCCTGCTTTGCTTATATGTTTCTGATGACACTTCAGGGTGCTGTTTAGTGAGCCGCTGAGGACACACTGATCCCTAGCTAGTACATCTCAACCCTCACACTCAGATTATGGAAAAAGTTGGCTGCATCTATTCAACTTAGAATGGATGTCTGGCTCTGTTCCACTCTGATCATCTATACCTGTAGACTGTCTGTCTCCCTGATGCTGTCTCTATGTCCCCTTTGAACATTATGTCCCATTGTCTCCCTCATCATGCAAGTCCTCTGAATGACTGATGGGTGAGCATCACCAGAAATTCAGGGGGAGGGTCACCTCTCATATGCCTTCCTCTTGCCTGAGCTCTTCAGAGTCCACATGAGGGTGAGGTGATGTCCAGGTGTGCCAGATGCCCACCGGTTGAGACTCTCGTCATTCCACAGCCTTCCACAGGCCCTTCTCCATGACTGCAAGCCACAGTCACATACTAAGGCCCCTTCTAGGAAGGCCTTGGGGGCAGACTCTGCACAGGCAGCTGGGTTTTCTCGGTTGCAGAGGTATGGGCCACAGCCAAGGCTATAACCCTTTTCCTGGAGAACAACATCCCATGACAGTGGAGGTAGCAGATGTGCAGCAGTTACCCCGGCCTCCCGATGCTATTCCTCCAAGAAAGCGCTCCTTGATAAGCTACATGGACTCTAGCTTGGGAAGATTTCCTTCTATTCTCTTCGGAGAATGCCTCATTAGGTCCTGACTATCTAAGCACAACAGCGGACTCCAGCTTTCTTTCTGGGAGCCTGACATTTAGGTACAGGGCAGGGCAGACAGAAGGGCCTGAACTATTGGCCTTTGGTGATTTGAATGAGAAATGTTCCTTGTGGGCTCAAGTGTTTGAATATTTGGTCCTCAGTTGGTGGCGCTGTTTGGGGGAGGCAATGGAACCTGCAGGAGTCATAGTCTTTCTACATAAGGTATGTCACTGGGGGGGGGGGGGCGCTCTGAGAGTTTACAGCTTCTCATTTCCAGTTTGCTTTCTGCTTTGCTTTTGGGATTGAAGACGAGCTTCCTGCTCAGGCTGCCTGCTGCCATGCCTCCCTCACCATTAAGGACACTCTCTGGAACTGTCAGCCCAACAGACTCTTTCTTTCTATAAATTGCCTTGGTCATGGCATTTTATTACAGCAACAGAAAACTAATGATGCAAGCCCTATGCTCGCTGCCCCAGTAGAAGCCCTGGGCCTCTAGCCTCTGAGACAGTGTTTATCTTCAGCTTTCTAGAATCACCTTCTTGATGGGCCTCCTGGTATACCTTTGGGAGATTATCTTGATACGATTAATTGAGATGGCTAGCCTTGCCCACTGTGGGTGGTATCATCCCCTGGCTAGGGTTCTGGGCTGTATTCATGACGAGATAAAACTAAACAGTACCACCCAATCCTTGCTCTCTGTGTCCTGATGTTAGGAGTGGTATTAGTAGCTGCTTCAAGCCCCTGCCATTTTTATGTCCCCGCTGTGATGGGCTGTATGTAGTCTCCAACTCTGAGCTGGAATAAACCTTTTCTCCCTTGAGTTGCCTTTGTCAGGATATTTTATCACGGCACTAGGAAATGTAACGAAGTCAGTCTCCGAGGAGCTTATCCGCTGCAGCGATCCACACATGACCTCACAATGAACTGCTGGAGAGATGAGGGATGAAGCATGTCCTGTGTCACTCCGTTGGAAGCTGAGTCCTGGTTTCCATGGGACCAGACACTTCACCCTTTGCCTGTTCCTCTGGGCATAGTTGCACTGAGTCCTTCTGCTGTTTTGAGTTGCAGCCACAAGGGTCACTATGCTGAGCTCCGTTCCTCTAGCCAATTATCCCTCTGAGAACTGTTCTGAAGACTCTGCCCAGGGATAGAAGGGCAGATTGGCCCCAGCCCTCCATATGGGGTCAGGTTTGGGTTACAAGTGAGCTCCCCTACAGCCCACTTTTTTGGGGGGTTCATTGCTGCCTGCTTCCTTTTCCACAGCTACCAGAGACCCCCAGGTTAACACCCAGAATTTTAAACTCCCACTAGGAGGTCTCGTCCCTGAAATCAGGACCATGTTTCAACAACCTTACTATCAGTTTCCAACAGAGAACCTCCACGTTATAGAGAGTGAACATAGAGCTTGAACATACAGCTGGGATGTTTCTGAAATCTGTAGCCTCGCTTCTGGGCTGGGCTGGCTCTCATTTGGGGATCTGAAGGGCTTAATGTCTTCCAGGGGTGAAGACGTGTGGTTGTAAATGCCCCCACTAAGCTCTTCTGTGAGTTACCTGGACACAGGTCCGCATAGCCCTAAGCAGAAGAGGAATCCAGCACAAGAAGGGAAGGCAGGAAATTTTCTTTCTCTGGAGGCTTTAGGGTGAGGAGACCTAAACAGGACCTCTGCCCAGCCCCTTCAGGGAATGCCTGCTTTCATACCAAACACTCTGCCAGGATGCTCAGCCTCCCTGGAGTCTGTGTAGAGAGATCTGTCCTCTGTGCCCAGTGCAGGCATCATTCATCCCAGTCACTGCCACCCCCCAGAATCTGTTCATGCAGTACCAGAGCTGAGAGGGTCTTGGCATCAGGCAGGAGACAGATGCCACTCTACAGAGGCACCCAGGCCAGCTGACATCTCCAAACAACATGGGACTGCAAGTGCCCATCTGTCCACAGCCTAGGGAACAGCACCTTTCACAAGAAAGGCGTGGCTACTCACTGTCTGCCAGGACCTCCTGCTGAGGTGACTCCAGTGCCCCAGGTTCTTATCCTCTCAACACTAGCAGCTGTAACCAGATTCTAGAAGTCTCAGCTGTCGCCTCCTGCCCACAGAAGCCCTAAGCACGAGGAGAAAATGGGAACTAGAAAGGACAAAACTATGCCTTCTCCCCCTTTTCAGAAATTGGGCATGCAAATCATCTCAGGAATATGCAAATAAGCAAGTCCATTTGCCTGATGGTCACTTGGAGATTGGTCAAGCTCACCACTGAGTTTACAAAGACTTCAGGGGCTCCAAGAAGGCAGCTACATTGTTTCATACCCTTCCCTGTCATTTGGAAACCCTGGGCCATCCCCGGAAACCGTGGGCCATCCCCGAGTCCTTTCTGACTGCCTGGTCTACAAGCTTCTGCCCACACAGTCCACAAACATGTCTCTTACACCCCTCCTTGCCTTTTCTTGTTCTTCTCCTTCCCTCCCCTGGTCACCTTCAAGCCAAGCTCCTGCCACAGTCAAGCAGGACATGCACAGTTGTCACTAGTGAGCAGACTGACTGCCTGGGGATCGCTTCCTTGTCCTAAGCTCTTATCAGTGTCTTCACCCTCTTTTTACATATTAATGTGTGCGTGTCTCTGTGTATGAATTCCACATGAGATCTCATCTCAAGTTGAAAGTCGAGTTTGAAAGTCAAGTTTAAGCCAGCCTAGCTCAGGCCGACAGTACATTTTTTGATAGTACATCTTTTTCATCCAGCTTTAGAGCAAGGGACCTCGTAGCCCAGCAGATCAAGTCCCTTCTTCAAGGTTCCGCAGGAGATCAGTGGATGAGCCAGCATTTTTGCCTTCAAGTGCTGCTGTCTTTGGACCCCTAGACAATGCAAAGGAGCCTCTGCCTCTCCCTCCCTTTCTTGACAGAGTTCTTCACACACCCCACTCCAGCGTCTGTTCTCTCAAACATAGACATTGACATTCCATTGGCATGATTTTTGTTACCCTCTACCACTACAACAGATGTGCAGAAGTGCCACTTCCACTCAGGGACATTCTTGCTGGCTTCGAGGGTTTCCTGAGACTCAACTGAATGGGGCAAAGGACTGGGCCTCTAGTTTCAGAGCAGAAGCAAAGTCCAGAAAGGCCACCATGTCAGACTACAGAGCTGGTAGCTTAGAATCTGCCTCTGTGCGTTTGGACACAAAAGTCCAGAGTTGTAATGACCCAGGCAGAGTATGAGTAAGAGAATTCCAGGAGTTTGTAACCCTCAAGTGTCCTGGAAAAAGCCGGGGGAGCAACAAGAGAAGCAGAAGTCTGCGGCTTAAGAAAAAAGAATATGAAGAATTCAACTCTAGCCATTTATTTACTTATTAATTCATTACATACTTTTGTATGTAACATGATGTTTTAAAATGTACTTTTGGAACACCAAAATGTAACTAATTAACTCATCTAGGACTTCACATGGTTATGATTTGGGGGATAAAAATTCTTTACAACCCCCCCTAGCATTGTTAAAGACTACAATATATTATTAACTATAGTCAATCTGTTGTCAGTGGATCTCTGAATCTAATTGAGACTTCACACCTGTTAACTAGTGTGGGGAGCCAACAGAAGGCGGCTATCATCCTTGCAGCCATCTTGAGCCATATACCCTGACCAGAGACTTGATTGCATTAGCCTACAACAGCTGAGCACACTGTGATAACATCTTGCTTTAGATACCCAGGATTTTCCCTTGGGTGTGTGAGACTTAAAGGTGTGTGACTTAAGGGCATGACTTAGAGATCAGATTTAGAGACAAGACCTAAAGGCATGATTAAAGGCGTGACTTAGAGGCATGGCTTAGAAGTGAGACATATAAAAGGCGAGAGGCAAACAGAAGAGTACAGAACAATTTGGAGATCAGAGAATCAGACACTTCAGAGAGTACAACTTAGAGAACAACTTGGAGTCAGTAGGAATTAGGTACTTGGAGAAAGAACTTGGAACTTGGAGGCACTAGGGTCTAGGAACTCAAGACTTGGACTTGGAGAGAAGAAGAGAGACTGAAGAATAAACGGGATTGAATCACAATCTGTCTGGTCTCCATTCCTCGAGTCCGTCCTCACTCTCTCTCTCTTGCTGAACCCCGACTGGCAGACCTGAGCAGCTTGGGGTAGTACAAGCCGGAACAATTTAGCCCCCAAGGCTTTTGGCAGTGCCGGTTTCAACATTGACAGAATGGTCCGAGATATTTCTGGCCCCCAAGCATGGGGTAGCTTTGGACCGCAAGAGACTAGTCTCTTCATTCTCCCAAATAACTGTGGACCCTTCTAGACCATTCCACTTCCTACTTTCTATAGGATCAATCTAATAGAATCTCACATACACACAAGGTTATGTGGTATTGGTTTTTCTATGCCTGGCTTGTTTCTCTCAGCGTGATGTCCTTGAGGCTGATCTGTGTCCTTTGCAAGTGATAACATTTCCTGTTTCCTAGCTTTCCATTGTGCACAGTACACTATCTTCATAGATGAGGGATGTTACATGCAGAAAGTCCTGCAGCATCTCATAATGATGCAAGAACTAACAAGCTCACTGAAGTTGCATCTGAACACAAAAGCATATCACAAACCAGTAACAGACAAACAGAAAATAAAATTAAGAAAATGCTATTTGCAGAAGTATCAAAACTAACAAAATGTGGGGCTAGAGAGATGGCTCAGTGGTTAAGAGCATTTGCTGTTCTTGCAGGGGACCCAGGTTTAATTCCCAGCACCCAGTAATGGCTTACAACCATCTGTAACTCCAATTCCAGGGGACCTGATGCCTTTTTCTTGCCCTGGAAGTGCACATGCAAACATGTATACACATAGAATAAAATAAATCTTTCTTAAGTTCATCTACCATTTATTAAATTAACTTTAAAAAATGTTTTAAATGCAGAGGAATACATCTAACCAAAGAAGGGCAAGGCTTACACACTGAAAATTATAAAACACTATTGGGGATTTAAACAAAAAACTCCAGGTAAACAGAAAGGCCTCTTGTGCTCATGGACTGGAAGTTTCACTATTGTTAACAGAGACATAATCCTCAAATGAATCTGCAGATTTATTGCCAGATCTATTAAATGCCTACTGTTGATTTTTTTTAATAGACAAGTTGATTGATCTGAATGGACACATACCCAAAACCACAATTATATTTGGATAATTCAACACTTCTTTCTTGGTTGGTACCACAAATCAACAGAAGATCCATGATATACTGTTACAACATTTATCAATCAACTGGGCCTGTCATTTATGGAATGTTCTACCCAACATCCATAGAACATGCATGCTCTTTAAGTACATGTGGGAAAGGACTGGACAGTGGACCTTCTCATCTGCTCTGCCAGAAAGACAGAACTTTACTGTTCATACCTGAGCATTTCAGCAGCAGGTGAGTGGAGACATGTCCTGTAATGCCATTAGTCAGGGAAAGTGGATGAAAAGCCTGCTGTTAGAGCCATTGCTGAGAGTTCCGGATGGCGGAGGGGGGGAAGGGGGGGGAGGCAGGTGTGGGGAGTGGTGTTCTGTTGAACTGTAAGAACTAAGGCTGAGAGCTCCAATGCCTTGGGTGGATGGTGTGTGGCATGTGCCAGGTGTGGAAGCTATTCTAGGAGCTGGAACATGGGGTCACAGGGCCATGTACTCAGTGGCTCTCAGTGCCACAGCAAGACAGAAGGCTGGCTATCCTCAGGGCATGTAGAGCGTGCTGGCTAGCAGGGAAATCTATCCAGATGTTCTAAACTTCATTTATGAATAAACCACTGGGTGCTGGGTACCAACACAGAATTTACTATGTAAGCAAAGTTCCTGAATATTCCAGAGGACACGGGAGAGCTAGTGCACAGCAGGTGGACAGGGAACAGAAGCAGACTGCAGCCCATGTGCAGCCAGTCCTTATCTGTGTGACCTTGGGCAAGTCTCTTGACCTAGAGAAAGAACTTAGGCCATCACTATCAAATTCAGATAGATCTACAGGGCGTTCTCGATCCAGAGAAAACATGGCCTTGTGAGAGGTGCTGAGGCTTATGCTTGTCTCCCAAAAGGCCCCTAAAGGCAATGTGGGATCTCCAGGATGCTAGCTGCCTTCAGGCTTGCTGCTGCTCCTCATCTCTGGGGTTCGGGCTGCCAAGTGGTCCACGTGATGATCGTGGGGTGCTCAAATCACTCATAGGACCGCTCAACCAAACGCAGCGGAATGTTTTCTTAATTGTTGGATGACAAAAGGTTAATGAGTTGCTCTAAAAAACCATCCCCGCCATCTGGTGGCTGTCACCAAAGCCGGCATGAGGAGAGGTTCCGATTTGTAAGACAGGATGACTAGATTCTCTTAAATTAGGAGAAGTCCTGAGGGGGTAAAGTACTGAGACTGGGGTTTAGAACATGTCCCTGCCAGTCCCCAGATGTTCCTTAACTGCAAGGGAGGTTTAAAAGCAAGATAGGCAAAAACAAGCAAGCAAGCAAACCAACCAACAAACAAAACCAGCGGAAAGCCAAAACATCCACCAGTTCAAACACTCTCCTGTGGGAGCGGACTCTCGAGGAACTTCCCTGACAACATAGCCACTTTGCTCAGCACAAGCCAGGAGAAAGAAAATGACAGACTGAGGGAGAGCCCAGCCAAGGCAGGGAAGGGACAGACAGCACAGGGCTGCCAGACCCTGCAATAGTAAGAAAACAGAACAGCTGAACAAACAGACAAAAGAGACGAGGCAAGAACAGAGAGGCCAGAAGATGAAAAGGATCTGTGACACCAACAAGCTGGGCAGATGAAAGGCAGGATCTGAGACAGGAAGAAACTTCTGGGGGTTGTGTTATATATATATATTTTTTTTCTCCCTTCTGTGGCTGGAGGCAGTCATCAAGAGAAACGATCCTTCCCCCTGGGCAGAGGTAGACAGGGAGGCATCACATGACTGCCTCTGCTCTTCTCTGACCGTTATAACATACACATGCTTACACACATGCACATACACCCACAAATGTACACATATAAATACATACAGACATATGTATAAACATACCTACTAACATACAGGTACAGATAGACAAATGCACACAAATACATATGCATACTTACAGATGCATACAAAGATGTGCATGAATACACACATACTAACCTATAGAAACATACTCATAGATACACAAACGCATGCATGCATGCATGCATATGCACATAGTAACACACACACACACAACCTATTTGAAAAGCTTTTTATCCTTACTGAGATTCCCACATATCCTCTACCACTATCATAACCACAGTGTCTGTATTTCATGCTTTTTGCCTTCAGGCCCAGTCCACGGTCTTGTTCACGGTTTCAAGTCTGGCAAGCACAGGGCTGATTCTCTGGTACAAATAAACTGGGAAGTCCACTATCGTTCCTTTGGGGTCACTCACTGCTGGCCCTTCGGTATTTCTGGGAATTGACTAGGAAACGCGGAGGTGACCTCTTCTCTTAGGTCTTGTCATGTACTGTTTCGAGGAAAGGCCGGGACCATGAAGCACATCCATCCCAGGCTTTCGACGACTCTTTTTCTAGAGCCCATCACTGAGACAACAGAGGATGCTTCTCCCCTTGGTATGGCTGCTCCACCATCTCTGCTCACCATCTGCAAGGGTAATGGCCGTTTGCAGGCAGGTCTGAGTCTCACCCTACAAACAAATCTATGGCCCATAGGAAACAAACCAGATGCAGAGGTCTAGCTGCAAGACTCCAGTTTTTCCGTTTTCCTCATTATCTTGAGTTTCTACCTTTGTTTTTCCTTCTTTCTCCAAGTCTCACACCAGTCAGCCAAATTTGTCCTCAGGAGACTCTGAAGCTGTGGAACCAAACAGAAAGAGTGCATCCTGATAATCCTTCCCTCCTTCCCTCCCTTCCTTTCTCCCTCTTTCCCTCCCATTTTCCCTTTCTTCCTTTCTCTCTTCCCTCTTTCCCTCCTTCCTTCCCTCCCTTCCTCCCTCCCTTTCTTTTGTACTCCCACTTTCCCTCCCTCCTTCCCTCCCTTTCTCCTTTTCTCCTTCCTTCTTTCCCTCTTCTTTTCTTTCAGTTTTTGGGGTTTCATGAGATGAGATCTTGCTATGTAGTCCTGGCTGACCTGACCTTTTCTAGAGCCTAGGTTGGCCCCAACTCACAGTAATCCTCGTCTCAGTATCCCAAGTGTTGCCATTGCAAGCATGTGCCACCACACCTAGCCCTTCTGTCTTTCTGGAAAATATCAATTCCCTTAAAACCTGCTGTGGAGTCTGGGGACCCGGCGTGTGCCTGTGCCAGGTAAGACTTGAATGAGCGTGGCAGGCACTCTCACAGCTGGGCAGTCCAGGAGTGAAGCACAACCGCCTCCTTTGTTTCCAGCAGCAAAGCAGAATCCTGGGGCTGCACCTAGCTGGGGCTCTTTGAGGCTCCATGGCTTCTGAAACACGCCAGCAGAGGTATGCCAGGTTTCTGTGAAGCATCTTGATTCCCTGTCAGAAGCCCACAGCAGTGCAGTAGCAGTGCCTATGATCAACCCCAGGACTCCCAAGCACCAGCAATGATGTTCTCTCTGCCATCTCTTGGTCCTGTCCATTATCATTTGAATGACAGGGGCTCCTCTTCCTGCTGGTGCTGTGGGCTCCTCAGTAGCTCTTCTGATTCCAAAGAAAAGGAATGTGCATGCATACAGATGCTCCTGAGAGAGATGAAGGAGGGCAGGCAGAGTGGCTAATACTTTTAATCTCAGCTCCTAAAGGCTGGGGCAGGAGGATCTCAAGTTTCAGGCCAACTTGGGCTATGCAGCAACACCTTGCATCTTAGTTAACGTTTTTTATTGCTGTGAACCGGCACCACGACCAAGGCAATTCTTATAAGGCAAACATTTAATTGGGGCTGGCTTACAGTTCAGAGGTTTACTCTATTATCATCATGGCGGCAGCCAGCCAGACATGGTGCTGGAGAACTCTGCGTCGTGATCCATAGGCAGCAGAAGGGAACTGTGCCACACTGGATGTAGTTTGACCATAAGAGACCTCAAAGCTCACCCCCACAGTGACACACGTCCTTCAATGAGGCCACACCCACTCCAACAAGGCCACACCACCTAATAGAGCTACTTACTTACTCCCTATGGTCCAAGCATTCAACACATGAGTCCATGGAAGCCATACCTATTCAAACCACCATATCTTGTCTCACAAAAAAATTAATACAGTAAGAGAGAAAGAAACACAGAGAGTCAGGGACTGAGAAAGACGCAAAGAGAGAGACGAAGAGACAAAGAGGGAAAGACAGGTAGAGACAAAATGTTAGCACCTGACATTGGCTCAGGAAACCATAACCACTCCTGTCATCCCCTGCTTCCTGTAGACTCAGCCCTTTGTCTCCATCCACACTCCTGGAGGATTGTGGGGTCACAACCGTGGTGGGGTCACGGCTACATTTTTTCCCAGGACTTTAGCCCTTACTCCTAAAGCTAGAATGACTGGGCCACCCTACTCCGTGACTTTACCTGATGGTCCATGCCTCATCTAACGCACACTCATTTATCCATAAACACACCTTACATAAAGTGCCACAATACACATATCGCATACACATCACATGTCATGTTGTACATATACCATACTATACACACACACCGCACACACATATCACATACCACACACGTTATAGACACATCATATATCACACACACAGGGGGCGGGGGCGAGCAGGGAAGAAGTGTGTAGAGTCTGCGCTTTCACAGAAAGACAAATGCCACAGCAGACGATGCCTTTCTATGGTGGGAAGCTACATGACATGAACATCCAACACAGAATCCTCAGTTTTCTTTATTGATCTGAAGGGTAATTTTATCCGGGCACGGCGCCACCAAGATGCCATACTCTGCTGCTGTATTCCCTTAGAGCACCACCTCCCTTTCTTCTTTAGAACCAGCTGGGTGCTCTCTGCTAGGAAGGGGTAGAGACAGAGCTCAGTGGGAAAGCACTTGCCTAGTGTAAGACCTGGGGTCCTATCCTCAGCACAAGAACTAGAATGCATTACAGTGAACTACTCAGAGTTTGAGCAGGCTAAGCCCTAACCCATCACCACTACCATAGCTTGCATCCCAGGACAGCCTGACCCCAGAACAGCCTGACCTCAGTAGAGCCTGATCTCAGTACAGCCTGGCTCCAGAACAGCCTGGCTCCAGAACAGTCTGACCTCAGTACACCCTGACCCCAGAACAGACTGACCTCAGCACAGGCTGACTCCAGAACAGATGGACCTCAGCACAGCCTGACTCCAGAACAGACTGACCTTAGTGCAGCCTGACTCCAGAACATACTGACCTCAGCACAGCCTGACCCCAGAACAGCCTAACCCCAAAACAGCCTGCCTCCTAGCACAGCATGACCTCAGCACAGCTTAACCCAAGAACAACCTAACTTTCAGAACAGCCTGACCCTAGTACAAGCTGACTCCATAACAACCTGCCTCCTAGCACAGCTTGCTTCCAGCCCAGCACAGCCTGATCCCAGTACAACTTGACCCCAGCACAGCCTAGGACAAACTGACTCCCAGTCAGCTAGCCTCCCAGGGCAGCCTGCCTCCCAGCAGAGCCTGCTTCCCAGTACAGTGTGATCCCCTGGAGTGCTGCTACAGACAACCTGCCCCTGTTATTCCCAGCATGGCAGGCCCAACTCTAGAAGCAGGGTGTTCGATGTCTTCACCCTGGCTTCATTGCTGGCTGGCACTCTCTGGGCTTGGGCTTAAATGAACATAACAAAAGTGTCTCCCTTCTTATCTTCAAATCTTCTGAGGAAGTCTAAGGGTGCATCCTCAGGGGCCCCTGAGATGTAGTTCTTCCTTCAGGCATCTGCTCTGCAGGGCCCCTAGCACACCTGTACCAGACTCTGTAGGGCCTACACAGATGCCCTCCTGAGGTCCCAGACCAGGTCTTGCCCCCTTTACTAAGTCTCTTCAGACTGTGTGGTTCCCTGCCATGACCACTTGGAGCCTCATCCTGAACACATCCCACAAAGACATCAGATCGAGACAGGCAAGGGGTACATAAACCCAGTCCATGCTCTGACCAGAGTTCCCATCCAGAAGTCTAATTCATCTTTCCAGTTCACTCAAAGACACCAGGAGAGCTAGTGGTCCTAAACGGTATATCCAGCCAGCCACAGAGTACTCTCTGACTGACAAGGGGGGGGCGGCGCCCTGGGAATCACCAGCTCTTAAACATGGAGCATCTGATTTCCAGCCACAGGATTCCTGTTTGTTGCTGTTTTTATTGCACTCTGCTCCACAAATCTTTTAAGTACTTACTAGGTACCACTGCCTGCTTTTGCCCACCTTCACCTATGTCCCCAATCCCTATAGAGTTCATACTCTGTCCACTCTCATCTCTTCCTCTCAGCCTGAAGTTGGTCAGCTTATTGGCTTGCGGGCCAACCTGTCCCCAGGTCTATGATTTTCCAACCAACTACTTTCACCCAGTCTACATGTGTCCCTACTGGATCCATGCTGTCCTAGAAAGTTGTTCCACCACCCCCACGCCCACCTCACCCCAACCCCACTCCCACACCCACCCTACTCAGGAGCTCAGAAATGTCCCATCAAGCCTGGCAGGGTCTGAGGTAACCCTGGGGTCAAGTTCTGTTTTAGTCTGTTTCCCGTTGTTTTGATAAAATCTCTCTGAACAAAAGTGACTTAATGAGTTGGGAAAGTTTCTTCATCTTACACTTGTAGACCACAGCCCATGGACAAGGGAAGTCGGGCAGACACTCAGTGCAGGCCAAGAGGCAGGGACCATGGAGGAATGCTGCCCACTGGCTTGCTCACTGGATCATGCTCAGCTAGCGTTCATATACAGGCCAGGCCCACCTGCCCGGGCTCCTAGCACCCAGGTCTAGAGGTTCACAGCTGACTGTAACTCCAGCCTCAGGGCATCCAAAACTTTATCTGGCCTTTGCAGGCACCTAAATACACATGGCACACACTCACACATTCAATGAATCAAATACAAAACAAATCTCTAAACTCCTTTTTTTTAATTTATATTTTTAATTGATTCTTTGTGATTTCCACATTATGCACCCCAATCCCACTTATCTCCCTGTCCCTCCATATCCGCCCTCCACTCCTACAAACTCCCTTACAAAAGAAAAACAAACAAAAGACCATCTCGTTGTGGGAACTGCAGTGTGTCTCAGTGTGTCACAGTATGTCTTACAGTATATCCTCTTGTTCACACAGTTTTATTTATAAATGTTCATTGCAATGAGTCATTGGTCTGCTTGGAGGCCTCTGGCTTCTGATACAGTATCAATACTGGATCCTCACTGGGGCTCAGATATCCTGTCTTTGTCCTGTGTCATGGAGATCCTACAGCTTTGGATCAGCAGGACCTGCCCTTTCACACACTCCAGCAGTTTGCGGTGGGTCAACTCAAAGCCTTGGATCTGCGCCTGGGTGGCAGCTGAGTTGGTCATCTCACCAGCTCTTCTGCAACCACACTGGGTGTGGCTACTGCCCTGGCTAGCTCACCCAATGCTGCAGCCAGCAAGACGCAGGACCAGCTCTCCTGCTCTCATGGCTGGAGAGATGGTTCAGACATGGCTATGTTCAAAACCCATTGTTTTAAGAAAGACTTGTTGAGAAACAAGTGACATAGCATCTTAAGAAGTGCCTGGCCCACGGTATCTGGTCCTTGTCCCCACGGTTGACGCTTATGCTCACCCTTCCCTTCCTCCAACCTTATAATTATCAGGTACAAAAACCTTACACATAACCTCTCCCATCTCATGCCGGCCTAGCCCAGGTCAGGTTTATTTATGTTGGTTCCCCGCGACATTGGGAGAAAGAACACATTTGTTCAGCAGCTGGGCTGGAAAGATTCAATGGGAGCGCTTGCTATCCCGTGCAGTTTGAATGTTCAGTCAGGATCAAAGGGGGAGGATGGAAAGTTCCAGAAAAGCAACTCATTTCATGGGAGAATGAAAAGCAGGTGTAGGCCTCCTCCCCTTACCCAGTCCCTGTACAACAGGAGGTGGGGTGCAGAGGCCCTGGGTCTATACTAAACCCCAGCACAAGAGGAAACACTTTGGCATCTGTTAAGTGCAGTTCTCAATGTTAGTCATCATTTAAACTTAATTCCTTCCAGCTCCTGGGAAACACCAGCCCCCAAGGAAGGCCCCACTAGGTCTCCTCACTCCAGCCTGAAGAGATCTGCTTCTTCTGTAGCAGAGGCACTTGCTGTTCTGAGTGACCCCGGGCCCTTCACTCCTCCTGTAATAAGAGAACTAGTCTGGAGCAGGCTTTGACTGCTGAGACGTGCACCCAAATGAGTCGTTGTCGGATGCACAGGAAAGTCCCTGGGCTCTGCTCACTGAATGCAAGGGGCATGCACCTCTTCCAATTACAACAACCTAAAAAGTGTCTTCAGATATTGCCAACTGGGAGCAAAATCACAGGGGAAGGACTACTGCCCTATACCTGAGCATGATCCAGTGACTCACCATGGCCTGGCTGCTCTCTGTCTGTGAGCTTGGGTGCTTACCTTTGTGGCCAGTTGTGCTGACCTGATCCACACAGCTGTCCAGCACAGCACAGTCCACATAGCTCTGAGTGCTGGCTTGTTCCAGAGCATCCTCTGGGTTGGGTGGCTAGAGTTCTTTGGACTGTTGTCCTAACTACCTGCAAATAGATCTGATTCTAATCTCAGACTAGTGCTCTGTGGTCACCTACTTAGTTCTGAGTTCTGCACCTTTATCTAACTCCACTTTGCCAAGCTTGCTGTCTGGGGTTTAAGGACTAGAATAGAGTGTCACAGGAACATGGCACTGGAGAGAAAACAGAGAGAACCAAGTGCGGCAGGGACAGTGCAGGAGGCACCTTTGTCCAGAAGGAAGGAGATGGCCAGTACACTCCATCAGTGTTTTCTACAGTGACAGCCCAGCATATGTCAATCATCTTTAAAAAAAAACAAAAAACAAAACAAAACAAAAAACAAAACAAAAAAAAACTTCACTCAAGGGACTGAGAAGATGGTTTGGTCAATAAAGTGCTTATTACCTAAACCAAAGACCTGGAGTCAGATCCCCAACATCAATATAAAAAATCAGACACAGTGGTGCGTGGTCCATAACCCAGAACTGTGGTGGAGGTGGCACAGAAACAGGCAGATTGGAGCTCACAGCTATTCTGCCTGAATTGATGCTCTCTAGATCGAAAGACCCTGTCTAAAGACCAGTGGTGCAGAGCTATATAGTTCCAGCACTGAGATGGGGGCGGGGGTGGCACAGAGACAGGCTCACTGGTCAGCTAGCATGACCAAACTGGTGTTCTCTGGGTTCGTTGAAACAGAGCCTGGTTCAAGACCACATTCCAGTGGAAGGGATTAAAGAACACAAAGTTGAGTGGAGGGAAGATAGAGGTGGGTGCAGGAGGAACAGGAGAGAAGTGAATGTGACCAAACCACACTGTAAGGAATTCTCAAGAAATTAATAAAAACATGAAAAAGAAAAAAAAAATGTAAGCGATAGAGGGAGATACCCATACCAGCTTACAACACTATTTAGCATAGGACCAGCGCTCAAAAATACACCTTTCCTTGAAGCATAGACGTTCTCTTATAGGCGTGTGACTTGAATGTCTTGTTTGCAGGGAGGATCTAGAAACTTAGGAGACAGGGTTAGAACTGGAAAAAGTGGGTCCCGGGTGGGGTGGTGGTGGTGTTCTTGAGGCCATAGTATTCTTGGCTGCTTCCCGTGTCACCCTTACTTCCTGTCTGCTGAGATGTGAGTTGCTACATTGATTTCATGTTCCTACCACTATGATGCTGTTCCCGAGTGTCTGTAGCCAAGCAGCTAGGGATGAATCATCTGAAACCATGAGACAAAACAGGTATTTCTATGCCTTAAGTCCTGTGAGCATGTTCGGTAATCATGATACCCGCACCAGCTGCAGGGAGGGAGACAGATCAACATTACTTGAGGTGATTCAAGCATTACATAGTTTTGGGGACAGTTGTAGGAGTATCCGGGATGGGCAAAGGTCATTCATTCATTGGCTGAAGGTTTAAGGTACCGAGATGCCTCATTAGCATGGGGAAGCATTCAGGGAATCTCAGGTGCTAACTGAATGGATTCTTATCGGGAAGAACTGGTAATCTTAACCAAAGCTAAGGGGAAGCCCTGCTAGTAAAAAGAAGTCCTCCATTTTGCGCTGAGCCCAGAAGGCTATCTGGACAATGGTAGACTTCGACCTTAATTAACAGGACAGCAATTGGCTAAGCATTGTAACTATCTTTAGATATTAGTAAGGCTGTAATGTCTCTTAGACAATTTTTCTCAGTAATGAGTTATTCGTTCATAGCCTGGGAGGGTGAGTGGGTGGGTGTGCTAGTCAGCACACAGACTCCCCTCTGTTTTAGTCTGGTCGATTTACAGGAATGGATTCTATGGCATGCATATCTGTTCTGTGGCATTCATAGACCGTAGCAGCAAAATTATTTCTCCTATCCTGTTGTTACGGTTTTGGATTCTTTTATATTACATTTTTATTTACATTATGGGAATGTGTGCATATCACTGTGTCTATGAGGAGGTCAGAGGACAACATACAGGAGTCAGGCCTCTCCTTCCATCGTGGGTGTCCCAGGAACTGAACTCAAACCATCAGCGTTGTCAGCAAGAATCGTCTTGATGCCTGTTGTTTTGTTTTGTTTTGTTTTTCAAGACAGGGTTTCTCTGTGTAGCACTGGCTGTCCTGGAACTCACTCTGTAGACCAGGCTGGTCTTAAATCCAGAGATCCTCCTGCCTCTGCCTCTTGAGTGCTGGGGTTAAAGGCGTGCATCACCACCACCACCACCACCACCACCACCACTGGGCGATTTGATACCTTTGACAAGATAATTTTGTTTGACTTTTAAAATCTTTTAGGTATCTCAATCTGCCAAACTTCTTGGGTGTCTTTTGGGTTTGGTGTCAGATTTAAAAGAGACTTCTTTAACCCAAGACAGATTGATGGGTAAAGATAAATGATAGATTAGATAGATAGATAGATAGATAGATAGATAGATGATAAATAGATTGACTAATAGAAAATAAGTCGATAGATACACAAGTATATAATTTTCTACATTGTCTTTTAAGATAGACAAGTTAAAAGTGTCTCATATACATGTCATCAAGATATATGTACATATATGTATATGTATACATGTGTATATATACACACACACACATATGTGTGTATATATACATATATAGTAACATATATATGTATACATATACATATATTACATACATACATTCACACATTTGTCGCAGATCTTTGGTTCTTTAGGATTTGATACTGTGTCTGGAATGAGTAGGTAGCTCTCTTGTGCCTTGCACACAGTGATCTATGCCATGGTGTTTCACCATTAAGATCACTGAACTCAAGTCAATCTAGCCCAGGAAAAAAAACAGACTGAAAACTGAGCGTGTGCCTTGCTCCCCCACACCTCCCCCCCCACACACACACCAAGTCCATTGATTTCCTCCAGAGGCAGCAGGTGCTCCTGAGGTGCCTGCCTCAGAGCAGAGCAAGGCGAGCCCAGAGGACTGTCAAGGGAGCCGTGAACACTCCATCACTTGAACACGACATTACGGGAATGGCTGGAACCTGAGCGATGGTTACCTTGAGACCGCAGTAACTTATGTGCCCAGAGAAATCATTTTCCTGGAAGATGCATTTTAGGCAGAGTGCAGGCCCAGGTGACCGTTATATCATCTGGCCCCAGGTTCCTCTGGATTTACACATGCTGGCTTCCCACAATAGAAAGAAATCTAATTACCAGTAGAATAACTTACAGGTAAGGAGACTTCCAGTGTGGGCTCAGGCTGGCTGTAAATCCTCACAGCCGGGCCCTCGGGAGGTAAGCAGGTGCTCAGTTTAGGAGGAAGTACCCCACCCCGTGCAGACCCAGCTTAGGAGGCAGCACCTCCTCCTAAACAGACCCAGTTCAGGATGCAGTACCCCACCCTGTGCAGACCCAGGCAGAAGGACAAATCAGCCCGTGAGTATCTTTGCCTTTTCTGGGCTTAGATTATGGGAAGAACAGAAGGAGAGTCAGGCTGCCTTGGATATCCACTCCTCTACTGACTGTCTCACACTGACCATTGTTCCTCAGTTTCCCCATCCGGAGTCTTTGTCCATCAGTATTATTCCATATCCCAGAGGCACAACTTCATATACAAGCCCCCACTTTTCACGACAAGCCTGCCGAGTAGGAACATGTGTCCTTGTCTATCGAAGAAGCTTGGTGGATATCGCTACCGGGGCACTGGCAGGAAGCTGCAGAGCTCGGACTTTATGTCATTGACCTGAACCCCACTGAGTCTGAACATGTCTGTACCCATGTCTGTGAGCAGAGCGGTTTGGCCATCTGCTGTAGCTGCTGCTGGGAGATGTGACACAGAGCATCCTCGGGAGGCACCCAGGACATCACTTTCCCATGGCTACCATGTGGTCTTCCCTCTACGTGATAACCCTTCCTCATGGAGTAAGCTATATCCTGGTCAACATAGCTATCAGGTCTGGAACCACAAGCTTGGGTGGCTATTCGTAAAGAAGCCAGGAAGAAAACCTGCCCCAGCACGAGGCAGGCAGGCAGGCAATATATTTGTGCATGAGTTCCAAGCCACGCTCTCACCGCCCAGCTTCTGCTTGACACAAATAGGTCTAACACAACCAAAAGGGACGAACGAAACTGTGGTCTTTATAAGGCTGAAAGTATTAGCATCAAAGAGAAATTGACTTATGACTGGGTGTTTAGGTGGTCCATTGACCAGCTATCAAATACTGTATAAGTAACAGAATAGAAAGCACTTATGTTATAGTTTTATATTGATTTCATGAAATTTTTTGCCTACATTGTGGTAAAAATCTTTAAATGTGTGTGTGTGTGTGTTTGTATGAGTGTGTGTGTGTGTGTGTAAATGCAGTGTGTGGGTACATGTGTGTGTGCATGTGTACGTACTTGTGCATTCAGTAGCCAGAGGTTAGTAGAGGGTGTCTTCCTCGACTGTTCTCTGCCTTGCATTTCCTATTGAGACAGGGTCTCTCACAAGTTAAGGTTGACTGACAGGCCATGGAGCCCCTGTGATTCCCTGCCTCTGCCTCCCAGTTCTATAAGTACAGGGGTAGACCAGCTTGCCTGGCTTTTTCTGTGGATGCAGGGCATCCAAAATCAGGTCCTCTTGCTTGCATGGGAAGCACTTTACCCAGCAGCCATCTCTCCAGCCCAGTGTTCATCTTCACCAAACTTTATTCTGCTGGCAATACTTCTCTAAGGACTAATAAATAAATGTGACTGTAACTGCCATGGGGTAAAATATGAGTACAGTTCAAGTTCTAAAACACGATACTTTTAAAGTTGAAAACTACAATTACTTTTTTTTTCCAAATATGATTTCAGTAAGTTATCCACCCTCCCAATTTTCCCTAATTGTTAAAAGACTAAGCAGGAAATTATACATTACAGTTAATGAATACAAATGGTTTTTTTTTTAATTTTGTATGTGTGCAAGAGGAGGGGGTACCAGGAGTACCGAAGTACGTGTATGGGGTCAGAGAGCAACGTGTTGCAGTCAGGTTACGCCTTCTACCACATGGATACTGGGATTGAACTGAGGTCCTCGGGCTTGGCAGCAAGTGCCTTTATCCACCAAGCCATCTCACTGATCCAAATTTTAAAAAGGAAAAGGCGGGGGGGGGGGGGAGCAGCCATTTCTGCAGCTTTTGGAAAGCTAACAGCTTTCCAAATAAGTTAACTTATTTTTAGCTTTCATTTTCTATTGAAAAAAAATCTTCATACGATACATTCTGATCACACTTTTCCCAAATCTTCCCAGATTCTCCTCACCGCCTGACCCACACAACTCCACGCCATTTCTTTCTCTCTCTTTAAAACAAACAAATAACAACACAAACAACAAACAAACGACAAACCCAAAATACACCTACAAGAAACACACACATACAAAATCCACTGTGTTGAAAACCATAATACAAAAAGTGCCCAAGCAAAGCACACACACACACACACACACACACACACACACACAAAGTCTGCAAAAATATTATTGAGTTTGTTTTGTGTTGTATGTCCTGCTGGGCATGGGGCCTGCCCTGAAATGCGTTTAGCATGCCAAATGAGAGTCCATTGATGAAAACGTAGTGAAAAGGTAGCCCTTTCCCTTGTCCCTTCTCAGCCCTGGGACCCACCTGGCTTGAACCCGTCCAGGCCCTATGCATGCTGCCCCAGTCTCAGTGGGTCATGTGTGTGCAGCAGTCCTGCTGTGTTTGGAGGACTGTCTCCTGTTCTGGACTTTTCCACTTCCTCTTCTGCTCAGCTCCCTGAGCCCTGGGGGGTGGGGGGCTGGAGGGGGTGACAAGGACATCCCATTTAGGACTGATGTCCCAAGGTCTCTGACTCTCTCCACATTATCCAGTTGTGTTTCCTCTGTGTTAGTTCTTATCTTCTGCAGGCAGAAGCTTCTCTGATGCTGGCTGAATGAGGCTCGGATGTATGGATACAGCAGGGTCGTTAGGGGTCATTTTATGGCTCTTTTCCTTTAGCAGAACAATGGTATTTGCTTTTCCCTACATCCCTAGCCTACCCGGTCTCAGTTTTTGGCTACCCAAGCAATGTCAGGCATGGGTTCTGTGGTAGTTTGAATATGCTTGGCCCAGGGAGTAGCATTATTAGGGAGTGTGACCTGGTTGGAGTAAGTGTGGCCTTGTTGGAGACAATGTGTCATTGTGGAGGTGGTCTTTAAGACCCTCTTCCTAGGTGCCTGGAAGTTCGTCTCCAAGTGGCCTCCAGACCAAGATGTGGACCTCTTTGCTACTTCTCCAGCACCATGTCTGCCTGCATGCTGCCATGCTTCCTACCATGATAATGGACTAAACACTGGAAACCATAAGCCAGTCCCAACTAATGCCTTTGTAAGCCTTTGCTTGCCTTTGTAAGAGTGGCCTTCGTCTTGGTGTCTCTTCACAGCAATAAAATCCTAAGTAAGACAGATTTCATTTCATGAAGTGGGCCCTAAATACAATCAGTTGCCCTTCCCACGTTTTCTCCCTTACCTCTCTCTTCCTTCTCCCTCCCCATTTAGCCCCCTCCCCCCGCCCCACTCCAACCATCCCATTTCTACATAACTCTATATCTATTTCCTTTTTCTTGGAAGATCCACCTGCTCCACCCACCCGCCTACCCCAGTCCCTTCCCCAATACTTAATTTCCATGATTATATGAATTACATAGCATGCATGTTGACGCTTAAAGCTAATATTCACATACAGGATCTCACCAATTTTAACCAAAGGTGCTTTACCTAATCATCGCAAATTCTCAAACAACTAATCATATATTAAATACTTGTATACAAATAAGGGAAGTCACAATTCTAGCATTTGATGCATATCTAGTGGATGACAGGACAAAATTATCACATCCACTATGCCTCGAGCTTCACAGATAGATGGATATTTAAGAGCAATCCGAATTGTTTCCTGTTGTGATGTTTGCCGCAATGTGGACTGGTTCTGTGGAAACCGTGTTAATTCTTATCTCCAGAGCCAGAAACCGGAACATGAAGAGAAACAAGAAAATGAATGTTTGGCACAACTGGGAAGCAATAATTTGCTATACAAGAATCTGTTGCGCTCAAGCTGAGAAGGGTGTGACAGGTTAATTAATTCGCCTTTTCTCTTATCAGCTCAAAAGCTCTCAGGAACAGTGTCTGTCCCTGCTGCTGTCAGAGGTGCATGGTCCCCAGTCTTCACACGGTTACATTCAGTCTTCTAAGACCCAGGGCCAGATGCAGAGGGCGTGAAGAAAGCTTTCCCTGGGCCTGGCTGTCCAGAGCTGCTGGAGCTTGTTCTGAGAGACAGATGGAGCTGGGCCTGGACTGAGCATCATCACAACTGACAGAGGCCCTTGTATGGTGTGTGTGTATTTTGTATGTATGTATGTATGTATGTATGTATGTATGTATATATGTATGTATGTGTGGTGTATATGTGTGTGTGGTATGTGTGGTGTGCGTTTGTATATGCATGTGTATATATGTGTGTTTTGTGTATTTATATGTATATATGTATATGTATGAGTGCATACATTGTGTATGTTTGTGTTGTATGTTTGTGTTGTGTACTTGTGTGTATATATGTTGTGAGAGTGTGTGTGTTTGCGCTGTGTGTGTATGTATGTATGCATGCATGTGTTGTGTATGTTTGTGTTATATGTTTGTGTTGTGTACTTGTGTGTATATATGTTGTGAGAGTGTGTGTGTTTGTGCTGTGTGAGTATGTATGCATGCATGTGTTGTGTATGTTTGTGTTGTATGTTTGTGTTGTGTACTTGTGTGTATATATGTTGTGAGAGTGTGTGTGTTTGTGTTGTATGTATGTGTGTATATGTGTTGTGTGTGTTGTATGTTTATGTGTATATGTGTGTATGTATGTGTGTGTATGTTTGTGTTGTGTATCTGTGTGATATACATTGTGTGTGTGTGAGTGAGTGTGTGTGTATGTGTGTGTGTGTGTGTGTGTGTTATTCAGGAATTCAGGACCACCCAAGTATAAGCCAAGCCTCTCTGTTCACAGGAAACATGGTGTGGGGGAGTCAGGGGTCCCCACAATCAATTTCAAGTTTGCCATTTTGTTGAAGGACTCCTGGGAGTCGGTCTGTGTCAGCTCTTGTGAATCTCATCCAATACAGTGAAAAGCTTCAAGGCAGAATTAGCAGAGCTTTGGGTCAAAGTCTAGAGGAAACCTAGAATAAACTCTGAGTCCTCTCTTACGGATGAATGTGCTTTGTTCCCCTGGCAACAAGCGGCGAGAACACACTTGGCATGCTTTTACCATGAAAGCTCAGAAGACCCAGAGCTCAGAGCATGGGGCAGTGGTCACAGGTGTCCTCTGCCCCACACACTCCAGATCCCACACAGAAAGCAGATATGCCACCTGAGTCATCCTGTTGGGACAGAGTAAGCCCAGTGAGCCATTTAGGGAATGGAAGGGCTGCTGATGAAGGCCAAGCCCAAGGGCACCAGCCAAGGGCCAGCTTTGTAAGCAGGCCTGTCTATGGCTTGCTTCTTCACAGGAAGCACCATACAAACAGTAGCATGGGAGAAAAGGATTTTTAATTTCACCTCTCTTCAAATTCCACTTTCTGGGAAAAGATGAAAGCCGGTGTCCAGAGCTGATGGAGCTGGGGAGCTGGCTCCCTCCTCATCCAGACCACAGACGACCTGAATCTTTTACAACGTTCCGAGAATACAGACCACAATCTACTTACTTCCACAAGCTGCCAACAGAAAGAGATAGGTATGGTGATCAAGTGTAGGTTCAAGCAAATCTTAAACAATATGCTGTTTAAGAATGTCATAGGGGTGGGATAGGGGCTGGGGAGATGGCCCACTTGGTAAAACACTTGCCGTACAACTGTGAGGACCAGAGCTGGGGTCCTCAGGCCCTTTGTAAATGACAGACAGGCATGGTGGTGGTAGTCTGCCTGTGATATAAGCACACAAGTATCCCTTGAACAAGCTGATCAAACAAATTAAGTGAACTTGAGTTCAATAAGAGACCTGCCCTCAACTTATGAGGTATAGAGAAATAGGGGAAGCCACCAGACATCAACCTCAGGCCTCCACATGTACCTGTACACACGTGAATATGGACACGGACACACACACACACAGAGAAAGAGAGAGAGAGAGAGAGAGAGAGAGAGAGAGAGAGAGAGAGAGAGAGAGATAAACTTATAAACTATTTTCTAATGCAAGTGAATTCAAGACAACTTTTACCTGTAGAAGGCACACAGGCACAGAGAGCAGAGGGAGAAAATATAAAACAGTATGAGGAATTCATAGGCCTTGCTAGAAAGTTTGCCTGCAGTCTCAGTGCAGTCTCTAGGGTAAGGTGGGATGCTAGCCTGGGCTACATAGTCAGATCATCTCTGAATGTGGTCTAGTTGCACAGGCCTGGAACTATAGATACCCTGGAGACTGAGGCAGGAGGATTTTAAGTTCAAGTCCTGTTTGGGCTACAGAGTGAGTTCAAGGCCATCGTGAAAAACTGAGATCTCGCCTCAAAATGAAAAGTAAAAAGAAGACTGGACTCAGTGTAGAACACAATAGGCTTTAACCCGCCGTACTGGGAAGATAAATAATCACAGCCACAAATTCCCATGAAATATGTATGAACATCTCAAGCTCTCGCATGCACCGTAAGCACACTATAACATCCTAATCTTTATCTTTTTACCATGTAGTGGGGTGTGGCCACTCACTTCTGTAACTCTATTGCCCTGGAAGCCAAGACGGAAGGGGTGCCAAACATTCAAAGCTAGCTTAGGCTATGTACTAAGTTCCAGACATGTCAGAGATATAAAACAAGACTCTGTCTTAAACAAAACAAAACAAAACACAAAGTCTGGGGATGTAGGTTAGTAAACATCACTTGCCTATCCATGTGCAAGGCCCTAGTTCAGCACACACACATCACACACACCACACACACCACACACACCACACACACCACACACACCACACACACCACACACACCACACACACCACACACACCACACACACCACACACACACCACACACACACACCACACACACCACACACACACACCACACACCACACACACACAACACAACACACAACACACACACACACAACACACACATACCACACACATACACACATACCACACACACACCACACAGACACACATACACACACACACACCACACATACACACATACACACACACCACACACATACATACACCACACATACACACACACAACACATACCACACACAACACACACAACACACACACACACAACACACACATACCACACACATACACACACCACACATACCACACACACACACACACCCCACACACAGATATACACATACCACACATACACACATACCACACACATACACACACCACACACACACACACATACACACACACACACAACACATACACACACACACACCACACACACACCACACATACACACATACAACACACACCACACACACACCACCTGAATAATGGTAATGTAACCTCTCCAATTATGGACACATGTGAGATGGAGTTCCCAACATGAAGTTTCTACCCAAAACATTATAATTGAGTTCCCATTGAAGCCATGGTCATCTCTGACCCACTGACATCACGCTCAACATCCTTCTATGCCTTGCTGCTCAGACGCCACTCGTTTGGCCACGTCTATACATTAATTTTTGGAGGGTACTAATCAACTTAGTTTTCTTCACTCCACATTTCATCATCTAAATTTCAGGCACATGACCTTGTTTCAATGTGTTTTTCTTTGTAGTCTTGACTCGTCTGGTACTCACTTTCGATCTATGGGAGAGGTCTAAATGTTCCCGCTAAAATAAGATTGCAGGCACTGGAGTCTGAAATGGATTAAAAGGGAACCATTGAATGAGATGGTGGCACAGTGAGGTGACAGTCATCCACTAGTAGCCACATACCTGCCACACAAACTCACCTTGCTAGGTTCTAAAGGAAATCAGAGCCATAGGGACGCTTACACCCAGGATCAGGGTGATATTAATGGTTCCTCCTGGAAGAACAATGGATCCAACAGGGAACCCCTTATTGCTGAGGCTACAGAGAATGTGTCTTGTGACACAAACAAGGGGTCAGTATTTTGAGATAACATGTGTGCCGTAAATTACACTTTAAAATGCTTCCTCGGGTCCCGGGTCTGTATCCTAGCTGGAGAATACTTGTATAGCATCCTCAAAGCCCTGGGTTTGAGTCCCAGTGTACCATAAGCTTGTGTGGAGCAAGCCTGTAATCCCAGAGAAAAGGGATAGCCAGGAAGACCAGAGTTCAGGGTCATCATCAGCTACAAAGAAAGTACAGGATAGCTTGGGCTGTCTTTTTAAAATGTATACTTCCTAGACTCTGGACTACAACCAGGCCAAGGGCTTCCAGAAGCTGGATACAAACCAATGAGCGTCTCAGTGGCATTGCCAAGGTATCATCCTCTACTGTTTTTCTAGAGATGGGCACCAACTTTAACATAGTAAATGAACAATAGAAAATAGAACACCATAGGCTCTACCCAGCTCTGTATTTCATCCCACCCCCAAACATCCATGATACCCACTACTCACTCGGAATCTGCAACTGCTCCTTCACAATGTATTCTGATTTCCTTTCCCTTGCTGTGAGAAGACACTGACCACAGGCAACTCAGGAGAGGAAAAGAATGCTTTGGCTTACAGGTCCAGGTGACAATCATCACTGAAGAGAGGCAGGGCAGAAACTGAAGTAGGAACTTGAAGCAGAAACCATGGAGGAACACTGCTTTCAGTCTTACTCATCAGCGCATGCTCAGCTAGACCACCTGCATAGAGAATGGTGCCACCCACAGTGGGCGGGGCTTCTTACGCTAATTAACAATAAAGACACCCCCTTCCCTCCAGGCATGGGCTACTGGCCAATCTGATCTGAGCAATGCCTCAGCTGAAACTCCCTCTCTGGTGGCTCTAGGTTGTGTCCAGCGATGACGTTAAGGACCCTGCCCCCACCCCCCCCCAAGTAGTCACAAGTCCCTATAGAGAAGTATAGGGGGCAGCAGAGGAAAATCTGATTACAGAGAGAAGATAAACCAAGTGATCCCAGAGACAGGTAAGAACTGCAGCCACAAGAAGCTGGTAGAGCCAGGGAAGCCGATTCTCCCCAAGAGCCTCGTTAAAGAAGCACCCAGCAGACACCTTGTCTCAGGCTTGGAAAACTCGGCACACTTTTCTAGACTCAGGACTATGAGATACCAAGTTTCAGGTGTCTTAAGCCTTGGAGTTCATCTTACAGTCACCACAGGAAACTAACACAGCTACCAACGTGGGCAGGAGTTACCTGTCAAGGGAGCCGCACAAGCTATGGGGACAGTGCCAAGTGCCCTGGGAAGCTTCGGGGCTTTGAGCCTCCTAAATGCAAACAGCTTGGGAACTATGAATGTGGTCTGACCGTGTGGAATGTATTAAAGACACAGAGGCCAGAGACAGGGAACTCTGCCAAGCAGTTCTCGAAGCAGCTCAGGCGTGCAGGAGTAAGAGCCAGGCCCTCGGGATTAGCAGTGGAAAAGGGGAGAAAGGACCAGCACAAAAGAAATTTCAAAGGCAAAATTGATGTGGCTTAGTGGAAGACTGAATCCAGCAGATGACGGGGAGATGCCTTCCAGCTGTGAGAGCAGGCGCTGGCAGTGTGGAGGAAACTGGATGATGCAGAGGCATTTATAAGTGGTTTTTTTTTTTTTTTTTTTTTTTTTTTTTTTTTTTTTTTTTTTTTTTTTAAACAATACTCGGAACATCTAACCCAACCCAGGGCTGTGGATTGCAGCGCTCCAAGAGTCTAGGAGATAGCCAGTGGAATGGCTATTTTGCAAGGCAGTAGGAAACCACCTGTTGTCAGGGCTCCCGCTGACAAACAATGAAAGAATTCTCTCCATTCCACCTCCGGACCTCCCCTTGCCCAAGGGCTGCAGAAACCTAGATTTTTTTTTTTTTTTTTTTTTTTTTTGAATGTGGAATTAGAAGGGAGAGTCCGGAAGAGAGATATACTGCATTGGAGTGGCAAAGAAAAGAAGACAATTGCTGGGATTAAATATGCCACAGACATTGCTGTTACCTTGCCATCTTGCTGGGTCACTGGCCAGTGCCCACCAGCACCTGTGCCTGAGATTTTGGCCTGCAGAGCTTCCTTGGTGGTATCTTTTTTTTCCCTGAGGTCCTGGAGAAGAAGCAACATTTTAGTCAACATTACAAGTGACCTTGGCATGGTTGGAGGCTACAAAGCAAGGAGTCGGAAGGCTGCCACAGAGTTGGACTCTGAAAGAGCATCTGGTCTGGGTTACCCTACAAACAAGAGCTGTGTAGAGCAGGGGGCAGGGCTCAAGAAAAGACTGCGGTCACAGTCCTGGGATCTGGGAGAAGGTGGATATCGAACCATCTGATTGGAAGGTGTCAGAGCTCAGAGTTCACCCTGGCTTGGTAACTGGGAAAGAAAAGAGAGAAGGGCCTACACTTGTTATTCATTACTTATGGTTCATCTCCTGCGTGTGGGCACCTGTTAGAGGCTCAGGATATCCTGCCAATGGGGCAGCCTTGGTCCCTGTCCCCGGGGTGCTTATAAATGTTAACCAAACAGCTTTTGCAAACAGCCTGAGAGGAGGCTTGATGAGGAACTGAGAAGCTCTGCCTTTTCCAAAGTGACTGTGTTGGCAAACGTGCAAACGCACGCTGGACCCAACCATGATCGTGCTCCGTTTGAAACTGTCTCCTTTCCAGAAGCCTCCAACAACCTGCCGCTGGATGGCGTACACCCGTGTCATTCCTCTCCCCCAAATACCTACCTCCCTAGAGGAATTTCCTAGGGCTCTTGGGGGGACTGATTTTATCTCAGTATTTTCCAAAACTATTGCCTTTTCTTCCTCGTCCAAACCCTGTTGGCATTGATTGGCTGTTTCAACCACCGTTTACTGACTGTCCAGCAGGTACCAAGTACGGACAGAGTACACCCTTGCCTGGAGTGGTTGTTAATCCACAGGGGTGCTCTGTCCCTTACTTGACCCCTCATAGCCTGGGCTGGTGGGCAGAAAGCTAAGGGTCAGCCTGAAGATATAACCCACTCCAAACCTGAGACTGGAAAATTGCAGAGTTGGAGAAAGCAAAGCCCCGGGCCTCAAATGCCTGTGTTACTCTCCTCCTTCTGTCCAATTCAGTCACCAGGAAAAAAAAAAAGATATGGATAAGCCACTAGAATCTGAAAGAGTTAAAAATCTTTTAACAAAATAAGTAAGATAAGAGTTCAGAGCTGGGAGTTAAGGTCAGTGTGACCGAGTGCTATGGATACCAAGAGAGTTTGAGTTGGGAGTTCTCAGCATGCCCATACATCCTGGATACCAGGAACTTGGCTGATTACATATAGGCTCTTAGGGAATAGCCTGTTCCTTGTGCCCTGTCACAAACTAAATAATGGGCTGGGACTTTCCACAGGTGCTCTCCAATAGCCCTCCCTTACTCCCCCTGGGTTGTGGTTCCCCCCTGAGTTGTGGTTTGGGCTTTAAATTCTTTCTGTCTCCAAAGCCCCGGGTTCAGGCCCCATTGCCCCTGCGTGGGCTACAGGTCTTGACCTCAGTATACTGATTAAAATATGCCTCTTGCTGATTACATCAAGTTTGGTGTCTTACAGTTAATGGGTGGCTGTGAATTCCCGAGGCTTGGGTGAGGTCCTCCATTCGTGGTGGCCTTACATTTTTGGTTCCCTGACCGGGAACCAAACCCGGGCCGAGGCGGTGAGAGCGCCGAATCCTAACCACTAGACCACCAGGTTAAGACTATACAGTACACTCATCATATACCCATCATACAGCACACCCATCATACAGTTCACCTGAGTCCCATGGAAACCCTAAAAGTGGACTTGTTTAGTCCTCATTGTGTATACAAAACAATAGAGACACCATCTCAGCATTTGGATTGGGGGCATGGCTCAGTTGGTACTGGCCACAGAAGCAAGAGGACCTGAGTTCAGTCCAGACAACTCAGGTCTCAAAACAAAACCAAGGTGGATAGCATCCTGGAATGACACCCAAAGGGGACCTCAGACCCCCCCAAGGACATTATGTACTGCCCTCCTCACCTAGAAATAGTGGGATTTGTCACAAGTCACCCAGCTATCAGATTGACAAATCGAGGCACCAGTCCAAATCCACAGCAACAGTTAGTGTTCTTTTCTCTCAATACTGTATTTCTTGTCTTCCCCGCCCCCGTATCTTGTTCCCACCCCCTGACGCCCAAATCACATATATGCACGCTAACTCCAAAGCATAATTAGATTAAACACAGAAGTGCCTCTGCTCTGTGCTCAGACCTGGCAGCAGGCGGCAGGCAATTCTCTTGAGAACACTTAGTGATTTCCAGGGGAGATATGCCCATCAGCCCAGTCCAAAGGCCCTGCGGTGGTTTCAATCAGGGCTCGGAGCAGTCTGCATTCCAAGGCCAGGGGACACTGGAGGGTGGTGCTCCAGGAGAGAAGGCTAAGTTCTTCCAGTATCATTACCCGCTCTCTTCCAGGCTAATATGTCAATAGCCTCTTAAACAGAACATTATGTGTCTGGGATTTTACTGTCAAACCCACCCCTTCTGGGTCGGGTTGAGGTTTTTTTTTTTTTTTTTTTTTTTTTTTTTTTTTTTTTATCTAAACTTGATTGCTTCTCTCATTATCAAAGCCACCATCCATCTGTTTCCAGTTTCTTAGGGGTTGCAGTGAGGATAGCGTGGAAATCTGCTCTTACTTGAGGTTTTAGGGTTCCCCTCCCCTTTTGTCGAGGGTTGTTCAAGCCCTGATGTAGTCATTGCAATGTGATCTTCCAGTAGTGGGTGGCCCCGGCTGGGCCATTTGAAAGTAATTTACAGCCTCATCTGAGACGATCGTCACTTTAAATTAATTAGCCAGAGCACATCAAAAACCATGTGTCAGGGAGCGAGGACAAGGAGGTGGAATGGGGGGACTTCAGAGGTCAGAAAGGGCTCCCCAAGCTTTGCTGGATCCTGTCCTTGGGCACAAAGGGCCATGCTTGTTCTTTCTACTCATCTTTTGGAAGCAAAATATATACAGAAACCATTAAAAAAAAAAAAAAAAAAAACTCAGCATGTTGGTTTTGAAAGGTTTCTTTGGACAGAAAAGAATTCCATGTTGTTGGTGTTTTGTTATTGTTGTTGTTGTTTAAATGATCCAATGTTACAGCTAGGAAGAAAGGTGAGTGAGTGCCTGGAGGGACCTGTGCATCATATACTGAGTGCAAGAGATAGAAGCTGGGCTAGCCAGGCCTGGGAATCTGCCCCAGTCTTCCCACTGGAATAGTTCCTCCAAGAGGAAGGTCCCTTGCTCCTCTGATAGCCATAAAGTACACACTGAACCGTTGTAATGTGGCCAGTCCTGAGGCGCGGGGGAAGAAGAGCCTTCAAAGAGGCTCATGGATTTTATCAAAATGACAAGCACCATTCGTATAGCTATGTCTGGCAAGCCACAAGGTGCTCTGACATTCCCACTTCATCTTCACTGCGACCTTGTGGAGCATGCTGTATTATCATTCCATTTCAGAAGCGAAGAAACCAAGGCTCAGAGAGGACAAGAGACTTGCCCCTGACCACACAGCAAAAAGGAACCAGAGTAAGAATCCCAAACAAAGCCTATGGCTAAAACCAAGTCCTCTTTCCATCCCAGATGAAGAGATGGGACTATGTACACAGCAGGAGTGTAGACAGGGATGTTGAATCTTGAGATGCCTCTAGCAACTCAACCCAGGGTCTGCAGGGATCTTGGGTTTTGTTTGTTCATAGTAACATTCTCCTGCCACCGTGATCCTGAGTCACGGACATGGGATGGAGGCAGGTCTTTAACCTGCTCTAGGGGAATTCTGGACCCTCAACATGGTATAAATCTGTGGGTAACAAGCTGTGTGAATCGTCTCTGGGCTCAAGTTGACTCCAAAGCTGAAACAGGCAAAGTGTTTGGACGGCAACAGATTCTAATCTCATCACTCCTCCATGCCAGCAAGTATCTGAAAGTAATTTGAGTCATTAAGCAAGGCTTCCAAAATGCCTGGCTCATACCAAACACTCGAAACATAACAGCTGGGACTGGTGTTCCCTAAAGCGTCTCCTTCTGCTGAGCTCAGAGCTGGAAGGAGAGACTTCGCATACAAAGGCAGATTGCTGGTCCAGCCAAAAGCTACAACTCTCTGTTGTAGGATTACATAACCAGCTAATAGCTGACCCTGGGCACTCTGTGTGTGGTAAGAGCCTCTTCTGCTTCTTTCTGATGTGTGGGACCGTCCTATGCAGTTCTTGATTACCCCATGAACAGGTAAAGAATCTGCAAAAATATCAAAGATCAATGAAATGTCCTCTGTCCACAAATTCAAATTCAGGCAGCTCACCTCCCTCCCAGGGAGGGCACAAAGCCACAAGGCTAGTCACCCTATTCATATCCTCTGTGCACAACTGTGACTCTAGCCCTGACTTGAACCCCCCAGGGACAGGGTGCTTACCTAGCCACCTGTCCCAAACCAGAGGCCTTAAAGTAGAGAATGATAGCTTTCTGACATTGAGGTGAAGTTTGCCTCCTGTCATTTTTATGTATTGACCCAGATGCTGAAAAGAATCTTGGAAAATAAGATTAAACTCCTTTCTCCAATTCTAAAAGTCTCAGGAGGCCTGATCTATCTAAATGAAAATCTACTTCTATAGATCGGGCTGGGGCCTGAGATCCTATATTTCTTGCAAGTTCCCAAATAAAGCCTACATCATTGGCCCAGATCACACTTTGAGGAACAAGGGTCTAGCCCAGGTATATGGTTAAACCCAGCCTGCCACCTGTTTGATTGGGACACTGTTGTACCTATCTGTTCAGATTGATAATGGCTGTTCCTTGCCACCATAATGTCAAAAGCCATAACAGACCCGTGAAGGGCTGGGGAGCTTGCTTGGTGGGTAAAGTCCCCTGCTGCAAAGCCATGAAGACCTGAGTTCAGCTCCCCAGACAGAACCCAAGCAAAAGCCATGTTTGGCAGTGCATACCTGTAACCCCAGCTCTTGGGTTGCTGAGATATTAGAACACGTGACTAGCTAACCTAGACAATCAGGCAATCAGTGAGCTCCCAATTCACTTAGAGACCCTGCCTTTAAAAGGAAAAAGAGAAAGGAATAAAGGAAAGGAAAGGAGGAAAAGGAAAGGAAAGGAAAGGAAAGGAAGGGAAGGGAAGGGAAGGGAAGGGAAGGGAAGGGAAGGGAAGGGAAGGGAAGGGAAGGGAAGGGAAGGAAAGGAAAGGAAAGGAAAGGAAAGGAAAGGAAAGGAAAGGAAAGGAGGAGATGGAGACAGAGGAAGAAGACCCTGCACATCACCCTCTGGCTTCCACACAGTACGGGTAACAGGCACTTTAAACCTTCAAGAGCCTAAGATATCTGGCCCCTCCTGAGGGAGAAGGAAAGCTCAACACTACACCAGATAATTGCCCCGTCCTCTACTCAGTCCATCACCACAGAACATCCTAGTCCTCAGCACCTCCCCCTTCTAAGGCCTGGAGCATCCTAGTGTCTAACCTCTGAGCACTGTCAGGCTGGTCAGAGGCCACACAAACACTCTGCTGAAGCAATGGACTGGGCCCTGACTCTCCCTGATAACCTAGGCACTATTCTTTCCTCCCTTTGGAGGATTCAAGCTTGCCCTAAGCTGCGCTGACCCAGCTGACCCCCCTTGGTACACCCGCTGCACCCTCAGCTGACCCTCCTCCATATGCTCACTACATCCCTCAGCTGAATGCCCCCTGTGTCCCCGTCTCTCCCTCCTCCTTTACTGATCTAAGACTCCTCTGAAGTGTTCTGCTTAACTATTTGTCGGACTACTAATGAATGTTGATTCTTAAGCCCATTAGGATTGTACACAAGACCCAAGGAGAATGGGCCTCTTCTTCCTCCTTTTCCTCCTCTTCCTCCTCTTCCTCATCCTCTTCTTCCTCCCCTTCCTCTTCCCCTTCCTCTTCTTCCCTTTCTCCCCCCTCTCCCTCCCCCTCTTTTCCTCCCTCCCTCCCCCTTCTCCTCTTCCTATCTCCTGAGGCCAGTGGCAGATGCCCCACTGGCCTCTTTCCTGTGGGTAGGAAGGACCCTGGATCTCAGGCAAAAGGCCAGAGTCTTGAGGCTAGGATGTGATGACTAGGGATTTTGTCACTTACAAGGCCACTGTTGATTTAAAGTTTCTCTCGAGAGGAGACACATTTGAACTCTGTGAAGTCTTGAAGTCTGTGTGACTCACAGCATGGAGAGACAAATCTTGGGAGATCAGACATAGGGTGTCCTGGAGGTCATGAATTCCGGGAAGGAGAGATTATCATCTCAGAAATCTTTTCAAAAATACAAATAACTTTGGCGTCTGGGCCTGATGAGGATGTTGGGCACAGCTCATTCATTTGGAGGAAAGGCTCTTCCTTTTCCACTGAAAAAGTCCACACTTTGTAAGCAGAGAAAGGAAGGAAGGAAAGGGGTGAAGAGGAGGAGGATGTTTCTTCACTACTCCCAAAATGGCTCCTGACAGCTCCCAGAGATGCACGGTGCTAGGATGTGGACAGTGGCCCCTACCCAAGCAGTGGCAATTCCAGCAGAGGGCTGTCTTCATTAGGTTTTGGTGCCTATGATAGAGAACACCATAACCAAAAGCACCTTGAAGAGGAGAGGACCTATTTCTGCTTCAGGTGTAATCCAGCATCTAGGGAACGCAAGACAGGAAGTGTTGCAGAGGTCACAGAGGGATACCACTTACTGGCTTTTACCCCTTGGCTTGCTCAGTTTTGCTTTCATACATACTCCAGGTTCCCCAAGGGTGGCGTTGCCCACAGTCAGCTATGCCCTTTCACACCAATGTTAAATCAAGACAATGCCCCACAGGCTTGTCCACAGGCCAATCTGATAGGGGGCTGCTTCTTAATTGAGTGTCCCTCTTCTCAGATGACCCTGGCTTGGATAAAGCTGACCATAATCTATCCAGCACAAGGCCAGCAGCAGGGGCTGACAGAAGCTGGAGACGTGAGGGTTGGCTTGGGCCAGGAGAGATTTCATTTGGACTACCAGGAAAGAAGAGAAGGGAGGAAGGGTGGGCTGGTAGGGCTGGCGGGGCTGGCAGGGGCACAGCCGAGCCAGCAGCAGGGCGCTGTGCCTCATTAGGGGAAGACTACTACACGAAGGAAAAGCTGGCAAGCAGAAGGATGCTGGGTAGGAGATGGCTTCGGAGCACTGAACAGAGCAGGTGGGCTGTGGTTTGGATAGTTTCCTGACTTTCTGTAGAGCAGTGGTTCACAACTGGTGAGCTGTGACCCCTTTGGGGGATTGCACATCACATATTTAAAATCCTTAATACTAGCAAAATTACAGTCATGGAGTAACAGTGAAGTGATTGTATGGTTGGGGGGGAGGGGTCACCACAACGTGAGGAACTGTACTATAGGGTCACTGCATTAGGAAGATCGAGAGCCACTGCAGTGGAAAGAAAGGGCATTGTCTACACATTCACACACAGAGCCAAGCTCAGGTATGGAGCTGAGCATGGCAGTGTCCTAGTCCCACTCCTGTGGGATATGGAGTCCTCTGGCTCCTGTGGCAAGCAAATGGTCCCACTGAGCCCTTCTTAGAACTGCCCCGAGCACCAGACCTGAGTCTCTTTCTGGCCCCTCATCACTAAGGTGTCATGCCCCAGCTGCTCGGGCTCCTTGTTCTAAGTCCTTCACATCAACCCCCCCCCCCAATGGACTTCTTGGTTCATCTATTCCAGTATTGGAGTTTGCTTCTTTGGGGTCTGACAGTAGAGGACAGAGAATTCTATTCTCTTCTAAGAGGGTCTATGCTCCTCTAGGGGTAAGGTTGTACTGAGATCAACCCAACCTGGGCAATGCTTGTCTCTGTAACCTAGCAAGTGCTAGGAGCACGGCAAGTGCTGGGAGCATGAAGGCCTCTACAACCAGAGGCATGGGAGAGACAGGTTTCATTCAGTAACACGCACAGCCCAGCAGCACTTCCATCCATTCTCGCCCTGCCCTGTTCATAGTAAAGACCCTGGAAAGTTATAAGCACTGTGAACAGCCAGACACCAGCATCTGCTAAAGTGAGCCAAGCACACTCACACCTGGGAAACACCTGCACCCTCATACCTGGAAAACACCTGCACCCTCACACCTGGAAAACACCTGTATCCTCACACCTGGAAAACACCTGTATCCTCACACCTGAGAACCACCTGCACCCTCACACCTGGGACACACCTGTACCCTCACACTTGAAAACCACCTGTACCCTCACACCTGGGACACACCTGTACCCTCACACCTGAGAATCACCTACACCTTCACACCTGAAAACCACCTACTGTGCTCTTTTCCAAAATAAGCCAAATGCTTCTAACTTTTGATCCCACAATGGTCAATAGAAGAGTGAGGAATGAGGAGATGCTAAGGAGACCACAGAGGGGTACCAGGCTTTTCAGAGTGGAGAAAGGGAGGGCACAGAAGGATAGCTGTCATCACTCAGTGCCCTCTCTGTCACAGGCTATACTGACAAGCCATTAGAGAAGACACCAGCACAAGCACCATTTATTCACCACGTGAACTCACTTTAGTGTTTAAATCTCAACCTAGGCACTGACAACATTTGGATTGGCAAAGTCTCTGCCATGTAGACTCTGCAGTGTGTGGGAGAATGCTAACAGCATCCTTCACCTCTTCATCAGAAGCCCAGACAAAAGTGGGTTTGGATATAGGTAAATATTCTCCAAATGAAAAACTCACTTCTTTGAGAACTTCCAACAAACCCCACCTTTGATGAAATGGCAATGCATTCTGGGTTTTCCCCCTATCCATCCTCCTAAGTGCTGAAGTCAGAGCTTTCCAGGTGCCTGCTATTATGAAACCCCTGAAATGGCCCTCGAGCTCCTCCATGGATCCAAGGACCTCTGTCTTCATTGAACCCCATCTAACTGAACCCTATCTAAGCAGCTCAGCCGAAACAGACAGCCACCATGTTCTTCTCTTCTGGATAACAGATGTTTCCAGGGTAGATTAACTAGTGTTGTTTCATGTCCCCTCAATGAGTTTAATAAGTTTGAAACCCAGAGGAGACGTGGAGAGCAGGCTACGCCTTACATTCTCCGCACTGAACATCTCTTGTCTAATCTGTTCACTCTGTAGACAGCCATTGAGACGCTGTAGTGGCAGGCACTGTCCTATTGGCTAGGAACAGTGCAGGCTCCCAGCTTTTACTGCTGAGACTTGAGCTGCCCCACCATGAACTACCTTTGTGAATCTAGACGTGTTTCTTTTAATCTCCTTAAGGCTCAAGCCCTCAACTGTTAAGATGGAAATGATGGTGGCTCCCACCTCCGCCAGCAGTGAGAACTGGGTGGTGTAAGGTGTCAGAATCATGTGGCATAGTGCCTGGCAGGCTGTGAAGAAAGGATGAGGTGGTCAGTCTTATTATTCAAGGCATCACTTGCTGGTGGGAGGGGCAGGCAGATTTAACATGCAATTCCATAAAGTATGGTAGATACCTCGAGAGACAGACATATGGAACTCATTCGGGGAGAAGGAGATAAGGTGAAATTACTATCTAAATTCACACCTGAGGCTGAAGACCCATGGGGCAATAGAGAGTGTATTGTGGGCAGGGGAAAGGATGTATGGATCCATAAATACCAGAGCCATGGGGCATGGGAAAGGAGCTGAGCATGCCCAGAGGATCTGAAGCAGGACGCTGGGAACATGAGCTGTATCTGCACCAACCAATCCTGCAAGGCCTTCTAAGGCCTTGGAGCCTAACTCAAAAAAGAAGCCTTTGAGAAATCTGCAGCAAAAGAGGGATGTGGTCAGGTTTAATTTAGAACTTTTCCCTGGATGGATAGAAGGAAATGATTGGGGGGAGGGGTGCAGAAAAATGGCCACTGCTGCTATTCCCCCAAGAGAGAGGTGGTGGCACTTGTCTTGAGGAGTCATTGAAGGAAGGGGAAGCCTGGAGAGATCAACAGGCTGTTCATAGCACAGCCCCAGGAACAGAGCCCAATAGCAAAATCCTGGAGAGGGAGAGAGGAATCTGTGGGGAAACTGGATTATGAGATCACGTGCGATTCTGAAGGGCTTCCCACAAATAGCATCTCGTGTGTGTGTGTGTGTGTGTGTGTGTGTGTGTGTGTGTTGGGAGGTGGTATCTGTGCACTCCAAAGTTGATCTAAACTCTAGGCAGCACCATGAAATGGACCAGTGACAAAATAGAAAATGCCCTTTCTCTTACAGTGCATCCTCATAAGGCAGCCAAGCGGAGGGGCTATGAATATTCAGTGGGATGGAGCCATAGATAGGGCAGAGTTACACATGCCAGGGGCTCTGGAGGCTGTCATCTGTGGAGAAGATAAGGAAATTAGGTCCAGAATCTGGAAAGGGGGAGCTGAGAGGGACTCAGTCAAACACACCAAAGTCCTGTAGCAGGCGGTGATGGATGAACTGGGTACCTCATGAGTACCTCAACCTCACCTGCATGTGTTCTGAGACTGGCAGAGTACAACAGGCACCCCACAGTGAAGAACTTCACCTTGAAACTGAAAAGAGGCGGTTGGGGGACAGCTACAAGAAAGACCAAATTTTTTTCAACATTAATTTTTAATGATCCAACTCATAAAAGATTCAGACATAAAAGCTAAGATGAAAATCACTGGGCTCCAACCTCAGTTCGGGGCCTTTCTCCCTCCCCTCCTAGAGTAGAGTACCTTCCAGTTCCCTGGTGCGGTTCCAGCCGATTCTGCTTATTTGCAGGCATAGATCTGTGGGCCTGAAGGAGGGATGCATTCTTTCCTAGGGAGTTCTGTTTTCTTGCTATTTGCTGAGGCACGTGAATGAGCCATAAACCTGCAATTTTGCTGTTTTTTGTTTTTTTTTTTTTTTTTTTTTTTTTTTTTTTTTTTTTTTTTTTTTTTTTTTCATTCCACAGAACCCGGATTTCTAGGCATCTCCTCAACCTCCCGACTGTAGCATGGAATTGTGTGTTATCCAGTGGTTCCTCTGGCCATCCATCTATCACAAACACTCAGGAAAACGGGTAGGAAGGTCAGAATCAAAACCATAAGTGTTTGGGGCTGGAGAAATGGCTCCCTGGTTAGGAGCACTCGCTGCTCTTGCAGAGGACCCAGGATCGGTTCCCAGTCCCCACATCAGGCAGGTCACAACTCCAGTTCCTGGAGATCCAATGCCCTCTTCTGGCTTCTGCAAGCACGGGGTACATGCAAACATACATACATGCTGGGACTCTAGAATCTAGGTAACCCTACAGGCAAGTCTCCAGTCCCAACAGTGAGGACCACATTTTAGACTCCAGTCAATGAAACTGGCCGGTTCATGCCAATACTCATAAAGCCCCTGTTCAATCCCCAGAATTACATAAACCAGACAGTGTGGCACATGCCTATAACTGCAGCACTTGGAAGGTGAAGGCAGGAGGATAAGAAATTCAAGTTTATCTTAGCTACAAAGAATTTAAGACCAGCCTGAGATGAGATGAGATATGGTGAAGGGGAGGGAGAGAGGAAGAGAGGGAGAGGAAGAGTGGGAGGGAAAGAGGGGGAAAGAGATGGGGAGGGAGAGAGAGAGGGGGAGAGGGAGAGTCAATTAATGAGCCCCAACAGAGGGAAAGTCCACACATGTGGCAGCAGACGGGTTGCAGGTGGGTAGGAGGAGACCCCGGTTCCTAACAGTCTTCCCCAGATCATGGCTGCCAGGGCTTCCCAGCACACCCCAACCACAAGCACACATTCCATTCTTGTCTCTTAGAAAGTCTCACTTTCATGATGCACCCTTCGTTCACATCTAAATTTGAATGGCTCAGCCCAGGCTACCTTCCATAAAACAAGCACTAGGTTGGAAGGTAAGTACAAGTGCAAAGCCAAGAAGGATGCTGGGACCAGCAAGTGGGTTCTGGGCTGGCAGAGTGGGTGGTCGGCATGTTGTCCCCCTGTTATTTTTAACAGTTCTCTAGATCCTGACTTGGCTGACTGCATTAGATATGTTTCTTCCTTAAAATGTGCGTCCTATCTGAATCTTGTGTGTAGCCCCCTAAATCTAGAGAGGACCCCAGAAACACTTTATGTGGCTCCCAGCATAGTGTGAATCCTTGCCACCTCTCCAGGGTAGAGAGTTTAGCATAGCGGATGATCAAGAGTCTCTTTTAGTCCTTGGGTGAAATGTCAAGACCAAGCCCTGGTTCCATGCCTTCACCTCGCTAATGAGGGAACAGGCCCAGCAGAGAGGAATGTGCCTCGCTCCCAAACTGCATGGAACTGCAAGCCTGGCTCTTGCCGCAAAGCAAAACAGATTAACTCCTCCTGGATTCCTGCATGATCCTTTCCAGCAAAATACAGCTGTAAAGCCGCAGGCAAATCTTTTCCTAAGTGGAATCACTCATGGCTTTGGCCTTTGATGGGAATTATTTGCGCAGACTCGGCCTGGGAGGACCCCGAGGCTCCACATGATGCTGGAGAAACGCATCCTACCCCCACTAAATGCAGCACAAGGTCCCCTGATGGACACAGGTCACTCCATGGAGGCTGCTGCCTGTCTCTGCCCGGCTTCCAGTTGTTCTCACATTTCTGGGAATGCCTTTGAAGTCTGGAGTTCTTTTCTCCCTCTCCTGGGCTTGGGTGGATTGCAGTGCCCCACTCCCAACGGGTGGGAATCAGCCTGGTTGGAGGCCCACCCAGTCCAGCCGCGGCAGGAGTGCCTCTTGCTCTTGTCCACAGCGCCCCCTGCGGGCAGATCTCGGACGCTTTCCCTGCACAACCTAGTCCCTCTGAAGGAGAGGCCAGATCTGCCTCCATAGCTGCAGATCCCAAGAACTCAGGGAACAAGGGGGTCAGGAACCAAATAAGACTGGGCACCTTGGAACCCAAGGTATCTGGGACACTCATCGCCTCTGTGAGCACAGATGGGGGGGGTCTCCCAAATACTCCCCAGGCTGCTGCCAGAACTACACATTAGTGGCACCTTTCCCGCCAGGCTGCTAGTCTTCCCAGGTCTCTATCCCTACACCCCTAGGTCCCTTGCCCCTGCATCCTTCCTCTATGCCTGACCTATATATTCACAAGAGTTCATGCTAAACGTCAAAGACAACCTCCATCCGCCCCACCTCCCACAGTCTGCACGCTACCCTCCCAGGCAAGAATCGTCTGCTCTGTAAGGTGACAAGTGGCAAACAGCAGAGATAGAAAAGTCAAATCTGCCCTTTAGCAAGCACTGGGCAGGACTCCAGTCAGCTCAGATGAATGGAAGAATGTGTGACCTTGGACATTCTACTTGCCCCTCTCAACGCCATTTCCTCCTTTTGAGAAAGGAAAGGATCTATGTGGACCTGCCACTTCTCTACTGTCTCCCCACACCCCACCCAGCACAGCAGATGCATTGCCTGTCTCGGCAAGATGGCGTTCGTGCACATGTTCACACAGACATACAAACACACACACACACACATTCACACACAGACATACATAGATACATATATACATACACACAGAGACATACACATACTCACACACACTCACACACCCATACATACATACATACATACATACATACATACATACATACATACACACATAGAGACATACACACACACTCCCCCACACAGACACACACACACTCACACACAGACATAAATACACACATACAGACACATATACACACTCACACACACAAACATAAACACACACATACAGACACACACACAGAGACATAACACACACTCACACTCATACCCTTCCCACTCAGCCTTCTATTTGGAGTTATTCAGAAACATCACCAGTTGGCCTTAGAGATGGGAAAGTAGCAAGGGTCTCTGGGAACAGCACTGTCCTCTCTTGTCCTCCAAATCTCTCTGCCCCTGCCTGAAGAAATCCATCCACACTATTACCAGAGTCGTTTTCCGAAGACAGCTCTCCTGAGTCACTCCCCTGCTTCAAAACCTTTGGTATGAAGGCCAATCTGAGCCCAGTAGAGAAGGTTCTGGAAGTACGCTGCCTTCTTCTTCTTTGCACTTTGCACATTCCACCTCAGAACTGATGTCCCCTTCATAGAAAGGCCTTATGTTCCCCATACTCCAGTTCACATGCAGAATCTCCTTGTTGAAGGACACCTCCCCCTTATCCAGTGAACATGCTTCCACTGACTAACATCTGGCCCCATGGCCCTCCCCACCCCAGCAAGCTGTATTCCCTGTGCCTCAAAGCCCCTGTACCCACTTCTGCTGCTTGCCTTAACTGCATTATATTAAGCTGTAATTTGATGTTTTGTTGTTCCAATTAGTTGTATGTCTTCCCTCTCTAAGTTGTCAACTCCTCTAGGGCTGTCTTATTCATCTCCAAATAACCCAGATGGCTCCTGGGATCTGCCAGCCCACTTAACTCTAGTTAAGAGGAGCTTTGTGGCAGACATAGCTAATCAACTATCCAATTGCTATTTTCCAAGTTTTCCTTAACGATTCACCCGATTTTATATGGAGATAGTATGCCCAACTAAAGCAATTATTTTACCAGACTCTCTTGCAGCTAAGTATGGACACATGACCTACACCAGACAAAGTCACTGGCATCCCAAGGAAACTTTAGGAAAAAAGGAAGATTCATTCACCTGGTCTTTTTTTTCCTTCTCATCCTTTTTCTGGAGTGCAGGCAAGAAAGATAAAGAGATGGTGGCCTTTATGCAAAGAGAGCAAGAGACACAAGCTTCTCATGTATAGCAGTTTGCCCTTTGTTCTGTGTCTTGGTTACCTATTGCACCCTCACTGTTGAGGAGTTGCTTAAGAGGAAGGCTCCTGGAACCCTGGCAATACCTTTGAGACACTGTACCTTTCGCTTTAAACCACTTTTTGGAGTTTTTCTATCACTTGTAACCATGATACAAACATCACCTCCTCATCCAAGAGAGGTTTGGAGTCCTCCCTTGTCAAGATGTCTGTCAATCTCCTTTGAGATTTTATTCTCTCTCTCTCTCTCTCTCTCTCTCTCTCTCTCTCTCTCTCTCTCTCTCTCTCTCTCTGTGTGTGTGTGTGTGTGTGTGTGTGTGTGTGTGTGTGTGTTGATTTTGCTCCTTAGGAACCCTTCATCTTGTTATATGAAACAGGATCTCTCACTAAGACTGGGGGCTCACACCTAACTTTATATTCGGGTGCTAGGGTTCAGATTCAGATCCCTGATCCCTGGGCTTTCTTTCTTTTTTTTCTCAGCACGCACCTTACCAGCTGAGTAATCTCCCTTGCCCTGACCTTATAGTCTAAGATCAACAATTCCATTTGGATCCCATTTGTTTTTGTTTTTTTAAGAGGACTATTCCCCTGCTCCAATTTTAAATTTTAAAATATTTTAGTATTTTTAATCATGTATATGTGTGTGATCTGTTTGAGGGTGTCTGTATGGGAGAGTAGGTATCTGTGGAGCCCGGATGTGTCAGATATTCCTGGAGCTGGAGTTACAAGTGGCTGTGAGCCATCCAACATAGGTGCTGGGAACTGAACTTGGGCTCTCTGGAAGAGCAAGTAGTATGTGCTTTTAGCTGTTGAACCATGTCTCCAGCCCCTGACTGCCACTCCCCCTGCCCCTGACACACACACACACACACACCCTTTACAAAACATTGCAAGGGAGTAAGTTAACTAAAATACTCTGCAGTCAGGGCAGACACAGGCAGTATCTTGTGGTGATCCAGTCTTGGGGGAGTTAGTTCACTCTCAGATTTTTAATGGCTCTTTAGCCACAACACCCATGTGAGGAGCCATATTCGCCATTAAAAGATGGCGCAGGCTTCTGCTTCCTGGTTCTTCACGGAAGCTTTACTTGAGAATGCGCCTGCGCATGGCTCGAAAACCGAGTATGACAATTGGATGAAAGATTTGAGCCAATGAGGGATCTGCACGTCTCACAAAGCTCTATTTAAGCAGCGGGCTTTCTGAGCTCGGCGTCCTTCCCCTTTTCTCCATCTTGAAGAGCTGTTCAATAAATGCTGTCAGAAGAATCCTGAGTGTGGCGTTCTCCTTATCGGCGAGGCTGTGCGCTACATTTGGTGCCGAAACCCGGGATGAAGCCGAACATCTCGGGGTTTTGACCAGTCACGAAGGACCCTGTTGGCTCGCAGAGGATTCAGAACTGACGGCGCGGAGAGTCTAGACGCTTTTCTGCAAGGAACTCCAGTAAGCGGGATACAGTGGAAGACACCCTGCGCTGGAGAACCAGTGGACTGACAGAGACTCAACGTTAGAGCTCCAGTAAGCGGGATACAGTGAAGGACGCCGAGCTCAGAAAGCCCGCTGCTTAAATAGAGCTTTGGAAGACGTGCAGATCCCTCATTGGCTCAAATCTTTCATCCAATTATCATACTCGGTTTTCGCGCCATGCGCAGGCGTATTCTCAAGTAAAGCTTCCGTGAAGAACCAGGAAGCAGAAGCCTGCGCCATCTTTTAATGGCGAATACGGCTCCTCACACACCCACCCTAGAGAACGGATTCTGATCTAGGAGCTCATGTGCCCCCCCCCCCCAGCCTCAGCCCATTCTCTTTCCTCCCCTTCCCTCTAGCTACAGTTTGCATCTTCAATGGCCCTCAAAGTTCCAGGACTGAGAGCTTGCTCCTCAGTGACACAGTATGTGGAGGTGAAGCCTTTGGGAAGAAACTGTAACATGAGAGCTCTGAGTTCACAGAGGGTTTGAGCTATGGATGGATCCATTGCTTAATAGGTCCGTGGGGAGGGGCTTTGTTATTAAAGGGTTCTCTTCCTCTTCCCCTCCCTCCTTCCTTACTGGCCACCTTGAGGTGAACCACATTCCTCCACCACACAGTTCTGCTGTGATGTTCTGACTCACCACAAGCTAAAATTAACCTGGCCAAGTGAGCGTGAACCAAAACCTCTGAAACCATAAACCCCATCCCTGTCCCCTTTCATGTTATTTTTTGCTAGGGTTCTGCCACAGCAATGGAGAGCAAACAGACCTCTCCTCTGATTTTCCCTCCCGAGCTCTCAAAGGAACAGAATCCCAAATCTTCTCATGTCTTCAACGTGTAGAATCTTGACCGTCACACCACGCCTTCATGTCCCAGATGCACGCTTCCATTCCCCATCCTGTTTCAGAAATTCTTTGGGGGAATTCTACTTGTCACGGTTAAAATGAGTTCTTTTTTCATGCTCTCCACGTTTTCCATCATGAGCCATGAAGGTGAGCTGTATGGGCTGAGATAGAAGGAAACTGAGTCACCCCTCTGTGTCCAACCCCTTCTGTGCCAGATAGGGTGGAAGGATGGCTTGATGGTAGGCCATATATGCCATAAAATCTCCCGTGGCAAGTCACATGCCACCCTGAAGCTTAGGTTCTCTCAAGAAGAGCTCAGGCTAGGGGCAAGAAGGATTGAAACATTTTTGTTGTTGTTGTTTTGGAAAAACCAAGAATGTTATGGATTTACTTTATAAACTAGGGGATACTTTTGCATTCCTAGTTCTGTGACTTCCTTGATTGCAATCTTGGGGAATTATTTTATCAGCACACACTAACTTTAGGATGGTTTTAAATGACGATATTATAGGCTTTCTTTCCTTCTTTTCACACGTCTCCACTGTTACCTTACTTCACCGTCTGCCCGTGTTCTATCTCTTATGACTAGCTCATTAATTATTAGGCTCTCTTTATTTCTAATGAAAATACTTAATGCCACCAGCTTCTCAGCTGCAGTATCCCATTTTGATGTGTTTGTGTTGAGGACCGAGCTGGCCCACATTTGGGGGCCAAAGTGTCTTGGGCCACTCTGTCAGTGTTGCTACCCCTATTGCCAAAAGCCTTGGGGGCCAAATTGTTAGAGCCTGCACTGCCCCAAGCTGCTCCGGTCCACAGGTCGGGGTTCAGCAAGAGAGAGAGTGAGGACGAACATGAGGAATGGAGACCAGACAGAGTGTGATTCAATCTCATTTATTGTTCAGTCTCTCTTCTTCTCTCCAAGTCCCAAGTCTAGAGTTCCTAGTCCTTAGTTCCTAGTCCCTAGTGCCTCCAAGTTCCAAGTTACTTCTTCCAAGTGCTAAGTGCCTAATACCTAATATGTCTTCTTCCTCAATGCCTAATTCCTACTCCAAGTTGTACTCTAAGTTGTACTCTCTAACCTAATTCCTAGTTCCAAATTGTACTGTCAGTTGTATTTCAAGTTGTACTCCAAGTTGTACTCTCTAATGTCTAATAACTACTCCCAAGTTGTACTCTAAGTTGTTCTGCCTAATTCCTACTCCAAGTCGTACTCTCTGAAGTGTCTGATTCTCTGATCTCTCTAGAGCCAGGTGTCTTCTATCTAATGTCAAGTAATCTGTTACTTTCTCTGTCTGCCTCTCGACTTTTATATGTCTCATTTCTAAGCCACGCCTCTAAACCTCTAAATCTGATCTCTAAGTCATGCCCTTAAGTCACACACCTTTAAGTCTCACACACCCAAGGAAAGATCCTGGGTATCTAAAGCAAGATGTTATCAGAGTGTGCTCAGCTGTTGTAGGCTAATGTAATCAAGTCTCTTGTCAGAGAATATGGCTCAAGATGGCTGCAAGGATGATAGCCGCCTTCTGTCGGCTCCCCACATGTTTGAGTCTATCCATGGGCTTGGTGATATGGCACAGTCAGTAAGGCACAGTGAGCTAACGTGCTATACATGAAGCTCTGGGTTGAACCCCCAGCTCTATATAAGCTGTCTGTGGTCATGCATATCTGTTGGTATCAGCACCTAAAAAGTAGAAGCAGAAGGATCAGAACTTCAAGGTCATTTTTGCCAATATAGCAAGTTCAAGACCAGCTTCGATTACCTGAGACTCTGTCTAAAAAAAGTCTATTTACTAATAATTACTTCTGAACGTTTTCTTATTTCTATTGTAATTTTTTTAAACCTCGAGTCGTGGAGGACCGTTTCTTTGTCTAACTACCAAATAAGGTGTGATAATTTCATATCAGTGCAGCTATTGACTCCAAACCAAGCTGGATTATGTTCCAATATGTACCCTAATGGTAAACATCTTTTGGAAATTCTTTAGCCCTATTTTCTGGTCAATTTTCCTAACTGTTCCATGGGGCTATGATTGCAAAGAATGTGTGTTGTTCCTATTAGGCTGGACTTCCTCTTTGTATTATTCAAATGTTATATATCCTTGTTAATTCTGTTATCTCCTATATGACTCAGTTAAGACATAAAAATCTATTTTGATCATGAATTTGCTGATTTATTCTTAAGATTCTGTCCATTTTTACTTCCTATTCTGTTTGAGATCGCATCTCACTCTAGGATAGCATAAAACTCACTAAGTATCTCAGGCTAGCTTCAAACTCACGGTAGCCTCACTTCCTCAGCACGCTGAGTTGTTAGCCTTCCTGCCCAGCTTTAATTCCTGTCTTAAGGCCACTTTTTTACAGCTACTGTCAGTTAAGAATTGTTGCATCTTTCTTATGGTTTCCTGACGACTTCAATGTTAAAGACAACGGCCAGATGGTTGGCTTTTGGGAGATACTGGGTCTGAGGGTTCTAGCTTCAGCCACAGCTCAATTCACTGATGCATTCATAGCTGAACGTGTTATTAGTAGGTGTGGCATTCCTGGAATTTGAAAGATGCATTCCCAGAGCTTTCCTTTGATAACGAGGTGAGCAGCTTTGTCCGCCACCCCCCCCTCCCATCCCCCATCCGTACCACTGTGCTTATCTTCACCACAACCCAGAGCAGTGGAACCAAGTGACCATGTACTGAAACTTCTGGAGTAAGACAAACCTGTCATCCTTTGGACTATCTCTGTAAGGTAGGCAAATTAAAACAACATTGACCTATCACTACACGCCTGCATAATGGCAAATCCCACAATACTGACATCATCAAGTGCTGACAGGGCAGTGGAGCTACAGGAATTCTTATCCATGCCTGGCAGGAATGAATACTAAACTATTTAGCAACTTTGTAAGACAATTTAGTCTTTTCCAATAAAAGTTGATATATTCTTAACCATGCGATCCATTATTATCCTCCTTGGCATTTAGCTCAGTGTGGTGCAATCTTATCTCCACTGAGAACACAGACGTTCATGGCAGCCCAAACTCTGAGATAAAACCAAGATGCCCTCCAACAGGAGGATAAACAAATAAACTAGCATATCAGATAGTGGCTAGGTCATAAAAAGATGTAGAGGAAATTTAAATGTACATTATTAAGTAGAAGAAGGCAGTCTGAAAAGCCTACGTAAATGATTCCAACGGCTCAGCTCATGATGGACCCAATGTATGAAGATGGTGTCATAAGACTATAGCGGATCTGAATGTTCCTGTCCCTTAGTGACTCCCAGCCAGTATGATCTCATAGAGAAGCACATTGTGTATTTGTAGTGATGTTGATGTAAGCAAACCTGTTGCTACAAGTCACATAGACAGCAATGTGCAATATGTAACACCCGATGCTGATAACTATGTCACTGATATATGTAGTCACCACACTCTACATTTTGTTATCAGAGCGTTACTTCTATTTAAAGTGTTCTGTCCGGCAGCATCCTGTGTTACTCCACCAGGAGTTTCCTCTCCGTCTCGTTTGCCAAGTCTCTCAATAGCATCAAGGAAATCGTCGCATGATTGACCACCCCCATGTAGGTCTGTGCAAGGATATCCCATGATATCTGCACAGAGGTAATGTCTATCACAGCGTTTCTCAGAATACATTGGTTGTTAATCAATATACAACTCCATTTAACGATTTGGAAGAAGCAAAGCTATAGGGACCGCAAAGAGGCCAGTAGTTTCCAGGAGCCCTGGGGAAGGAGGCACCTATGTGCAGATAGTAAAGAATTTGGAACAGTAAAACAGCTGAGCATGAAAAACAGTGGAGGAAATATGTCATTATATATCTGTCAGAAATGTATAGAGTCTACAGCAACCTTGGTGTAAGCTGGGCACTTCAGCTGACAATGACATGTTGGTGTAGGTTCATGGTCATAATGGAGAAACCTGTGGCAAGGGTGTTGGTATGGGGGAGGCACTGCAAGGACCACTGCAAGGACCACTGCAAGGAATACTGCAAGGGGGCACTGCAAGGGGCACTGCAAGGAATACTGCAAGGGGGCACTGCAAGGGGCACTGCAAGGGGCACTGCAAGGAATACTGCAAGGGGGCACTGCAAGGGGCACTGCAAGGACCACTGCAAGGATCATGAGGCAGACAGAATTGGAATCATGAGAGGTTAGGCTTAGCACAGTTTGCTAAAAAATAAGGTTGAATGTCTCCTATGTTTATTGTTGGGAGAACATCCCAGAAACTCAGGTCAGAGGTGGTAAGGGCTTTGGAGCTAGGTTGCTACTGAGGGCATCTTCCAGCTCACAAGTAATGAAGGCCTGCAGTCTGGGGAGTGGAGATGCTGGAGTATGTTTGATGTAATATTGAGGAAGGAGGGAATGCAAGAGTGGATATGATTTATGAAAGCCTGGAGTTCATTTTGTTCCTTCTGAGAGTGAAAGTTTTCAGAAAGAAATGGTTCCTTCCACTGAACCTTCTGCAAGGTTTATTAACTGATGAGAATGTTAGTGAGTATGGGGAGGTTAGAATGTTGCAGCTCCAGACCATAAGTACAATTTATCTGGGCTATCTTCTTTTTCCCTAAATAACTATGTCTTACCCACTTCTGTGTCATCCCTAACACCCTGGCTAGCAGATTAGAACGCTTTGAAATGCATTAAGTCAACAACTCTAGTTTCTACCAACCAGAGAGCTGAGAAAGCCATCAGACAATATTTGAAGCCTAAGCAGAGTTGCCTGTGGTTTGCTTTAACCAAACTGTTTGGTATTTCCACCAATGTACTCGAGACATGCCTTGACTTACAGCTTTCTTTGTTCTATTACTGTATTTTAAAAAGTAATCAAACTGTTACGGCATTGGAGCAGGGAACTTGGAATAAGTTAAGTCTTTGTTCCTTGGTCATGGTTACTCATATTGGCTCCAGAATAAACTCTTATCATACCCTTTGAGGTGAAAGTTGTGGTTTTACATTGGCATGTCAAGGTGACCAGAGTCCACCTGTTATAGACCACCTGTGTGGTGGTTTGAATAGAAATTGCCCCCTTAGGGAGTGGCACTATTAGTAGGTATGACTTTGTTAGAATAGGTGTATCACTGGGGGGGTGGTTGGGAAGCTTTGAGGTCTCAGAAGCTCAAGCCAGGCCTCACAGCTATACCCAGTGTGACACACAGTGTCTTCCTGCTGCCTACAGACCCAGATGTAGAACACTCAGCACTCTCTCCAGCACCAGGTCTGCCTGCATGCCACTATTCTTCCTGCCATGACAATAATGGACGGAACCTCTGAACTGTAAGCCAGCCCCAATTAAATGTTTTCCTTTATGGGAGTTGCTGTGGTCATGGTGTCTCTTCACAGCAATGCAACTTTAACTAAGACACCTTGCCTCAAACAAAATAACTACAGTCTTCACCAGCTGCATCTGTGTTCACGCTTTAAATCATGATAGGGCCTGTGGGCTGCTGACATTCTCTCAAAGAAGAAGGGTGGTTGGAAGGTTATTGGACCCTCTGTTGAGTATCCAGCCACTACTTACAGCCATTTCTGCACAATCTGCCCTAACTTACATGTGGCCTTGCAGTCTTGAGGATGTGGTAAAATATATAGGCTGGGAAAACAAGGGAAAGGGAACCCTATGCAGCTGTGAGGGGGCTGTAGTCCATGCTGTGTGGAAACTTCTTAGTGCGGTTTTCTAGGTCAAACATGCTCTTTGAGTAAGACAAATAAGCTTATTGATTCCCTGGGGTTAACTCTGGTTTGTCATTGGGATGGTGTAAGGAGGAGGTAGAAGTTGTTTACATCTCCCCAGGGAGATAACGTCACCCACTATGAAGCAATGACCGTGGCCTTGAAAGAGGGGCCACTCATGTCCTTTTGAAGCTCGGTGGTGGTCACTGTTCTCTCTAAGACAGAATGGAAAAGCAGCAGATGCTGCCAGTGACCCGGGGGACTCGGGATCCAAAGTGGGGATAATGGGAATCCCAGACAGGCTGATGCTAGGACAACACAGTTAATCAGCTGCAGTGAGACAGGCACGATAATAGGCAATGGGGCTGGAGTGGCAATCAGGCTGCCTGATGCAGGCATCTCAGTGATTGCTAACTGGCCATGCTGTTCTGAGGGGGCAACCCACCAGAGAGCTCACTGAACCTGGTGTCAGATGCCAGGGGGGAAAAGAAGAACCCCATATCTGAACTCCAACGCTGCATCAGCTCACAGATCTGGGGCCCATGTTTGAAGAACAGGCCAGACTCCTCAGGATGAGGGACCCTGTGAAACCATCCCAAGTAAACATGATCCACCACCTTCCGGCTCCTTTCCAAAAGGTTCTGCAGCAGGTTGCTATGGTGACTTGGAAGCACGAGAACACACAGACGCTCCAAGGAATTCTGTATGTGGTATCTGAGCTGACATGGATACTGAGGTAGCTGAAGTGCCCTTGTGGTGGAGGAGGCTGATGGGATTGAAGGAGTGGGTGCTTTCATGTTGTGCCATTCCCATAGTCATCCCTGCAAATGGAGATATACTGGTACTGCTGTCCCAGAAGTAGGAGACCAAATGACATTGATGTTCGTGAGACAAGACCATGTTATGGTTTGAATGTGGAATATTTCCTCAGGCTCGTGTGTTCACAAACTTAGTCTCCTGCTGGTAGCACCAGGGTTTGAAAGGTATGAAACCTTTAGGAGCTGGAGCTTTGCTGGAAGAAGTGGGTCACTCTGGGGTGGGCCTCGATGTTTCCTATAGGGAAGCTCATTAAGACAGGAAGTAAACCCAAAAGTCTTCAGGAAGTCCCTAAAACTGACCAGTTTCACTAGACTCCTCCCTCCCCAAGAATGAACAATAAAGATCGCTGAGAGTTCTCTCTTCTGTTCCTCTGTCTGCTTCCTGTTCCACAAAGATGTGCAGTTCTTCCATCGGGTATTTAGACAAAGCAACACGAAAGCATCTAATACAGGCCATAGAGTCATCTTGGCCAGTGACACACATTTGCTTTTTGGTTTAGAAGAATGCTAGTCTCTAACCAAACAGGAAAAATATTTGGGCATTATTTCAGTTAGCTGTGCCTAGTCACCATATCTAGATTCTAAATCCAACATGGAAATGGCCTGTGCTTTTTCCTCAGCCCTTCCCAGCTGCTCCAGGTCCCTGCAGGCTCCATCTTCTGCTCTGAACCTGAGATTGGAGTTCCACACATGTTGTGTAGCAGTTTACACTCCATCCTATAGGGAAGCTCATTAAGACAGGAAGTAAACCCAAAAGTCTTCAGGAAGTCCCTAAAACTGACCAGTTTCACTAGACTCCTCCCTCCCCAAGAATGAACAATAAAGATCGCTGAGAGTCACTCTCAGAGGAGCCAACCTGCAAAGGAAACTCTGAGACAAGTACACTGAGTAGAAGCAGAGACCAGCTGAGCCACCTAGAAGAAACAAAGACAAGCCCAAAGGTTTAGAAGAGGCTCAGATCAACTGAGGTGCTGGAAAGGACAGTCTCCAGACTGTTGAGCTGCCTGCAGCCAGTACAGTTTGTTGGCTCTTTCAAGCTTTTGTGAACTGTCATTCATGCCGGGGTAGACTTTGGTGATACAACTGTCCTCATGTCATTTCTGCTCCAGTAAGTAACCACAATAAAAAACTCACTTGTTTACTAGTGTTGGACTTTGGTGCAGTGGTGGTTTGATAGGAATGGCCCCTGTAGGCTCATAGATTTGAATGTTTGGTCATTAGGGAGTGTTGATACTTGAGAGGGATTGTTGGGGGAACTGTCACTACAAGTGAGCTTTGGGGTTTCAAAAAGCTAAGCCAGGCCCAGTGTCTCTCTTCTTGCTGTCTTCATTCCCCATCTGGATATAGAACTCTCAGCTTCTCCAGCACCATGTCTCCCTGTGTGCCACCATAGTCCCTGTTGTGACTACGATGAGCTAAACCTCTGAAATTGTAAGTCAGCCCAGATGAAATGCTTTCCTTCCTAAGAGTTATTGTGGTCATGTGTCTCTTCACAGCAGCAATAGCACACTGACTAAGGCAGGTGCTATACATACTTTAGTCTGTCACCAGTTCTGCATATAGGGTGAATAGATATTTGGTTTTTCATATCTCCCCAGGAATAGGGTCACACAGCACTGCAGCATCGTGTAAGACAGAACATGGTTGACTAGAAAGCAGGAGCTGAAGGCCCCGATCGTTTATTCTCTAGCCAGCCACATAAACTTGGGATGTCCCCTTACATCATCGAGGCTACTTAGTGTAATCAGCAGGGAGCCACCAGTGTTGTCTCTGTCTCCTTTTTCTCCTGGTCTGTGTGTGTCGCATGCATATGTATGAATGTTCTTGTGAGAAACCTTTCCCAGGAGAGATATAAACAACACCTAAGCCCTCTTTATAAGGTCTCAATGACAACTCAAAACTCACTTCCACCAAATCTCGCACTGTAGAAACAATGACTGTATTAGCCTTACTTATAAAGTCTGAGTGAGGGGTTACAGACTGTAGCCTGAGGGACCCTCAAGCACAAGTAGTGGAAGGTTTGCACACAGCATGAATGAGGACTCCCTCATTCATGGCCATATAGACAGAGCCTCCTTCTGTTCGCCTTCCCTAGCCTCTCTACACTAGCATCTCCTGAGACCCCCACGGCCAACTGCGATTAAGGGAATATTTCATGCAGTGACTGGAATCTCAGCACCAGGTCTAATGTCCCTCTTCCTCCTGTGAAGGTGTGTCAACAGTCACTAAGCCCAGCTGTGATGCCTTTTGTAAGCAGGTACATGGATCCAATGAGAGGACAGGATCTCTCATTGGCAAGGAACTCACTAAGTAGGCTGGTGTCTATAAAACCCTAAGGATCCACCCACCACTGTCCAGGTGCTGGGGTTACAAGAGTGCACCACCATGTCCATCTTTTGTATGTGGCCTCTGGGGGGTCCAACTCAGGTCCTCATGCTTATGAGCCACCACTTTAACCAATTGAGCCACCCCTGTAGCCCTCACCAGGTCTCCTTTCACAGTCTGGGTGCAGACTTAAGACCAGGTACTCATCCAGGCCCTCCACATTTCTCAGTAGAAGATTGGGGTTGTTGTGCTGTGGATAGCCCCACGGGCTCAGGTATTGGGAGTTTGGTGGCCAAAGGATGATGGTCTTTGAGAACATGGCTGAACCTGGAGGTCTCAAACTTCATTAATGACCTCTCTCTTTTTTTTATAAACGTGTCTTTATTTTGCTTTATGGACGTTTGTTTGTGTGTATGTCTGTACTCCACATTCATGCAGTGACCACAGTAGTCAGAAGAGGGTGTTGGATCTCCTAGAACAGACGGTTATGAGCCACCATGCAGGCTGCTGGGAAACAAATGTGGGTCCTCTGCAAGAGCAGCCCGTGCTTTTAACTGGGTTGATGTATTCATGATATAATGCTATTATTGGGAGGCAGCAAACTGTGGGGTAGTGGGGTAAACAGAGGGAAGAGGCCTATGGGGCGTGTCAGGAAAAGATGTATCTTATCTGCTTCCTTCTTTCTCTGCTTACTGGCTTCCAAGAGGCAATCAACTCCACTCTATTGATTTTTCTCTCCTTCCCTCTCCTTCCCTCCCTTTCCTTTTCTTCTTTCTTCTCTTTCCCTCTTTGTTTATTGGGTGCTGGGGATTGATCTCAGGGCCACACACACGCGCTGAGCACGTGTTCCCCCAATTTCCCAGAGACTTTAACATATTGCCTTTCTTTCTTCTGTCTTTAACCACCTCTTGTGTAGATGTCTTCAGTGGCAGGCATGCGCGCGCGCGTGCGCGCGCGCGCACACACACACACACACACACACAAAGTGGCCTTGCTATGGCAGGCTGGAGGGGAACTAGGAGGACCAGTGGACATCAAGTGAGGACTCTCACGGCTTAGCTCGGATCCAGTGTCACCAGAGCCGGGCCTGAACGTGGTCAGTGAGAGAGTACGGCCCGACAGAAGTCTGCTGCCTGAGGAGACTTGGACATTAGCCACTCTCTCCTCAGACTTAGGCAGCCCTCTTACCATTTCTTCATATTCATAATGAAAACAGAAAAGCCCTCGATGAATGTGCAGTGAAATGAATCTGCAATTAATTTTAAATAAGCTTCGAATCCCACTGTGGTGCCCTCCCTTGGTATTTTTATGGGACATGGTTTCAGTAGATACGCACACCATAAAGATCCTGAAACACACGATAGACAAAATCCTCTTAGGCATGCTAAAGGGTAATTTGGTTTTTCTCAAAGCTACATTTTTTTCCAAAAAAAAAAAAAAAATTACAGGATAGAAATAAGCTAGCTTTTAAGGAAATATTAACTGCTAACCTATAAACTGTTCCAAAAAGCAATCTTCCTACTCAAAAAGCTAGCATATGGTTTTCAGAGCTTCACCTCCTTTTGTATTTTCATTTTTTATATGTCTCTTTTAAGCCAAGAACTCTAAATTCTTATCAAAGGGGGCTTAGGGTGGCCTTCTCTCATGGGTCTGATAGACAAAACTCTCAGGCTACAGTATCTGTTTGTGTATGAGTGTGTGTGTGTGTGTGTGTGTATGATTGTGTGGGTGTGTACGTATATGTGATTGTGTGGTTATGTGTGTGTGTATCTGTCTGTTTGCCTGTCTGTCTGTCTGTCTGTCTGTCTGTCTGTCCTGGTTCTAGTTCTAGCTGACTGCAGGTCTCCAGCCAGCCTGAGAGCTCCAGGAGAAGCTCCTGTTCAAATCCACAGCAGACCTTTCTCTCCCCCACCTCTGGGACACTTTCCAGCCCTGACTATGTTTCCCAGCCCTGCCTCCCTCCGTCTACCTCCCGCCCTGTTCCTCCCGCTCTGATCCCAGGCCAAAAATTGGCTCCAATAATAACAAAGAGGCCCAGAAGATGAAAAGCTGAAGTCCTTTCCTTTCCAGCCGAAACCAGGTGTGATGCTGGCGGGGAGAGGTTCCAAGCCTGGCAGAGCCAGATGAAGGCATGTGAAAGCCATAACCCGAAAATGAGCCCCACGTGGGGCCAGATGCCCGCGCCTTTCACTTATTTTGCAATAAATGAGTTTCCTGGGGCAAAATAATTTCTTCCTTCAAAGAAAACTATAGTCAGATGCCAAAGAAGAGAAGGGGAGGGGTTGGGAAGAGGAGAGGAGAATGGCTCCAGTGGAGGAACCTAGTGGTCCAGCTTCCAGGGCTTCTTAGAGCTCAGACAGGCCCATTAGGAACGCTCTGGCTTACAAGATGGTGCTTTGTTATCTGCAATGGTGGGAGAAGTCAAGACACTTCGCACAGCCTATAGTGCGAAGAAGGGCTGTGGCAAGTTCCTCAGTGGATGGTGTGCCGGCTTCTTGAGGAGCAAGAACACAAGGTCCAGAAGGCTAAACTTCCTAAGTCCCTGGGGACTGGCATGCTTCCAGGGGATGCATCTTGTCAGGTAAGGCCTGAAGTTGGGGTGCAAACCTCATGCAGAATTACAAGGCTGCCCCCCCCCCCACCAGCTTCTTAGTCTTTGGAAGTGCTCAGATATAGAGTCTTGGGAAGTGGCCTGTCGCTACCTGACTGGACACCCTTGATGCTACTTTGGCATCACAGGGTCAGAATGGGAGTTCCCTTGTGGCCCACCACTGACAGAAAATCATTTAGAGTGAACTTTAGGTGGAGGCTGAGCTGGTGGGCAGGATTCCAGACTAGAAATGCATACTGTGGTGGCAAAAAAAAAAAAAAAATGGGGATATCTCAGTCAGATAGGCAAAGGTAGCCTGACTGGAGACGTTCATGCTTTCCCAGACTGGAGCTGCCATCTTGGACTTGAAGGCTCAGCCTCAGACCACTCCCTTTACTTTGTGTGTGGGATCAGTCCTGAGGCCTTGCAGCAACGAGGGTCCTGTCTAACGGGGAGATGGAGAATTGGAGCATGGGAAAGGAAACTACCCCAAAAAAGATAACTTAGGAGCAGATTTGACTCCCCAATTCTACCTCCATTGTTTGCAGTGTTCCTTCCTCACTTGCCCTCTAGGGGCTAGTGAGCTAGAGACAGTTCGCCCACCTTTCCAAGAGCTTTTCTATGTTCTTTACCCTCTTCTAGCAAGTGCATCCCTCAGAAGGCCCTAGAGAGTCAACTGTAGTCCCCAGCAAGTCCAGTCAGGAATGAGATTGTATTTTTCTATAATGGCTTCAGTGAAAGATCCAAAAAAAGCCCCCACCCCACCCCCACCCCCTGCAGCACGTGAGTGTCATGAGGTTGGAGCACGGCCATGTTAGGCTGTCAGGTATTGATTGCTGCAGGGACAATACAGACCTGGAACCAGAAGTCCTGCACAGCCTCCCAGCCTCAACACAGCTCCCATTCTCCTGGGCTCTGAGAGGCACATCGTCCCAGCTAGATGAACTGAAACCTTTGCACGTCCATCTTTCCAATGTCTGGCCGTGGACCCAGCTCTTTCCCATGTATTTTGTTCTGCATAAGAAACCTAGGATAGGTTCTTCTTCAGGTAACTGATACTCCACTGAGTCAGAAACCAAACGAAGGAAGTCTAGCTGCTTAGTTTACGACAAGGTCAAAGACTGAAGAGGAGAAGGAGGGTGAGGAAGGGCAGAGGAGAAAGGCTCTGGGGAGGAACCTAGTGGTCCAGCTTCCAGAGCTCCACAGAGCTCAGGCATGCCCGTTAGTAATTCTCTGCCTTACAAACTGGTACTCTGCCATCTGCAATAATGAGAGGCCTAGAAGCTTCACCCAGCCTGTGGCCTGGTGGCATGTTTCTTGGCAAGGAGAGGAGGATGGTGGTAAGTCCTTTGTAAGTTGAAAATAGCTTTTAATGTACTGATTAGCTAAGTATCACAGCTCAACCCAGACTACATTAAACGTGTTCGGGGCGTGTCCATTAGCCTACCATTGGGCAATGTTATCTAACACGGTCTATTTTAAAGGATCAAATGTCTCATATGATGTATCAAGTATTGCATCCAAAAAAAACTGCTGGCACCAGTATGTACTGTGGACTGTGAGCGGTTTTCCCCTCATTCCTGAGAGCTACAGTTTTTTGAGTCGTCCAGCATCAAGTACTGCGGTAACGCCTGATACTGTGCATGCCCCCGTAATTCCAGCACCAGAGACAGATGGATCGCTGGGGCTGGCCAACCAGATAGTCCAGCCTGCTTTCAGACCAGCAGAGCTCCTGTCTCCAAAAGCGAGGACGGAACACACCTGAGGAATGATACCAAATGTTGTCCTCTGGTCTTGACATGAGCACATCCCCTCACATACATGTGCAAGTAAGTACACGCCCATGAACATGCAGACACACACACACACACAAAATACCACAGTGTATAATCAAAATGCAAACTTTGAAGTCTATTTCCTATTGAATGCATATTGCTTTTGCACTGTTCTGAGCTGAGCCATTGTATCCTGATGACCTTCTCTATCCAATAAAGGGGTAGCCAACATTGTCAACCATTGCAGCGAGTGTAAGATGAGCATAGGGGAGCACTGTGGAGTTCTCAGGATGAAAGCATTCGGGGCCTTGGTGTGAGCAATTTTTATAGAAGGCTAGGAGTGAGGTGATTGAGCAGGAGCTAGTCATTGGAGGAAACGCTTTTTGAGAGGTTCTGGTAGAGGAATAGAGAAAAGATGTTACATCTAGAGGGAAGAAGGCCCTGAGGAGGGGTTTCTAATACAGGAGACTTGAGAGCACTTTGCCTGCCTCAGGCTTGCTTTAGAAGAAAAGGAGGTTAATGATGCAGGACAGATAGGAGAGAAGCCCTTGGAGGCAAGGAAAGAGAATCCAGAGAGGGTAAATGAGTGAGTCTTTGAAGGTAGCTGTATTAGTCAGGGTTCTCTGGAGGAAGAGAACCAGTGTGTGTGTGTGTGTGTGTGTGTGTGTGTGTGTGTGTGTGTGTAAAATATATCAATTCAGCTTACATTAACACAGTAACAGGTAGATTTGTCCAAGGTGAATGATCCATGCCACAAGAGGGAGCACATACCTGACACTGCCTGGAGGGCCAGGAACAACAGGCTGTATGATCCAGAGACTTAGAATAGAACCAAACATGATAAGAAGACGGCGGAGGGGGAGGAGGAGAAACAGGAGAAAGAGGAGGAAGAAGAAGAGGAGGAGGAAGAAGAGGAGGAGAAAGAGGAGGAGGAGGAAGAGGAAGAGGGGGAGGAAGAGGAGGAAGAGGAGGAAAAGGAGGAAGAAGAGGAGGAAGAGGAAGATGGGGAGGAAGAGGAGGAAAATGAGGAAGAAGAGGAAGAGGAAGACGGGGAGGAAGAGGAAGAAGAGGAGGAAAAGGAGGAAGAGGAGGAAAAAGAGGAAGAGGAGGAGGAAAAGGAGGAAGAGGGGGAGGAAGAGGAGGAAAAGGAGGAAAGGGAGGAGGAAGAGGAAGAAGAGGAAGAGGGGGAGGAAGAGGAGGAAGAGGAGGAGGAAGAGGAAGAAGAAGAGAAGTCATAAATGAAATGATTCCTAATGATATTCTACTATACTCATAGATTCATCAGAGGCTCCATGTATCTACAGATAGGAGCAGATGCAGAGACCCACAGTCAAACATTAGGGAAAGCTCAATGAACCCCACAGAAGAAGGGCAGGAATTACTGTAGGAACCAGAGGGGTCAAGGTCACCACAAGAACACAATCCACACAATTAGCTAACCAGGGCTCATAGGTGCTCATAGAGACTGAATCAACAACCACAGAGCCTGCATGGGTCTGAGCTAGGTCCTCTACATATGTGTCATGTATGTGTGACTTGGTGTTCTAGTGGGACTCCTGACAGTGGAGCAGGGGCTGTCTCTGACTGTTTTTTCCTATTCTGGGAACTCTTCTCCTCCTACTGGGTTGCCTCATTCAGCCTTGATATGAGCGTAGATGCCAAGTCTTATTGTAACTTGTTATGTGTTGTTTGACTGATACCCTGGGAAGCCTACCCTTTTTCTGAAGGGAAACAGAGGAGGGGAGAATCTTGGAGAGAGGAGAGGTAGAAGTGGAGGGACTTGGGGGGGGGGAGGAAGTGAAAACTGCATTCTAGATGTAATACATGAGAGAAAAATGAAAAAAAAAAACAAAAACAAAAATCAAAACCGAAAACAACTGGTAACAGGTTGTCTCACACCCAAGAGGCCAAGAACCTTGGAGCTATTCAGCCCCTCAGGATGGGTACCCCTATCATTCCAATCTGGCACTGAACCTGGAAGTTTCATGGAGCCTTCCTTCTCAGTCATGATGGAAGACTGGAAACCCTGGTTCTGTTGTCAGTGAAGGATGTAGGAGCAGCAGCAGCAGCAGCAAAGAATCAACTGGCAGTAAAAGGAAAGGTCAAGTGGGCAAGAGGAAGGAACAAATGAGCAAGAACTGAGTACTCAGCCTGGACACCCCCTTTTATCTAGGCCACCAAACTCGAGAAGGTGGTCCCACATCAATCAAGGCATGGAGAAATTCTTCAAGTTTGAGGCTCCCTCCTCAAGCGATTCTAATTTGTGGCAAGTTGACATTAAAACCAACCATCACAGTAACAAAGAAACTCCCTTTGCGGCACCTGCTTGTCATTCCAGAGACAGAGAGCCAAACGCGTGGCCCCGAGGGCTTGGATGTGGGAAGTGGATGAGAAAGGCTGAGCGAACAAATGGGAGTCAACTTTTGGAGACTCTGATGCTAAAACAAGGGATCCCAAGCCCCTCCTGAGATGTGGCTTGATCAGGATCTGAGACCAGCATCGAGATGATGTGATGGTGTGATGATGATGGGGATGATGGTGTGATGAGGACAGGGAGGAGGCGTGGGTTGTGGGAAGGGCAGATGATGGAATGGGTGTGGCTGGCTTTGAGGCTGGATGAATCCGGCTTAGAAGCCTATTGCTAAGAGCCAGTAGTCTTGGGGAAGCATTCTGGTTTTCTGTTTTGTCTCTCTTGTAAAATAAAGGGAATGGGAGTTCCTATTAGAGTGGGCACCGTAGAGATGACAAGATATTACAGACTTAGCTTAGTACTGAATAAGTAAGTCCTTAATGAGTAGAAGCTAGGAAGTCGGGACTTCTGGAATGAGATCAGGGAGGGTGACTCAATGTTTGCCCTCGGGGCCATAATCAAAGCTTGTCTTGGGCTTTTTCTATGACCTTGCACTTACATTTGTTGAGCAGTTGGGGAGATAGCTCAGTCTATAAAGTGGTTGCCATGAAACCATGTGGGCCAGTGTTTGATCCCCACCAACCACCGAAAAAAGCCAGGCATAGTGTCATGCACGCTAAGGAGGTGGAAACAGAGGATATGTAGGATTGAAGACCAGCATCCGAGGCTCATCAGTGAGCCCCACATCTCAGTAACGGATCCTGTCTCAAAAAGCAACACGAATGGTCGTTATGAGAAACAATACCAAGGATTGAGCTGTAGCCTACACATACGTGAACACACACACGTGTACGCACACCCACACACGAGTGTACCCATAGGTCCATATGCATACATATAAAATATCAGAGGTATTTATTGAAAGAATGTGGTGAGAGACACCAGAGTAGATAAATAGTAAATAAATGATATCTAGGTAGATGAACATACAAATAAATAGAATATAGATACATAGATAGACAGAAAACACCATAAATATTTAGTCTCAATTTAGAACATTACAATCTAGAACTTTCTTTATGAGACTTTACCACCTTTCTGTGAAACAGCAAAGCCATACATGCGAGTTGTTTCCTGTTTGGGAGGAAAAGCAGTGAGAAGGGCCCAGTGATCACACAGCCCCTCGCCAGGCCAAGCCAAATGAGCCACAGACTAACAGCTCTCACAGACTTGTTATCTCCTAATAGGGCCCACCAGGGTTTTCAGCAACATGCCTGCATAGCTGGTCTGTCTGCAACAAACTTTCTCTCTGGCAGCCAGACAATTCCGTTGGCCCTAATTACACAAAATCTACTTCTGGCTCAGATTCCTCCTTCCCAGACCCAGATAGGGCAGGACTCAGGATACACCCCATGTGTGCCTACCGCCCTTGCAGGTCCTCACCGAGCAGGCTGCTCAGCCCCACCAAGGTCAAGGCTGACACAGGCAGGAAGAGCGGCTCTCCCGTTGGCCCCGCACGGATTCTCACCAATGTCTCGTCATCCACCTAATTTATTAGTGTCTGAAAACCAATGCTTTGAAATCCATCTAATTTAACTTCTTCTTCTCGCCTGCCTGGCAACTCTCCTGAAGTTTAAATAAGCCAAAATTGAAGTGTGTGGGGGCGGATGCGGGGCGATCAAGGAAGAAAGGCCAAGGAGGGGGAAACAGGCTGCCTGACATTTTCTTTCAGGGGATTCATTTGTTAGGCTGCTCCAACTCCCTCCTTGGCGTTCTAGATGATTGTGGGTTTAAATATTCAGCCTCCTCAGCCAGGGTCGGCCACGCATGCCTTCTTCCCTTCTGCAGACCAGGAATTCTGAAGGGTTAGTAGCAGCCAGGCTCAGAAATCACAGCCTCTTAAAGGCTTGGAAGCCAGACTGCTCTTCCAGCAAGAGGCAAAGTCCTAGCACTGAGCCTCCCGCCCTCCAGTGGCTGCAAGGGGCTTAAATAATTTTTTTTCCAGGGGAATTTAACATTTTGAACTCAAAGCTGAGATATTAATAAAGTCCATATGCAGAATGGCGATCTAAATGATCCAACATTTACAGGCTTTGTTTGGAAACGGTAGGGTTTAGGGGTGTTTTTTTGTTTGTTTTATTTCCCCCTTGCTGACTGTCTCTGTCAATACATCACAGGGAAAATGGAATAAGGTTTAAGATGAGCTCAGACTAGCTGGCGTCCTTTCAAAACCAGAGATAAATTCAGAATTTTTTTTTTCCATTTTGTGGGTGATAGTGTAACAGTGGGATCCTAGCCTGCCCATCAACTGGCACAGGCAGCCGAGCCTTGTGCTGTGTGAGCTTGTGGGAGCTGCTCCAATGCCCTGTAGCCCAGTGTTCTTTCTATAAACTGGGTCGGGGATAGAGGTGGCCCCTTCTTTAAGAGAAGCAGAGAAGATAAAGAAGATTGCATAAGGGCCTCTCAGGCCTCCTGATCCAGGGAAGTCAGTCAGTCTGAGTTAGGTCTGCTCCTCTTGAGCCTGAGCAGAGGTATCAGAGCAGTCTCCTTGAAGATACCCATTGTTAGAGGGGACCTTTGCCAAGCTTCTATCCTTGCAGAAGTTCAGCATGCAACAGCATCCCTTCGACACTCAGAAGAGAAATCCTCTCTGTTCTCAGGAATGGCAGCTCCAAGTGCTGCCCCTCAGTTTACCAGAGACAGCGAGACCCTGGTGTTTAAGACTCTCAGCCAGATAAATAACAATCAACAGAAAGAGCTGATATATTAAGGGTTTTAACTTCTGGGAATTATATTTTGATTTGGTGAGTCGATCTTCAATAGTATCTTTGCTGTGGTTATTATTACTGTGTGGTTACTATTACCTGACGAAAGCAACGTGGAGAGGAACTGGTTTATTTGGCTTATGCATCCGCATAGCTGTTCCTCACAGAAGGAAATGGGGATAGGAACTCAAACAGGGCAGGAACCTGGAGGCAGGAGCTGATGCAGAGACTATGAAGGCTTATTCCTCATGGCTTATTCAGCCTGCTTTCTTATAGACCTCGGGACCACCGACCCACAATAGGCTGGGTCCTCCCCCATCAATCATCAATTAAGAAAATGACCTATATATAGGCTTGCTTGAAGCTAGATCTCATAGAGGCATTTTCTCACTTGGGGTTCCCTCCCCTCAGGTGACTATGGGCAGTATCAAGTTGATATAGAACTAGTCAGTACAAACAGTAAATATCTTTTGTATCCATGAGGTTTCTGCTTAATAAATAAATTTTAAATCATAAATTTCTAAGTATGTTTTATTTTTCTTCTTGAAAAGACCTCTTATCCTTGGATGGGGGAATGGAAGCAGCTGCCTTCCAACCCACCCTTTTTCCAGGTTTCCTCGGGGCCCCATCCACACATTGCTCAGACCTTGCTAGCAGCCTTCCAATAGTGGCTTCCTTAGACTGTGTTGTAGATGCCATTATATTCTTAAGAAACCCAGGCACTAGAGCAGTGGTTCTCAACCTGTGGGTTGCGACCCCTTTGGAGGTTGAACAACACTTTCACAGGGGTTGCCCAAGACCCTTGGAAAACTCAGATATTTACATTACAATTCATAACGGTAGCAGAATCACATTTATGAAGTAGGAACAAAAATAATTTTATGGTTGGGGTCACCACAACCTGAGGAACTGTATTAAAGGGTCACAGCATTAGGAAGGTTGAGACCTGCTGTATTAGAAGCTGGAACTATTACGCAGTTGGTAGGATGCTTGCTTAGTATTCGTGATGCCTCAAGTCTCATCCCTAGCACCACATAAAATGGGGCAAGGTACACATACCTGTGAGTCCAGCACTTGAGAGCAGAGGGAAGGAAGGTTGGGAGCCCAAAGCCAACCTGGACTACAAGAGTGAATCTGAGGCCAGCTGAGATACGTAAGACTCTATCTTTAAAACGAGATAGCAAAATAGAAAAGAAAAGAAACATAGGTATCGGTTTTTGAAAAAATCTCCTTTTTAAATATTGCACATAACTGTTTCATGTGCTGAACTATGGGTTTTCCATCCCATGAACCTTCCTTTATAGGCTCTACTGTGCCTCCACTATGGGCCCTGTCCTAAGGGGTAAGCATTAGCTTTCATTTGGCCCCCAGAGAACAACATGGCAGGAGTCAATAACGATTCAAAGATTCAAACACTGAAACCAATTATATTTGCAAATATAATGGCACTTATTTTCCTCAACACACACACAAAATCCCAGGCCTCTGAGTCCTGGATTGTAGTCTTTCAATGTATTCCCCTCTAATTCTGATGTCCTGTGTCCCTCTATCTAGGTTATGACTGGAGTTCTGACTTCCTATTCTAACCAAGATTATTGGGTAGAAAGTAAATCCCAATGGGTAGGTGTGCACCTCCTTTGCGTGATACAAAGAGCAAGCTAGTGATCTCACATCCTCTCTAAGGTTAAGTGTTTCAGTTTTCCTCTGGTGTGATATACACATGACCAGAGGCAACATGGAATAGAACGGGTTTATTTCAGCTTAGTTTCAGGTCACAGTTCATTACCAAGGAAAGTCAAGGAAGGAAGCTATAGCAGAAACCATGGAGAAATACTGCTTACGAGTGTGCTCTCTGGATTGCTCTTATACAGCCCAGGCACACCTGCCTAGGGATGGCGCTACCCACAGTGGACTGGACCGGTCTGCATCAGTCATCACTCCAGACAATCCCATCACAACAGGCCAATCGAATCTGGACAATTCCTCAGTTGAGGTTCTCTCTTTTCAGGGACTCTAGATTGTACCAAGTTGATAATAAAACTAACCAACACAGTAAGTAATGGAATAGTGGTCATCTTAGTACGTGTGTCTCTCTGAGGCTCTTTGGTACTCAAGAGAGATTGGCTAGGCCCTGAGGAAATGTATACTCCATTTTACTCTGACAGTCCATTGCTTCCTGTGACCAAAGGATGGGCAACAGTGTGTATCAGCTCCCAGCATCACACAAACCTGCAAATGAAGCTTCCCAAAGAATGTCACCCTCCTGGGTGGTATGGGCCTCTCATTTTGGCTTTAGCTTTACCTTCCTGCAATTTGTATTAGTATGAAGTGTCTCTTCGTGTATGCACTACACACACTCCCTGTTCCGTGAATTGCCAGTTCATGTTTCCCTCGTTCTTATATTATTTATTCTTCATCTTTTTGTTATCAGTTTTCACGAGTCCTTTACACATTTTTATGCTACTTTCCCGTCTTAAAATTTTGTTTCAAAGAATTTCAAACTAGGTAAAAAGTTATATAAGTATTATTGCATATCTGATTTGTCAATCATTTTTCTATGTTTCATTATAGATAGATAGATAGATAGATAGATAGATAGATAGATAGATAGATAGATAGATAACCCAGTTCTTAATTGATTATAATCCTGTGCTCTGACTGGTTAGTTATTTTGTCTTGTTCTAGTGTTTTTTTTTTTTTTTTTTTTTTTAAAAAAAACCCTGTATAACATAACATTTACCATTTTCACCGTCTTTGATTGATTTCACCATCAATAGCATTAAATATGTTCGCACTGTTGTAAAGGTGCATAAATTGTAGTGTCAACATATTCAAAAGAAAGCTGCAGACCTTGGATTTCATGTAACCAGCATGAAGACTTTTCCCCACATCTGCAACACTAATTTCTAATTTGAGTTCACAGTCAGCATCCCTCGTCTATCTGAATATTTTTTGACATTTAAAAACCACGTCTCAATCTGTTACCTCCTTAATTTCATCCTTGAAGACCTTCACGCAATAAGATCTTTAATTTTGTTGTCATCAAATGTGTTCATTTATTTTTCCTCCCCTTGGAGAACGGTTTTGAGGGCCATGAGTTATTGGCTGTTTCCGAACGACAAAGGTGTTTTGTCAACAGCTTCTCCTGCTCAGCTTTTTAGTTCCACCTTTCAAGTTTAGACCTTAAATCTAAGTGGCTTCATCTCTGTGCAGGGTAAGAGGTAGACACTCAGCTTGTTCCTCACGTTTGCTAATGTTACGGATAGAGTCAGGTGACCTTTATCTCCATGGCTTTACCTCCTGCTTACATATTCTCCTATCTCACACATCAGCCTCTCTCTTTGGACCGTCTGTTTTCAGACTTGACAGCTTTAAGGGGCTATCTTCTATAATGCTGGAAAAATTTTAGGTAATGTTTTCTTGGTTCTTTAAATCTTGTGTCTATAGTCAGTCTGGGTAGTAACCACGACCCTCAGTTGTCCACCTGTCCCTGGTCTTTCTTCCTGATAGATTCCTGGACTCTAAGCTATGTATGGAGATTCTGTTCTGGAGAATTAATGTCACACCATATCACTAACACTTGCCAAAATTTATGTTGAAAATAAATAGAAGCTCCTATGTTGAAAGTGATTGTGAGTCCCAATGTTCAAGGCCAATGTAGGAAGAATACTTCCAGCCTGCCATCCAGAACTTAGGAGGTGGAGGCAAAAGAATTGGGGGCTCACAGTGATATAATATGAGTTGAAAGTCAACACAGGTTGCGCAAGACCTCATCGCAAAACACCAAACAATAAAAAGGCCCCCCATTAACATCCCCAAATGCATTGAACATCTTTAGGGTCCCCTCTCCTGCTGTGATAGCAACATGAAGAAACTTTCTTTCTTTTGATTTATTTGGGGAACTGAGCTCTTCATCTCTCGAGGATGATATCTGAGCACTGAAGAACATACAGAGAACCACAGCTTCCAGGCAGGGAGAAGATCTCCTGGGCCCTGAGTACCATGGAGACAGGCAGATGTCACAGAGATACCCCCTTGTCTCACATGGCCTCCATCAATAATCCCCAAGCCTTTTCTGCTCCTTCCATCCCTCTCTCAGACTCCTCCAGTCAGCCTGTGGTCACATGAAGTGACCCAAGAAAGAGACTCCACCTGTCTACACACTCTACCCAGCCATTCATTCTCTAGCTCCTGTGACTTAAAGCTTCAACAGGGAAACCATGTCCAGGTACCCTCAGACCTCACCCAGACAGCAAGGCCTCAGCAAGGACTTGAGCACACAAAGGGAAAAAGTGGAAACTATCCTTCAAGGTCCACTTGACCCAGGAGAAAGAAGATAGCATCCCAGAACTGGGGCACTGACATCTGAAAGAGGACACCAGCCTGCTGGTATCAGCAGGTTTGGGATTCTGGGAAACAGAAGGTTACATACTAAGAATCCGGTTATGGGGAGTTGGCAGAGCAAAATGCTGACTTACAGCAGGATGTCAGGCGGAAGTTCTCTCTGTGGTGGGGCTCTGGCTCTTATGCTGCTGTTGCCTCTGTGGGGTGTGGTGAACCCATTGTGGGAACAGGGAGATGAGGGGTAGGGTGGCAGGATTCTTGCTCTTGCTTGCGTTTGCTAATGAGTAGCTGATTTCTGGTGCAGTTATCTCACCAGCGATCTCTTCCCTGTCTACGTGCCTGTTAGCATGATTCTAGAGATAGCTGGGTGACTAACCTTGTTCTAGTCCATGGCTGTGCTGGGCTGAGCCAGGTGTGGAAACTGGGCTGCTCTGGGTTGGAGGGCATGAAGGGAAGTGTTGGAAGAACGTTGTTTTGCAGTAAGTGGACTGGATCACACTGTAGCCACAGGTTTTCATCTTAGTCTTCAGACTGATGAGAGATACCTGGCTTGGATGAGGAGCCCTGGGTCAATCAACTCATTGACCCACTGCAGAACTGCTCATAGTTCAAATGTAGAAGGATCTGCCTTGATGAGCTAATGACATGCAGTCAAAGGCGAGACCACATTCACCTTCAGCCTCTAAGCTGGCACAGATGAGGGCTTCTCTGCGGAGCCCCACAAAGATCTAAGGAGACCCTGGCTGAGACTTCGCCACACACAAGTGTGAGATGCTGCCTGTCTCAAATACAGATGCTCATCTCTGTCCCACATCCTCACTTCATAGCTTCCTCTGCTTACTCTAGCTAAGTAAACACTGTTTGATTTACCCAAGTGATGTCTGCATCGGGTTTTTCCCTTCACACAAGCCCACTGTTGACATTTACACACACTACAGCTCTCATACAATTTCCTGTTACCTGAAGAGCTTACGTTTTAGAATGTAAAAACGGGCGGTGTGGGGGATCCTTCTCAGCATCTTTTCTGTCATCTCCTTCCTAGAAGGAATCAGCATGGTATGGCCTGGCTGCTTGTGAGCTGAATCAGTGGATAAAGTGCTTGCTGCTTAAGCATCAGGACCCAAGTTCAAGCCCCCAGGACTCATGTGAAAAGCTGGGTGTGGCAGCATGCACTCTGACTCCAGAGCTAGAGACTTCCAGAGAGGCAGGAGCTTTGAGTTCAATGGCTAACCAGCTTCACTAAACTAGGGAGCTCCTGGGTCAGGGAGAGATCCTGCCTCAAAACATAAGAGAAATACAGAACACCTGACATCCACCTCCGCCCTATAGACATGCATGCACAGTCACACACACTCCATACTGCCTCTAATCTCTCTAAATAAATAAACAAACAAACAAATAAATAAATAGAGAAAGAGGAAAAGACTTCTTACACACATTTGCTTTGGTTTCCATGTTTGTTTAGTTTAAAATGTGGCCTTGAAATATTATATCATACCATGACTATACAGTAGTTGGTACTCTGTGTCATATAATGATGCACTCAGTTTACAGAGTAGAAGACAAGTAGCTATAGAGTGAATACCCATGTAACCACTGCACAGGCCAGGAACTAGGACACGGTCAGAAATCCCTTTATAGCCTGCTCATGTCTAGCATCATCTTTCCCCTCATGGTTATTTACCCACTGACTGAGGTTTTAAACTCAGTAACAATCTTTTAAGCTGCCACCGGTCTTTGAGAATCCCTGAGTTACCTGGAGGATAACTCTGAGAGATTTGCCCTCTCTTACCCCATCCCGGCTGTCTATGTTTCCCTGCCTGAACAATCTTTGGAAAGCTGAAGTAAAATAACATATATAGTTAATTGTGTAGCTATGTCTCTGGGGTAGAGGAGAAAGAGGGTGGGAGCATTGGGAAATAAATAAAACTTACAAGGCTCAGGAAGCACCAGAAACTTACAAGACTTGCAAGGCCTTTACCTAAGGATTTGGAGGCAGTAATCTCAACTTCTGGCCAGGAATCTGACTTGGCTGCAAGTTGTTATGGGAGCTTCAAGGATGAAGTCTTTTCGAGTCATCTCATGCTGGGATGGGGTTTCCCATGATAGCAGGTCCCTTTGACTCACCCAGAGGTTCCTCTGGGAAGAGAACCATCAATCAAGAAAACACCTCCAGCAGATTGCTCATAGGCAAGTCTTTCTAGCATTTTCTTGATTAGTGATTGATGTGGAAGGATCCAGCCCAATGTGGATGGTGCTACCCCTGGACAGGTGGTCCTGCTGTGTATAAGAAACAAGCTGAGCAATCCATGAGGAGAAAGCCACCAAGCGGCATTCCTCCATGGCCTCTCCTAAAATTCCTGCCTTGAGTTCTTGCCCTGACTTCCCTTAGTGATGGAAATATAAGCTGAAATAAACCCTTACCTCCCCAAGCTGCCTCCTAACTGTAACGATTGGTGGCATGCTCCCTGCAATGGGTGATGAGACATGTAACCAATCCCAAGCCATCTGATGAAGAATCCATGGGAGGGAAATCAGGATTTTTCTGTCTTCTCTGACTATTCAGAGAAGTATATGGGGTGATGTGCCTTGTTAATGAGTTCATGTCTCAAGTATGGTTATCCCCCAAAGTTGCTGATAGATTTCAATCATAGCCATTCCTGATGTTAAGCACTGGGGCTGGATAGTGAGGCTCTGACAGCTTTTGCATAGCCTTTGCTGTGGGCAATGAGACATGAAGCAGGGGCTGAGCTGACTGCCCAGAAAGAACTTGCCCGTGTCGGGGAGGGAGCCCAATGGGGAAACGCATGCAGTCACTGTCTTCTGCATTAGCCTCTGATTTGGCAGGGAAGGCGGAAAACGGAAGATGAGTCAGAGGTGTCGGCTTGCTGCTGTGTGCAGATGGCTGGTTCCAAGGGAGAGTACAGATTAGACGTGTACTGCAGAGTCCTTCCTGGGATTCAGAAACTTAAATCCCCTGGGAAGAATGAGACAATAAAGAGAGAGAGAGCAAGATAGAACGCAGAGAAGATACCCCCTCCTAGGAAGGGAAAAAAAATCCATGATTCCACATATAGTCAGGGGTCTTACTAATGGCCCAGTTCAGAAGACTATGATAATCCGAGTTTACTATGCATCTTACCCGCTTGAGTTAGGAAAACTTTAAACTAAGCATCTGAGTACCAAAAAGCAGAGAGACTGAAGAAGATAACTACCTACCTCCTGTTGAAACGAAAGCTGCATGACCCAATTCAACACAGGGACAACCAGTCCCTGCACCCAGGAAGCAGAATGCAATCAGGAAATAAGGCCAAGCTCTAAAGCCTCAAGGCCCGACTCTAGTCACCCACTTCTTCTAGGAAGCTTCAGTTCCTAAAGGTTCTGCATCTTTCCAAAACACCGTGCCACCAGCTGGGGACCATGCATTTAGACACATGAGCCTGTGAGAGACATTTCAACACCTCTGTACTCAACAGTGCTCGTTTGATGAGGCAATCGATCCAGCTGATAGGATTGTTCCATGCTGCGCTGGGCCTTGCTAATGTTTCTATCTTAGTATTCTCTTAGCCACCCAAGGCTAACAGGCACTTAGAACGAATGTCAGTGGGCTCTCAGAGATCCTGCCTGCCCTCTGTAAAACGTTATTATATAACGCTAACTCGTGGGCGTCTTACAGGTATAGAAGAACATCTGGAAGGACAGTAAAAATAGCAATTAAGGAGTTTGAATGAGGTACCCTGCGTATGGAGAAAGGGCACTCCCAGGATCCATAACGTAATGGGTAAAAATCCCAGGGCCAGCATGGCCTACCTCTCTCTGAGTTTTTGGGTACGGTTGCATAGTCCATTAACTCAACTGTTACTGCTGTTAGCTGATGCCAGAACTAGATGTGAGATTCTGTTGCTAAAGACTTTGGCTATAGAACATGGAGAAATCAGTCTGAGACTCAGCTGGAAGCTCCCTCTCATATGATTGGTATGCATGGTGTCAGCAAGCAGTATGCACGCTGTTAGGGGGAAGTTGTCACAGATGGTCCTGCTCTGCTGTGGACTCTGGGAGCTACAGTACCAACATGTTGGGTACCACTGGTACAATAGTGGTATGGCTGTTCTGGGCAGAACAAGCTACCATTTGATTATATCTAAGGCCCATTTAATGAACAGTAAGCCAAGACAGAAGCCTATGGCTTGGGAGGTCATAGGCCCTAGTAAAAAGCAATACTAGTATTTTATTACATGGATGTGTGTCAAATTGCTTTCTAAACATTTGCACTGATATCTATAGATTCCTGCTGTTGTTAGCTTTAGTCCGTCATAAAGAAAAACTTTTTGTAGTGTGTTGGGAGTATGGAAGGGGGTCGCTGCTGAGATATGTAAATGGCATAGCCTATGATATGGCATAGAACCCAATGCTTTGCCCTAGATGGTAAAATATAATCAGATATCTGCTATATTTTTATGCCAAGGCTTAGGGAACTTCATAGAAATAGGGAGGGATTTAAAAGCCAGAGGAAGGGTTAGAGTGTTGTATAATTACTTCCTGTCAACTAAAATGTTTTCATCTAGAGGGAATAAGAAAGCTTTTAAGGATAAGGAAGTAGACACAATTGATAGAGCCCAGGAAGCTCCTGAAACATACAAGAGTCACAAGTCCAAGCCCCAAGGCCACATAAGTAGTAATATTGGTAGGGGAGAGGAGACACTTTCTGGTGAGCAGATGGGTAGAGAGTTCTAGGGATACGGATTTCATGAGTCATCACTCATCCTAGGGTGAGATTCCAGTGATACAACTCACCCAGGCTCTTGTAAGTCATCCCTGTGACCTTCCCTGTCACAGGGATCAGAGATTGGCTGATATTGGTCCATAATGGCAAATGGAACAGAAGCTACAGTGAGTTCAGAAGCCCCTCTATTAGGAATGAAAATGATGATACTCTGACACTCCGGGATCAGCTTCCAGGAGGCAGATCAATTTTATTCAGGGTTAACAATGCTTATATAAAACTCTGGGGAGTGGGCAGGAATATCCAGGGTGGGGAAAGGTCATTGGTTGAAGGCTAAGGTACTGAGATACCTCATTAGCATGGGGAGGTATTCCAAGTATTTCAGGTGTTTGCTGAAAGGATTTCTCATAGGAAGAAAGGGAGTTATTTCCCTAAGGGCTAAGTGACATTGCTCAGGTAAAGGGTGTGGCATCCAGGACCCCACAGGTAGAGAATAGAAGCCTCTCTGACAAAGCGAGTCCGACATTTTGCACGAAGCTCAGTGCTTTCCCAACCAGTAAGTAAGACCAGTAAACTTGCTGGTTTGCCAGAGTAGACTTGGGTAAGATGGTTTCCTTAGTCTGCCATTAGTGGCCTATCTGGAATTAATAAACACTTATTCATGTCTCCTCAGAAAATGTCAGACCCTGGACTTGGGGACTGGTCCCTGTCCTTTTATGTTCTATGCCCAGCTCTTGCTCTTCCTTCTAATACACAGTGACTCTTCCATACTGACTCAGCAGTGACCCCAGCTCACAGCTGGACATTCAGCTACGCAATCATTCTGGCAGCTTTGGAGAGGCACACCCTTCTACTGACTTCCTCCCTCCCATGTGATGGTTTGGATGAGAAAAAAAAAAAAAAAAAAATACCCTCACAGTCTTGGGCATTTGAATTCTCGGTCCCCAGTTTGTGGTGCTGTTTGGATGGGTTTAGGAAGTGTGGTCTTGTTGGAAGAAGTGTGTCACTTGGAGGCAGGCCTTCTCTGTGCTTGTGCTTATAGTTCAAGATGTGAGACCTCAGCGTCTGGTCCAGATGCCATGCCTGTCACCTGCTGCCTCCTCTCAGTTATCATGGACTCTCACCTTATGGAACCATAAGACCGAATAAACTTTTCTATAAGTTGCCATGTCATGGAGTTTCAGCACAGCATCAGTAAAGTAACAATACACTTCCTCAGCAGCTCCCACTGCCCTGCAGCTTCAGGGTCTGGGTACCTGATCTCCCAGGAAGCTCTGAAGGGTCCACTGCACCCTAACAGTCTTGCAGGAAGTTTCTCCAAAGCTCCTATGTTTCTCTTATTTGTTTGCTTGCTTCCTTGTTTATATTTATTATTTAGTTATACTATTGTTTATTTATTATATATTATTTATAAATTACGTAAATAAATGTTATGTATTTATTTATTGGGAAATACCTTCCCCAAACTTATTGTTTCCCAGCTTCCCCCCACGACTGCAGGGCTTATCCCCTCACCTGGGCCTCCAGCACCAGGCTCCGCTTCCCTCATAGAACACAACTGCATGGATGGTCGTGGTTACCACTCTCTTCCCTTCCTCTACAGTGTTGTTATCAGCCAGACACGCATCTTTAAACATAACAGTCTGGTTGCATGTCTACCGTCTTTGAAGCGAGTAAAATTGGTTTGTTGTTGGGTTTTTTTTGTTTTTTTGTTTTTTTGTTTTTTTGTTTTTTTTTTTTTTTTTGTCTTGCTTTGTTTACCCATCATGTTTGCAAGCTCTACCCACGTTGTTAGGAGAAGCTGTGGCTCGCTCATTTCCTCTGCTGAGAGTTTCTTTGTATGAGTGGCTCACACTTAATTTTTTTGCATTCTGTTGTTGATAAACATTTGGGCTGTCCATTGGGACTATTGGAGCGCTGCTGCTGTAAGCATTCTCGCATCTGTCTCTTAGCGCACCTGCGCACTTCTGATGAATGCACATACCTTAGGAGAACAGCTGAATCACGGGCAAGCAGGTTGAGACAAAGGCCGAAACTGATGGTTTTACTATTTCACATTTCCATCTTTAGAACTGGTGTTAACAGTCTTTGCATTTCAGGTACCCTGAGGGATGTATAAGGAACACTCATTTGTATTTAAAGTTACTTTCCCGACATCCTGATGATGCATCTGGACACATCTGCAATTATGTATTAGTCTTCCTTTACGTGTCTAGCCTGTGCATTTTTTTCCATTAGGTCCTTGTTTGTCTTTTTTTTTTCCCTCACTGACTTTAACATATCATTACATATTTCAATACCATTGAACCCACTTTCATTGAAGAACCACTTTCATATAAGAACCCACTTTCTTTGAATATAAGAACCCACTTTCATTGGGTGTGTCTAGCTCATTGAGTGTTGGCAGATGTATAGGTCAGTTTTTAAAATGACAACCCTCGTTGAATCTTCTTGGTTGGTTCGACAAAGTCCATTCATCTATGTGAACCATTTATTTCACTATCATCTTCACTGCAACTCTGTAGTGTGACATTTCTGGATTCTCTTCTGTGTAATTCTGTAGTGTGAAGTCAGATGGCTTTGTTCTGATTGGTTTCTATCAACTTGACACAAATCTATGAGGGTAGAGGGAATTTTTTTATTTTTTATATTTATTTATTTGTTTATTTATTTTGGTTTGGTTTTTTGAGACAGGGTTTCTCTGTGTAGCCCTGGCTGTCCTAAAACTCACTCTGTAGACCAGGCTGGCCTCGAACTCAGAAATCCGCCTGCCTCTGCCTCCCAAGTGCTGGGATTAAAGATGTGCGCCACCACCGCCCGGCAGGTAGAGGAATCATAATTGAGAAAATGTCCCCCCTGTAAGGTTGGCCTGTAGACAAGTCTGTGGTGCATTTTCTTGATTAATATTCGATATGGGTGGTCCTGGGTACTATAAGAGAGCAGGCTGAGCAAGCCAGCGAGCAGCACCTTTCCACTGTCTCTGCTTCAGGTCCTGCCCTGACTTTTCTTACTGACAGACCGTGACCTGCAAGTATAAACTGAGATACACTCTTCCCTCCCTGAGTTGCTTTTGGCCACAGTGTTTTATCACAACAACAGACCTCTACCTTTTCACTTTTTATTTTTTTTCTCAAGATTGTATTCACCTTCCTATTTTATTTTTTTTTGCAATTTCATTTTTTTTTTTATAAATTATCTTGTCAATTTCTGGTTTCAAAACCTCTTGTAAGATTTTTGTTAATTTATAGATTTATCAAACCTACTTGGAAAGAACTGGCATGTGGCAATACTGAGTTATCTATGATACACAAATATGGTCTACATCTGTATGTATTTAGACCTTTAATTTCCGTTGGCGATGTTCTGTGTACGTCCGTGTTTTCTGTCATTGCATAACATGCATCTTTTAATTTCATCTTCTAACTGTTTGGTTCTAACATATAAATTTACAATTAATTTATGTATCACATTTGTATCTGCAGCTTGACTAAATTCACTGTTTTGATTTGTAAGACAGTATCTCGTGGAGCCCAGGATGGCCTTGAATTGGTCTTGCAGCTGAAGGTCTTGAACTCCTGACATTCCTGCCTCGGCCCCCTGAGGACTGGGATTGTCGTTATGCACTGCCACACCTAACTACTAAGTCCACTTTGTAATTCTAGTAGCTCTCCTGAAGATTCTCTGAAATATTTTATATAGTTGAAAATTTTATATAAAATGTCACTTTAAAATCTATATCTAGATCAATAAATAGATAGAGATAGAGATAAATAGTTCCTATTTCCCCCTTACCTTATTGCATTACCCATGCTTTCTAAGTTCAAAGGTGAACAGTAACCGTGAGCCTCATCATCCTGATGGAGTTTTCAAAAATGACCTACTGCAGTGAGGTTCCTTCTCTAGTTCACAGAGACACTGTCACTCATTCATTCCAAGCTTTTATCCAGTAAAATGTACCTGCTGAAATTATATATTGCTTTACTTATTCTGTTAATATGATAAATTATATTGTTTGATTCTCAGACATTATATTAATCCTACATAAACCCTATGGAGTGTTTGCCCTTTTTCTCTATTGTTGGATTTAATGAAAGATATTGGTCTTCTTTGTTTGTTTAATCAATTGTTGGTTGTTTGTTTGTTTTTAACAGTGTCTGGCTGGCTTCCAGTACATTATGTAATCTAGGCTAAACCCCTTGAGCCCTGGGATTTTAGGTGGGTACTGATGCTTTTATCTGGTCTATTTTGTTTATAAACGGCTTTCTTCCTTGCAGATTTTTTGACATTAGAGCTATGCTAATTTCTAATAATGATATGATGGTCCCAGCTTGTACATTTTCTAAAGGATTTTGTGTCAGATTGGTGTGATAGTTAGTCTTCATTGTCAATTTGTCTGCATGTAGGATCTCCTAGGAGACATACCTAGGACACACCCTGAAGGATATCTCTAGAAAAGATTACTAAGGTGTGAAAATCCACTCTAAACAGGAGTTGCACTAGCTTGAGTCCAGGTGAGCTTGAGTCCAGGACTAAACAGAACAGGAGAGACTGGGTGGAGCACTGGCTATCACCATTCCCTGCTCCCTGACTGCAGACACAGGTCTCCAGGTGTCTCACACAGCCATGCCACCATAGTGCCATAGCCAGGAGCCAGAACAACCCCTCCCACTTTAAGCTGGTGGTCCTGTATTTGGTCCTAACAATGAGAAAAGTGACATGTACAGTTGGTGTATTTTATTTCGTTCTTCGGGTTTCTCCATAGGCATTACCAATAAAGCTATTTGATCTTGGAGTCTTCTCTGGAAAGTTTCTTTGAACATAACAAATGAGCATCTTGGGAGATAGCTCAGTCAGTAAAGTGCCTGCTGTATAGGGACTTGAGTCTAGATCTCCAGGACTCATGTAAAAGCCAGGTATAGCGTTGCATTTCTGTATCCCTAGCACTAGGGATGGGGCAGGGCAGAGACAGGCAGATTCCAGAGCTCACTGGCCAGCCAGTCTAGACAATTGGCGAGCTCCACAGGAGGAGAGACCCTGTCTCGTGTGTGTGTGTGTGTGTGTGTGTGTGTGTGTGTACACACGTAGATATGTGACATATATTTATACATGCATACACATATATGACAAATATATACCCATACATACACACATTTGTATACATATATATGGTGGTAAGGGAGCTAGCTAATCTTGATTGTCAAGTTGACACACCTAGGAAATAAGACTCTCAATTGAAGAATAGCCTCCATCAGCATGACCCGTGGGTGTGTCTGTAGGGCATTTTCTTAACTTAAGAAATTAAGAAAATTAACATTTTCTCAATTGTCAGTTGATGCAGGAGGCCCAGACCACCATCAGTGGTTCCTACCTTGAGTTCTTTCTCTGGCTTCCCACAATGGCAGACTATACATGGTAAGCTGAAATATGCCCTTTCTCCTGTGTTGCTCTTTGTCAGGGTTTTATCAGAGCAACAGAAAGCAAACTAGAAGGTAGGAATAGAAGAAGACATTCCAACATCTACCTTTAGCCTGCGCGCGCGCGCGTGGGTGCGCGCACACACATACACACACACACACACGACAAAAACGAACAAATGAAATGTATTTAATAGATGGACTATTCTGAGGTTTTTTTTTAATGTTGCCAGCTTGAATGTTTGGTTCTTTCCCCCAGTGTTTATTAGTGTGTTGCTAGCACCCCTTCCTTTTATCTTTTTAAGGCCTGCAGTACCTATAGAAATAGGGCTTCATTTACTCCTGATCCTGGTCATTTGTCCACTCTGTATTCAGGCTTAGTCTCACTAAGTAGGAGTGTGTCAATTCTGTCCATCCTCTCAAGGATGGTCTTGTGAGTTCACCTTTATCGCATCTCTTCGAAGTAGATTCTTATTTCTTCTTCATTGTAGTTTTATACATAGTGGAGATTTGCTTTGCTCTCTTTCCCTTTGTGTTATTTTTAGACTTTAAAGGTGACTTTGGACCTCCAGTCACTTCTAGTAGATGAGTCTGAAGCACCTCTCTCTAAGCTCTGTTTTAGTCAAGTCCCTCTCACACATTTAGATGTATTCTCAGACTCCAGTGTGAGAAACAGTTCTTCGATTTCCTGGGGCTTTCTCCTTTGATATGTAGGTTACGTAGGACTGTACTGTGTAATCTCTAGAAGCTGGTTTTGAGAGTTTTATTTTCATTTAATTCAATTTTTGTCAATTTCCTTGTTGGTGTAATAAAAACACCCCAAATAAAGCAATTTCAGGGACAAACAGGTTGTTTTTGGGTCAGTTTGAGGGTGTAGTAATGCTGACAGGAAGTCCTGGCTGCAGGAGGGAAGCTGCTGGCTACCTGGCAGAAGCAACCAGGAGATAGAGAGATGGAGGCTCGCTTGTACTCAGCCCCCTTTCTTGTTCTCCCCCTCAGGCCCCCAGTGGTGAAAAGACAGATGTACCCAGAAGCTAACAACCTAGATAACCCCCACAGGCATGCCTAGATCCTTCTCTTTTTTTTAGGTGACCGTGTATTTTTTCAGTTAACAATCAACACGGCCATCACCTTCCCTCTCTGATCCTCTGTTGCGCCCATCAGCCACTGTTACCTTCAATTCGATTTTTAATACATATTTAGTCTGGGGGACTTGACCCAAGTTACCTAGTCCCACACTGTACTTGCTTTCGTAGTTACATATTATTCAGCAAGGCCAGTTCTTTAACATAAAAGCTACATCATGAGTGACCTTGGTGACCTTTCCCAAACTGAGTGAACCTGCTCTGCTCTTGAGATATGAGCCAGTTTGGACCCCAAGGTTTTGTGAGTTGTTTTGGTTTGGTTTGGTTTGGTTTGGTTTGGTTTGGTTCCCCCCCCCCCCCTTTCTGGCCCAACATTCGGGATCTGACATTTTTCATGAGGATTTCCAAGAAGTGCTCAGAAACGGGACCCTCCATCTCAGCCGGTCTTCATTTTCTGTTCAGTATAAAAAACCTGTCTTGCTGGAGAAAGGCTGATTTCACTTCTTCCTCTCGTATATTATTGGCTCTCTGTTCTATCAACCTAAACACCTCATCTGAGACTACATTCCACTTAAACAGTTAAAAGCGTTTTCTAGAGAATTCTATCTAGGCAGTCCTATAGCTTTCCCAAACCTTGATGCATTAGCTCATTCCCCACATCCACGCACGCCACTCTCTGAAGAAGACACGCTGTTCTTTGTAATACCTCCAGTCTCACTCAGATTAGTGAATTTAAAAAGAATGCTTCCTTAAAGAGACAGACCTGTTAGGGTCCTCCAAGAGTTTCAATTCTCAAACCAATAGTTCCAGGTCTGTGTGATCTGCCGGCATCTGAGATTTGGGATAAGAAAGCCGAAATGTCAGGCCCATCGTCAGTAAGTAGCTATTCTCATTGGATGTGACGTGTTCTTTATTCGTCACGCTATTCAGAACCTGGGGGAGATTGGAAGGCGCTGCTTATTGGATGCCTTGGATCCAGCAGCTGGACCAACTTTTTCCTGACGTGATCCATCTGCCCATTGTCTTAAAAGAACATAGTCATGTGCTCTCAAGTGTGTCATAAAGAGATCACAGATCTACTGAGGAGGGCCTTTGGCTCAGAGCACATAGATCTGTTAATGCATTCTTCATTAAATTCCCCTGAATAAAAATCTCTAATTTTCCACCTCATGAATCAGCTCATCTTATTTGTTTATTTATTTTTTTATTCTCAACTGATTGACTGGGCCAGCAACAATATCGTATGATTATAATATCCACAAATGAGTTTAAGTTATGGGAGTCTTGATTGTGATTTAGAAAGGAAGGAAGGAAGGAAGGAAGGAAGGAACGAACGAACGAACGAACGAACGGAGAAGTCCCAAACAGAGAGTAGTAAAAAGATCAAAATTGGGGTAAGTTGAGGAACATACAGAATGAAACACAATGAAACACACTCCAGTTTCCAGTGTGAACTAACAGGACAGAGTACAGGTCAAACTCCTTCTCTGTGACTTGGAGCAGATATACCTGGCCTCACAGAGGACCTGTTCCCTCCCCTGTGAAAATAGGGCCAAGTTAAGCCCACCTAGAAGGGGCTGGTGAGTGGGGAATGTACTGGAAGACCTGTGACGTAGTGAATGTCCAATGGGTACATTTCTTTTTGTTTCAAAAAAAAAAAATCATAACCCCTGACCTCATTTCCTTCCTTACTTAAGGAAGTCCTGGGGGAGCCTCTCAGTAATACCGGAAACCAAAGAAACAGAAATGTTGACAAACAACACACATACCAAAGGAAGAAGTAGCAGCTGTGAGTGAGGCCTTTGCTAAAGGGCTCCCCTCGCCTCGCTTTGATCCCTCCTGGGTGGATCTGAAACACAAGGGAGATAACATTAGACTCGGATGTGCCTGGGCTTGCAACAATTTTACATCCAGTCCTGCCCACTCTCCCCACAGTATCCCTGGGTCACTTTGAAAGAGTGGCCATCAGGACCCCTTCCCCAACACACATACATACAGGGAGACTTAACAGTGTGGGGAACTTCAATTTATCTTCTCCTTTAGTTTCCACAAGAATTCCTGACTATTTTACAGATGACAGAAGCCTCCAAAGGACAAACAACACACAGCTAACACAGGGGCTGAACTCAGGTCACCTGACGACGATCCGCTCCGTGGGCGCCTGTTCTCATGGGTCATGATCACAATAACGACAAATGAGGACAAGAGGGTGGTGCACCATCATCCAGGGAGCACACCCTCCAGCCCTGCGGAGCACCATGTATGAGTGGCTCCAGCCCCGTGGTCATAGCGACGGGCAGGCACAGCCAGTCCTCTACCCAGGTCATTTAGCATAATCTGCAGCAATGTGGTGATTTATTGATGACTCCGAGTCCCCACTGGGCCGGCATGAGAATAATCAGATGAATTATGAACCTGGGAAGACGGATGCACTCTGAGCCAGCTCCCGCAGAAGGGAATTACACTGTGCTGGGATTCTGCCTGGAACAGCGGCAGGCGATGGATGTTTGGGGGGAAGGGTGGGCTCCATTTGCTCTTTTGGCTGCAAGTTGTTTCTCTCAACACGGGGAGTTTAAGAGGTAACAGCACTGGCACCTCCCCGTTCTAAGAGAGGAGATGGGGGAAGAACGCCGATGGTCTTCCCGAGGGACAAGAGAACGGAACCCCATTCTGTGGGTATGGATAAGAGATGGATGGAAGGCATCCCTGAGGTCTAGCAATATGTGGGCAGCCACCCTACTTGATCATAAGCCATTGGCCCCTTCATTTTGAGGCCATCCTATGTTAGTTATTGCTGAATTTCAAACATCCCCCAAAATATTGGGGTTTCAAACAGCCATGCTGTATGCTGTATTAGCTACAACTGTCTGGGTCATAATTCACAGGCTGGGGAGATGACTCAGTCTCTAAAGTAACTGCTGTACAAGCGTGGGACCCAAGTGTAGACCCAAGGACTTCAGACGGTGGCACATGTCTGTAACCCCAAGCACACTATGGTAAGAAGGGGACAGGGGGCAGGGAGAGACAGATCCTCAGAGCTTGCCGATCAGCCAGATGAATTGGTGACATCCAAAGAAGACTTTTCTCAAAATTAGAAGGTGGGAAGCACCTGAAAAAGACACCTCTATGTATGTCCACCCACAAATAAATAATTAATAAATGAAATAAATACACAATCAAACAAGCATTAGGATGGCTCAGCGGGAATAACTAGCTGAGCAGACCTCAGATGGTACTGGCTACTGGCTGGGTGCCTCAGTTCCCCCACACAGCTCCTGAGTGAGAGAGTTGGAGGAGTTTGTTTGCATCCCAGAGGAAGGGTGTCCAGGGAGCTTAAGAGAAGCTGAAATGCACTAAGACTGGGACTTAAAAGCCAGTATGATACACTGCCTTGGTCAAAGCAAGTCAGGAAGCCAGACTGGCTTCCAGTGATGCAGACACACCCTCCATCTGGGGCTGGGAAGGGCTACAGGCACAGCAAAGGGGAAAGGACAGGGATGGGCATCCTTAAAGTAGAGCCTCAGCTATAATTTAGTGGGCGGGATGCCTGTTGAAGAGCGCTGTTGGGAAGCCACCTGTGGAGTGAGTTTTGGGGACAGAAGACAGGAGTTAGAAGAGGGTGAGGCAGGCTGGTGAGATGGCTCAGAGATTAAGACCACTGACTGCCCTTCCAGAGGTCCTGAGTTCAAATCCCAGTAACTATATGGTAGCTCACAGCCATCTGTAATGCAATCTGATGCCCTCTTCTGGGGTGTCTGAAGACAGCTACGGTGTACTTACATATAATAAATAAACAAAAACCTTTGGGCCTGAGAGAGCGGGGCCGGAGTGAGTGGAGCCGGAGCAAGAGGGAGAAGGGAAAGGGTTGGGCGGGTGGGAGAAGAGGGTGAGGCAGAGATGCAATCGTGTCCAAAGACAGTCCCTCCAGGAGCACAGTCACTCAAAAGCCCTCAAGAGCTAGCCTGGAATACGAGCAGCTCAAGATACATATAGATACATAAATACCAGGCCACGCCCACTACAAGCCTCTGTTACCTACTGTGAACAGCCAAGACTGCACACTCAGTCTAACCCAGGCAGCCAGGAGTTAATGCTTCTGGAAGCTTCTCACTGCCATTCAGAGTTGGGGAATTGGGTAATCACTTCCTTTCCCTTTGCTGAGGGGGGACACTGAAGTGTGCTCTAGGGGATCTCCCTGAGATTCCCCAGTAGGTTAAGCTTTGGTTGCCGGCAGCAGCAACCTGCAGGATAACACACACTCTGTGTTAGGTTCTCTTCTTTCTTGCCTCATATGTATGTATGAGAATATATATATTCTCATACATATTCACATGGGGCAGGGGGAGAAGAGAGAAAACAACCTCAGGTATGATTCATTAGGGCCCATACATTGTATTTTTTGAGTCAGGGTCTCTCGTTGGCCTGGTTGAACAGTGAACCCCTAGAGGTCCCTTATCTCCACTTGTGGTGTGCAATATTATATCTGGCTTACATAGGCTCTGGGGCTGGAACTCCGGTCCCTGTGTTTACAGAGTAAAACACTGCATATCCATTGAGTCATCTCTCCATTAACACACCTACTCTCCCCCAACTCTTACCATGCCAAAATTCTTTCCTTGGTATCTATGTCTGGTGAGACTCAAAGATGGGGTGAGAGCCATGAACGCAGATTCTAGAAACCCAGAGACAGAGTAGAGCAGTGTACAGGAAAATCTTCCAAACCAAACTCACTTTCAGGAGTAAAGCTGTGCCCACTTGGCAAAAGTTTGTAACACAGCTGGGCTTGTTAACGGGTGACCATCCCTCATAGAAGGAGGAGCAGAGAGGACCCGGCCCTTCCTCTAACCAGTTATATACAATTCTGCCCTAATTCCGCATGACCTCAAGAAAGGGCAAGAAGACGACAGGCTGGGAAGGACTAGAGACAGGCTCAATCTACGTCTCCATGCAGGAGTTATCATGCCTGCTGGGTACAGACTTTCCAGTGTGGCAGCTTTAAGGCCACCTATGCTGCCCATAACCCTTTATTTACTGATCTGTTGGTAATACTAATAAACTCATTCATTTCTCAGAGTGAACTTAGGCTGAATCATACCTATTTGTCATTAGGGCCTTTTGAAGACGGGATGTAGATAGAATGTATTGCCTAGTCCTCCCAACCCCCACAAGGAAATCCTTCCAACAAATAGCCATGTAATTCCCCCCAGGCTGGGGAACCAGACAGACTGTGTTTGAATCTGCCTCACTAGTATGCAAATATTTAATGCTAACATTACTGCTATTTATAGACTCAAGAAAGAGGCTCAAGAGAAGCAGAGCTAGGAACTCTAGAAAAGGAAGATAGTTCCAGAAGGATGGGTGACGTCTTCCAATTATGAGAAGACAGAAATAAGTCATTTTACAGACACAATTGCAGAAATCCTATATTTTCCCATGAAGTCGGGTTTTTTAAAAAGACAAAGGGCAAGAGATGCAGCAATAAGAGACAGAGAACCAAGTTCCCCACCCTCAGCCTGTAAGGTGAGTGATGGAGTGGCCAAACCCCAGAATGTGCTGGGGCTTGCGAATTCCTGAGAACAATAGAAAGGACTTTGTTAGGATCTGTTCCAACCAAGCCAAGAATGAGGAAAGAGCATGTCAGTGCTGGGACAGAGAAAACGGAGCATCTGCCTGACCTCCATCTTCCTCCTCAGGTGAATGGCTGAGAACACAAAAGGTGAGGACAGGCAGAGTCAAGAAGAAATCAACACTAGATTAGGGGCCTAACAGGCTTCCTGGCTGAGCAAAGTCACTAGCCAGAAACAGCAGCAGCCAGCAAGGCCTTGCTTGGACTCCTAGGCCGAAGACAGGCTCTTGGTAACAAGGAACCACTTGAGGGCTTTGTTCTCAGTCCCAGCTGCTTTTCTGAACAGTTGAATGAAGATCAGCACAGAATTCAGTACAGAAAAGACCTGACACCAGCTATTGTCAACATGGGACAATGTTAAACCCAATCTCCCTCCCTCCCTACTCCGTGCCTTGCCAAAGGGCTTTAGACAATGCCTGGAGACCACTTTGGGCTACAACACATGTGTAGGGGCACTGTTGGTGTCCAGTGGATAGAAACTGGGTGTTCTGTGTTACTTTCCACTGTGCTAAGCGAAGACACTCCTCCCCCCCCCAGGAAAGACCCACTTAGCCCAGCATGTTAGTAGCGATAACATTCAAGAAACCTTGGTCTAAACAAATGATTGAAGAATGAATGAATGAATGAATGAATGAGACTCAGCACTGTTGTCTTAGGAATGCAGATGGGCAAGATGGTCTCTCCCTCAAGAGCTCCCACTCTAGAGCAGGATAGAAGTCCAGGCAGGACATGAGGTGGATCTAAAGGGGAAATGGGGGCGTGGCATGTTCTTGGCAGGTTGTGAACAGCACATGTAACCCAGTGTGCTTGGAGCATAGCTGGGAAGAGCAACTGAGTCAGGCTGCAGATGGGACTGAGTGCTATAACGACCATGGGTGCTGTCCTCCAGTCACAAGGCTCAGGAAAGGTATTGAGCATGGTAGCATGGTCTGATCTTGTTCACAGTAAATATACTTAGTAGCTCTGGTTGAAAAATTCTCCCCTCCAGCCAAGAATTATCGCAGTAATCTCATCCATAAATCTACCACGATGACCTCATGCACCAAACGGTAGAATATGCTGCAACCTTGGAGAATACCCTGGCACACTCTGCCCATGGAGATGTGTCAGATTATTTTTTAAGTACAATTCAGTAATTTTTAATAAATCTGCAGGATTGTGCAATGATCGCTATAATCCAGTTTCGGAATATTTCTGTCACCTCAATTACTCCCCTGTGTGCATTTATACTCAATCACCACTCCTAACCGCAGCCTGAGGCAGTTACCAATTTGCTGTCTGTCTCTTCGTAGCTGCCATTTCAAGACAATTCAGATGAATGGAACCATGCGATACCTGCTCTTGTGCCTGCAGCTTCTCTCACTTAGCGTGAATCAGTAGTTGTCTCTCTTTATCACTGAGCAATCCCTCAGTCCCGTACCTATGTAAAAGTCTGTGCTGGTTATAGAATGAAGGAGGGAGCAGAGGAGGGGGGAGGAGCTAAAAGACCAGTCAGGAGACTATGGTAGTCTGAATAGAAGAATGGCTGAGCACCAAGCAAGAGGGAAGTGGTGGGAAGCAACTGGGCCTAGAGGCCGGCACAGTAGGGTAACCTAGGAGGCATGCTCATGGGACAGGTCTGTCTGGGCAGAGAGAGAAGGCTATGACAGACAGGGCTAGATCCCCCCAGGACTAAGAAAGCAGATGTAAGCTGTTTGTAACTGTGGAAACATTCAGACCTGCATGACAAGACCTGGTGTTCAACAGATCCAAGCATGCCTGGGCACTGATGGTGGCCTGCTGGGAGCCTGGCTTCTAGGGCTCTGGGAGGAAGATAATGTTAGCAAGTTTGTTGGATGTAAAAATGACACAAAGCTGTGGGGGACAAGTTGTGTGGGTAACACAATCCTAGCCAATCTCCATTTCAATCCGTTTCAAATGATAGGCCGTGGCCAGATAGATCATGCTGGTAAGAACCAATGACCACTGTTGTTCTGGCCACTTTCAGGGTGTAGTGTCTACAAAGACACAGGAAAAAGCATCTGAAAACTCCTCATGCCACTGTTCTGGGTTATGAGGGTCAGACTCTTCTCAATTTCTTGTAGAACGGAGGGCTTCTTCACTCCAGGAAGAGGAGCTGTCCCTTCTGGGACAGTGCACGGCCATGGCTTGTTAAGTCCACTCCTCTAGGGACTATCTCTAGCAGGCAAATCAAACAGATTAGCCACTCTCTGCCAGCCCACCCCTACCCCCAGGATGCTGAGATGAGAGGACTCCATCTTTCCTTGTGCAAACTGTATTAGTTCATTTTGTGCTGTTGTAACAGATTAGCTAAGTCTGGGTTTCTTCTAAGTTAATGAAAATTTCTAAGCTGATGATCTGGGGGCTGAAGTCTTCAAACAGCATGGTGCTGGCATCTTGCTGAGGGTTTTCTGGCCGTGTCCCAGCATGGTAGAGAATCGGAAAGAGAACTAGCCATATGCAGAAGAGGTCACATGCAAAGGCAGGAAGCCAGGAAGATTAGGGACCAGGGTGCCTCTTTTTTATAACCGTGCTCTGGTAGAACAAACCAGGGTCCCAAGAGAACTATGTCAATCTCTTCAAAGGTGATGCTGCCCAGCAACAACATAATTATCTAATTATTACTCACTAAGGTTCATCACTTGAAGGTGCACCGCCTTTACAAACCGCCTCACCCGAGACCCACCTTCCGGCGCTGGAAGCCGCAGCCCCGGCCTGTACTTTGTAGTCCTCCAGTGACAACTGTTGCTTAACCCTTCCTGTGTCCTGGGCAGAAGTTTATTCGAATCTCTGATACCTGACAGGAGAAAGTCCAATAGAGTTCATCTTTCTGTCCATCTACACCAGCAGGGTTCCTGCCCATGGTCAGTGTTGGAGAAATAACTCAGGGGCCACAGAATGTCCAGACCACTTGGATAATGGACACCTGCCTTTAGGAAAGTCTGTTCCAGTTTCTGGGTATTAAGCAAAGTCCTCAGCCTTCTGTTCAATGTGCCCTAATCATCAAAAGTTGAACACCCTGAAAGCGTCTACTGCATTTTCTAATTACACATTTCACACAAGCTCCGGAGGCCAGATTTAGAAAAGTAAGCACTCTTAACTTTTGATCATTTTCTTTTCCTATCCATGTAGAATGTATGGTCTGAACACTCATCCATTCATTCAATCATTCAATCGTTCAATCAATCAATCAATCAATCAATTAATCATCATTCACACATACACATAAACGCATACATATGCCACGGAGTATCTTACCACATAATTGGGGTCAACGGTATGATCTGCAGCTTGGAATTAAAAATAACTCTCTATCATGAAGAGGTTACCATTATCAGTTGGTAAACATGCTCGCTGCACAGGCACAAGGACTCAAGCCCCCAGAAGCTGGGCTCAGTGGGGCATGCCTAGAATTCCTATCCTGGGGAGGTGGCTACAGGCTCACTGCAGCCCCCGCCACCAGCTGAGTCAGTGAACTGCAAGTTCAGTAAGAGATCCTGCCTCAAAAATAAAGGTAGAAGCAACAGAGGAAGATGCCCCTCATTGACCTCTTGATTGCACTGGTCTATGTGTGTGCGTGTGCACGCAAACACACACACGCACACGCACACACACATGCACACACACATGCACACGCACACACAGAGAGACACACACACATGCACACGTGTGCACACACACACTGGAGTCTTTGATGGTACCCATTATGATCAGGGGATAACGATACATTACCCCCGGGTTTCATACTGATCTATGCATTGCCCTCTCACTACCCCTGTGTCTCAGAACATGCTACATTGCCATATGAGGCTCACAAGTCTTTCCCCAGACTCTCCACGCAGTTTCCCCATCCTCTGGCCGCACCTGCGCACTCCTTTCCGGTAGCCTTGGGGTGTCTGTGTCCTCCCTTCTCTTCCTGCTGCTCATATCAAGGACTCCCTTGTTATCCCTATGGACTGGTTCCTGTGACTCCTAAATCTTCGGAGTCCTGCTGAGGCCACCATGGCTCTCTCCTGCCACCTCCTGCCCACTTGCAATATCTGTGACACTCACATAACCCTTCCAAAGCAGGAAGACTTCGGAGAAAACAGGCTTAACACTGCATGAAGAAATCTAAGGGGGTTAGGAGTAAAATCCCCACACAGTTTCTTCTCAAAAAACTACGCTGAATGCTGACAGACCTGCCCTAATCACGTCAAAGTGGAGCCAGGGGCCTTTGTCTGCAATATGCCTAGTAAGATTTCAAAAGAATAATGCTGTCTGAACAAGCAGGAGAAGGAGAAAGTAGAGAAGGGAGGAGAGGAGGGAAGGAGGGGAAAGAGAAGGAAGGAGAGATCAAGAAATGGAAGAAGAAAAGAGGGAGGGAGGAGAGGGGGGAGGAGGGCGAGTTAATCTAGGCACCTCAGGAAGACAGAGCTCAGGTCAAAATGAGAAAACCACTTTGTAAGGAATTGTCTTCCAAGGGAACACACTGTGGGGAGGTCACCTGATGGGCTGAGGCTCAAGAACAGGTAATATCCCTGTGACCCATGGAGGGAGATGTAGTCCCCTCTTCTTAAGAGGCAACTGGGAAAAGAAATCCCCTGTGGGTCCTCTTTTTTGGGGTCACTTGGGGTGCAGCAGTCTTGAAGGCTACAGAGAGATGTGTGGTTACTTCCTGAGTCCTCACACAGAGTCTCAGGCCAGTTTTCACTAGCTTTCCATTCATGACAGACAGAGGCAATGCTTGGAGTCACTGGGACAGTCACAGTGTGCTGCACACTCTCTAAGCCATGGGCAAGCCATGGGCAAGCCATGGGCAAGCCATGGGCAAGCCATGGGCAAGCCAAGGTCAGAGGCCTGAGCTTCCACGATTCTTCGCCAACACCCCTGTCTGTGTCCACACACATCACAGCCACTGCAATAGATACTTGGATAGTTCTTGTCATCTCTTCTCTCTAGTCTCATGCAGAGAATATTCAGCAGAGGTGATACGTGAGTGCCTAAAAGGACAGTTCCATTTGTCCTGGGGAGAGGTATGTAGAAAGCAAATTCCTGAAGGGCCCAGGCAGAGGACAAGTGGAAAGACAGAAAGACATGAGGAGGGGTGGGAATGGGACAGGAGTTTGAGAGGACAACATTTAATATGGTCAGTGGCCTTGTATAGCCACACCAGGGCTGATCAAGGTAGGACACAAAGACAAAGAGGCAGGCAGTGTTGAAAATTCCTATTCTGAATATTAAAGAATGTGGGCGTCATTGCAAAGGCCACGGGGGACAATAGCAGGAACACAGAGAAGAGAATGGTGGTGGCAGATCCTCGATGACAGGGCAATTCGGTGAGAAGCATGGTGGAGACACTGGTGGAGGCATCCCACCCGGCATTTTCCCTTATTTGTTCCTGGGCGGCTCGGAAGGAGGACAGGGGTCATCTCAGGAATGCTGCCGCATGGATACCAGTGGGTGTAGGAGCAGGATGGATTCTGGTCAGCCCCATGGTTTCCGATTTGGACAGTTTCATAGACGAGAGAGCCACTGCTCTAGAACAGTCTTTACTAGTCCACTTGCACAAAACGATACAAAACAAGCCAAGCATGCCGCTGACGTGGCAATTCTATACAGAAAAGGACTTTAAGAGGCCAGATGTGGCAGATCTAGCTGAAGGCAAGGTGAGTCCTAACCAGTGCGGATGGCAAAGTTCTAAGTGTAGCCCTGAGTCCACGTGTGAGCATCACTGCTGGACCAGCTTCCCCATTAGACTCATGAATATTAACTAATTTCCCTTACTGCTCCTGTCATTATAGCCCCATCTTAGTGTCATTGGCTTTACAATCAAGTCGCTAGACCAGAACGTAGAAGTCTGAGGAAGAATTTGACAGAACAGGAGAGATGCTGCTCACTATCAGAGAACCTGTGCATACACTTGGGGCCTGGCCACAGCTTTTAGGAGACACTGGGTTATCTACCTTGAGGATGGGGCTACGCCTCTTACTGCATGAGGCTGATGAGGGCGGGGTTTTGCTTTTGCATATTTTGAAGCATGAATATGGACGGAAGGGACATAGTGGGTTCAAAAAAAAAAAAAAAAAAAAACCCTACAATAAGCACCAGGCCACATCGCAAATTTACATATGGCACAGTGTGTGATGGCCAGGACGCTCTACTGACCTTCTGCTGACCCTTCTCTTAGTTCACACTTCTACAGCAAGATCAGGAGATGTGGGGCTGAGGATAAAGCAAGGAAGGAAACAGCAGGTGACCCTGCACTGCACTGAAGCAAGAGATGAAGAGCATGCCCCCACATCACTGCGCTTCCCAGAGCAGGACAAAGATGTGGGGACCAGCCCAGCTGAACAGCATCAGAATCACTGTGCTGTCCCAGAATCCCTTCTCACTGAGGTACCATCCTGCTCCCAGACCCACTGGGATCCATGTGTCAGGTACCTAGAACTATTTTCTGAACATTTAAACAGGAGCGCACAAGTCCCCCAAATGGCAACAAAACAAACATCCCACAGAACTTGAGTACAACTAAATTCCACTGAGGGACTCTCAGAACCTGCATCGGGTTGGTTACCTGGACTGCCCCCCTTGTTAAGTCTATTTCTTAATAATACAGCCCATATTAAAATTGTATTTTGTAGGAAAGACTTCCAAAGCTAAGTGTATTTTGTTTATTTAATTTTAGCTCTCCAGACTTGAGCTGATTTTTCTAATTGGGGTTTCCATTGTAGGAGGGCCCTGCTGATAACCCCCAGCACCCACCATCCTGGGCTCGTTTGTAACTAGTGTCTCAGCTCCATAGCCCAGAGCCCCCAGAAGGGCCAGGCTTCCCTGAGTCCAGCACCTAGTAGTAACCATGGACTGCGCAATGACTTCCTTCTAAGGCTTGGCTGCCCAGATTGTAAAGCCAGTATTGTGTCTTTCCAGTTATCCCATTAACCATTTAATAATCATTTTCAACAAGCACTTCTCGTCTTTCATAAATCTTCATGTCTCTGAAGTTCTTAGTTCCCACTGCTACGTAGACTCTGAGAGAGAAGTAGAGCCTTCGCAGAATCGAGGTGAGCCACTTGAGGAGAAGCAGAGCGCTTGCCCAGTGAGCACCCCTGCCTTCAGTCTCTCCTTTCATGCAGTGCTTCTTCCCATTGCTGTCACAGAGGCAGCACGGGGCTCTGACCTCCAGAACTGCTGTATTCTGCCCTGCTCGAGGGTTCAAGACCTGTGTGATCACACGTACATCTCAGCAAAGCTCGGTGGCAGAAACGGCAACTCCGAGGTTGGTAATTCAGAGAAAAGGATGAGAATATTATTAGTTCAATATTGTGGAGAATGAATAATCACTTCGAGATTAGAATCTCATAACAGGGGTGTTCTTAGACATGTTTTTGTGATATTAAAGCATCTCTCATTTTATTCAGGTCCAGACACTGGGTTAAGTTAGCTATTCAAGGTCACGCCAATAACCAGTCTAGCTCAGAGACAGAACCAAATCTTGCTGACGCTTTGCCTTTCACAGAGCTTTATAAGATCTCATTGCTAACTATGTCCAGGGGTGGGGGGAAGTTGCTTCTTGGCTTTTGGCTAGGGTCAAGTCCATTGATATTACCTAATCCACACCCACACTCAAAGGGAGTCCTGTGAGGGAAAAGCCTTGCATGTTCCAGGCAGGTGTGTCTATCAGTAGCTTCACTCAAAGCCCCATTATTTTTATTTTGACACAGGGTCTCGCCAAGTTGTTCAGGCTGGCCTTGAACTCACCATGTAGCCTCAGCTTGCAACCTTCCTGCTTATGCCTCTAATAGCTAGGACACAGGCCTGCACCAGCTGGTCTGACTACAAGCAAGAAACTTTCTGCACCAAGACAACAACCCTTTGCCTAACAAGAGGGAGGCCCTGGTCTTCCATCCCCTGTGTCACAAAAAACAAAAATTAAAAACTATAGAACAGAAGGGAAATTCAAAATTCCAGGTAAGCCCATTGAAACAGAAAATACACCTCTCACTTGTTTCAAAGTGAATTCTTCCCCACAACACATTTGCGTCTTCCCCAACCCAATGCTCTTCTAGAAGATTCTTGGCAAGCTTTTCTCTTGGGGAATTCTATTGCATTTGTTTTTCCATTGTGGGCATTGGCTTCCCTTGTTGCCCTTCACAGTGACTGAGCAAAGGGAGATAGAGTCCTTGACACCCCAGAGCAGAGTGCAGGAGAGAAAGGGGGGTTCTGTGAGGACCATCGATCGGCATGTCCAGTGAAGTGCAAACCTCCACAGAAGGGCTCTAGTCCCCGCAGTTCTAAAGATGTCACCGTTGGATTAAAGGCTGCTCAAGGTGAGGAATAAAAACCCTAACAGTCTCAGGTTTCTCCGGGGTCCTTAGAAAGTTCAAGGCTGATTTCTCGACACAAGGTCAGTTATTGAGTGTTGACCTCCAAGACAGAGATTGGAATGACCAGGGATGCTGAGGGGACAAGGACTGGATGCTATCCTACAGCTGCTGGAGGGAGCTGCAATTCTGTAGGTGCTTTGGTTTTGATCTAGGATACCGGTTTTTGATTTTTTGACCTCCAGACAGAAATATGAGAGAATAAATTTCTGTTATTCCTGGTCTCCAAGGTCAGGGTAATGTATTAAGCCTGACCATAGGAAATTAGTATACTCCCTAGGCAAGGGGTCCAGAATAAAAGGGAAAATTCTCTCCTGGGGCTTCCTGGAAAGCTTCTAGAAGTACAATCTGAGTTCCTTCAAGGCTGAGGGAGTTAGTGTAGGAATGAATGCAACAGTCAATATTTCATGAACGAAACAGTCAATATTTCAACAGGTGGGGTGAGCTGGGCAGGGCAGAGAAGCCGGAGAAACTGGGTAACATGCTAGTAACTGGGGAGCTGTGGGGGAGCCACGGTGCACCTGCACCTTGGCTCCTTGCTCAGTCCACACACCAGCTTCCGAAGGTTCTCCTCACACACACCTAATCATGTCAGTGGTGTCAGCTCGGTCTCCTGCAGCCGGCCAACAGGCCACAGTGTTCTGACCAGTAATATACAAGTCCTACCTCTATGAGTCCGTTTGGCTCCTTTACGAGACAGAGAATGACTGACCAACTGTTTATCATTCTCTTAATTGTCTTTGTGGGATAGTTCTGAGTCAGGCAGATCATCTCTCTGCTTGCTGTGGACATAGTGACCCACAGGGCAATCAGATGGGACTGGCATCTGGGAAGAGCACACTATTCTATACCTCACTGAAGGCCGATATTGTGATGTCACTAGACGGTCCCAGCTGAGCTGATAGGTTCTCAAAAGCAAAGCAAATCTCTTTAATACAGTTATCAATGCACCAGAATCCAGAGATGGTCTGAATATGCTTTTTCCCTCACATCATAAACTAGCTTTTAAAAAGACAGAGGTCTGATGGGTGAGGCTTGTGTCTCGTGTGCATGGAGCCCTGGGATATGTTCCCAGAACCTCACAAGCAGGACACGATGGTCACACCTATAATTCTAGCACTCTGAGAGTGGAAGCAGAGGACCAGAAGTTCATGGTTATCCTTGGCTACATATTGTACAGGCCAGCCTGGGCTACATGATACCTATCTCAAAAACAAGAATAGTAATTTTTAAAAAACCAACTTTGTTTTCCTTAAGGGCAATCCCAAACTCACAGGTCACCCTAAATCCCCATCTTCTGTTCAAGGTTATCACCATTTTCAGACACAGTTGTGGAACTATTTGAGAGAAAGTGATAGATTCTGGAATAGAAGTAAAAGACGCCTAGAAAATGATGAAGGAAAAAAAAAACAAAAACAAACAAAGCAGCCCCGGATATGGGGAGGCAGGCAGTCTGTTCACTTCCTCGAATTGTATAAGTCAGTAAAGAAAATAAAGATTATTGGGTCAAAGTTTTTAAATGTTAGATTACTTGAACTGGATAGCAATTTAGATACTAGACTACGAAACAAATTTCAGATGATGGTTTAAATATCAACAATAATATATAAAAACTAGATTAAATATAGCTACAGGGGGCTGGGAGGACACTTCGGGGGATAAAACACTTTCTGTGCAAGCGCAAAGACTGGACTTTGGATCTCTGGAACCCAGGAAAAAGCTGGATGGGTGCCATAGCCACCTGCCATATCCGAATTCAAGAAGCAGAAATGAGGGCAAGCTGGGTAGTAAGCTAGCCTAATCAGAGAATACCCAGTTCTAGGAGAGACTCTGCTTCCATGGATAAAGTGGAGTGTGCCGTAGCTAGCTGTCAACTTGACACCCCTGGGAAGAAGGACCCTAAACTGAGGAGTTGTCTCCTGTGGGCAAGTCTGTGTGGCTTTTTCTTGATTGCTAACTGATGGAGGAGGGCCCACCCCATAAGGATGGATGGCGCTATCCTAGACAGACGAGTCAGAAGTACAGAAAAAGGCTTCCAGATAATGCTGACAGCATGTCTGTTGAGAATACAGCAGCTGTCTCTTCATACATGAGATGCTTTTTGAGCCACCTTCATCCCTGCACCAGGAACTGAACTTTGGTGTTAGTCACAAAAAAAGTGGATTCTTACTGTCTCTGCTGCAACTTGTTTGTCTCTGTCTCTGTGTCTCTCTCTGGGTACGTGTCTGTGATCTTGTAGATCCAGCCCATGCTCACACACATCTCTGTGCATCTATTTTCCATTGCTTGCATGTGCGTGCAGCAGGCTGGTGGGCCTGTGAGTGCCCAAGGCTTCTCCTGTCTCTGCCTCCAGTCTCATAGGTACATTGCAATTATAGATGCACATCCCAGCTTTACGTGAGAGCTAAGGATTTGAATGAAGCTCCTCCCACATGTGCAGCCAACAGTTTACCCATAGAGCCATCTCCCCAGCCCTGCTTCTGCTTCTAATAGTACTTAATCCCAACACCAACACTAAGGATCTGACACAGGATGAACTGGCTTACACTGGAAGCAGTAAGTTGAGGGAAAGCAAGTATTTGACATATTCAGCCTCCCTGCTTGGGCAGATGGCTCTTCATCTTCCCCCAGCCGCACAAGGCAGAGTGATGGCTAGACCTGTTTAAAATAAAACTTAACATGTTAGTGATAATTTATTTACAGCTATATGGGTTAATTTGGACACGCTGCATTCAGAAAATGATACAGATTTCTGTCTCTGAGTGGAGGGAAACCAAAGCACAGGTATTTAGGACCTGGGCATGGCAGCACCAAAATGGGGAATCTAGGGTACACTAAAGAAAAGGTGCCAATGACACTCATTAAATCGAGGGAAGGTTCTGTGCAGAGTCACCACGTCTGGAAAGGAGATGGAGTAGCCTGAACCAGTGGGAGTGGATCTACTCCCAAGAAACAGGGTGGGAGTCAGGTAACCAAGAATTACTAAGGTTAAGTGGGATCCCACCCAACTAGATTAAACCCGATTCTTCCCGAAGAATCAGACCTCACCTGGGAAATGAAGAAGAGGGATCTGGGCAGATATTTAGGGTGAGAGGTTCCTTTAAGACTGGCCAAGCAAGTGGTGGCGCACGCCTTTGATCCCAGCACTTGGGAGGCAGAGGCAGGCGGATTTCTGAGTTCGAGGCCAGCCTGGTCTACAGAGTGAGTGCCAGGACAGCCAGGGCTACACAGAGAAAACCTGTCCCAAAAACAAAAAAAAAAAAAAAAAAAAAAAAAAAAAGACTGGCCTAGCAGTGCTCTTAGCTAAAATAGAAATTATTAGATCAGAGATGGGGAGGGTCCCAGGGGACACTTGTGGAGCTGGCCTTAAGTTTGGCCAAGCCAAAAAATATTTCTAAGCACAAGAGGAGGGAAGGTACAAAACAAAAACAAATAAAACAAATAAACAAACAAAAAAACCAATTCAACAGAATGATGTTTCCTTGAGCACCCAAGTAGACTCAGAGTGTAGATACCCATTCCTTAAAAAAAAAAAAAAATTTACACACACAAGCCTGGGAGACTGCACAGGGACCTGAGCTAAATCCCACGAATGTGCAACCATGCATGTTCCAAAGACACTGTCCACCTGTTTGTATGTCACATGCATGTAGGTGGGCTTAGAAGCCAGAAGGGGGCGCCAGATCCCCTGGAGCTAGTTACAGTCAGTTGTGAGCCATAAACATGGGTTCTGGGACCCGAACCTGCGTCTTTGAACGCACGTTCAATCACACTAAAAGTAAGAGTAACAATCACTCTTAGCTGCTGCGCCTTCTTTCCAGCAAGGCCAATGGAAGCGCTTTGGCAACCTGTGCCATCCATAGCATGTGCCCTCAGAAGTAGGTACTTCCGCTTGAGAAGAATCCCAACTGGTGTGCTGGACTCCCAAGGCCAGAAACTAGGAACCAGTGTTCCTAATGGATGCAGCTTGCGGTGCTCGCACGCATGCGTTCTCATCCTCCTGGTCTGTACATACAATGAAGTTCACACTGAGGTCAGTTCCAGAAAAGCAAGCCAGACAGGATGTGTTTAACCAAATATTTTCTGGATCAAAGTCGCTGTTTGCTTCCCTACTCTTTTTAGCATTGACTATCTCGGCCTTTTCCTCTCTCATACAGAGGAGAAAAAAATATTGCAAGCCACCTTAACCTAATAAAATAAGCGCATTGGCATTTGTTTGGGGACCTAGAATCCACACAGAAAGGCACTAGCGCTTTATTCTGGCTAGACATCAAGTCACAATTAAACCTTCCTCAAAGTCTCTGTTGTCCTGGTAACTGCTCGCTACTTAGAGAACATAGGGGGGTGTGATTGCCCAAAAGGGTCTGGAAGGAGAGCGAGCGAGCAAGCGAGCGAGCGCTTATTAAGGAATTCTGCCTGGCGCGCAGAGCTGCAGCAGCCATGTCAGATGGCAGAGCAGAGGTGGGGGGAAGCCCTCCTTTAGGTCCTCCCGATGCTGCCATGGCTTTGGGGCTCTGCCGCTGTGAAGTGGCTATGCACATTATAATAACAAGCCCGCGCCGGTACACCAAAAATATTGACAACAAATAGTATTTTGAATAAGCAGATGGTAAATCCCCTTAAACACATTCGACTTTGACGGATATATTTAGACGCAGATGAATAGTCGCTGGGGCTTTTTTTTTTTTTTTCCATAAGTGTCAATTGGTGTGAATGAATAAAGATGGTTTTAAAGGAGCTGAACTGCTTGGGGATTAGGGCCAACTGGAACAATTTGCTTTTTTTTTTTCTTTCTTTCTTTCTTTCTATTTTTTTTTTTTAAAGCCTCCAAGCTAGAGGGTGTCTCAGTTTCCGATCCCAGCAGGAGGACCTCAGCCTTTGAGTCCTCCACCTGCGCCAGTTCGGCACTCCTCAGTCGCCCACCTTTTTAATTGTGCATAAAGGAGATCTTGGAGCTCCAAAGAGCCAATAATTATGGCAACGACAAAGCAGGGAGGGTTTAAGTAGCAGTCCTTTTTATTGTGGCTTAACAGATTTTTTAGCAAGAAGACTGAGAATATAAATTGGCTTCATTTTTAAATCCTGAGGAAAATGCCTAAACAGCCCATAAGGTCCCACTTCAGGCAATTAAAAAACGCTTAGAATAGCAACCAAGAAGTGTGTGTGTGGGGGGGGGAAGCACAAAATTTATTTGGACACTGTAGAGGGAAAAGGTTACCAATGAGACCAACTTCCTTCCACGTTGTCTCCAAGTCCCTCATGTGAACCTGGTCCCCAGTTTTTGGGGGTTTTTTTTAGGGGGGGGGAGGGCAGTAATGGCATAAGGAGTAAGAAAAGCATGTCAGATAGCTTATGTTTTTGCTCCAGTCATGTAAAATGTGTTCCGAGCATGTATGTAATAAAAATAATGGTTCAGGCTTTCTCTTCACTAGTGTGTGATTCCTCTCACAGGCCACATTCTAGTCCTTCACGGATAATGGAAAGGTGCCATCAGAAGAGGGTAATGCCAGTGTGTGTGTGGGGGGGGTGTGTGTGGGGCTATTGGCTCTATTGGCAAAGCACTTCTTGCAAGCATAAGGCACAAGTTCAAATCCCAACACCCATTGAGGGAGCTTGCTGGCCAGCCGGGCTAGGCAAAAATATCAGTGAGCTCCAGATTCAGTTATGAGAATTTGACTCAAAAACTAAGGTTGGGAACAATGGGAGAGATAACCAATCAAGCTCTGGCCTCCACACAGAGGTGAATTCGCGCTCACGCAGACACACACAGACACACAGACACACAGACACACACACACACACACACACACAGAGGGCACATTTGTTAGCATCTCTCCCGTCTTCAGGGGCCGTTAAAGGATTTCTGGAGAAGGCGTTCTCACGCTGATCTATAACCTTCAGCATCCTCTCAGGGATATGATTTTTTTCAAAGTCCCCACAGAGGAGATGCCGTCACTCAGCCTTCTTGCAGGGTACCATTCGGAAGTGGCCTTCACCCTATGCTCCTCATCTCTGAGAAAGCTACTTAATGATGCATAAAACGAATTATTATAAAATAAGGCGGACTCTGCACAGCAGCTGCTCACAATGTGGAAAATCACAATTTTTCATGGCCTGTTTTCTTTGAAAATGTGTGCCCTTTCCCTATCCTTAATGTGTTCTGTATATGTAAAATAAATACTCCTCACAGCAGGACCCTGGCTCAGAGGCCTTAAAACCTAATAAAAGAGTCCTGTAGTTTAATGGTCCTTAAATGCTCAACATCTTTTTCACTTAATGTAAAATCCATCTGATCTAATAGCCGTGACTGAATTATAGATATATAATTTTTTCTATTAAATGTTAATCTTCTGACTTGGCACAGCAATAGACGCTCTAAATTATTAAGAAGGCAATAACCTCTCTAAATTCTTTTCAGACTTCAGGATATTCCCAGGTCTGCTATCATAAAAAATAAATCCGCAAACCTGCATACAATAAATAAGAATCACGCCTATTAAATAAGACAATTTGATAGCAAGTAACAATTATGGAGACATTGTTTTCTTGCTATCTCCTCCTCTGTTTTGTTAAATATAAATTCATATATACATATAAATATGTATAAATATATATGTGGCCAAATCATGTGTCTATATAACTAGGGTAGCAGACTTGAAAAAGCCTCCCTTTTTTCATTTACATATGACATTTTTGTTATCTTCTTTTGGCTGGATCCAGTCACTGGTGATGTTTGTTCAAGCAGGCATAAATAATGAAAATACACTGTAATCCATAAGGGATGCCACATGCCCAATTATGCTAAATGTAGCCCTTGCATGCCTCGGGAGGTTTGTGGGAAGCCATCTCTGTCCTGGAGTCATGCTTTGATTTTATTTATGTATTTATTTTTGGACTTTTTTATTGGATATTTTATTTACATTTCATTCATTCATTACCCCATTTCCCCTCCACTCTGGAACCCCCTATCCCTTCCCCCCTCCTCCTGCTTCTATGAGGATGCTTTTATTTTAAAATCTATATACTCAATTATGGCAAAGGTAAGTGCAGGGTCAGGGAGCTGTTCTCTGGGTACCATCTGAGGCCTTAACACCCCTGCCCTGCCAAACATTCCTCTAGGCCAGTCCCCATAACACTGAAGGCTGTTAGCAACCTTTAACACATGAGTTTGAGGGACCATTTAAGATCCAACTCATAACAAAACTATACTAACTTCAGCTGAAATTTGAGAACAATATAGATACACCCAGTGGTTACTCACTGCAGGAATATTTTAAGAGATAACATAGGGGCTTGGGGTGTGTAGTTTAGGACACATGGTCCATATTTGCAAGTGTGTGGAGGCCAGAGGACAGCACTTGGGGGAGTGGGTTCTCTCCTTCTACCACATGGGTTCCAGGGATCAAATCAAGTTCTAAGGTTCAAAGCACCTTCGCCTGGTGAGCCATCTCACCAGCCCAACCTTTAACATTTTATTTTCTGTATGTGTATCTTTACATATGTATGTGTACCATGTGCATGCCTGGAGCCTTCAGAGACCAAAAGAGGGTATTGGATACCCTGTGACTGGAGTTACAGGTCAATGTGAGCAGCCTTATGTGGAGGGATTGTCTGGAACCAAGCCACTTCCCCAGCCCCCCATTGGCTCAATTTTAATAGATAATTCTTAATACTGACGGCAGGTAAGAAAGAATGAGCTTGCCCAATGAATAGGATCCAACAAACAAAAACCCCTAAGGACTGAAGAATAAAGGCTCACACCCGTGTTGGAATTCCCTGATTGGAGCTGGAGAGATGGCTCCGTAGTTAAGATCACTGGCTGCTCTTCCAGAGGTACCGAGTTCAACTCCCACCAAGCACGTGGTGGCTCACAGCCATCTGTAATGGGATCTGATGCCCTCTTCTGGTGTGTCTGAAGATAGCAACAGTGTACTGATACAAAAAAAAAAAAAAAAACAAAAAAAACAATAAATATTATAAAAAAAAGAATTCAGTGACTCTCCCAGAGAACTTGCAGATACTTAGATGACAGCTGGTCACTTCAGGTCTCACAGTCTGTCTGAACATAAAACAGAAAGATGAGCATCCATGACCTATGCTCTACCAACTTCTAACTAAAAGGCCTTCATCACCGATGCTTTAAATGTGATCTTAGCCTGGCATGTCCAGAGGTGAGTGGGCGGCAACAGGATTGGCCTAAAAGGGTCTCAGACAGACAGCCAAAGCATCATCTTCCATATCTGGGACCCTGTCAGTTTTTACTCCAAAGATAAAAAATGGACAACTTAACTTTCAAGTCTTCTATAAGGATACTCAAAGGAATTCTAAAAAAAAAAAAAAAAAAAAAAAAAGAGTTTTTGGCAGGTGAAGACAAAATGCAGGGGACTGACACCCATGCTGATCTTGTAGGGGACTCCAGCTGTTCCCAGAACTTGTGTCAAGAGACTTATAACCACCTGTCGCTCCAGCTCTGGGGGATCTGATGCCCTCTTCTGGCCTTCATGGGCACTGCACTCATGTGCACATACACAAAATTAAAAAAAAATTAAAACACAAATAAAATATGCATAAGGTTACTTCCTCAACTACCAAGGAGAACATTAGACTGTTGGACTTCAATACGTGGCCCCAAAATCTTAAAAACAGAATACAGGACAAATGACAACACTAAAGAGCTTAAGGAAGCAGATGTCCCTCATGTAAACTTTACGTGCCTGCCTCAAGAATTCAAAGTAAGGCAATCCGACTTTTCATTGTTTATACACTGAAGAAACGTGGAACACGCTGACTTATAAAGAATGAAGTCATGCCACTTGCAGGGAAATGCAGGTGACTGAGGTCAGTAGGTTAAGCTATTAGGTCAGTCTCAGAAAGACAGATAGCACCCGTTTCCTCTCATTTGTGGTTCCTGGACTTTACAGAGACATAAGATCATAGGTGTTCAGATGACCTGAAAGCAGAAATCACATCATACAGGAAACAAGGGGGGTGAGTGGGGGTGGGGTATCAGGGTATGGAATGAGTATGCTTAAAACTCATTATGTGCTGGCATGGCAGTGCCCTTATGTAACGCTGTATTAAAACATGCTTTCTCAAAAAAGAAATATGATGGCATACCCCTGGTGTGAGTGGTGATTTTTCTAACTGTATTCTATAAAAAAAATAGGATTAAAAAGAACTTGGTTCAGAATGCTCAAGGATTATTGAGGCACAGTTTGCAATGGAAGAAAACACAGGGGGTGGGAAGATGGCTCAGTGAGCACAGCACGTGTCATGCATGTGTCAGGAGCAGAGTTCAGATTCCCCAGAACCAACTTCTAAAAGCCAGATGGCTAATAATAGCCACTTATAACTCCAGCAACAGGGAGGCAGAGACAGGGGATCCCCAGGGCAAGCTGGCTCACTAATCCACCTGATTCTCAAGCTCTGGGTTCAATTGAGAGTCCCTGATTCAATAAATGAAGTGGTAAGCAATAGAAAAAAAAATACCCAGCATCAACTTAGAGACTTTACATGTGCACGTACCTGTGCACACACACACATACACAACTATACATAAAACATACATATACACCACACACACACACACAAGCTCAGCTGAAATGATCCGTTTGTGAAATTACTCGCTAACCGTCAAATTAGAAATTTTTAGTGTGAATGGTAAACAAAATATTAATCAAAATAAAGAAATAAATTCTCCTTAGTAAGATGCAGTTGGCAGAAACAGCTTGTTAGAGAATTTACCACAAATATATCCTATTCCATTATCTTCTTTCTGTCAGTATTCTGGAAGCATCGTTGCATTGTGGCACTGTTGTCTAAAACTTCAAGATGTTTCCTCAAATCAATTCTCTAATGCTAATTTTGTAAGAAACTTGTGTCTCCCGTTATTAATCCCATTCGGACGATGCTCTCATAAATAAGTCTGAGACATTTGGAGGACGCATGTAGAATGGATGCTCGATTACAACAGTCACAAATGTCAAAGCGACTGTTCTCATTTTAAAGACGATGGCAAGACAAGTCAGCCTCAGTAAGGAAACGTTAAGTGCTGCTGCAGAGACCGGGACGCAAAGCTTCTTACCGATTCCTCAGCTGGCCTGTTCCCACCTGTCCCTGAGCTGTGTAAACTAGCACTGCAAAAACATATATGAAAAGAAATCTACTCTAAAAGGTGTTAACGTAAGACGGAGAACAAAGGCAAAGCACTCGCTAGACTGCTCAATAGAGAGAGACGCACTTGGCCAGCCACATAATCCGCTCCTGCAAAACAGGTAAGGCTTAAGGATCACAGGAAGAGAAATCATTTGTAAGTCTGTGTGCAGACACAGGTGAATGTGCACGTGGAGGCGGGAGGCTGCTATCTGGCATCTTTTAGTCGACTTCTCCCCCATCTCATTGTTTTTGAGACAGGGTCTCTCCTGGAACCTGCAGCTAACTGACTTGGCTAGACTGGCCAGTCACTGAGGCTTAGAGAAGTCTGCTGTGTCTGCCTCCTCAGCGCTGGGATTACAGGTTCAAGTAATTACAGATGTTACTGTTACACTTCGGTTGGGAATCTGGGTTCTGGGGACAGAGCTCAGATCCTCATGCTTGCCTAGAAATCACTTTCCTTACTGAGCCATCTCCTCAGCCCCTGGAAGGTCTTTTGAGTCATTTAAAAGTAGCTATCAACTAAAGTAAGTTCCCCAAAAATCAATCTTTCAATGCTATTTCAGCCTAAACTCCTTTTTATATGGACCCATTCAAATGGCTCATATTTTAATAGGGACACAACTATCTTTAAAATGTAGTTCTAAAAAGTATAGTTACAGGGCATGGTGGTGCATGCCTTTAATCCCAGCATTCAGGAGGCAGAAGCAGGGGGTTCTCTGTTCCAGGCCATTCTGGTCTACAAAATGAGTTCCAGGATGTCCAGGGCTATACAGACAAACCCTGTCTCAAAAGACAAAACAAAAAGAAATTAAAATTAAAAAATACAAATAAAAAAGCTATAGTTGAGGCAAAGCATGGCACATGCTGTTTGTCACTGTGTGGAATGAGTGTGCATGGAATATCAGTTTTGAATTCAGCGGAAAACTCAGCAACACACTCGTCTCAGCAAAATAAAATTCAACAATGGAACAAAATATTGTTTATTTTACTGATACTATCAGAGTGTGGCCCAGAAGAGCCACAGAGTTGCACCCAGAATGCATAGCACCAGCAGGCCAGGCTCCAAGTTAGCTGACGCTAGCACACGAGGCCTTGTCGCATCTGTATGATCTGCAGTAAGGCCGCCTGCACGTCTTCATCCATGTGACCCTGGAGGGAAGGAAGAGGGCACGTGTCATCTTTACTGAACTGCAAAGGTGAGGCCTTTGTCCTAGGGCACACCTCATCATTGTAAGAGTACCCCAGAAGAACTCTACAAGGGAAATGAAGGCATCAGGTCACAAGGAGTAAGTACACGTGTGTGTGTGTGTCTGTGTGTGTGTGTGTGTGTGTGTGTGTGTGTGTGTGTGTGTGCGCGCGCGCTCCTAACACGACCAGAAAACCGATGGGCAGCAGTGGCCTCTGCAGTGAACATTACAAACAGTAACCTACATGAACATTTCCCATGGCTGTTGTGGGGTGTGTGTGTGTGTGTGTGTGTGTGTGTGTGTGTGTGTGTGTTTGTGTGTGTGTGTACCCTCAAGCATTCTCTTCCTTCTATATGAGGCAGTCTGTCACTTGAAACCAGAGCTTGCCATTTGCCTGGTGAGCATCCCTACCCAGCATGCCCCAGGCGTGACAGCTGGGCTTAGAGACAGGCTGCCACAACCCCTCAGCAGTGTCTTGGTACTGGGGATCTGAACTCTGGTCCTCAAGCTTGTAGGAAAAGTGCTTTGCCCACTCAGCCACCTCCATGCCTTGCCCCTTTGAGGAGAAAAGCAACTGAGGAAAAATAATTCCCATACTTATAATGTTACATCATCAGGATGACACGTCCCTGCGGTGTCTTCTCAGTGCCATGGCGACCCTTCTCCAGAGCCAGGCAACTGCCCATTTTTATATCCACTGAACAGACATATTACATTTCCTTGCCTCTTCCCTAATGACAGACATTTCATACATACATACACATATATACATCTTTATAACCAGGCACTTGGAGAAGAAGTAGCTGGCTCCAGAGTCAGATTCAGCACTGGGTGGACAGTGACCAAGCATAATGCCAGCCCTCAGGAAACAGAGACAAGAATATCAGGAAGGAATTCAAGGGCTACCTGGACTCCGTGAGACCAGTCTCAAAAAACCAAGACACAGTAACAAACAGCCAGCTCAGTATCTGAATTTTCAAAGGACAACAACATTTTCCTTATTAGAAATAACAATTTACACTTCCACCCAATTAGGTATAAAAGACCCATTTTCCAAACACTTGGCCAAAACTGTCCATAATGAAAGGTACCCCTTATAGACCGGCATCTCTCCTGTTACAAAGTTGAGTGTGTAAGTCATTTATATTTTAAAAGAAACCATTTAAAAAATTTAAAGTAGGGGCTGGAGAGACAGCTCAGTGCATTAAGAGTGGTAGCTCTGAAATCTGAGGCCCTGGGTTCAAATCCCCAGGATTCACCCTGGGCAAAGCTGTATGAGCCCCATAACCCAGCACTGCAGACTGGAGACGAGTGGATCCCAAGAGCTCTCTGGTTGACCAGCCTAGCTGAACTGTGAGCTTCAAGTTCAGTGACAGAGCTTGCCTCAAGGCAATGAGGACAGAGCAGAGTAAGAAAGACAATGTCCTACCCTGGCCTCCACATGCACCTGCATACGCATGTGTGTGCAACACACATCCACACGCTCATACACACACACACACACACACACACACACACACACACTTTTAAGTAGCAGGGTTAAGCAGATGCAAATCTGTGGCAGGCTTACATGCTTCTGCTATCTTCTTTATTATTAATTTATTACCAAAGCATCTGAATAGGTTTTGGCAGGACACGTCTATGAATATAAAAAGTTTTACCTCCCAAATCTGTTTTTACAGCAGCAGGGTGTTTAAATTTCAAATGTTAGCCACAGTTGACTAAACTGGATCCATAGTTAACTGCACCATGCCAGACGGCAAGACGTCTTCAGATGCCAAGTGCTGCAGTTGCTTCATTAGGACTCAGCAGAAAACCATTTTAGATTTCAGAAGGGCACAGGATGCGAAGTAGAAAGGTCTCACACGTTGTCATGGTGTTTTGCTCTGCCCCCCTCTGGCCAAGACTAAGATTGTTTCTCATCCTTTCTAGTATCCAGTTTCCGTTTATTTGTGTGTCTGTATGTGTAGAAAAGTGTACGTGTGTGTGTGTGTGTGTGTGTGTGTGTGTGTGTGTGCGCGTGTGCGCGCGTGCGCGCACGCGCACGCGCACGCGGGCATGTGTGTGTGCGTGTGCAAGTGTGCAAAAGACATCAGGTGCCCTGCGTTACCACTCTCTGCCCTATTCCCTGAGATGGCATCTCTCACTGAACCTAACGCTGGGTTGGTGGCAAGTCTCAGCAATCCTCTTGTCTCTGCCACCCTGGGAGCTGGGTTCACAGGCACTCAGGCAGCCATGCCTGTGTCTTTCCATGGGTTCTGGGATCAGAACCCAGGTCCCCATGTTTGGCAGCGAGTGTGTTTAACCCACTGAGCCATCTCTGCAGCCTGATCTGTGCTGTTCTATCCTCTCATAAACATCCTGTTCTGTTGCCCACTGAGACAGCTCTAATACTCGAAATAATCTTTCAGAGCTCAGCAAATGTCCTACCCGCTCAGAGGGCAGCAGGGAGCATCCTTCCTGCTGTCCCTCTTTTTAGAACTCCCTCCAACCCTAGAGGAAAAGTGGACTACTGATTTTAAGAATCTGATGTCAGAAAGTACGTTTACTGTTCAATTGAGCTCTCTCTCTCTTTTTTTTTAAAGTCATGTTTCTTTGAAATTTGCTCTCTTCCCCCTTGCTCCTGTTTTGCTTTAATAGAACAGCGTGGCTAACACATCTTGAATCCAAATAACTTCTAGTATCCCCCACTCGTGATTCCAACGCTGTCTCTTTGAGTACGTCTTCCTGTGCAATCTATTCTGAGACCGCGGGAGACTATTCACATGGCTGCCACGGAGCAGAAACAACCCATCTCTCACACCCTAAACATTTTCTTAGCATATTTCTTTTACAGGCCTTCTCAGGACAACACAAAAGAAGAGGATTTACAATCTTTTGCTTCACCGAGTTTAAAGCTCCATAAGTAAATAACCAATTATAACAGACCAATTTTCCCTTAAATTCTTACAATTCTGTGCATATCCCCTTTGTCCTTTTCTGACTTTTCGAATGTTCTCTCCTTCAAAGAATGCCCCCCAATACCATCAGGAAACATATGCAGCCCCCTCTATTCCCTCCCCACCCCTCGCTGACAGCCACGTGTGATGTCAAGGCATTATCCCAGCTAGCAACACTTAACGTGAGCTGCCATCGTGTGTTGCCAAACTGTCTCGCGGATGAGTGGCAAGCAGATGGAGACAACACTAAATTTAAGATGTTGTGTTGCTGTGTAGCTTTGTAAATTGTTCTGGGAGATATGCAAGCCATGATTAAAAGAAACACAATTATTTTTAAATAAGCATACGGGCTAGAGCAACTTCAAATGTCGATTACACGCATGTACGTTTATTCAAAAAAAAAAATAAAAACAGTATTTTATTTTTCCCTAAAATGAATAGTCTTTTCCAAAGACACAGCTGTTCCTACCTGTGCGGCACTGAGGAGGTGTGTCCGGTAGATAGTGATGACTTCCTGGTGCTGCCTGTCAGCATCCTAGAACCGTGGGAAGGCAGACAGAGGAGAACGTTAACGTTAACAGCATGTGTAGCAGTGAGTGTGAGACCGCCTGCTGCAGACTGGCAGGTTATTAAAGGGCTCCGGCCACCCTTAGAACAGAAGGGCAGATGCCGAATTACACATGATGGAGACAGTTTAGGGTTTTCCCTAATACATATTCATGTTCCCAAGAAAGCAATGCCATTTGCCCCAAATTTCAGGGGATCACTGTGTGTGTCTGTGTCTATGCAGAACCCATAGAGGCCAAAGACATCAGATTCCCTGGAGCAGTTATGGGGTGCTGTGAGCTGCCTAATGTGGGCACTAGGAAGTGAACTTGAGTTCTCTACAATAGTAGTATATACTTCTAACTGCTGCTCCAGCTCTCAAACTCGAGTCTTAAAAATAAACAACAACAACAACAAGACAACAAAGAAAGTGTTGTTGTTGCTATTATTAATTATCATGCATACTGTTTTAGTGTAGGAGGACATGAATGGGAATGGGGGTGCATATGAACACACACATACACAAAGACTTAAAATAATAAAAATAGATATTTTTAAAAAGACATGGCTTCTGCTCTTTGGACTCTGAAGCTGAAAAGCTTGGATTCTCTCTCATACATAAGGAGGCATCTGTCCTCCTGGAGTCTTTGAGCCAGCACTGACAAAAGGGAAGAGCTAGCTCAGTCCTAGACCCCTAGAATGTGACTCTGGAGGGAGGTCTCCCCTCCCACCCCACCTTTAAGTGGCTTCCTTGGTTGTTGGGCTTTCGTGCCAGTGCTGTTCCCTGCTGTGTCACCTCCCAGAACCTCTGCTCTTGATGCCTCTCACAGGCATGCACTACTGCGTCTACTAGGCCTGCCTTTTGTCACCCCCGGTCATGGTAGCTAGATCCCACCTCTGTGGATCTTTTTATACTATTTCTGTGGCCTGGAAGATCCTCTGCCTCCCTTTCATCCACCAAAATGCTTTACACACTCAGGCCAAGTTCTTCCTTCTTCAGAACCAGATCCCAGTTGATACTAGCCATTCCTTCCTGGGAAGTGGATGTTGGAATGTGACCCCAGACTATGCATGTTAGAAATAGTTCACACATACTCACAAATACACACATACTCATGGACACATACACTCATGGATACATACACACACAACACACTCATACTCACACACAGACACACACATAGATACACACTCATGGACACATGCACATAAAACACACTCACTCACACACAGATATACCCCCCTCCACACACACACTCATACACACACATAACACCCACCCACTCACACATTCTCATACACTCACATGCTCTTGCTCTCTCTCTCTCTCTCTCTCTCTCTCTCACACACACACACACACACACACACACGCTCACTCACACACACTTGCTCACCCCGCAGGCCCCACCCCTCAGCACCCTGGACACTCACAGCCAGCTGCTGCTGCAGGTCCCTCACTCGCTGCTGCAGTGTGTCCACCAGCTGGCTCTGCCGCTTGGTGGAGCTGCCACTGCTGTAGGTGAGCTGAGAAAGGCCGTTGAGTGCTTGCTTTAGTCTCTCGACATCATTCAGAAGTTCGGTTATCTTTTGAGAGACAGGGAGAGATTGTAAGAAAGTGTACCCCACAGAGAGTGTGCGGATAAAAAAATCCTCACACAGAGATCATTCACTTGAGACACAAACTTTAAAACAGCGGGGAAGATGCTGCCAAGACTCTACCAACAGAATACACAGCATACTATTCATTCAATTTCTTGTACTTAATTCCAGTAAATTTCTTCCAAAGACAACACCAAATGGAGGCCAAACATCATGAACGCCCTAAGACTACAGCACCAGCTTACTTTTCTCCAAGCATGAAAGGGCCTCTGATGTTTTGAACACTGGAAAGGGGTTTTATTAGATGGAGCATGAAAACTAAGAAACCTTGGCTCATGTGCACACAGGATTAACTTATGTGCTTTCTTCTTATCCAGGGTTGTATTATTTATTCAAATAGTTTTTTTTTTTTTTTAATTTATCTATTTTTGTGTCTGTGTGTGTGCAGTGCCTACAGAGACCAGCAGATGGCATCATGCTCCCACCCCCCAGAACCGGAGTGACGGGTTGTGAGCTGACCAAAAACATCAGTGCTCAGTCTTCTGGAAGAGCAGCCAGCAAGTGCTTTTAACTGCTAAGCCGCCTCTGCAGTCCCAGGAGTTGCACCGTTTAGTATCTGGCAATGTGCATGAATAGATGCAGGAGACAGCTACCACAGTGGTGTGTTTCTGCATCCTAACAACTTTGCACGGAAGCTGAGTGGCTTTAAATGCTAGATCTTACGCGAAGCCATGCTGCTGAGGGAGGGCGGGGGCCAAGGCCACGTTTACTCATTCCAAATTTCTCCAGCGCATGGAGGCCATTTCATAATTACTTAATGAACACATTGAGCTGTGATCAGTCTTCATTTTTCATCTCCATGGTACAAACTAGACATCTAACAGCTTCAAAAATATTATTGTGTACCTAGTCTGTAAAACTGGACCATAAGGAAGAAAACCAAGAGGGAAAGATAAATTAAAAATCCTGCTCCCAAAATGCTTTAATTTAACGAGTGGCAAAGCTAAAACGAACCTGAAGTTTGAGAGGAACTATTGGCTATAGGTTAGACTGGCCGCTGGGGACTGCAGGGTAAAGGAAAGGTGCACAGAACCCAGCAAAGCACAAAAGGACCCAGCATCCCAGACCACGTGTGTGGGGACGCCTGTGGGTAGAATACATGGTGGCTTGGGTTCATCGTACTGGTGTGAGTAGGGAGGTGGATTCTGGATGCTCCCCAGGGACATTGGCTTCTGGCAGCCAGAAGCCCACAAGATTCCAACTCCTCACTACAAGAAAGTGAGCTTGAGTCTTCCCTTTGTCCCTAACCATCAGCTGAGGGGACAGACAGAAGAAACGCCTTTGATTTTTGTCCTCTTTCAATTTATAATTTTTGACACACCTGTAGTCAAGCTGGAAGGGTGCTGCTTCATTAATGGCTTTGTAGACCTGACTGTGGGGTTCTACAGTAAGGACCCACAGCCCTACACTAAGGTTTCCCCCACCCAGCCTCATGGTCTACACCGTGCCAACCTTATTATCCTTCGCTTCGATCTGCTTGGCGGACTCCTGTATCCTCTGCTGAAGTTCCATGATTGTTGTCAGGGACTTGTCACACCGCTCCTTCTGATCCTCGATCTCCTGCTCGAGGTTGAGATGGAGCAGCCCCTTCTCGTCTTTGGCAGAGAGCTTCTCCTCACACACTTGGTCATACTTCCTGTTCAGACTGGCCAGTTTGTCATTTAAGTTGGAAATCTGGGTCTCCAAATCACTCTTGGTGGCTTCGTATTTCGACATGTCCACCACCTCTCGGGTCTCTAAGTTCCTCAGCGCCTGCTTGGTGTTCTGAACCTCCGTCTGGAGTTTGGAGACTTCCTTGGTTTTCTTCTGGCTTTCCTCCTCCTTTTCTCTCAGGCTGGCTTTCATGATTCCGACCTCTTTTTCGAAGGTTTCCTTTAGCTGCAGGTGATCCGCCAGGGTCACAGAGGAGTTCTTCTGATTCTCTAGCAGCTGCTGGAGCTGGCTCACCGTCTGCTGCTCTTTCTCCAGACACCTCTGCTTACTCCTCAGCTCCTCCTTTAACTGCTCAATGGTGCCGTTGAGAGATTTTTTTAGAGCCTCCACCTGCTCCAGTGGGACCGGCTGTTTTTGCAAAAGATTCTGGGCTGCAAGGATCTCGGAGGTCTGCTTGGCTTTTTCTTCCACCAGCTTCTCTCTCTCAGTCTTCACATTGCTGTACTTTTGGGACAGGTCCTTCAGCTGCTTGCTGAGTTCCTCTGTCTTCCCGCTCAGTGCTCTTTCTGCTTCCCTGGCCTCTTCCATCAGAACATTCCTATCTTGCAGCTCCTTCTGAAGGGCAGCAAGCTCCTTCCTCAGCCTCTCATTCTCTTGCTTGCCTTTCTTGACCTCTTCATCCCTCTCGTGACACTTGTGCGCCTGCTCTGATAACCGTTCCTTCAGCCCTTTCTCTGTGGCCTTGAACTTGCGTTCACACTCTTCCAAGCGGGTGAGGGGAGCGTACTTCAGCTTGATGCACTCTTGGATGGTGTCAAGCTCCTTTTTCTGGGCCTTAATTTCAGCATGCAGCGTGACGATCTCCTCCTGGGCCTGGCGGTAGTCGGCCAGGATGGCGGCGTTGGCATCCTGAGCCTCCTTCAGGCTCTGGCTCACCGTGTTCATCTTTCTTGAGTGTTCCTCCAGGCTCACATAGTCAGCCTTCATCTGATTCTGAACGTTCTCCAGGTTCCTCCTCAATACTTCATTCTCGTCTCTTAGTTTTGAAAATTCCTGGCTCATGTCATCAAACCTTTTCTTCGCATCCAGTAAGGCTCTGTTGGTTTTCTCCAATGTGCTGTTCAGGGAGGCCTTCACCTCCTCGTGGGTTTTGGCAGGCACATACTGGCTACTCATAGTCTTTTTCAAGCTGGTGTTTTCCGACAGAAGTGCACGTATTTTCTCCTGCCCCTCACCACATTTTTTATTAAGCTCAGACAGCTGCTTTTTCAGTTCCGCGATATTGGATTTCAGACCCATTAGCTCCTTTTCATGTTTCTCGGGAGCTACAAACACAGCTTCCAGGCGGTTGACATTCTTCGTCAACTTATCGTTCTCCACCAGCAGTCTCTCGGCTTCCAGCTTCTTCTCCGCGTATCTCTGCGTGGCGTCCGAGAGCTTCTTATTCAAATCCTCCACGTTTACGTCATGTGACTTCTTCATCTCCTCGCTGACCCTTAGAGGCACATAGCACGTTTTCATCTCCACCGTGAGGTTGTGCACCTGCTGGGTGAGAAGTTTGTTGTCTGCCTGCAGCTTCTCCACTTCTTTCTGTAGCGTCTGGTTTTTGAGGGTTAGCTCTGATACTTTCTTCCCCAGCTCTCCCGACTTCTGCTCCAACCTGCTCCTGAGCTGCTCCTGCTCCTCCGATCGGATGTGCTGGGCCCTAACACTCTCCAGATCCCTCTTCAGCTGTCGAATTTCCCCCTGTGAGCTTTCATAGTCCCGCCCCACCTCTGCCAGCCTTTTCGCTTTCTCGTTGATGTCATTGGTTAACGAGCTCTTCATGCTGTCAAATTTCTCTGTGGGGACGGAAAGGGCCAGCTTAGCCCCCAGCTCCTTCAGCTGGCCCTCCAGCTCCGCGACCCTTCGGCCCCTCCTCTCCCGCTCGACTTCACACGTGCTGCATTCCTTCTGCAATCGCTTATTCTCTTCCACCAGCCTGCCCTCATCTCTCTTGAGCTCTCCTATCAGCATCTCGCTCTGTTTGATCTGGCTCCTCAGCTTTCCCACCTCTGCTGAAGCGCCTTCGTATTTGCCTTTCATGTCTTTCAGCTGCTCCCTCAGTTCCTCCACGACGCGGTGGCTCCCCGTGGCCGCTTCATTGGTCAGGTGCTCTTTGAGGGCGAGGAAGTGGGTCTGCATTTGCTTGACTTTACCTTCGGACTCATACATCCTCTTCTGCACGTCTTTGAGGGCATCTTCCAGCTGCTTGATCTGTTCGTCCGAGTCCTCCTTGACTCTCTCGCACTCCAGAGCTAAGGCTTTGCACTCGGCGACCTTGTGAGCCAGTTCGTTCTGGAGCTTTAGTCGGTCCTGTTTCACCGAGTCACAGAAAGTTCGCATGGCGTCCAACTCTTTCTTTAAAATCTCATTTTCAGAGTATGAGGTCTGACTTGGTAAAGACAATTCCAGAGGCCTTAACATGGATCTGCTCTGCATATGGGGGGGTATGCCCGGTGATGTACACTGCCAAAAAAAAAAATAATCACAGAACTTACTGTTACTGTAGTGACTTCTATTTCATAGAGGGCTCTACACGGTATCTACCCTCATCAATAATCAAAGAGTTTTCAGATTAGGAAAACGGGAGAGATGGGAGGAGAAAAATAAAGGATCAATTTTGGGTAAGAAAAACAATTCTGGGTAGGATTTCCTTATTACACTCAAAACAGCTTGGGAATTCTTTTAAGTCAATGTCTAAGGAAATTAGCTGTGGCCCCTGTGCTCAGTTTCCCTTCTCCAGTCAGCGTGCCTACGTTCACAAGAACACGAGTTCCAAGAGTACACGCTCAGCATTCCAAATGTCATGGTATAGAATCTGCCCAGAACTTCAGGTTCTAAAGCAAGCCATCAGAACCCCCAAGTCAACACTGCATTTTAAATGTGTCAATAATTTCATAGAATTATTAGACTTGTATTTGTTTGTTTCTTTGTTTTGTGAGGTACACAAATACTAGGTAAGAGAACAAATTTAGAGCATCACTTTTTGCCTTCCACCATGTAGGTCCCAGGGTTTGAACTCAGGTCGGAAGGCTTGCGGGTGCGCGCCTTCTTCAGCTAAGCCACCTGGCTGATCCACACACATCATTAAATTTCTTTTCTTTCTTTAGATATATTTATTCGCTTTATGTATATGAGTACAGTGTAGCTGTCTTCAGACACACCAGAAGAGGGAATTGTATGCATTGCAGATGGTTGTGAGCCACCATGTGGTTGCTGGGAGTTGAACTCAGGACCTCTGGAAGAGCTGTCAGTGCTCTTAACCGCTGAGCCATCTCTGCAGCCCCATCATTAAATATCTAATAACATATATGTGACTTCTGAGCGCCCTCACTGTTAACTCCAATATAATCCTCTTTAAATTTTAAAAATTCCACCCAAATAAGCCCGCCTTGTGTGAGAACTGTCAGGAAAATGTCAATCAACTCACAAAAAAAGACATACATTTCCCTTCTAGCAGGAAGATAAATAGAAATCTTAGCACATAATATAAAACTTGATGGATACCTTGTTCCCTTGAATAATGAATGCTGACAGAAAAGAAGTATAATTAAACTTCTGAGAGAGATAGCTCAACTATCAGGGCGTATAATCATGAAAGACTTGATATAACTATTTTTACTTTCCCATCTAGTGACAATGTTTTTTATAAGTATTAATTCATCAATAAATGCCTTGGGCATAGGGACACCCTATTATTCAATGGGTAGAATTTTTTGTTTAAAGCTATTTGTGTAAATTAAAACTGTCTTGCTCTAAATCAAGGGAAAGAAATAGAATACGTTCCTAGCCTTGGTCTGCCTCTAGATCAGCTCTCAATTGCCCAGTTATCTTTGAACTCACACTAGTATAATTTGCCAAGAAACTGCATATACAGAGTCACACCTCCCATGCCATTACACGTATTACAATCAGATATTTATCCAGTCTTACCAAACACTCCGGTCACTCTCCCCACTAAAGACTCATGGGTCTTCATCATACACTCTTTCATTATTACTCTTTTCTTAGTCTCAGTAGCTGAGGCTAGCCTCAAAAAAATCTCTGTATTTAAAGCTGTCCTCGGACGTCTGCTTTTCCTGCCCCCACCGCCCAACTGTTGACCTCACAGACATTCTCGAGCACATCAGGTTTCTGCAGTGCTGGGGATGGGATCCAAGACTCTATGCATGCTGGGTAAATAGGTAAGAAAATCAGCCAACATTCTACCGCTTGGAAATTTTATTTTGAAGTAAGTCTATTTTCAAAACAAAGGATAAATATTTAATTGCAAAGAAAAATACGTTTCAATGCCCCAACTATTTTTGGATGATTCACACCTGTGCCCTTCTACATGGGTGCACAAGGAGAGTTAACATTCTGTGAGGAAGCTGGAGATCAAAGAGGACAGGCAGAAATGTCAATTTCTTGTTTAAGACACCGCAAACAGCGGTGTCACCACAAACACAGGGCCTCAGAAATAATAAACTGTACTTTTATTAAACTAAAAAAGCAAAACCAACCTGGACCATAAAAACCTTACTCAGTGATAACATACTTGGCAGTTATACGATGGTTTCTTCTTTTTAGATAGACCAAAATGCTTTCTTTTTAAAAAATGTTTTATTTTGGTTTGGTTTGGTTTGGTTTTTTTAGGCAGGGTCTCACTATGCTCTGGGCTGGCCTGGAACTTGCTGTATAGACCAGGTCTGCCTTGAACTCACAGAGATCCACCTACAAAGGCAACTGTCATCGCATCTGGCTCCCTTTAGTCAGGTTTTAAGTTAAATAACAAAAGTCTTACCTGTGAATCTGTCGTGTACATTTGACCTTGTTTATGAAGCATGTCTTCTTTTCCTAATTAAAACCAATAAATGATATTTTAAATATTCATGCCAAAGTTGGCCTAGTGTAGGCTAAAAGTAGGTATATTTTTCTTGTCCTTTATAATATAATCAAGATAAAAGCAGCACAATATAAACCTGTTCTTGTTCTAAAGTAGGCATATGCTTCCTTTTTCAGTAAAAGGAAATTCCCTTCAACAACAGGATCTAAGGTTGGTTTTTAGAAACACATAAGACTGGGCTGGAAAGATGGCTCAGTGGTCAAGGGCATTTGCTATTCTTCATGAATTCAATTTCCAACACCTACATCAAGTAGCTTACAACTGCCCGTAACTCCAGCTCCTGGGGACCTGGTACCCTCTTCTTGCCTTTGTGTGACTACTTATCCACACAGAGACACACATTTTAAAATAAAATACATACTTTTAAAAAGAAGTCTGTAAGGCTACTAGGTTAAATAGGCTACATGATTACAATAAACTGTATATAATAAGTCAAATTTACAGTTTAAACATTACTGTTGATCTTAATAGAGAAACCAAAAGACAGGCTTTCCAGGGAAATTGTATCAAACCGGAGAATAAAATAATAGAGGGGACAAGTTATCCTAAAATAACAAGTAAATAATTGCTTGTAAACATGTGAAACATTCACCCGCACTGAGATCAGTTTTTCTCCATCAGAAAACTGTATTTGTTTCTTTCCATTAGAAAAAAAAAAAAAAAAAAAAAAAGTAAGTCCTGGATTAAAGAGTTGGCTCAGTGGTTAAGAGAACCAGCTGCTCTTCCAGAGGATCCATGTTCAGTTCCCAGCACCTCTATAGCTGCTCACAACTGTCTGGGCGTCATCTCTATAGGGTCTCCAAAGCTTTCTTCCGGCCTCCATGGGCACTGCATGCAGGGCCTCTGTGCCTGTCTGCCACATTTCACCTTGGGCCACAGTGCTCCTCTGAGCCTCCCCCTCCGTCTGCTGGGGTATCACCTGCAAACAGGCTGCTGACACTGCAGGATGCAGTGGCAGCATGTACAGGGAGGTCCAACCTATAGGCAAGCCATCCCCCTTTGTCCTGAACTTAAGCCCATGCGTTCATACTTACGGTTACTCGAATAACTTCCGGATCCTGGATGATCACTCTGTAATCAGAAGTGTGAATTAAAACATTTTAGGTGTAGGCAGTCCCAACTTGTCAAATGCTCTATCTATTTCAGTTCTAAAGGATCCCATCCTTGAAAATACCCTGGCACATGGCTTGCCCCTCTGGCCTGTTCCTCCCTGTGAGCCTACAAAGGACAGAGTGCTGATGGCAGGGTCAGCTGGACCAGGCACTTCTCTAAGCACTCGGACAAACTCAGTCAAGTGCTTCAAGGAAACACTGCACAGCTTTAAACACAAGACTGAGTGAGAAATAACAGAGAGCCTGATGCCGCCCTTCTGCTCCTGCTGTGCCTGGTAGGGAAGGACGGAAGTGGCCACAGGCAAGGCAATGCATAACTGGATATCCTGCAACTGGAAATCTCACAGCTGGGACTGACTCTGGGGTATTGTAATCCATTTTTCTCAAGCTGTTGAGACGCAGGCTGTTGAGGTGCAGAAACTGTTGTTGCCAAATTAAACCAGGGCAAAGGCCTGCACATGGCAAAACACCAGTGGTGAGAAAAACGAGCAGAGACACACCTCAGATTCCCAGCATTTAAGCCCACTCGGACTGTCCCTTTTCCCAGTGAGGGCGTCCAAAGACTAGTGCAGAAGCGAAAATATTATACCCCAAGGGTCAGGGCGGGTCGGCTTAACAGCTCAACACCAGCCTCCAGCTTGGGAGACCATGGCAAAACCAGCCCAGTGTTTAACCCCTAAATTAGTATCACCCACAGTCCAGCGTTTCACAACTAAACTAACTCACCTCCACTAAATGCAGTGCCCCAAAGGCAGGGAGAAGCATGTGTGAGCTTAGACCAGCTGATCATTCTCCATGGCATTTAAAACTAGAGCCTGTAATCATTTACGGACTTACATGTGTATGTGGGGGGTGGGGGGTGGATGGACACAATACATACAGGAGTTTAAAACTTAACTTGGTTTTCTTGTCTTTTCTTAATTTCTCAACTACAGCATAAACTAGCCCCATTCAAAAGTCCCCAGGTTTCCCCCAGATCTGAACAAGATAAATGCCTTCAAACGATTTGTTTACACTCAGTCCACCAGAATACTGTGGACACTCAAGTCAGCTCTGTGTGTCTACAGGTATTAAGACTTGGATCCCTCCCTGGACACAGAGCAGAGCACGGCCTGGACTGTGTATAGCCTCCTATAGATTTTAACTTATTAGATTATTTATAATGTCCAGCACAAGGGAAATGCCATAGAAATAGTGTGTGGGATTATTTTGGGGAAAATAACAAGAAGAAATGCATCCGCATATGTTCAATGGAGAAATTTCCTAATTTTTTTATTTCCTGTCCTTTAATTTATGGATGTAGAGGTCAGGAACATGGATATGAAGTGTTGGCTTTAAATGATTTATGCAGGACTTAAATGACTATAATTTCATAAGTACATATAGGTAGGGCCTGGGATTTTCCTTTTGCTTTAAAAAAAAAAAACATTGCTTGTATAAAACTTCATCACAATAAGTATGTACTGACTGAGGAAAATGTTCCCATTGTCTTGCCGGGAAAGTGACTAAACAGGACACAGGACATGGTCACACCCCCTGCTTGCGGAAGCAACGCACACACATCAGCCGTGCTGAGATCACACCACCAACTTTTAACTTTTTTTTTTTTTTTTTAATTTAAAAGCATAAATACAGCAGTTAAGAGCACTCACTGCTCTTCCAGAAGGTCCAGGTTTGATTCCCAGTACCCACATGGCAGCTCACAACTGTATCTAACTCCACTTCCAGGAAATCCAATGGCCCCTCCTGGCCTCCATGGGTCCCGTGGTATGTGATGCACAGACACGCATGCAAGCAGAACATTCATACACATAAATACCTGTTTTAGAAAATTTGCATATTGGCTTTGAGATCTGAACTAGCAGTTACTTTTCCATAGTTTATTATAGCCTGTTGAGAGTTCTAAAGGACTCATATGCAGGATGTGCAAGCCCCTTACTGGGTAAATCTCTGTCCGAAGTCCTTTAAGTACAGATACAAAGGAAGCCTTCGTATGGGCATCACATGTGTGTCCTTGCAGGCGTGCTGTGCAGCCAGGGGGTGACATGCAGAGCAGCTCCTCGCCTGCAGCCAGAGTGTGAAAACATCGCCTACCGCTCGACTTCACGACCATGATTAAAATGTCATCCATGACCGTGAACAAAGATACCGAAGAAAATATCCTCAGCTCCTCAACTTACTCTGAAACTTTTAAGGCTGCTTGTAATAACCCTTTGAAGGCACTCCTGAATCTAAAACACTATTTTGTTTTACATTTTAAAATTTCCTGACGTATCCCAATATTACCCGTGTAGTGCCATGACCTTCCACATGTACACATCTGTCTAATCACAAACCAGATCAACAGTTCAAGAGTGAGCATCGCCATGCTGGACCGTAGTGAGAGAGGAGTCAGCCCAGCAGAGCCCTTCCTGAGAGCCCGGGGCGCCCTGATCACTTACATGGCATTTCCCCATTTTTATAGTCACACTATCACAAGTTCACAAGATAAAACAACATGTAAGGTTTTGAAAAAGTACAAGACAAGGAAGAAGGTTCAGGAAGAGAGTTTGGAAAGGAACTAAATGTCACCTACATGCCACCAGTTGAGATGCTCTCACCTAGCCTCCAAGGGGCATGCAGTTAGGGGGCAAATTTGGGAACATTAAAAAAAGAGTGGATTTATAATTCAAGTTCAATTCCGACATCAGGCCCCTTTCCACAACTCACTATGAAGACGAAGAATAAAAGAAAATAATTTAATCTTTTGGTACCTCAAAATATTTAAATCTGGTTTTCAGGGCCTCGATGGTTCGTAAGCTTTCCTCATGTTGCTTTTCTTTAGCTGCCAAAAGGGTCTTCAGCTTTTCTCTCTGAAATGGGAGGGAGGAATAGAGTAAGCTGACCCTGTGCCGGAGATGCAGTAAACATCTGCCTTGACCCTGTGCTGGAGATGCAGTAAACATCTGCCTTGACCCTGTGCAGGAGATGCAGTAAACATCTGCCTTGACCCTGTGCAGGAGATGCAGTAAACATCTGCCTTGACCCTGTGCCGGAGATGCAGTAAACATCTGATTTGAAATGGGTGTTGGGAGCCAAGTCCTAGCAGAAAGCGGCTATCATCTTTGCAGCCATCTCGGACCATATACCCTGACAAGAGACTTGCTTTGCAAGCAGCCCACAACAGCTGAGCACACTCTGCTAAACATCTTGTTTTTCCCACATATCTTGTTTTGTTGTTTACTGCCCCCAGCTGCAAGGTACAGGTGGTAAAGTGGCTTCAGCTGCGTTCCCCCGATTGTACTTATATATACCCAGGATTTCCTTTCAATAAAGGGGACTTGATCAGACAACTGTCTTGTCTCCATTCTTCACATCTCTTGCCCCTCCATCCCTACTCTCTCTCTTGCTAGACCCTGTTGACTGACCCACATGGACCAGGTCACCTGGCATCCCAACGTGGGGCACGGACCGGAGCACCTGGCCCCCAAATGTGGGACAACATGGGGCAGCGTGGAGCAGCGAGGGCTGGGACAAATGGGAACCTGTGTTCCTGCCCTTCTCAGTCAGGACTTGAGTCTCTGCTTCAGTCCTGGTCTCTATTTACAAGACATACGTAAGCTTTAAAATAGAACGTGGCAGCCTACCTCGCTTTCCAGATCATCTGCGACCATTACCTCCTAAGATTAAGAAGAAGAAACATGTTTTAATTCTTGAACATTTACCTTAGAGAAGATAAGCCTGGGAAACAGCTTACAAAGGAGTGGTATGTGTCCTTAAAACCGGGAACAAGGGTGTGAGGAAACACGTCTCTGGGCACGGCATCTGTCCTGTGAGCTGTCAGTCATTCTTCTAACTGCAAAAGCATCTTGATTCATGAGTCAAACATCTCTAGACTGCTCTTCCGCCTCCGTCAACAGACTTCAGCCCGAGAGTTGGTTTTTACCTCTCCGCTCTCTTTCTGGGGTACCTATTAGCTCAGAGGCTGAGGCTCTCATCTGCTCCCCGTCTCCCGTTCTCCACACTTGCCAAGTCCCTACCTTTGCAGAGGTTATGGGACATTTCTCCAGTTTTATTTTTGGAGTCAGAATGTTCCCTCTTTAAACATCCTATTTTTAACACATACATAAAACTTCCTCTTGTCTCATGGATAATACTAACAGTGGACAGTGTGGAGTTTTATTTTTGGATTTCCTTTCCCTGCACAATCCATTGCTTCTGTGTTTCTCCAATGTGTGCTTGGTATCTATATCCTGGGCCTGAGGCTTTCTTAGGATATCTGATACTTTGGGTTTTCCTCGGTGAGTGAGTAGACAACTCGGGAGTTGTACACCTGAGTGCTCCAAGGCGGCCTCACAGCAAGACGATGCTATTGGGCCTACCAGCTCAGCCTACAAGATTAGAGAACAGTAGCATCGAAAAGACAACCATGAAAAGACAACCATGGCATACCTCTTCCTCACGAACACAAACATCACTCAAGATGTCACCATGACAACTCATCTTGGATAAGATGTGCACTCAAAGAGAGACTCAGCTAAACTAGGCTACAGTATTTTCTCCTTTCCTCCTAAAAACAATGCCTTATGGATATTTCTTATGCTTGAAATTTCTTACATATTCATTTGAAAAGGGATTTTATTTTGATTATGTGTATTTATGTGTAAGCAGATGTGCATGTGAGTGTAGGTGCCTGTGGAGGTCAGAAGAGGGTGTTAGAGCCCCTGGAACTGGAGTAACAGGTTGTTGAGTGTGAGCAGCTGGGTGTGGATGCTGAGACCCCTGCAAGAGCAGCACAGGCTCAACTGCTGAAATGCCCATCAGGCCCACACACCCAGCTTTGCACACACCAGAGGACATGCCACACGTCACTGTTCCTGGGACTCTGCTTGGAACAATGCCCCTGGATTATCTCCTCACTCCATCTGGCTTGCCTTCAAAACTTAATGAAGCAGAATCTCCCACAAGAAGGCCCCTCGGGTCCCATGGTGATCTGTCCTCTCATCTAAATGTCAGTCAGCCTGTCAACTGTCCAATGCTAATGTGTATACACACACACATACTTTAATGTTATATGTACACACACACCCTTCCTTTGAAGTTTGTGGTCCCTATAAGATTACAATACCCAATAAGGGCCACAACCCAAGTTAACCCCCTTTAGTGTCTTGACTTGAAGAGAAGAAGCTGCAGGCAATGACTGACTGCAGATGACTTTTGGATTTTCTTTCTTTTTTTTTTTTTTTTTTCTTTCTTTTTTTTTAAATTCAGGCTATTACCTCATTCAGCTGTAACTGTAAACCATTGACTTTATCCAGGAGTATTCTTTGCTCTTGCTGAATCTTCCTCAGCTTCTCTCTCAAATCTTCATTTTCATTTTCTAGATCCTTTGGTAATAAAGAAAATGAATCAACACAACAGAGCAATAACACAGGGAGGCATTGGAACAGTTTAAAGCATAAATGATAGAAAAGGGGTTTTGTGGGGGCTGGAGAGAGAGAGCCCCATGGTTGAGAGTGCTTTCTGTTCTTGCAGAGGACCTGAATTCGGTTCCCAGCACCCATGTTGGGCAGATACCACCTACAACTCCAGCTCCAGGGGATCTGAGGTCTTCTGGTTCAGAGGTACCCGCATTCACATGCACACAGGCACACACACACACACACACACACACACACACACACACACATACACACACACTAAAATAAAATAACTATACATTTTTTAAAAAGTGTTCTGTGTATTTTGTTTTGTTGGCAATGCTGGGTTTCAAGCTCAGGGCCCTGCACATGCCCTGCACATGCCCTGCTTCAGGCCACATCCCTCATGAACAATGTAATAGTTTGAGCAGCTCTCACATGACTGAGAAGTCTGAAAACCAACAGTAAAATCACTGCTGTAATAGCTGGTGAGCTCGAGCAAAACAAGAACACATAAGTGTCACTGTGAGAAGTGAAAAATGCAAGCAGCTTATGGAAGGAGACATGGTGGCAGATGGATGTGCACTCTTAGCCTCTGCTTAGGAGTTCCCACACTTAAGAGCGTTCCAGACCTTTTCCTAAACTGATCCGCATATGATGGCTCTGAGAAAGCACTATCATCTCCTATATAAGGGCACAGTTTACATGTTTTACGTTTTATTTTTAGGGGTGTCTATGTCCACATGAGTGCAGTGCCCCCAGAGACCAGAAGAGGGCGCTAGATCCCCGAGAACTGGAGATACAGTAGGTTGTAACTCACCTTTCATACATGCTGGGAACCAAACTCAGGTCCCCTGAAAAAGCAGTATGTTCTCTTAACCACTGAGCCATCTCTCCACCCCTGCTCCCCAAGCCCTTTCTTTGAGACAGAGTATCCATCCATAGCCCAGGTTAGCCTTGAACTCATGGCAACCTTTGTACCCCTGCCTCTCAAATACTGGAAATACAGGCATGAGCCACCCCAACCAGTGATAGTCTACTTCCTTATGCTACACCACAAAGGAAAAACCCAAACCAAACACTCATCTGTCAGACTGAAAGTAGCGGCCCATTTAGTCCGAAGGTAGTTCAATCAAGGACACTAATTAAGGTTCTTACTACAATATAGCCCATGTACTAATTCCTTCCAGTAACTTTAGCCAGCATGAAGTGAACGGGCAGTTAGCTCAGTGGAGGCAAATGATACTTTAAGTTTGGGCTGTTTTTCCCTAGCATTGGTGGCTCTCACTGTAAGCACTGTAATTTTCTAGAGTACACGTAAACGTATGGTTTACATGGTAATATTATATCACACATTTATTTTCAATGTTATTGGACTTATTTATATAAGATTCATAAGAAAAGTCAATCCCTAAGGAGGGGACTGGAGCAAAGCCAGCCGCAGACCGTGACAAGTTTTCTATAAGGTCCCCACCGTCTCACCTGCTAATCTGCATACTCTCTTCTTCTCACTGTAAGCAACATTCAAATCATTTTTCTTCTTGAGTTACAAGTATTTGTTTGTTTAATTCATTGAATGTGTGTGTGGGAGGAGGTCACTTGATAAGCCTTTCTCCTTCCACTCTGGGAGACCCAGGGATTGAACTCACGTCACCACACTTGGCGGCAGGCGCCTGTGTGAGCTGAGCCTCAGGCTGTGTGGTGCTTTGCCAGGCAAGTAACACACGCCTGCTTCTCTCTTTACCTGAAAGCTGCGGTGCTCCCTCTGAGCTGACGTCACACTTCCTTCATCTTGAGTGTGCGACAAATTCCGCTTTTGTAAAACATTAAGAAAACATCAGTTAGGATGACGAGTTAGTTACGAGGTGACAGAAAAGGACACTTTCTCTTAATGTAGTGGTTCTCAACTTTCCTAATGCTGAGACCCTTTAACATGTAGAGTTTCTTACGTTGTGGTGAGCCCCCAAATCAAAAAAATTATTTTTGTTGATATTTTATAGCTGTAATTTTGCTACTGTTATGAATCATAACGTAAATATATGTGTTTTCTAATGGTGTTAGGTGACTCCTGTGAAGGGGTCATTCCACCCCCAGGTTGAGAACCACTATCTTAACGGGTATTATACCCATAGGTAGCTTTCAGCTCATCCAATGTTACACTTCCCCATCCTCACCACAAGGTGGCAGTGTTTCCATTTAAAACTGCCAAGTGGAACTGAGGATACAGGCATTAAGTAAATCAGAATTTTAAACTTCTACTAAGGATGTCTCTTAACTAAAGTCACAAACGTTTAAAAACAAAAAAAAAAATGTGTGAGAGACACAAAACAAAAAAGTCATTCTATAAATTTCCACCTGCCACCTAAAGGAACGAACCCATTTAAAAACATTGGCGGAGGGAGATGAAGTCACGCTAAGTTTAGAAGACAGTATGGGTGTCTTTACTTCTCTGAACATGGCTGGAGAAAAAGCTCACGAAGCCAGTGAAGGAAGAGACAGACAATGGTTCAGCCGAAGCTGCACAGAGAGCTGTGCAGACCTAAGCTGGGCATGCCTCTGCTCCTGTATACCTGCTGCTTTGAAATTCTATTCCAGATTAGCTTTAACAAAACCACACAGCAGTTGAGGACAAACACTACCTTAGTGCTCACCCACACCCATCTTTAAATCTGCACAACAGCTAATCCAGGGATCTAGTTCTCTGTTCTTGAGTTGTTTTTGTTTCTTAAAGCTACTGATTTAATCCTCCAAGGATCTATTTTTTGTATATGAGGTTTGTTTAATCAAGTTTTAGACCATCGTTTGCACAGGTCTGGAGGGAGCATCAGAAGGCAGACTCCACGACAGAGTCCTGCAGCCATCATTTGGTCTGCACTATTTTCCCAGCTCCGGTCACCAGATGGCGTCTGACAGCTCTTGGGCCACTCTGTTCCATTCTCTCTCCATCTTCCCTTCCTGACTCTCACACTGTCCACTCTCACCTGCCAGGCTCAAACGGACTACATCAGTTCTACCCATTAAGGCTCAGGAGAACCTTCCAGGCACCGCTGGCTCCCTGTGGCAGCGCTGCACACTGACTGGGGACTTCCATCCTGCCTCTGCTAGTCAGCAGTCCTGTGGCAAGGTACATCTGAAGTCCTGAGCATGGGAAGCCCTGCTTAACCTGGCGTCTGGCCTCCTTACACCTGGGCATACCACTGCCGTCACACTGACCTTGCCCACCCTCCCTCAGGAAGGCTCCTCACACAGTGTGTGCTGTCAGCTTCATTATGCCTCTGTGCAGTCTTTTATCACAGACCACAGACACGGTGTCTCCTCGGCTCATTGTGCATCCCTGTTACTAACCGGACCACTCCAGGAGGGCAGGGACTCAGCACACCACACATCCACCAGCACTTGGAAGAGCACTGGCCCCCTACAGGTGTTCAACAAGTCCCCTACTGAACAAAGGCCATTCTGCCTTTGTTCACTACATTTGGGCTCTCTGACACTAGACACACAGCAAAGGACAAATCCAATCGACAAGTGATCTCTATAAATATGTTCAATAAATCAAAGAAGCGTGGGTTTTGGAGCCATTTTGTCTTATGTTCCCAGCAAAATATTGATTCCTTGCATTCACCGAGATAATTCCTATATCAGGGAGCAAAGTCCCATTTCCATACTGATTATCAATAACTTGTGTATTTCAGAACTCTACGCTTTAGTTTATCTGGTCAACAGGGAAGACTGGAGCATCAGCAACAGACGAGACCCATGCATGAACGTGCTGGGGTCCGATGGGTGAATGACAGGCGTGCCGCAGCTGCAGCGTGGCCTTCAGATGGTGTGAACGGGCGGATGATGTGATGAGAGGGAGATGCTAGAAAAGTACCTGGTTCCTTCCTCCTCAGAGCTGGGAAGTGGCCAGACTCCCTGACTAGAGCGAAGTGGGGAGCCTGGAAGGGAACGGCCAGCAGAGGAAAACTGGCAGCTCAAGCTTTGGAGCCAGGGTGTAGTGAACCAAACCCCACTCTAACTTGGAGAGATGAGAAGACAATGTAAGAGTTTCACTCAAACCGGGATGCAAAGCAGGGCAGGTCACAACGAGATTTGTTAAAATTAGTACCGACTAAAGTGTTTTGTGGATTGTGCTATTTTTTAAAAAATTAGTCAAACTCCCTAGTTAAACACATATAGAAAAGACACTAAAAAGAAATAAGACATTAACAGTGGTATTGAAATCATGATAAATAACCAGTTCTGAACTGTGTTTAGGAGGGTATGTTGGTACACACCTATTATCTCTGAAACAGGAGGCCAGCAAGACCAGGGCCAGCCTGGACTACACAGCAAGACTCCTGCCTCCACACACAAAAACAAATCCACTTTTTTTCTTCGTTTCTTATTTCAGTGGAAGAATCTTCTCTAACAGCTCTAATCAGCTCTGTTGTTAAGGCCAAAACTCCTTGAAGAATCTCAGGAAGGTCTGCCTCTCACACAGGACGAGTGGGATGTTCCAGGCCCTGGTGGGGATGTGACTTCCTACCCTTGCCTCAAGCTGAGTGGCACAGTATTACTCACTCACAAATTCTCGTGCCCTGAACACATACTTTGTGGGCACTGACTCTCTGAGGGCAGACAACATGTGGCTAAACTGGAAACACCCAGGTGCAACCGCTAACCAGATAGAAGGAAGAAATTACTTAACTGGTACAATTAAATATTTTTTTAAAAATGTACGTAAAGGCACACCTGTTGCAAAGGCGGTCCTTTCTTCCAAAGTTCTCTCCCTAAGGATTTAAAGAGAAGGCCGGTTAGACAGTAGCATAACCTAGGCAGAAGGCCTCGCCAGCCGCACCATTGGGGTACCCTAGGTAAGGCCTCCCCAACTATGGCATCAGGGTAGCGTAGGCTGACAGGCATTCACCAACAGTACCACAGAGACGACATCCAATTTTCCTTTACAGCTTTAATTTTCCTTTAGAGCTTGCTACGTTCTAGTTTATTCCCAAAACTTATGCTTAAAAAGGTAGTGAGATAGTTAGTCCATTTTATCTACCAAAATAGAGAGGATTTTTTAAAAAAATGATATTCATATAAATAGAAAGGTAACTTCTCAAGTTATGAAAAAAACTTAAGTAGGCATATCCTGTAACTGAGTAATTCAAATTGTAGGAAATGCTGTTCTTAAAGACTCGTTTTATTTGTTACTCATGAGTATGCTGGGGGATTCATGCAGCCAGTGCGCACAGAGCAGCCGGCCCCTGGAGCTGAAGTCACAGGCAGCTAGGAGCCACCCGACCTGTGTGACGGGATCTGAGCTCAGCACTTGTAGAAGAGCAGCAAGTGCCCTCAGCTGCTGAGCCATCTCTCCTGCCCTCCAGAGACTCACCCAGGTCATTATACAATAGGTAAAAATACTGACACACATGTTAGTAGAAACCTAATAACTTAAACACCACCTATGTAGAGTTGCTTTGTTTAAATAAGTGAAATTGTGTGTATCAATAAGAATTATGCTACAAATGAAATTTATGCAGGAACAGCCTTCCAGATGCATCATATAACACAGCTAAGGCCCAGTTCAGAGTGAGGGTGGCTGCCGTAAGGAACAGGTAAGGAACAGACTAGAAGTAGGATTCAAAATGCTAACAGGGGCTCCCCAGAGATACAGCAAGCAGCTAACTGTACTGTATATAACTGTCTATAGCCTCCAGCTTTTCCTGAAGACACAGACACATACTTGGCACAGGTGTTTGGCACATGCCAGATGAGTATTTTAAATACACTGATACTTTCTTTAAAACTTTTTTTTTTTTTTTTGACCGTCTAGGGCTAAAAAGGTAGTTGAGTGGTCAAGAGCACTTACTGCTCTTGCAGAGGACCCAAGTTCAGTTCCCAGCATCCATTCTGGTGGCCCACAACTGCCTGCAACTCTAGCTCCAGGGGATCTGACACCCTCATCTGTCACCCCTGAGGGGACCTGGCCTCAGTGTGCAATTGCACTAAGGTGCACATACCTCCCCACCCCCAAACACAAATATATACACATAATTTTTTTTTTTTTTAAATCTAAACAAACAAATTCAAAACAAACTTAGGATCTCTGTGGGGCCAGCCTAGTCTACTAAGTTCCAGGATGGCCAGGACTATATACTATGACCTTGTCAAAAAACAAAGACACGAAAAGCTTGGTAAGTATAAAGGCTCCCTCCTCATTATCATCAGCGTGGGCAGCTTTTATGTGTCCATTACAGTATTAGGAGGACGCCCCTGGCGCCTCTCCTTACTCAGCTAGAGTCAGGCCACAGTGATCAGGGATAGCCTGAGTGTGGCTCAGCTACCTTGAAAAAAGTTCAGTTCCAGCCCCCGCAAAGCAGCTCTGGCTCTGGGGTGGCTCTGGGAGATCTGACACCCTCCTCTGGCCTCTACAATACCTACCCCACAGACCAGTTCATAGACCACAGAATTAAAGCTAAAACTTCAAAACACTTTAAAACATGCCCTTTATAGAAACCCACTGTCACCTTTGTTGGTGGTTTCTGACGCCGTCTTCAGTAGGTTCAGGATGTCCAGATTGTCACCAATTCTCGCATAGTAAGAACTGTCATGGCCCAGGGCATCCAGCAAGGTCAGGTCGGCGCCATTTTTCACAAGGACTTCTACAGCGTCTCTGCAACCGTACTCGCAGCCCAGCATGAGGGCTGTCCTGAAAGCAGACAGAAAACCCAAGACCTTGTGGAAACTCCAAGGAATAGTCCAGAAATACTGTATTAGGAAAGCCCCCCTTTTAAAGAGCAGATGCCACCTCAAGAAGTTACATTTCCTACGGATTCAGAGATTATTTTATCTTTTAACATCTTTAATTCATCACATTTCTAAAATAAACATTCACACGAACTTTTCCTACAAATCCCTCCCCCAGTAGAGGAAATCAGACTCTGCTCTTGATGTTCTGTTTGAAGGAGTCTTGCTGGGCTGGGGAGGCAGCTCGGTTGCACACTGCTTGCCTGGCATGCACAAGGCCCTGAGTTTGATCCCCAATACCCTGTAGGCAGGGCTGTATGTGCCTGTGATCTGTACACCCACGAGATAAGGGCCCGAGGATCAAAAGACCAAGGTCATCCTTAGCGTCATGGCAACTGTGAGGCCAGCTTGGGATACATGAGACCCAGTCCTAAGTAAATAAATAAATGAATAAATAAATAAGCAAGCAAATAAATAAATAAAGCATAGGAGCCAGGATGAAAGAGCCTCGCTTCCTCGCCTGCAGGCCTTTCAGAAGCAAGCCCTACTATCATGAATCTCTTTATCCTGCTTCCACATGATGTTCATAGGAACATCCCAGACTTGTGTCTACAAACAACAGTCATGTGGCAGTACAATTGAGTTCCTACTAAGTCAGGAGAATCCTAGAAAGTCTTGTCACATCTACCCTAACCACTGAGGAACAGACACCTGATGAAATACTGAGAGATCCTGCATCTCTGCGAGTGGCTGAATTAATCTAATGAGTGACTTCCTCTGTAGCTAATAAAATAACTGAGCCTGTATCTACTAAACTGACGGATCCTATAGCTACTAATGTGACTTCCCCTCCATCTACCAAAGCAGTTCATCCTACATCTAATGAAGCGACTGACCCTATATCCACTGAAGTGTCTGCTTCTATACCCACTAACGTGACTGACCCCATGTCCAATCAAGCGACTTACCCCATTGCCACTAAAGTAACTTATCCTATATCTGACTCCTGTTTCAAATGTGAACACTGGATATCTTTGTCTTGTTTTTCTATGCATGCTGTCTTCTGTAGCCATGTCCCTCTGTAGCGGCTATATAAACATCTATACTTGAATTAATAAAATTTTTCTCACTAGATTAAAAAAATGCTAAAGATAGAACAAGAAGAAAAACTGAAATAGTGTCACAAGTTATATTTTCCAAACCATCTACTACAAGCTCACACAAATATGCATGGCCTCTCCTCACCTTGGCAGTGAGTGTCCAGTGAAAGCAAAGTGCTTTGAAACACTTAAGGTCGACAGAAATATCAAACACTGTAATGGGGGGGAGTCTGCATGGGGGGCCTTCTTTAATCCCAAACTTAACTTTAAAACCACATCTTCTTAATCATGCCTGGAATCAGAGCGTAATATCTACGTGAACGGGAATGCAGAGATGCCTCAATCACTCTGGCGCCTTACTTAAGAATTTTCTTCTTTGAAATATATAAAAATAAAGGGGATTTACGGGGTGGGCAGGGCACGGGACCATGGCAGAGTATGATCAGTATATAACATGCTTGTCTGAAGATACCCTTATGTAACATCACACCATGTTCAAGAAATATATACAATAAGAGTTTTAGAAAACACTTCAAACAGAAATATCTGCATAATAAAAACTCAAGCTAAAAACTCTAATACTTAAATACTACTTTATTATATCCGCCTTCTTCCAGTGAGTTACAAACAATAGGATGCATGTTTAAAAGAATAAAATTAAGAAAATGGGCATTTTTTAGTAATTTAAAATGCTCAGAAATTTTGGCTAAAAATATTATAATAAATAAAATAATTGAGGGAATATTTTCCAGTAATTTGTCAACAGAAAAGAACCAAGATTGTAAATTCCAGTATAAGTAAACACTGTGAAATAATTGATCAAGAAATGAGACAATTATAGATAGAAATTACAAGACCATGTCAACTGAAATAGCATTAAATGCAGAAGGAAATATCAATGAAGAGACTCTGTCCTGGTTAGCTTTGATTCATAACTGAACCAGCTTAGAATCATTTGAGAAGAAAAGCCCCAGTTGAGGGATTACTTAGAGCAGACTAGCCTGCAGGCACACTGTGGGGGATTTTCTTGATTGTTAATTAACGTAGGAAGTCCCAGTCCACTGTGGGCAGCACCATCCCTAGGCAGGTGAATTTGGACTGTACATTAAAAACTAGCTGAGCGTGTGCCTGAGAGTCAGCCAGCAGGCAGTGTTCCTCCGCGGCTTCCACTTCAAGCTCTTGCTTAAGTCCCTGGCCTGGATTCCCTCAATGATAGACTGTGCTCTGTAAACTAAAATAAACCCATCCCTCCCTCCCCTAAGCTGCTCTATCCCAGCCACAGGAAGGAAACCAGAACAAGCCTCTAAGGCACAGAATGAACCAGGCCTGGATGCAATATTACTGAGTCCTGACAGGCTAAGGGGAATCCCCAAGGAAAACACAAAGTGGCTCACTGTCAAACTTCAGGGTACCCAAGCACCACTTTAATCTCAAGATATTCTCTCATGTAAAGAAACAGACTGTAGATATAATCTTATAAATTGTCTATAAGTGTACCTATAACATTAAAGACCTTTAGAATGTTTTAAATAGCCGGGGTAGGATTCCTCTTTTCTTAGGTTTCTGACCCAAATATGGGCCCTTAGTGTAGTGAGAATTTTGGTTTCTTTAGTTATGCTATGGGAATATGTTTTCCTTTCGATCCCAGGTGTGAGATGTGGGACTGCTTCAGACTGTCCACAGCAGCTGACTCGGACTTGTGTCCTGCTCTGACAGGGTCATGACTCCGCTAGATGCAGAGTTTATGTTTGAAATTCTGGGGACTCTTGAGAGGGCACAGAAATTCAAGAGGTGGGGCTACTGCTCCCCCTGCTACTGCTGCTCCCTCTGCTACTGCTGCTCCCTCTGCTACTGCTGCTCCCCCTGCTACTGCTGCTCCCTCTGCTACTGCTGCTCCCCCTGCTACTGCTGCTCCCCCTGCTACTGCTGCTCCCTCTGCTACTGCTGCTCCCCCTGCTTCTGCTGCTCCCTCTGCTTCTGCTCACCCTGCCACTACTGCTGCTGGATTGCTGTTTGCTGGTTGGCACTATCCTGACAATGAATATTGGACTTACTCCCAAGGAACTCGATAGCCCTCATCAGCAGAAAGTAGCCGAGTAACATCACAACCCACCTTCCCTCTACCTTTCTCTCCTACCTTGCATTGGGGGAGGTTGGAAGGGATACAGTGGGGAAGGGTAGTAGGGAAGGGAACCCAAGTTGGTGCTTTTTCTCAGCATTTGTCCAAGGAGAGCAAGTTGGGAAGGCCATGTCCTAGCAACAGTGTCGCAGACCTCCAGCTGCTACAAGGGACCACCACAAAAGAATCACCTGTTTTGTTTGTCTCTGGAATTGACATCCGCCCCTCTGTCTATCAGCAACTGACAAATTGTCGGCCTGCACATCTGAGTTGCCAGAACAAGTGGTGTCCGCCCGTCCTAAGCGACAAGAAAAACAAAGTGACATTAAGGCAGGAGTCTTCCAGGAAGTGAGTGTCACAACATGTCAGTTGAAACGAGGGGAAACAAACTGACTTACTATATCTTTGGCATTCACGGAGGCCCCGTGGTCACAGAGCAGCTGGATACTGGAAGGACAGTCTGCCATGGCTTAGAGAAACAAAGGACAGTGACAAACAGTGAGCATGCTGTCAGGGGGCGCACTGCTAGGTCCAAGTAAGGCAGCCTAAATACTGCACTCTGCAAGCTACAAACTCCACATCCTTCTCTCTCAGCCCGGCACAGAAGAAGAGCTCTGCTAATTGTAGAATTATTATTTGTTTCGCACTCCTGGCCAACAGGAATCTGCATTATTGCTCCTCACATCTTTCCTGTCTACCAAACTGGACAACCTGTAAATATTGACTGAATAAATCTTTTATTTCAAGACTGAAGTTTTATTTTACTTTTAATTATGTGGGCGTGTGTGTAGGGTGGGAGAACAGGGTATGCATGCATGCAGTCCCCACATTGGCCTGAAGAGGCCATCAGATCACCTGGCGATGTCGTTAGCCACCTAACATAGGTGTAAGGAACTGAACTCAGGTCCTCTGGATGAACACAAAGCTCTCTTAATTGCTGAGACATCTCACCCACCCCTGAATGAATCTTTTTCAGCTGCAATTAGTAAATTTCAATTTTAAGCATACAAATTAGTTACTACTTTTTCTTCACCAATTATCCAAATTAATTAATGTTAAACCCTTAAAATTACTTTCAGGGATTTGATGTATTCAGAAACCATCGTGTCCAGGAGGAACTCTCTGCTCACCTGCGTCGTGAAGAGCAGTTCTTCCCTGCAGGTCCACATGCTCAGTGGGACAGTTGTACTGGTGAGACAGAGTGACAGGGTGATGTGGGAGAGCTTTGTTTTAAAATTCACAATCCACATTCGAATGAACAGCTGTTATTTAATTTTAAAATATTCCACTTATCAAAGAAAGTAAAGACACTCAGACAATATACTAAATATTTTGACATGAAACAAATAAAATAATGTCACATAACTGTGAACCGAACAGTATTTCACCCAACAGGAAACATATGCCCCTTACAATAGCCGGGAGTATTGAAAAGATGGTATTGTTTGGGCTTATTTTTTCCAACAAGAGGTAAAATGAGTCTGGAGAGCAAACCAGTTCTAAGATCAACACAGGGCTGGACACTCCAGCCAAAGGCTTCATGTAGCCAAGTGGCTTGCACGAGCCCGTGGCTGCCTGTTGAAAACTCATGCCGTTACTCTCATGCTGTGTAAGTCATCTGTGTGGAGACACAGAAAGACACACAGGAGCCTGCCTGCCTCTCCTCTGTCTCATGCCATCTCTAGGCAGCAGAAAGCTCTGGCCCCCAGCTCATATCAACAGGAAGGCCAAGTCTTCACTGTTTATTTTTAATACACTGAGTTATGTGATTCACTTCCCTTGCGTTTTTGTTCCTTATTGTTCACATTCCTTCACAAAGGATGGAAAAATTACCAGTTTAAGTGAATAGTTAGGGCTCGCCCGCCACTCTTTGATCCCAGATTCTGAAGACACCAAGAGCACACTCAAGCTTTAGGGCCTTACTTAGAAGCAAGTGTCCCCACCATGCCTACCTGTAGAAGTTTCTGCAGGCACAACGCGTGTCCGTATTTAGCTGCCAGGTGAAGCGCATTCCTCCCTACAAAAGCAAACATTTCAAGGCTGTGTGAAGGATTATTTTCTTCATACAGGAGTCTTCATAGCAATACGACATTTTTTTGCCCAATTGGTTGATAGTATATTTAACTTATAAACAGACTTTCAGTTCCTAAGATGTTTGACATTTTAGTAACACACACACACACACACACACACACACACACACACACACAGAGGCAGCTAAAAAAACGAATCCTGTAAGATCCTAATGGGTAAGAGGTCTGTCCTCGTGTGCCTCCGAACCTTCAGAACAGACGGCAGTGCCTGAGACATAGTAGTTACACAGTGGCACAGGATGAACAGGAAGGAAAGTGCTCTGAAGATGACTCAGTGGATAAAAGCACTGGCTACTCTTGCAGAAGTCCTGGATTCAGTTCCCAGCACCCACATGGTGACTCCAACCAGCTGTAAGTCCAGTCTCAGGGAATCTGACGCCCTCTTCTGGCTTCACCATGATGTACAGTCACACATGCAGGCAAAACACCAATCCACATAAAATAAAAAATGAATACATTTTTTTAAGGGTAAGAAAGGTGGTATAGAAAAGAAAAAGAAACACTTAGGTTTCACCTAACATTTCTGGCTAGCTAGTGTGGGCACAGAAAATGGAAGATGTGAAAAACTGATGGCCCATGACATGTGAGAGGCTGGGGAGAGGAGGCCATCAGTCTGAGAGGCTGACTCTATTTTTACAGGACAAACCTGTGAAGAACATCATATATACTCTCTCTCTCTCTCTCTCTCTCTCTCTCTCTCTCTCTCTCTCTCTCACACACACACACACACACACACACACACACACACACACGTCTATAGGCGGAGGTATCCATGTACCCCTGTTCTCCTCTCCCACCACGTGGGTCCATGTGGGGATCAAACTCAGGTTATCCAGCTTGGGGGCAAGCACCTTTGTCCACTGAACCATCCTGTTGTCCCTCCTAACTATGTTCCCTTACACATACACCTCACTTAGATAATGAAAGGCATCAGGGTTTCATGGGCTGTGCCAACATCCAACCTGTAATGCCCTTTTGCTCTTTCCAGTATCACAAATTTCTTAATGTGTGGCTTGCTTTCACAAGCACATTGGCTAAAAAGGAGAAACACACGGGCTTCCCACACCCACACAGTTTGACGTGAGTTTAAGTAAGCTGTACGTTTCCCCAGGTCTGACCAGCCAGGTTCTAACACAAACCACAGAGAACACAGGTCTATCAGCAGGTCCGGACACAGCATAGCCAACTATACCCATCACCCTCTAGTGTGTGGGACACGACTGTGTCACATTTCAGTTCCTGAGATGCAGGTGTAGCTCAGAGAGCTGGCAGGAGGGCTCAGGGGACAGAGGCAGTCGCTTCCTGACTGCTGACCCAAGTTCTTTTTGTTTGTTTTTTTGTTTTGTTTTGTTTTGTTTTGTTTTTGAGACAGGGTTTCTCTGTATAGCCAGGGTTGCCCTGGAACTCACTCTGTAGACCAGGCTGACCTTGAAACTCAGAAATCTGCCTGCCTCTGCCTCCCAAGTGCTAGGATTAAAGGCGTGTGCCACCACTGCCCGGCTGTGACCCAAGTTCTATCCTCAGGATCCACACAGTAGAAGGAGAGAGTCAGTTTCTGCTTTTGTACTCTGACCTCTGACCTCCACTTGCATACACCCCCACCCAGGCAAACAATAAATAAAAATATCTGAGTTCATCAAAAGCTAAAGCTCTCCACGAAGAAAAAGCAACAGCTGTGTCCAAACACTTGAATGTGCAAACTCAGCAGTGAGATTTAAAACAGGGGTGAGCAAGAGATGAGGAAAAAAACAAAGTTCCAACTGTCTAAACAACTCATGATACAGCCAGGCAAACCCAGGACAGGTTCCCTAGGGGTACTGGTCTCTTGTAGGGCCTGGGGCGAGTGACTAAGAATTCAGCATGTCCAACCCTTGCTGGCTGAGGTGCAGAGAAGATGAATTAACATGGGTAAAGCCTGTAAGGAACTCAGCTGCTCTGAAGAGCTGCCACCCAGATGCTACAGAACGTCAGTTGTCACTATCCTTACTGCCACTGTAGAGGCAGTTATTTTTCCAGCACAGAAGACACCTGAGTGTCAAATGCCCTCGTCACAGAGAAGACACACACAGGATGTGAATATAAACAAACAGCCCCTTAAAGTCTCCAAAGTCGAGCCAGCACTAGCCGGCAGGTCTGCAGCCCCTCCAGCCTAAGTCCCCTGTGCTTGACCTCTCTCTCTCTCTCTCTCTCTCTCTCTCTCTCTCTCTCTCTCTCTCTCTCTCTCTCTCTCATGGTGATACTCAGGAGTAAACGTTTTCTCAACTCAGAAACTCAGGGCTGGAGCAATGGTTCAGCAGTTTAAGAGCACTTGCTGCGCTCTTTTGGAGGACCTGGGTTTGGTTCCTAGTACCCACAGCAGCCAGCTCACAGCCAGCTCACTCATGGGGATTTTACAACCACTTCTGGCCTCTACAGGTCCTGCGCTCACATGGTGCACACACATACAGCCAGGCACACAATGCATACACGTAACATAAATCTAAGCATAAATGGTAAGTAAACAGTTATTTCACTTTTTAAAGTTAGGGCTGATTTTGAATGTGAGGAGTAGCTGAGGGTGAGGGTGTGACTGCTGGAGTATGAAAGGCCCAATCCTTAGGGAGGGAGGGAGGGAGGGAGGGAGGGAGGGAGGGAGGGGCTAATGATGGAGGAGGTGTACCTGCACTGTCCCGGGTTGCAACATCAATGCCGTGCGTAAGAATGGCATTCAGACACTCCAGATTCCCTTTGGATGCCACGACGTGGAAGCTGAAGGAAAGAGAACGCCCGTTATACCCTGGAAACTAACAAAGGCAATTTAAATGCTCATGGAGATAGAGATGGCTCAACGGTTAAGAGCACTGGTTGCTCTTCCAGAGGACCCAGGTTAAATTCCCAGCACCCATATGACAGCTCACAACTATCTGTAACTCCAGTCCCAGGGGATCCAACACCTTCTTCTGGCCTCCTTGGGCTCAAAATATTACATATATGCAGGTAAAACATGCACACACACATTTTAAAAAAATGTTCTATCAACATCATCCCTTAATAATACACACATGTGCGCGCACACACACACACACACACACACACACACACAGCTACAAAGGCTTTGCTTTATTAGAATACCTTCACAAATAGAACATTTTTAATTCCCAGACCTGAAATGCTTAATAATCTGACTCATGAACTAGCCAGGATGCTCTAGAAATATCACCTTAGTATGAAGCACTTTAATATCTGACAGCTTTGATAAGAGGAAATGTCATTATATAATGTCTTTAGCCTTCTAATTTATTATTTTGTGAACAATACCCCTGGTGCTTTGAACTGAATAAATGTATCCTGGAATTTTTCCTTTTGCCCCCCTTTTTTTTGGGGGGGTGCAGGGAGTTGGGGGGGCATGTGTATATGCCTGTGGTGTGTGTGTGTGTATGTGTGTGTGTGGTTTGAGAGTATGTGAATGCACATGAAAGCCCATAGTGACACTGGGAGTCTTCCTTTATCAGGCTCTGTCCTACTCACTGAGACAGGGTCTCTCACTTGAGCCTGCCCAGCTAGCTTGCTCAGAGCCCACCTGTCTCCACTCTCTGAGCTCCAGCTCAGGAGATGATAGGCAGGCCCCTCCCTGCACCCCACATTCCCATGAGTTCAGGAATAAGAACTCTGGTCTTGGTGTTTGGGTGACAAGCAGTCACCCACTGAGCCACTTTCCCAGCACCCACACTGGAACATTTCTAAAGGTTATTCTGTTTGATTTAAAATACACCAAAACTACCCCAGAAAGTTACAGAAGGGGGTTAGACCAAAGCGGAACAGAGTTTATCTCTTCGGAATTACCAAGCTAACCCATGCTTTCTCCCTTCAACAGTGACTATTGTCGACATTGAATTTTTCCTCTTCCACCCATGGGACTGACATTTCACACAAGCAGACCCCATTGATCAAGGTCCCTAACAAGGTAGGTCAAGCCTGCTTAAGACGCTAACTTTGGGGCTAGAAGAGAGGGACCCACAGTTAAGAGCATTTTCTGCTCTTCCAGACAATTCCTAACACCCTCATCAGTTGGCTTACCACAACCCGTAACTGCACCTGAGGACCCGCCCCTCCTGCTCTCCATGGCTCCCATTTACGTGTGTGCACACATACACACATACATATAAAATAAAACCTTTTATCAAATAAAGTGGTACTGACTAAAACCCATCCATCCACTTGTGAGGAGATGAGCATTGTGGGTAAAAGACACTGGAGTCCAAGGTGACAGAGGAGGGAGGTCGTGGGGAAGAGGACCTCCCCCTGAAGATGTCAGGAGGAGGCCGTAAAAGTGCAGACCATGCTGGGTTCACTGTCAGCAGGAGGCCAAAGCAGAGGAGCTCATGTTCCCACTCCTGAAGTCTTATTCTCTGGCACCCCATCCCTGCCTTCACTAGTCTCTGTAGAATTAACATCCTTATGCCATATAAGTCCAATATTGATTCTTTCTGTGGCTGTGGGTCTCTTGCCACTCAACTGCAAACCCAATAAAAGCAGAGTTTAGTGTCTGTTTTACTTTCTGTTACACTCCCAGACACAAGCGTGAAGTCACACTCTCAAATGTCTGAACGAGTAAAGACAAGAGACAAAATCCGGAATAGCTTGCAAATTCATTCTCAGATATCAGGTCTTATGTGACTCTAATAATACTAAGACAGGTGACATGCAACCAGAGAACAAGCTTCCTGAGGACAGCAGGGCTGAGGACAGCTCATAGTACACAGAAGAGCCGGTCCTAACAGACAAACCCCGTTCTCCATTTTAATAGGACAAACACATTTGGACCACAGGCCTCATTCACTCTCCTGAGACACTGAAGAAAAATCATATCCTGCAATGCACACTGTGTGGCCCTCTGGAGACAGGAGTGCCTCCTCCACCCTAAGGTGCTTAAACTCCCAAGACTACGGAAATGCCAGTTTGAGATCATTTGTTCGCACTCAAACTTACAAACTTACAAAGACTGTGGTCTTCATAACAGCACAACATGACACTGACCATGCACACAAGAGCAGGATTCCCAGCTAATCCACAAGCACTGCCTAGGCTGCAGAGCTATAAATAGCAGGCATGCTTCAAGGAGAAGACACGTCAGTCATAGAAACGTGTGCGCAGAGCTATACATGACACACGAGAAAGCATTTTACAGAAATACTTCTTTGTAACTAAGAAAACCTCTTCTTTTTTAAATACACGTAGTGTATGTGTGCGTGGAGGGATATCTTTATATGACTATGTGTCTTTGTGTGTGTGTGTATGTCTGTGTGTGTCTTCATATGTCTGTGTGTGGGTGTGTGGGTCTGTATATGTATGTCTGTATTAAATGTCTATGTGTTTTTGTGTGTCTGTATGTCTGTGTGCATATCTGTGTGTATGTATGTGTGTGTGTTTATGCCTGTGTGCTTGAGGATGTCTGGAGGCCAGAGAGAGTGTTGGCTTCTGCTGGAGCTGGAGTTACAGGATTATGTGCCTGCACTGGATGCTCTTGATCAATAAACTTGGTTTCTACCACTACCACCATCCCCAGTGTCTTTCTGGAACCACAATATGTTTAAGAAGTACTTGTTGCTTCTTAAAAGAATTTTGAAACCTTGGGACTAGAGAGATGGCTCTGAGGTTAAGAACACTGGCTACTCTTACAAGAAGACATAGATTCGATTCCATACACACAGTGGCCCACAAATGTCTATATCTCCAGTTCCAGAGAATACAATGCACTTTCCTGGCCTCTGTGGGCTCCTGAATATTTGCCCACATATATACACTTGGGCATGCACACACATATATATACACATAAAATAAAGAAAATATTTTCAAAAGTAAAATTTAAAAAAATGAAAACAAAATGTTTTCAAAATGAAATTGTCTTTAAATTTTTCAAAATAAGCTGGGCAATGGTGGTGCACACCTTTAATCCCAGAACTTGAAAGGCAGAGAGAGGCAGGTAGATCTCCTCTGTGAGCTCAGCCTAGTCTGCAGAGCAAGTTCCGGGACAGCCAGGGCTACAAAGAGAAACCCTGTCTCGAAGAAACATAATGAAACAAATTCAAAATTGAAAATAAAACAAGTCAAACTAAAATTGTTTTGCCATACAGATATAGAAGATACATCTATAACACACATTAAAGTTAGCTAAATACAAAATGCTTTCATTAAGAATATATCTATATATATGTATATATGTATATATATGTGTATATATATGTATATATACATATATATATGTATACATATATATATATTTAACCATATAAATAAAAAGGGAAACATTCTGCCCTGTGAGTCCCAGGTAGACGGCTACTTCTTACAAAGAATACCTGGCAGTCTAACAGGACCCAAGTGTTCACCAAATGACACTGACTCTGTGTGGCTCAGTTAGTAAAGATAATCCCACGAATGACACCAGACACTCAAGCAACTGCCCATTCCACCCATCCCAAACACCGAAAGAACGAGAACTGTGGGCACACACAGAGAGGGCCTTAGCGTTGGGGGAGGAAGAGACTAGACAGACAACTCACTTCTAGAGATTACATTTTACCATCTGTGCTACAAGCTACATCAAACAGCATAAGATTTGTCAAAAAAAAAATAGGAGAAGGACTAAAAAATAAGTTTTTGAGTTAAAAAGCATGTTACTCGACTGGGCATGATGGTGTACACCTTTTAATGCCAGTACTTGGGAGGCAGAGGCAGGTGGGTCTCCAGGAGTTTGAGGCCAGCCTGGTCTACATCTTGGTGACGTTAGGAAAGGCTACATGGAGAAACCCTGTCTCAATGAAAGCAAGCAAGCAAACAAACACAGCTGCTGGATAAAACTGAAAGACTGAAGCCAACAGTTTCAAGGTTCATTGCTGTTAAAAACCTGAATTTGTAATCTCGCTTTGCTCAACTGAAGTATTACCCATTCCAAAATCATAATCTACATCAAACATTAGTAATTAAATTCCTAATATTTACCTCTATATTTATCATCTCACTTCCAATTACACAATTTTGAAAAACAAACAAACAAACAAACAAACAAACCTGCAAGGCTAGGCCAGGGATTTTAGGAAATGGGACCTTTTACCTCTGGTGCTGGAAGAGTTCCCGGCTACAGTTGCCAGGGCTGTAATTAGAGTCTTAACAGAATCAAGATCTACCCTTTAACCTAACTGCCTCTTAGGCTCAACAAGAAAGGAAACGGTACAGATCTGGGATGGGTGGGGAAGGGACACTGGCTCAGAGGCACAGAGCGAGCTGGGAGTCAGTTCGCACAAACACAGAGGGGGTGGACTCTTTAACTGTGTCCCTGGGGCACACCAGGTACTCCAATTCCTCTCTGCTCTGCTCAGTTTTGCTCAGACAAATTATCTAAATTAAAAACTCAAATTGAGGCTTGGAGGAAAGGCCAGCGTCGTTGACAGAATGCGTCCAAGGTGGAAAGCTGGGGCCTCATCCCAGCTCTGGGACTCCTGAGGTCAGAACAAAGCAATTTACACTCTGAGGACTTCTCTCTGCATCTTCCACTTGGCTGCTTCAAAGATCAAATATGATAAAGGGACTTAAGAAAAGTTTATCAATGAGAATGCCCCAGACAGCACAGGCTGGGCTTTACCTAAGCAGCTGGATACAGAAAAGTATTAAATGAAGGACAATTGTTAGTTTGTCTAAAGTAGTTCGTAGTAAACAGTTCTGTGTCAGACTTTTAAAATCACAACAGGGATAGCCACAGTTCGCAGGTGGCATTTGGACCCCAGGGCCCTACCCAGACCTCAGTGACAAGGGAATACTCACGCAGATCTGCCTTCGACATCCAGCTTGCCTGGATGGACGCCCTTTTTGGCAAGGATGGAGGATACTTTGTCCACATCCCCCCTTTCAGCAGCCTTCATCAACCGGTCATCGTACTTATTCCACTCCGCTGACTGCTAAAAGGAAAGGAGGAAAGAAAGGGCATAGCTTGTTAGTCAGCTTTCCTTATGAAGGAAACACCAGCCAGGCCCTGCAGAGTGTATCACTCGTTCCCAGCTGTACCCCAAATCCTTTTCTCTCTGCTATGCTCACTTGGCCAGAACAGCAGATTACTTATTTATGTATGTATTTAGTTACTTACTAACTTATTGGAGATGGGGTTTCTCTGTGTAGCCCTGGGTGACCTGGAACCAGGCTGGCCTTGGATTCACAGGGATCCATCTGCTTCTGCCTCCTTAGCACTGGGATTAAAGGCGAATAAAACCTTCCCAAATCATGACTCATGAGAAGTCTATCAACCTTAAACTTTCGAGAAAATGTATGTTTTACATGTTTGGTATACTGTTAGTATCTTTGGGGCAAAAAAAAAAAAAAAGATATTAATAATTACTGAACATCCACCCCAAGCCAGGCATGACTCCCCAAGCCAGGCATGACTCCCCAAGCCAGGCATGACTCCCCAAGCCAGGCATGACTCCCCAAGCTATCCCGAGAACTGCAATTCTGAGATACTCTTAACAGCAGAGAGCAGTTACACTCCCAGCATCAAATGACTTGAGTGGTGGAGCTGGGCCTTGGCTCCGACTGCTCCCTGCCTCCTATGGCTCACACTTTCACAGACGTGTCTGGTTACTATTTCCCAGCACCCTTAGGTGCACTTAGTGGAACTCTGTGCATTGTAATACACTATAATGACTCCTACTTCAAAGATGTTCGAAATGCAACTGTACACATATTCTATACATATACAATATTCTATACACATACAATATTCAATAGAATAAGGAACAAGTCATACCTGCACATTAGGATTAAAAGAAACTAAAGAAGAAAGACTCTGAAGTATTGCCTTTTTGTTTGTTCGTTGTTATTGTTGTTTAAGAGACAGGGTGTTCCTATAGGGCCCAGACTGGCCTCAAACTGAAGCCATCCTGCCTCAGTCTCCAAGGCATCCACCATCAATGCCAGCAGATTCTTTTATTTTTGCAAAAACTCAGTGCATATAAACGTAAAAGGAAGGCGAGGGTCATTTCAAAAACAGGAGGAAGTAGCAAACAATATGTATTTTAATCACACCGAGGTTATGCTGGCTTTGATCTCAGAGCATACTGTGAGGCCAGTAATGTGGATCTTTTCTCAGTGTATAGATGTACCAGAACATGGAAACTATGAACATATGGGCTGGAGAGATGGCTCAGTGGTTAAGAGCCCTGGCTGTTCTTCCAGGACCTGGATTCAATTCCCAACACCCACATGGCAGCTCACAACTGTCCAGTTCTAGAGAATCCAACACCTTCACATAGACATACATGTAGGCAAAACACCAATGTACACAAAATAAAAATAAATTACTAAAAATATATAAATATATATGTCTACATATATGTGAGCATATAAGTTCAGGTGTGACTTAACATTTAGAAAGGAGACAAGAAAGAGTTAATATCGGTTGAGAGAACACATGTTTTTAGGCATATAAGATTTAGTCTTATAACATATTACATTGGGGCTGGCGAGATGGCTCAGACACTAAAGGTGCTTGCCACCAAGTCTGACAAGGAGAGGACTGACTCCCACTTTGCCCACAAAAGCCTCTACATGTTTAACAAGAAAAAAAAGTCAACAACTTTCAAAATCTTCATAGTAAATTCTACCAAGTGACTCATGAAGTGCTTCAAAGAGAAAATACAAAAACTGAACATGAAGATGCTTTTAACTCACTCCTGAGATTTCTTTTAACGGACCCTGGTGTGAGCATCCATAGACTTCAGAAATGAAGGACTGGGGTTAAACTTAGTAATCAACCCGTGTCTTCCTCTAACTTCCTAAGTCTGGACTGTCAACATGCGGACAATGTCGACCTCCTGACTCAAAACCAAACTTAGAGTTTACGCCTAGCCTCTCTTTCACTTCAGAGCAAAACAGCCTAGCGCCTGGCTTGGGAGTAGCGGTGGATTGAGACGGAAGAGACAGTGGGCTGTCAGATGCCCGGAGGATTAGATCATGCTCACCACACAAATACCTGCCCTAACTGATTAGTTTATTCTCAGACTTAACACCGCCGTGCTCCCCCAAAGAAACTTGCTGGGCAACAAAAAAGCTCTGCATAGCTCACAAATCACTGCAAACCCCACAGGAAGGCTTTCAAAAGAGGAGGAGGAGGAGAAGCAGGAGGAAGAGGACAATTCAGTATGATTACAATCTCATGTGAGTGAGTAATTTTATGTCTGACTTCATTAAGCGCCATTTCCAGGTCTGGCCCAAAGTCAGTGAACAGTACCACCGCCCAGTTACTAACATTCTATCTGAGCTTTTTCAGTCCAGAAAAACAAAAGCTTTTGTTAGTTGCTATGGATACTATGGGCAAGCAGAAGGAAAATCATCAATACAGAAATTGTCATTAATAAAACAGGACACTTTAAAGGCACACAGGAAGCCGGTGGCAGATCTTTGTTCCACAAGATACCTACTGAGCGGTTAGAGGCGCAAGGAAACCAACAGTTCGTCATAGCCAGGCTCCTGATGCGTGCTCCAACCGTCAACGACCCTGCATTAAGTTACAAATCTCTGCAGCTCACAAAGCTGATCTGCAGACGCCCAGCCAGGGACTCGGCCCCTCACATGCTGGGCTGCACGTAGCTTGGATCTACAGGCTTAATTTCTTCATCTTTCGGATCCTTCTTCACCTTCTTTAGGCTGAAAAGGTCTCGTCTTTGCCGCCAAGCACGGGATGCAGAGCTGCCCAAGTCAGGTATGTAACTCCTCCTCCTCCTCTTTCTTACTTTCTTGTGAGCAGCTGACTTCCAAAGTCTTCCCCTTTCAGGGACCCCACTGGAAGACACCCTGAATCCTGCTTCATCCACACTGTAGCCCAGACACTGCTGTGCACAAGCCTGGCCACCTCCTAAGTGACCAGTAAACAGTGTGTGGCCTGCATCACATTAGGGCAGTTCTATTTTGGATTCCATAGAATCTGACAGCTGGGTGATAGAAAGGGGCTGAGAACTTGTTGTCAATGCATGCCTTCCCTCTGAGTAACTAAACTCAGGTCTCCTGGGGAAATGACTCACGAACACTGTGAAACACGCTGACCACGTCAATACAGTCAGTATGAGTGTGTGACGAGGAGACCCGGAGGTGGGAGGTGGACAGACAAATCTGGTTATTCAACAAAACAGTATTTAAAGCCAGTTTCAATCTTAGGGTCATCTATCATGGAGTTACACTAGCCTGAACAAACAGGATATAAAATTCTATTTAAAGCAAATTGTGTCATGCTTTCATTTAAGGAAATGCACACACACACACACACACACACACACACACACACACACTCACCCCACCTTGAATGTTAGTACCCCCGGCTGGTTAGCTCTGCCTACAACCAGGTTTCAGCTTACAAGTGCTGCCAGTCTGTCTCCTCACATGCTAAACAAGAAGGGACAAGGGCACTGCCAAGCATGGTGGTGGAGACTGTGCCACAAATTTTAATTTAAAACTTTAAATTTAACACTTGGCACACTGCATTTCCAAGCTTAGCGCCTTGCCTGTTAGAATGAGTAAACACTGTTTTGGTGGAAAGTCAGAGGATCTGGATTTGTGGAGAAGAACAAAACATGGTAAAATAAACTGATTAAAGCTGACAGAAGAAAATCCAGCCCAAAGCTTAGCTTCGGTATAGACACGGCTATGCGGGGAGGGAGAGACAATCCCGCCATACATTCTACAACAGCAAGATTCTCCACATCACCTAAGCTGCTCCCTCTCCCAGCTCAATTTTGGGGTGTGTGTGTGTGTGTGTGTGTGTGTGTGTGTGTGTCTGTATCTGTGTCTGTGCATATATGTGTACCTCAGTGTATTTGTGTAACTCAGAGTGTGTGTCTCTGTGTGTGTATGTATGTGTGTCTGTGTGTTTACTGTGTTCTACATACCACAACCAGCATGAGAATAACTTACAGATCCTCTAAAAGACATATTCAGGAAAACTGTTTCGTGGGAATGTGACGCATTCCAAGCCATGCTTAGAGGAAGGAGGTGACCGTCCCACCAGAGACCACACTGCCTATTGAAAATGCTGCATAAACTGCAACAAGAAACCGGTTCCCTCCAGTTGCAATGTAAGGCTCTTATTCTAATTATAAAGCTCATATAGTCACACGCCCTGTTGAATTCTTTTGGAAACAATGAGGTGTTTTCCTCCCAGACCACATAAGATACCAAAGGGTCACTTGGCCCTAGAGACTCCGCCTAGCCTAGTCTCTCTTCTTCAGGGGAGATCCAGGCTGGAACTCAGACCTTGGCCTTTTCGGTAACAGAGCAAGCACATTCTTTCTAGAAATAGGCCAGCAAAGGCAGAGAAAATTAAAAAAAAAAAAAAAAAAAAAAAAAAGAGGGGAGCCTGGAAGGACTCTCCAAAGTCACACAAGGGCCTCTCAATTCAGGAGATGGGCTATGTGCCCTCATGTGGATGGCTGCCCGGCATGCCACCGTCCAGTCCTATCCATACCCAGCCCACAGTGGCTTCCTAAGGACCAGAGTACAGCCCTGACCCTGCTGCCCCCAGATCTGGAAGGCTAGTCCCTAGGTTCCACTCGGGTCACTCTCAAAATGTCACATCCTCAGAGGCCTCCCAGAATCCTATGCCTGAGCATGCTGCCTACCACGCCACCCCACCCCACCCCTCTAATTGGTACAAGGGACCCTTCTTCAATCTGCAGTCACCTCTGTCCTTATACCCTACTTCCACCCGTCCCTCTACAACCCCTCCAATGTTTACACACAACAGAGGTCTCAGTTCTCTGCCTCGAAGCCATGAAACTGACTTATAAGTAGGTAATCTCATAGCCACTGGGTTCTTACTCAGGGTGGGAAGAGCTCCAGTCTCCACGTCCTCTCTCCCACACTCCCTGAGCACCAGGCAGGATCTGTACTGCCCTGGGAAGTGGCAGGAAGCTGTGAATGGCTCAGCTAGTTGCGAGTGGGTCCACAGACCTCCAAGAAAGCATTCTTCGGACCCTTCCCTCCTGGGCCATGAACCTTGGGTCTGCCTTTCTCCCTCACTGGGCCCCTCAGAAAGTTATTAGCTGTGGTTTAAGACAGAGCTTTAGGGTTGGACAAGAAAGAACTTATACCTGCTGTGTATACCAGGGGAGCAGACTGTACCTGAGGTCTGGTCAACTACAAAGCAAAGACAGGGACAGAAAAGCAGAAAGGCCATCTGAAAAAAAAAAATCAACGACTGGATGCATTTGAAAAGCTTGATGCTGAGGCTGGCACACGATAACCTCCAATGTGGAAGGGATCAGTCAGTTACAAGGGCTCCTGGCCAGGGATACTAATACAAGAAAATTCTTTTTAAAATGAAGAAAGAAGTAAAAAAAATTTTTTTTCAAGTGTTTCTTCCTGCTTTCGTATGTCAGCTTCATCTCAGGGGTAGTCAATTCATTGACAAAGTTTATCTGTTTTGGTTTGTTCTATTCTTTTAAGACATAGTCTCACATAGCCCAGGCTAGCCTGAAACTCTGGGTAGCCCAGGATGGTGTTACTACACTTCTGACTCCTGCCTCTACCTCCCTAATACTGGGAGCATAGGTATGTGCTGCCATGCCCAATCCGTGGGGTACTGGGAGTGTAACTCGGGGCTCCCTGCATGCTAGGCAAACAGTACCAACTGAGCCCTTAAGTTTATCTCTATATGGGTACAGGGGGCAGAAAGGCACTTTACTTTTTGGGTTTTACTCAGTCAGTGTCTCTGGAGCAGGATCCCTTACAACTGCTGACATCATAGAAAAGTGGTCACTGACACTCACATCTTCTGGGGGACAAGCATACCACCACCACCTTTGACGTAGTCTAAGCAAAAATTTAAAAAGAGAAATCTCTTCAAACCTTTAGCAATAATAATTTAAAAACAACACAGAGGGAAAACCACAGATGCATCATGAGACGGTGTGGTCTTGATTTTTTTTTTTTTTTTTTTTTTTACAGATGGCTTCTTTTCTGCTTTCTTTGCTTTTCCTTTGTAGTTGAGGGACCCAAAGCTCAGGTATAAACTGCTCCTCTGGTCCACACAGAAATTAAAAAATAAAATAAAATAAAAAAGAAGAAGAAAAAGAAAGATCTAGCATAGGCCAAATGACGGTTTCTTAAAAATACTTGCAGCCCAAAAAGGGCTGAAGAGCTGGCTCAGAGGCTAAGAGCACTCGTTGCTCTGGCAGAGAATCTAGATTCAAGTCCCAGCACCACCACGAGAGCTCTTAACTGTAGTTCCAGTCCTTGGTGATCTGGCGCCCTCTTCTGGTATTCATGGGCACTGCATAAACATGGTGTACATACATGTATGCAGGCAAAAACTTGTGCACATAAAATAAAACAAATCTAAAAAAAAAAACCACAGCAAGAAAGGAAGATGGCAGTGGATAGGTTAAAAGGGACACTGCAGTCTTAACAGCTGAACACACAAGCAGTGAACGTTGGTCCCTGAGCAAACATTCTTTTAGGAGTGTGACTATAGACTAGCTACTTAAGGACATAAAACAGTTATTAAAAATGGAGGGTGGTGGCATGATAATGTTGGGGTATAATCTTTCAGCTCTATTTTTAAAAAATTCCACATTATATCATGTTCAGACACAATAAGATGTTGATCACATGCTTTGAACGCAATCAAAATGATCAGGGTGAACCAAATTCAACCATTGAAAGATTAAATGCTACAGTGAAGAAAGGACAAACCCCATCACTGCAATGCAATGAGGGTTCTTAACATAAAGATCGACCAGTGTCACACACCAAGTGACTGGACAGAGGACAGCACCTCAACTAACGCAGGAAAACTACCTGGTCAGCTTTGATAGCCTTCCACGATTAAAATAGTTCATGGCTGGCAAGATGGCCAGCAAGTAGAAGCATCTATTCAATCCCAGGACTCACACAGGAGAGGAGAGAGCAGATTCCTGCAAGTTGTGCTCTGACCTCCACATGTGCGAGTAGGCGCGCACAAACACAAACAAACACACGCACACGCACGGAGCCACTTGTTTCCTGTGCTGGACAGAAATGTTTACATTTGAGGTAACTCTTCCTGCTAGTTTTTGCTTTGGCGTCATGTAAGAACCCCACTATCCCGAAGGCTTCTCCTGTGTTTCCTCTGGTTTTACAGTAGTAAGGCCTGTGTCTATGTCTGTAAGCATGTGAAGGCGGCTTTTTTTTTTTTTTTTTTTCTCAACCTGGTACAGTGTAAGAGTCTAGCTCCATTGTTTTGTGGGTAGACGATCAGTTTTCCCAACAATGTTTGTTGAGACACGATCTTATACTCATTGGGGTAACTACTCTCCGAAGAAGAAAAGAAAAAGATGTCAGGGAGCATGGGCCCTCTCCACTTCTGGGCATTCATTCAAAAGAATGCCCATGCCCACTGCAGCATTCCTCCCAACAGCCAGGGGTAGACGCAGCACAGACCGTCCTTGATGAGTGATACAAATGGATAGTGTGCAGTTCTTAATGAAGGCAGTCATGTCCCTTGGGAACACTGTGCATAAGTCATTCTGCCCCTCCTCCTCTTCCTTCTCTTTTTCTTCTTCCTCTTCCTCCTATTCTCTTCCTCCTCCTCCTCTACTCCTCCCTCCATTTCTCCCTCCCCCCCCCCAGGTCTCTCTCCCCACTCCCTCTCTCTCTCTTTCTCCCTCCTCCCCCCATCCCGGCCCTCACGAGGTATATAAGCATAAAGCCAGCTTCATAGGAATCAAAAAGTAGTTCAATTCCTAGAAAAAAAAAAAAAGAATGGTGATTGTCTGAGGCAGGGGAGGGGAGTGACTGAGGAAAGGAGAGAGTTTCAGTTTTGGTCCTGTCCGCTCTGCAGATGGGCTGCTGGACACTGGACACACAACCCTGAACTGCACACTTAACAATAACGAGCCTCTGCTACGATTTATAGTGGAGTGATTTTACGTTGCTATGATTTTTGGCCCAGCAATAACTCAAAAATAAATATGATATCTTAGATACCATTACTATGATTGATATCAAATTTATAACTTTTTACAGCGCCAATGTGGCTGAGAGTGGCTGCCAGCGACAGTAGCCGTTGAAGCTCAGCACAGGCCCGCTGTGTGTGCTATGAGCCAGCCTCTCCATTCTGACATTTCATGAACTACTCGGACATGCTTCAGTACACCTGGTGGAAGGCACCTAGTTACCAGGAAGGCCCTATATGTGTCACCTGCAGTGGAAGCACAGCCCATTGGTCCTTTAGGAAGCCACCTTTCTGCTAGGTTCACCTTAGAGTATCTTGGCAAGTGGCAGCCAGGCGCTTCACGCAGCCCTGCGGGGGCAGGGACAAGCTTTTGTGTGCTCACTTGTTTTATGTCAACTTGACACAAGCTAGAGTCATTTTGGAAAGAGGAACCTCAACTGAGGTAATTCTCCACCAGATTGGCCTGTGTTGCATTTTCTCGGTTGATGATGATGGAGACGGTCTCAGCTGACTGTGAGTGGGACTATCCTGTGCTGGTGGTCCTGGGTTCTATAAGAAAGCAGGCTGAGCAAGCCAGGGGAAGCAAACCAGTAAGCAGCACTCCTCCATGGTCTCTGCATCAGCTCCTGCCTCCAGGTTTCTACCTTGAGTTCCTTCCCTGACTTCCTTCAGTAACGGGCTGAAATAACCCCTTTCCTCCCCAGGCTGTTTTTGGTCATGGTGTTTAATCACAGAAATAGTAACCCTGAGGAAACCCTCAGGAAAGCAAAAGGCCCATTTTTATTAAGAAGCACCAGTGTTGACCATAAAGTATAACAAATGCATTTCTTTCTTTAATTTTAGGTGTATGTGTATGCATGTGTTTGCATGTATACAGGTGCACATGTGTGTACGTGGTTACAGAAGCCAGAGAACAGTATCCACCTCCTGGACTGGCTGGCCAGCAACCCCCAGGGACCCTCCTCTCTCTGACTCTCCAGTGTTGGGATCACAGGCCCATGCTATGTCACCCAGTATTTTCTCATGGGTCTTTGTGCTTGTAAAGAGTTTTCCCAAATGAGCCATCCCCAGCAAAGACAGTTCCATGGCCAGTTACTGTACTGGTTTGAAAAGGAGATAATCAAATCCAAATGCAGCTATCCAAAATATCTATGGTAAAGTCAAATTACAGCTGTCTCTCAAGACTAAATACAACATTCTAACACAAAACAGCTATTTCACTAGGTGGGTCTAACTGGATGGTAACTTTAAGCTCTGTAGTGGTTTGAATGAGCAATGTCCCCAAGAGGCTCTGGCATTTGAAAACTTGGTCCCTAGTTGCTATGGGGAGGTTATGGATCATTTAGAATGGGATGCTGGAGGAAGCCCGGGGGGCAGGCGTTTAATAGGACGGTGCCTTGTCCCACTTCCAGTTTAGACTGCATGGTCTTCCCTATGTCCAGCCCCATGTCTAGTTCACACTCTCAGCCTTCTAAGCCTGCTTCCTGCTCCAGCCGCCTGCTGCCATGCTTCCCTGCCATTATGGACTCTCCCCGGGGAGCTGTACGAGCAGTAGACTCCTCATTTAAGCCACATTGGGACCTGGTGTTTTATCACAGCAGCATCGCAGTAACTAATAAAAGTGCTAAGTAACACAAATTACCTCCCAGGTCTTTTTTTTTTTAAATTAATTTATTTATTGTTTGTATATGAGCACACTGTCGCTGTCTTCAGACACACCAGAAGAGGTCATCAGATTCCATTACAGATGGTTGTGAGCCACCATGTGGTTGCTGGGAATTGAACTCAGGACCTCTGCAAGAGCAGTCAGTGCTCTTAACCGCCGAGCCATCTCTCCAGCCCTACTTCCCAGGTCTTAACACGGGTACCTCATTCATACCAATTGCACATTAGTAACTTTTTCAGACATGATAGTAATGTGTGTTTGGTCAGGTGTGGCAGTACACACCTTTTTAGTACCAGCACTCAGGAGGCAGAAGCAGCAAGATGTCTGTGAGTTCAAAGCCACCCTGGTCTATAGACTGCATTCCAGGACAATTAGAGCTACGCAGGGAGACCCTGTCTCAGAAACAGAACAGCAGCAAAAGGTTCACACGTTCAGTCCAGAAATCCTCGAGTATATTCACGCTTACAAATGAAAAGGTAAATTATTCATAACCTCCCTGCTATGGGTTGGTTCTGAAATGTCCCTAAAAGCTCCTGTGTTGAAGGCTTGAGTCCCAGCACAATCCTTGGAGTGGGACCTTCCTTCCAGAGGACTTCCACAAGGACTCTGGCCTCCAGATGTGATTTGTCCATTACTGAATATATACTGGGCTTCCTAGAGGCAGCAGACTCTTAAGGCAGGGCAAGTGAAGGAAGTGGATCACTGAGGGTAGCCCCTTTAAAAGCCCTGGTTATCTTCCTCTTCCTCTTCCTCTTTCCCCACAGCCCTCTCTTTCCCGGAGGCAACGAGAGCATTCACTGCTTACTCCTGCTCCACTGTGAGCCATAGCTGACTCATCACTAGCTGAGAGTGACAGGGCCAACCATGGCCACGGAAATCTAAGCCTGAGCCAAAACCCCTAAGTTGATTGTCTTAGCCTGCAGGATCTGGTACTGTCTCTAAGTAAATAGTGTCAAGTTGAGTTAAATCACAGGATAAAAGTTGCTGGAAAATTCTTTGGCATGTGGGGAGCCCCTCTTCCCCCCCCCCCCAGGTATCTGGTCATTCAATGTTTATAAATCAACACCCTGAGGGCTGTTGCCACAGGGACCAAGAGCTAACTAGCATTACCTACTATCAGAAATGACCAGATTTAAACTTTTTGTTGGTGTTTTTGTTTAAAGTTTAATTTCGGGGTTTTTTTGTTTTTCGGTTTTTGGGGGTTTTTTGTTTTGTTTTTTGTTTTAAATCTGTGTGATTTCAACATTGAATGTGAATACCTTAGTATTCAGGATAGGAATTCCCGAGGGAAAAAGCTATAGATGTAAAGAAATAGGAAGGGCTGGAGAGATGGCTCAGCAGTTAAGAGCACTGACTACTCTTCCAGAGGTCCTGAGTTCAATTCTCAGCAACCACATGGTGGCTCACAGCCATCTGTAATGGGATCTGATGCCCTCTTTGGGTGTGTCAGAAGACAGTGGCAGTGTACTCACATATATAAAATAAATCTTAAAAAAAAAAAAAAGAAATAGGAAGACTTTAAATTACAGGCAAATTGGGGTCAGTGAGGGGCTCAGCTGGTGAAGAACCTTTCTGCCAAGGTTGACATCTGAGTCTGTTCCCCAGTATCTACATGGGAGAAGGGGAGAGCTAACTGCTCCAAGCTGTCCTCCTTCTGCCACCCCCCATGCACACCAAGGCAACCTCACAGGTGATAGTTTCACTTTTCAGCTGCCTTCTGTGAGAGGCAAAGCTGACTCTACCACTCTCAAGCTCCCCATGGAACAATTCTGTGTCCAGACACATGGGGAGTTCCCCACATGCCAAGCAGGCGACACCTGGGTGTCCTAGAGCTGAACTCTTGCTTGGAGGTAGTTCTGGCTCTCCCAGGTGAAGAGACCAGCGACCATCACCTCCCAGATGCTGTGATTTAAACAGGCTTAACTGTTCACCCTGAATTTGGTCTTCTGTGTGACTGGTGAGTTGTCACTGACAGGGACTAAGCTTTTCTTGAAGGACTGGGTTAGTTACCAGCAGAGCAGCATGTTATAAAGTGTGGGCGCCACACCCCTGCACTTGCTCTTAGGACAACTTCACCAGAACTGAAAGCCATTCTGACTCCATGCTCTTCAACTCCCCAGCCTCAAGAACTGAGTCAAAAAGCAAAAACCCAAAACCAAAAAGAACTTTTCTTTTTTTTAAAAAATAAATTACTGTGTCTCAGGTATTCTGCTATAGCCATAGAAAAATATACTAAGATAGATGCCAGTTGCTACCCCCCAGGTTTTGGCCTGTGCTCCTGACAGGTTGGCTACAAACCGTGGTCGCCACAATCCCCTACTCCACTTGGTCAATGAGAGCAGCCCATAACTTTGGGCATACTAAGTAGTACTAACTAACATTTTAAAGGGAACAGTCAGGGGTACAGATACTCTGTTTGTCAGAGCAAAGAGAGGCATAGGGCTGGCTCATTTCCTGGGGTGTACAAGCTTGAAGCTCTCCAGCCCTGTCCTTTCCTTTCCCGTTTCTATGGAGACTGTCAACCCATCCTTTAGGCCCTATGTCCTCCCCTCCCCCAGAACCCCCCCCTCCTGGAATTTCCTCTGCTCCAAAGCAGCCTTGAGCAGCTAAAGAACACTCAGAAACCTTCAGGATTTCTTGGCTAGTATTCTTCCTACTAGCTAAGCTATTTCCATTTCTTTGAACAAATGAAAAAAAAAAAAAATCCTGACATAGAAATACAAATGTCTCTTATAAATTTAAGCCTCATGTGGGTGCACCTCTAATCCCAGCACTCAAGAGGCAAAGGTACACAACTCTTTGTGAATTTGAGGCCAGCCTGGTCTACATAGTGAGTTCCAGGGTAGCCAGGGCAACATAGTGAGAACCTGTCTCAAATAAATAAACAAACATAATAAAATCAGATGCAATGTCCTTTACAGCTAAATAAACGAACAATGAAGGAATAAATACAAACATTGGCGCCTGTATAAGCAAACCATTCTGAAATAGCACTGTATATAAGGGATGGCCCTGGGAATGCTAACCCCAAATCTCCCTCCAATTAGAAAGAGATGCTCTAATGGAGACAGACAAAGGGTAAACCAGGGGAATGAGGAACTCTCAATAAGCCCAGGAAGCTGAGATGGAAGAGCAGGGCGGGAGTTGGGGTGGGGACTCAGGAAAGGCTGCTCTGAGGCCAGCAGCAGAGCAAGCTCTGAGCGATGAGAACCAGCCAGGGGGATTTCCATTCCAGACAGGCAACCACTGCTGAAAGGAGCCTGGTACATTCCGAAGGAAGCAGAGGGTATCCCAGGAGAGACCCATCATGGAACGGAAGGCAGGCACTGAGACCGAAAGTATGGATTCCCCAGTTTTAGCATAAACATTTTTCTAAAACAACTTCTTCAGAGACTAAGGTACCTTCATGAGACTCTTTGGACATGTCAGAATCACGTTCCTTCCTGTGGCTAAGGAGGTAGCTCAGAGGGTAACATTGAGGGCATGAGGACCTGGGTTTGAATCCCCAGCACAACATAAAAGATATGTGCGAGCCCTCACATGCCTGTGGGGATGGAGACAGACAGAACCACAGAAGGTTGCTATTGCTAACCTACCCCAAGATTCAGTACATACACTGAATACATGCACATACACCACACACATGCACCACACATACATACATGCACATACATCACATACACATACATCACACATGCACATACATGTGAATACACTGCTCAGGCAAGTACATATACCAAACACATATATACACACATGTGTGTACGTGCACCATGCATGTATGTACTTACACTACATACACATACTCACACCAAAGTTTTTCCAACCTGACATACTATATTTTTTACTTCCAAGATCTTATATTAAAAAAAAATAACCATTTGAAATGTTTATGCTAAATATCATAATCTACCTTACCCACTTCAAACCTAAAAATACAAACTTTCAACTAAACTAAAAGAAAAAAAAAAAGTTTGGGCCAGTGAGACGATTCACCAGGTAGATACTTACTCTTACTGCCAAGCCCAACAACTTGGGTTTGATCCCCAGGATCCAATAGTAGAAAAGGAGAAACAGCTCCTGCAAGCTGTCCTCTGACCTCTACAGGCATGTCCCATCCCCCGAGAGACAATCAAATGTGGCAAGCACTGTGGCACCTGCCATTAATTCCTAGCACTCAGGAGGCAGAAGCAGGCAGGTCTCTGAGTTCCCAGGCCCCTGAACTTCCCAGTGAGACCTTGTCTATAAATACATGAATATTTTTTAATTGAAACTAGGAGCTCACAATCTCAAGATAAAAGTCTTTCTCAAGGCGGGGCAGGGGGGAACTATGGAGACAACTAAATAAAACCTTCTTCGGTGGAAACTGATGAACACACCAAATGACAAGTAAGTTTAGACAAACTCCAAGTGTCTAATAGCAGGCTTTCAGAGTACCCTGCTATTACCAACATCATTAATAAAACCCAAGGCAGGCTCCGCCCCGGCTCAGAACCAAGCAGCAGAGCTCAAAGCTCACTGTGTGGGCATTCCTCACGGATTAGGCTGCTCATCAAAACCTGCTCCACAGCCCACTGGCTGGTGGTTAGAAGTATTTGCTGGGCTCCATCTAGTCCAGAGGTCACTTGGTCCTACTCTTACATAACAGCATTAGAGCTGACAAAGCAGAAGAGGACGAGAAAGAATGAATAGGAAAACAATGGCTGCACAGCTGGCGTCTGTCTCGCCCAGACTCTGCACTGTGATTATTTCCTCACTCCTGCTTGCCCACCTGATGCTGATGCCCGACACCTCGCTCGCCTATCCTGCCACCGTATGCCCAGAAAGCATGCATCAGGACCCAGTGGAACAGAGGGAAGAGAGACTATATTCTCTATTTTCTTTCTGACCAAGGCGCTGAGAGATTTCATCCCGCTGTACTGACTCTCTTCTTACTGTCAGACAGGCTGGGGAGATGGCTCGGTGGGGAAAGTGCTTGCTTAGTTCAGAGATCAGCATCCAGGTAAAACACCAGGGAAGGCAGCAGGCCTGCCATCCAAGTGCTGGACAGGCACAGACAAGATCCCTGGGACTCCTGTGTGTCAGCCAAACCAGTGAGCTCACGCTTCAGGGAGAGACGCTGCCTCAAAGAATGAAGCAGATGCTGTCTTTAGTTGGGTTTTCTGTTGCTGGGATAAAACTCTGTGACCAAAGCAACTTGTGGAGAAGGGGTTTATTTCAGCTTAGAGTTTCACATCACAGGCCACTACTGAGGAAAGTGAGGGCAGGAATTCAAACAGGGCAGGAACCTAGAGGCAGGAACTGATGCAGAGACCATGAAGGAGAGCCGCTTACTGGTTTGTTCCTTGTGGCCTGCTCAGCCTGCCTTCTAATAGCATGCAGGGCCATCTGCCCAGGGGTGGCATGACCCTGTGAGAGGGGCCTTCCCACAATCAATCAAGGCAATACTCCACAGACTTGCCTACACGCAAACTGTATTATGAAGGCATTTTTTCCCAATGGTGGTTCTCCTTTCCCTGATAAGCTGACATAAAACTAGCCAGTTCAGAGAGCAACTGAGGAAGATATCTGATATCAACCTCTGGCCTCCACTTACACCAACAGGTATGTACGCAAGCACATGCACGTGTGCACTTGCACACATTTGTACACACACATAGGAATAAATACAAAAATGGCAAAGACGACAATGACGATGATTTAAATAACAAGCCTGACCTCTTCAGGGTCACAAGTGGCCACAGAATCTGGAATAACGTGCTTGTAAAGAGAACGAGAATCAAGAGAAAGCAACACTCTGCCAAGAGTTCTGGCCTCCCAGGGCGATTCTATTCTAAGCTGTTGCTTAAATACCAGACTGTCCACCCCTCCCTAAGGCAGACATGTGATCCTTTATTAGTACTGTCTGGCCTTCAAAATACAAGTTTATTAAAAAAAAAAAAAAAAAAAAAGTAGAGCAGCCAGGCTGCTGCACAGGCCTGTAATCCTGGCTCCTTGGAGGCTGATTCAGGTGGATCACAAGTTCAAGGCCAGTGGGGGCTACAGGGTGAATTTAAGGCTAGCCAGGGCAACGTAGACTATATTTTAAAACAAAAAGTAGAAAGAGGGCTGGAGAGGTGGTGTAGTGAGAGACCACTTAATTAGGGCATGGGAAGCCCTTGGATCAAAACAAAGAGAAGGGCAGGGGGAACCAATCAAGCCTTGAAGGTACCTGTCTTAGGATGACCACTCTGTGATAAGACGCCATGGCCAGAACTACTTGGGGAGAAAAGGATTATGCTCCCACATCACTGTTCGTCATCAGCAGAAGTCAGGATGGGAACTCAAGCAGGGCAGGAACCTGGAGCTGATGCAGAGGCCATGAAGGGGTGCTGCTTACTGGATTACTCTCCTGGCTTTGCTCATTCTGCTTTCTTTCAGAACCAAGGACCACCAGCATCGAGAGGTCACCTCAGCCACAATGGGACGGGTCCTCCTCCATCAATCACCAATCAGCAAAGTGTCCTAGAGGCTTGCCCACAACCCATCTTCTGGAGGCATCTTCTCAGTTGATGTTCCCTCTTCTCTGATGACTCTAGCTTGTGTGAAGCTGACATAAAATTAGCTAGCACAGTGCCACTCTAGTTCAAATACATGTCTGTTTGTTCATGTACTTATTTCACCTCTCCAAAAGAAAATGCACCGGATTCCAAAGCAACTCCTCTCACGCATCTCAGACAGAACCAACTACGGTTCAGAACAGAGTCCTTGGGCTGCTCAGATCTTAGTCAGTGTCCCCTTAAAAAAAAGCTTAGCCATTGATAATTGAAAAAACTAAACTCCCAAATATTTTCAGAAAAAAATACCCAAATGACAGTTTTTAAAATGTCTAAATACTAAGAAGTTAAAAACCAAGGAGGGACTTTTAAGAGTTTCTGCCCCTATACATACCAGAATCATTTTAACAAATGTTTTTGCCAGCTTTGAACACTGGCCAGTTCTAGGACACACCAAATAAAAGGCAAAACACACATACGAGCTAAAGAGCCTCAAGCTGGACCACAGGGAAAGTCTAATCCTTTCACACACTGCTTTTTGGTACGCTCTGCAAAGAAACAACAATGAAATACAAATACAGTCTCAAGAACTAAAAGACTGTTCAAGAAGAGGAGCTAGAATGGTGGATGGGTAGTGAAGATCCTGCTCTGCCCGTGCAGAGGACCCAACTTTAGTTACCAGACCCAAGACAGGCAGCTCACAACTGCCTGAAGCTGCAGCTACAAAGGATGATGCCCTCTTCTGGACTCCATGGGTGTTGCACTCACATGCACATACCCACTTTCAGATACACACATGCAAACATAATCAAAAAATAAATTCTGTCACCAAAGACGAATGAAGCTGAAAGCAAGCCTTATAATTCCAGCCAATATTTTTTTTATCTAAAATGAGAAAGATTAAATGCTTCACAGGAAAGGAGACGGTTGTAAGAAAGTGTTTTTTTTTTTTCCTCTCACACATCAAGTCAATATTTCTACACAAATGTTTAACTCTTTCCACACAGCTGTTTTACAGAGGCTCTGTCCCAGGGAATCTTAGCATATGCCTTACTCAGACCCTGGTATGTGACTGGGGGTGGGAAGGTAGCTTTACCAGTAAAGTGTTTGCAATCATGAGGGACTGAGCCCATATCGCCAGTACCCACATTAAAAAACAAGGCTTGGTGCTGTGTCTGTCATCCCAGTGCTGGGGACGAAAAGGTGGGAGAACCTTCAGCTCATGCCAACCTGGGTAGCAAACTGACAAACAACAGAATCAGCAGGAGATAGTTTCAAAACACTAAAGAAGTGACTGAGGAGAGTGCCTTGATTCCCACCTCTGACTTCTACATGCATGTACACACATACACATGTTCACCTCCACACACATGTACACATACATACATTCACAAAAAACACATAAGAAACTTAAAGTGCATGGCTTGCTGTTATATTTACATCTATCTTTTAAAATGTAGCATCTATAACAGCTTGTTGTCTGAGAAACACTTCTAGGTGCGCACACAACTGTTAGAGCCCCTTAGTTTGGGTTCTATTGCTTTTTCTCCCTAGTTGATGAGATCTTAAAAAGCCGGTTCATTTATGGTGGTCGGTGTGACACAGAATTGTTCTCCTCCCCTCTAGAAAGCTAATCCCTTTGAAGAGTGACTTCCCCACTCCTCCCATCAGGGCCTGGCACATACTTCCTCATCCACTGAGTGTGAGCTGGCCTGAGAACTTGTTTGACTTGACCAGCAAAATGCAGCAGAGGTAACCTGTGGGACTCTAAAGTGAGGCCTCAAGGGCCTGTGCTTGCCAATGTAGCTCTCTTAGAATATCACTGGCTCACTGGACAAGGCTGGGGCCTTGAGGATAAGAGACCATGAAAGAAAAGGGGCGCAGCCACGCAGCCACGCAGCCACACAGCCACGAAGTCACACAGCCACCCAGCCATGCAGCCACGCAGCCACACAGCCACACAGTCACACAGTCACACAGCCGCCCAGCCAAGCAAGCACTTCAAAGTGCACCATGTTAGGTCACCTAGTCCTAGTGGTCCCACTCCGCTACTGTAGCCATGAAAGTGCCCTGGACCAACACAACAGCCACGGAACAGACTGCAGACTAAACAGTGACCTACAGGCTCCGTTACATATAAAGTAGTTGTTTTAAATCTCTTGTGGAAGCCAGGAGACAGCATCAGATTTTCTGGTGATGGAGTTACAGGTAATTATGAGCACTACCACACGGGTGCTGGGCAACGAACTCAGGTCCTCTGTTCTGCTGGTGCTCGCTCTTAACCACTGAGCCATCTCTCCAGCCCCACCATCAACCACTTTACTATCTTAAAAGAAGAAAACAGACACAATTCAATAGTTATTTATAATAATATATGATGCTGATAAAATTATATAGAAGAAATACTTCTCCCTCTTTCCCCAAAGGTGCATAGGTAATTCTCACCTGCTCCGTGGCAACCCTTTACAGACTGGCAAATTCTTGGTGAAAGGTTGGGTGATGTTTTGAGCTGAGCAGACAAACACATTCCCTCCTGCAGCTTCTCTACTCTGCCATTGCAGAATAAAAACAGCCACAGACAGAATGGGGAGCCATCTGAACATCTCCCATAGGCTAAGACACTGGAACATTTGGCTCCCAGATGATGCTCTGTCTGGGGAGGTTTAGGTGGCGCAGCCTTGCTAGAGGAGTGGCACACTGCAGGTGGGCTTTGAGATTAAAAACCCTGGGCCATTTCTTGCTCACTCTTTCTGCTTTGTGTTTGCAGTTCACCATGTGAGCTCTCGGTTTCCTGCTCCTGCCACTGTGCAGGCTGTTTGTTGTCATGCTTCTGCTCTCTCACAGTGGACTCTAGTCCCTCAGGAACAGTACGCCCAAATAAACTTCCCTTCCATAAGGTGCCCTGGTCGCAGTGTTTTACCACAGTAACCAATACAGTCCATTACTTCCTGTGCTCCCTGACAGGTTACATGTTATAGGCAGTTTATAGGCAGTAGGCCATAGTTTGCATCCCTGTTTTAGGTACCCAATGCATTGTCTTCAGCCAAGCACAGCTAATTTATTAGCTTGGATCAAATCAATCCATATGTGAACCCTTCATGAGGGTCTCTTCCCACCTCCACACACAAGCCAGGCAACAAACTGACGCCAAATCAGACCTGTAGCTCGGAGTACAACCTCTGAATTGATGCTGCTCCAATATGCCCTTCAGTGGAACAAATGCTTAGAGAAGGATGTGTGCAAGGGGGAAGAGACTAAAACTGTGTGTGACATCTCAGGGCCTCTGAGCTGGCTCAGCAAATCAAGGCCACTTGCCACTGAACCTGACAACCTGAGTTCAATTCCTATGGTCTACATAGCAGAAGGAGAGAACCAACTCCTGCAGGTTGTCTTTTCACACACACACACACACACACACACACACACGCGTAATAAAAACAAATATTTAAAAATAGAAGTTAGAAAATAAAGTTAAAATGTACATTTCAGACTAGAAGATTTCACTACTGGCACACAGATATGACTGCAACCAAATAGATAAAAAGACAACAGGCAGCCACCAACAACCCTGGCTGTTGGGGTAAAGAATGATACTCTTCTGTGGGACTCAAAGCAGCCTGAGAAAGCTGCCTCAACCTCACTTCATTGTCCAGTCAGAAAGAATAAGTCCCCCAGTCCTCTGTCCAACGTGGGTGAGAATGATAGCCCCTAAATAAAACACCTCAGAGCCACACTGGGAATGACCAACGGGCACTGCAGGGAGAAGAGCATTGTGACCTGTGCCCAAGGTGACTTTCAGAACTGCAGGGCCCTGGGCTGCCAAGTGCTGACCGGCTCTTCCTTCTCAATGGGAATGTTTGCAGTGTGACGGCCCTCCCACCCTGCCCTCTCACGGCATGCTGGAGAAGACTGGGAATTACCCCTGGTCTTTTATTTCCAGTCCCTGAAAAATCTAAATCGATCTACATAAAAGATATTTTGCAAAGATTCTTTAATTTGTGCGTGTATGCATGTGTGCATATATACACGCATATGTGTGTGTGTGTGTGTGTGTGTGTGTATAGACATGCATACATATGTGTGTGTGTGTGTGTGTGTGTGTGTGTGTGTGTGTGTGTGGTATGGACATGTGTGTGCAGTGCCCACAGAGGCCAGAAGAGGGCGGCTGATACTGAGAATCTGGAGTTAGATAGCCGACCACACTGACAGGCTCTGGAGCAGCTTCCTTTCTCCAGCTCCGATGCAGAAAAATGCCAGTGAGGTAAACATCAAGGTACGTAGGACTGAAAATCTTGAAGGGCTTGCCCTCAGGAAGAAACAGATATAGTCTGAATGCAGAGGAGAAGAACGCTAGAGCTGTGATCCAGAGGAGAGCGGTAACTACTCTCCACTACTGACCCCGTCACGGGAAGAGGCTTGCACACCCTGCTGTTGATGTCCCTGCCCCTCCATGATGGCCTTCCTCACACCCATCCGGAGCTTTGGGAGAGATGCCAAATTTCAGCCAGCCCAGAGTTCTGCCCAACCCTGCAAGTGGCAGGTGGACATAGTAACAGTTTCTTCAATTGGGAGAAATGTCCTAATCACTGTCCAATTACTGTGAAGAGACACCATGACCACAGCAAAAAAGAAAGCATTTAGGTAGGTTCGGCTTACAGCTTCAGAGGTTTAATCCCTTATCATCATGGAGGGAGGCGTGTAGCCTGTAGGCAGACCAGTTGCTGGAAAAGTTGAGTGTTCTGCATCCAGAGCCACAAGCAGCAGGAAGAGAGAAACCCTGGGCTTGGTTTGGCCCTTGAAACCTCAAAGCTCATTCCCAGTGACACAGTTCTTCCAACCAGGCCACACCTCCTAATTCTTTCAAAAAGTGACTCTCCCTAAGCATTCAACTCTATGTTCCTATGAAGGCCATTCTTACCCAAACCACCAAGGGTCTCAGCCATTCTGCAAAGAATCCAAAGCTGACCTGAGCCAGAATATGGAGATAATCCTCCAGTATTTGGGGTTACTCTGCAGCAAAGTTGATTAGCACAGAAATAGATAAGCCAAAGGGAAAGGGGTAAACTGGGTAAATGAAGTTTCTTTACAAGGTAAATCAGTCTGATTGATTGCTGTCTGATTGGTGAGGCCCTGGCCAAAATTAACCCAAGATTGCCCAGATGGTTAGTCATCAAGAACAAAGGTTGAGAGACTGGCCTCTGGGTATGTCTGTTGAGGGGCATCCTAATCATATCGATTGAAGTGGGAAGACTTGCCCACTGTGGGTGGCACCATTCCCCTGGGCAGGGGAACCTAGGCTGTGTAAGAATGGAGAACACGAGCCGAGTGAGCACTCCCATGCAGGCAAGCATCCATCACTCTCTTCTGACTGTTGATGTAGGGATGTAACATGACTAGCTGCTTCCAGCTCCTGGTGCCTTGACTCTCCCACCATGAAGAGCAATATCCTTGAACTGTAAGTGAAAATAATCCTCTTCTCCCTTAAATTGCTTTAGTCAGTGTATTTTATCACAGCAGCAGGAAAGAAAACTACCATCAGCGTTTACCGAGGCAGCACCTCACGCAGCTCTCAATCATAACCAAGACAGTTTTACTGCCGTCTTCATTCCACACATGAAAAGAATCTCACAGTTGCTCAGTGACTATCCGCACTGCACAGCTGGCAATGCCAGCTAAAACTCTGGCCCTGGGCTAGCCCTGAAGTGCCTTTTTTCCTATGTCATGCTGTCAAAAAAAAAAAAAAAAAAAAAAAAAAAAAAAAGGGTAAAGGTTTACTAATTGGTTCATACACGTGGGGACGGAGAGAGGTTCAGGATAAAGCCCTTGCCAGGCAAGCATTAAGAACCCAGTCAGGTAGGTGAGGTAGCCTGCCTAGAGACTACAGAGTCCTAGGGCAAGCTGGCTAGCCAGGCTAGCTCATGGGAAAGCTTTGGCCAAAGACCTTACCTCAGCAAATGAAGAGGGACAGGGGAAGATATCCAAGTCAATCTTTAGCCTTTCCAGGAATGCAGGTGACCCCCCCCCCCACACACACACACACATACAGGAACACACACACCATGAACAAACACACAAAGTAGACAGGAGAATATTCATACCTAAAACTCAGCTCTAAGGCTGAATTCTGTTGAATAAATTTATTATTCATCAGATTTTTAAAATTCTGATTGTTCTTATAGATGCAACAGCCAAAAATCTAAAACAATATACCTTTGTTCTCTACTCAATAAATCTGAAGTTTATGCCACAGAAATCCAGGCTCTGCAAAATCACGTAAGTGATGTCCTCAGTGTAAATGTTAAAAAATGTTAAATGTTAACATTAACAAAATGTTTTTAAAAAATTAAGGCAAATTAATGATGAATCAAAATAATGGGTGATGCATCTCAGGCATTTCACTCCAGCAATCGTTTAGAAGCTTTGAAACCCCTTTCTAAACTATGTGGAAGGGTTATTTTGTTCTACAACGGTGTGTTCACTGTAGGAAAAAAAAAAAAGCAAGTACTAATAAAATACTAATATATATTCCAAATACATGGTGAAGGGCAAGAAAGGGAAAAAGACAAATCACCATGAAAACCATAATACTAGGAGCCGGAGAGGTAGCTCAGCAGTTAGGACCATGTAAGCTGCTGCAGAGGACCTGTTCAGTTTCCAACACCCATGTCAGGTAGGCCACAACTACCCACAATTCCAGCTCCAGAGGGACCTGATGCCTCTGGCCTCTGTGGGCACTGCGCTCACATGTACATGCTCACATCTGGACACATACACATCATTAAAAATAAATCTTTTTTTAAAAAAAGATCATATTAATTATTATATTTTTGTTACTGATACTTACAGACTTTTTGTTTGTTTTTTGTTTTGTTTTTCGAGACAGGGTTTCTCTGTGTAGCCCTGGCTATCCTGGAACTCACTCTGTAGACCAGGCTGACCTCGAACTCAGAAATCCACCTGCCTCTGCCTCCCAAGTGCTGGGCTTAAAGGCATGTGCCACCACTGCCCGGCTTATTTACAGACTTTTTAATACCGAGATACACATTAAACCTTTAACTCAAAATGGAAAATATGTATATATTTCACTTAAGTAATTATTTGTATATGACTTCAACAGAAGTGCTGATAAATAGATAAATAATATTACCAACATGGAAACTGCCAAGGCTTTTATTAAAATATCAATCTCTCTGGCTCCCTCTGGTGGCCACTACAAGAAATCTGTTCTTTGCCTTAGTGGAAAATAAAATAAAATAAAATAAAACAAAAAAACAATGCAACCAAGACTAGTTTTTGTTACTAAAGGACATATGCAGAAATTATTTGGGTACATAACTTGGGCAGACCATGTGCAATAGACACTTTCTGAGTGAATATTCTTATCATCCAACACTACTTTGGCAGGATAAATAGCTGGTCGGAGTTGTGTCCTGCAGAGAAGAAGCTTTAAGAACACAGGAATCTAAACACATACCCTTGAAAAGTACTAGAATCTTTCGGAGTGGTGCACACAGTGTGTGTCTTATAATAAATCTTCAGCTGAGACGTGCTTTATAGCTGTGCTGAGTGTTCCCTTCTACTGGTCTGCATCCAGTCAGTGGCAGGCAGTGTCCATGGCTAGCTCAGCAGTCTGACCCAGAGCTCTGTGGAAGAGGCATGGTCTGCACTATTCAAACCCAGGCATACCCCGACTGCCTCAGATGTGGTTATTATACAGTTAACATTTTCCCCATATAGTAATCGTGCCTGAGCAGATAACGGAGTGTGGCACCAAATAGCTTTTCTGTGTTTAACAATGGCTCCTGAGAGAGGGCGGTGGCTCAGTGGATAAAGCATTGGCCATTCCAGCAAGAGGACCAGAGTTCAGATCCCCAGAGCCCGTAAATAGCCAGAGAGGTGTGGCTTCTACCTATAACCCCAGTACTCCTGAGACAGAAACCAGGGCTGCCCCAGGTCAAGCTGACTAGAACTGGTAGTTTCCTGGCACACAGAGAGACTGTGACTCAGTCAATAAACAGCATTCAAAAAAGATACCCAATGTCAGCTATGGTCCTCGGAATGCATGCATATGCATGTACATCCCAGACACATGCAAAAAAAAATGTGTTTGAGACTCAAGACTCCCCACACTTCTTTCACAATAAAGTGTTGCTAGATAACTGATGGATTTTTAGCAAATTTAAGGACTTTGAAACAGTAATTATTTTCCACCACAAGCTGTAGCAAGGTACAGAACAGCTAAAAAAATTTCCCTTAAACTATTAAAGGACATTAGATTTCTGAATATGGTTCATGTTTGTTTATGATAGAATCGGGCTTTCCTAGGGAATCCTCTTGTTCAGCTACAGGAACTAGCCTGTGGTAAATCTGTGGGCCTCTCCAATGGAAAAATGGATAATTCAGTCTTAGCACTGATTCCTATGACAAGTCCTCCCTGGCTCCTGTATAGCCAGGAGTCCTATAACTTGTCACAGGGAACACATGCGGCTGACCAGCTGTATGAGGTGGCAGCCCACACTTTCCAGGAGGAAATCCACCACCTTCCACACTGTCCTTCCAACCTGAACAAGGACCTCTGTGGTAGAGCTAAGTCAGCAGTCTCCGAGCAGATAGGTGGACCCTGACCTGACTTAAGATACTTCCTGAATTATCGGTTAACCCAGAAATGGGGACCAAGAGCAGGACACAACTGGACATGCGTAGATGAAGTGGCAGGGGTGTTCAGGATAATTATCAGGGACTCTGGCACCAGCCACACAGAGATAGAGGAAGGAAGCTGGGGAAGAGAGCACGCCTCTGTCAGGGTCACGTTACAGCCTTGCCTGAGGAACTGCCATTGCTCTGTCTACCTCACGGCCAGGCTTCCTTCTCCCCTGGGAGACTCTAGATGGAGGTACCACCCACCCACCAGCTATTCGGTTCTCATTGTATAGCAATAAGATAAACTTGAACCTATCAGCAAGATTTCAGGAGACTCTGTACCTCAAAACACAGCCAGGGTTGAGTCTGTGATTAAGTAAAACTAAGGTGAACTTACTGAGGTGGCAAAGGTCGCCTAATAAAACTTTTTACAAACTTATGAGAAGCAGAGAAAACTGAAAATTATAAGTAGTACTACTGATTTTTCTCAAGAGCTAAAAGCAGATTCACTATTGTTCTCTTAACTATTCAAGCAAATCTCTCTAAAATTCAGATCTTAAGAATATAAATTCACTAAGTAGTTTCTCCATTCAATTGGCTTCTCTTTCCTTCTCGGTTGATCTAGGAATAAGGCCATAGAGCCTGGTGCATTGGACTGCTAGTTAGAACCTCAATTTTAATATATAAACCCTCCATAAAATAACATAACCTCGAGTTCACAGCTGTAAGGTGTGGGATAAGAAGTTTTCCTTCGACTCTCTGGGTTGTCATGTTTTCTACAACGAGCATTGCTCTGTCCAACTTTCTTAACTAAGAAGGAGTAAAAAAACCATTCATTTGCCATAAAAAACCCAGGATTCATCTTAGACACAAAAGGCCACACAGGAACTCTTACAGAAAGCTAATGGTAGGAGTCACCATGGAGTAAGCCCTAAGTCTGCGGTGAGAGAGTGGGCAGAGAGCTGAGGCTGGGGGGCTCAGAAGAGGCCCCTGTTGCTCCCTGCTCAACCTGGGGCCAGGTGTGCTCCTCCACTCTCACTGTGAATACCCTCACCCTGCCTCCATCCAAATTAGAGACTTTGCAAGCTTAGCTCCCCACAGGCACAATGGCACACACCTGTGAGAGCATCGCTTGGGAGACTGAGGCAGAGTTGCCACTAGTATGATGCCCACCTGGGCTAGATGGCTAGGTCCAGGTGTGCCTGGGCTACAGAGAGACCTTGTCTCAAACAAAACAAAACAAAACAAGAAGTGAGGTCACTGGACAGGAAGACAGCTGCTGGGTGAGTATGTGCTGTCACCCCTCAGGCAGCTCGGAGCTGGGAGCACACACTTCCTCGTGCTTCTCAAGATGTGCAAATGAACATGGTCCAGCGGTTCATACCTGAACCCCTCCTTTTCGTGCTTTAGGGCACATCTGTGGAAAGTAAGGAACATCCTGAATGGAAATCTGCAGATAAGATCAGAGCTTGGCATCAGTGGTTTCCTAAAGTCTTCAGCATCCTGGTCAGCTTCTTGGTCCTGTCAAACTATTCTATATCTTACTATGTAATTAGAATAAAATCGTTTGTACCTAGAGGACCAGAAAACACTGAAGATTTCAACCTACTTTCAAATTACTATTTTCTGCACCTGAAAAATGACGGAGTCTAAAGTTTGGTGTCCTTGTTACTTTAGTATGAGATTGTAGTTACATATATCGATAAGAATGTCCCCATTACGGTGAATTAGTGCTGGCGACTATAACCTCTTGTCTGATGGTGGCAAGCGCTGTGATCTTGGCTGACGGTGGGGCACTAGGTGTTCTGTGTAACAGTGTTTGTTAGCTCACTGTTTTTCACAAGTTGACTAGTAACTTTCCAGTACTGTCAAGAGCTTTCATATCCACCACGACTATCAGTTTTATATATATATGTGTGTATATATATATATATGTGTGTATATATATATATACACACACACATATTTTAAAGGCAGAGTCTCACTGTGTAGCCATGGCTAGCCTGGGACTCGCTATGTAGACTCGGCAGTCCCCTGGCTCACACAGATCTTCCTGCCTCCGCCTCTGCTTCTGGGTAATTATAGGCGTGAGCTGCCATGCCTGAACTCTTTTTTACTTCAAAATTAAGGAAAATTTTTAATAATGAACATATCTTAATTCTAGATGGTTGTATATTTTTATATTGTTATCACTCTGACCCAGTAAATCCATAGATTCTATATATTCCAGGACACTAGGACTCTGTGCCCTGGACGGCTTGGGAATAACTGTTAGAATGTATTTATATGACCTCATTATACATTACAGTTGCTTGCTGTTCCTTTAGACTTCACACCAAAGATGGGAAAGAAGTTTTTAAATAAACTTGTGTGTATATAATTTTAATCACTATCTCTACTGTTTTCTTTACTTTAAGTGCAAATATATGGAAATATGCAAATGAACGCTTTAAAAATAGCCTAGAATACAACCAGCATGTTATCCAACAGCAGTAAGGACGGCAACCGCCCATATCATTTGCTGGTTCTGCATCATGGACTACATTAATGTCTGATTTCCCTGGCCCTGCTTCTCCCTTGTCTCCTCCACAGGTTAATTCTGCACAGGCTATAATCTTTTGTTTTGTTTGGTTTGGTTTGGTTTGGTTTGGTTTTTTCAAGACAGGGTTTCTCTGTGTAGCCCTGGCTGTCCTGGAACTAACTCTGTAGACCAGGCTGGCCTCAAACTCAGAAATCTGCCTGCCTCTGCCTCCCAAGTGCTGGGATTAAAGGCGTGCGCCACCACTGCCCGGCAATGTTTTCTTTTTATGAAAGTTTTTTAGATGTATTTAATTTTTGGCCTGCATGTATGAGTGTGTGCCTGATATAGATGGGAGATCTGATGGAATTAGGATTATGGATAGCTGTAACCCACACAGAGGTGCTGGGAATGGAACCCAGGTCCTCTGCAAGAGCAACAATGGCTCTAAAAAGTTGAGCCATCTCTCTAGACTTGTAGAATGTTTGCTTAAACCTAACCCAAACCATGGCCACTTCTGGTGGCTAATATTCTTGTCTCTAATATTTGCCTAAATCTCATAAAGTTTACACAAATTCAAATAAATTGCTTTATTTAAGTGTGTGTGTGTGTGTGTGTGTGTGTGTGTGTTGCCTGAGGAGGCCAGAAGAGGGTGTTAGGTCCCCCTACAACACCCCTGGAGTGACAGGGGGTTGTGAGCCATTTGATGTGGTTGCTGGGGATTCCTAGATTGAAATTCTGCACTTACATTTCTGAGTGGTACTGATAATATTTAATTATTGAGCTGTAGCAAGAGTAGGTGCATTGCTGAAATGAACCCTAGTTCTCTGGATGGATAGCAAGTGTTCTTAATTACTGAGCCATCTTTCCAGACCCCAGGAATGTTAGCTTTAATTCATAAGCTTCATGCCAAAGTGAGGACAGATAGGGTTCTCCTCTTCAGAGCACGATGGTATCCCTTCCCTAAGCATGTCCCTCTTAAGGAGCGTCCTCCATTCTAAGCAGTCAGAAGCAACCACCAGAAAGTTTATCTGCCAGGTTAGAACCAATGTAACAAAACTACGGGACAGCCTCACTACTTAACCGAGACAAAGAACTTTCTTGGAGGTACACATGGCCACACCCTAAAGTGTCTGTAATGGGTCCAAAGTGCAGTTCCTTCCTCTTCCCGACTCTGCCTCACCCATAATGAGCAGAGGTTGTCACAGCTAAAACACAATCAATGGAGAGCAACCGGGAAACCATCCTACCACGTTCTCTGCTGGACACAAGGGAAAAGCCATGATCAACAGAGCTGACTGACCTCAAGCTACAGTGACAACAGATACAGACCCTTTAACCCCTCCATGGAACGGCCAACTTGAAAGGACCCTTTCTACCTATGCTCCTACGTGAAACCTCTTTTTAAAATAGGTACCGGCCTGTGCATCCCCCTTACCAACACTGGGCAAAATCAGGGGCTGGAGAGATGGCTCAGTGGATGAAGGCGCTTGCAACCAAGCCTGAAGACCTGAGTTCAATCCCCAGGGCCCACATGGTGGAAGGGGACAACCAACATGTGTGAGTTGCCTTCTGACATGTGTCATATGGACTGATAGGTATGTAGATGCATATATACACGGAAAATAAATTTTATTAGTGTACTAAAATGTGTTTACAGATCTTCATTGGTAGACTAGTGAACTAGCCCATGTTCTAAAATGCAAGGTTTTTATTTCCTACAGATTTTGACACCAATTATCTTATTGATAATTAAACAAAATTAAGTCACCCATAAAGTAAGTTCATATGTACATCAAGCAAGTATATCGTGGCCATAATACGTATTTTCCTAGTAATTACTTTCTAAATAAAATTCCTAGCTTTGTATACATGCTTATTATACTAACAAAAGTCTATTTTAATTACAAACGTGTTATAACAAAGAAATAAAAAGTCTTTACATTTTTTTAAACCCTGATTCACCTTCTGTAATCATCTGTGAATCTGTTCCAGGCCTTTGCCTATGTGCAATATTTTTCTGACTCTTTCAGAGTTATGACTTACACCTTCTTCTATGCCAATTTTCTGACATAAAAGATTTCTATTTCTTTACATGTATATATATTTGCATAAAAGCTCCCCATATTAATTTTTATACCATATAACAAATCACGACAGATATATAAGTAAGTTCACAGTCCTGTAGGTCAGAAGTCTGGGTAGGACTGACCACACTCTGCCTAAGGTCTAAAGAGGATTAAAAGGCAGGCTGAGACTGAGCGCCTGTATAGAAAAACCCACCCAGGGTAACTTGGCTGCTGGCACAACACATTTCCTTGCAGCTACAGAACTTTGTTTTTGTCTCTGTTTCTTTACTAGCTGTGACCAAGGAAACTCTGAGCTACTAAAGGCCACCAACATTCCATGTCCCGAGTGGTCCCTGCCATTATCAAGCCGGTAAGATAGGACAATCCTTCCCGCCCTTCTCATCCCCCAGGCATGAGCACGAGTTTATGTGCCCGCACGTGTGCTGGTGCCTAAGGCCAGAAGACAGAGCCATATCTTCTGGGATTGGAATTACTGGTGAGCCACCACGTGGGAGCTAGGAACCAAACCAGGGTCTTCTGAAAAAGCAGCAAACGCTCTTAACTACTGCGTCATCTCTCCGTCCTCTGAATTCCTTTCAAAGGGACTGGTGTTGTTAGAAGAGACCCATCTGACTAATATCTCTTTTGGCTGCACTAAAATTGTTGTGGCGGACCAGAGGGACTCGACTCTCCCTAGGGCATAGAAGCAAGGAGCTGGGCGCTGGAAATGCTGAGACTCTTATGTTTAATTGGGCTCTCATCAAGTCTTTACCGTAAGCTCCCTAGCATAGCTTTTCTCCTCTAACTTCAGGCTTTTGGATAGCATCCATCCACTCTTCTCTTATACCAGTCAGCCTGAACCCCCGGGGCAGCCTGGGTCATCTGGACACCCTGCCCTCACTTTTAACAGCATTCCTGCGGCACAGCACGGAACAAATGAAGTCCTGACTCCTCCTCCAGGGGCCTCACCAAGTCACCACCACCAAGCCAGACCACCAGAGAAGCATGGGAAGGGAACACCAGGCAAAGCAAGCCTTAGTGAACTACAGATAACCCCAACTATTCTCCCTCTTGGGAGGGGAGAGCTTCCCGCTGAGGAGGCCAGTGATTGGTGCCATTAGTGCTTCATTTGCATGCCCCACCCTTGCCAGCCACCTCCTGTTTCACTCCAGGCTGTTTTGTTTTGTTTTGTTTTGAGTCAGCAAGGAGACACCCTCCCTTGCTGCCTTAGATATTACAACATTCTCCCAAAAAAGGCTTTCTGTGGAATGATGTTTTTTCTTGCCTGCTTGTGACTGTTCTCCTAAACAGTGCGGGCCAAGCCAGTAATACCAGGCAGGTGAGCAGCAGAGGCAACGGCTGAGACAGGGATCACCTGGGCAAAGGTGGTAGATACAAAAAAGGTCAGTAGACTACAAGACAGACAAGTGGTAGAGTCTAGACTGCCAAAGGCAGGGTGATAAGAGACAACAGGCCGTAGCCACTGGAAGGCTCCAAGGAGCTACAAAGTCTTAAAAGCCAAAGATCCAGTGTTGGTGGCTAAGGGTCCTTAAAGGTCCCAACAAGCAAAGCTAAGAGCTGACTTGTTAGCTGGTACAGACTGATGCTGCTGCTGACTGCTGCATGCATATGGATTTCAGTGGTTCCCAAGAGATAGCTGCTGGCAACTGTCATGCCTCAAACCTGAAAGTCAGTAGTCTCAATGTTTAGAGCTACTATTTTCTGAGTCTGTCAGCCCAGTCCATAAGCCTTCATCCTTTATCTGAGTAGAGCTTAGAGACCTGAGCCTCTCACTGGGAACCAAGTGACCTTTGCTAGGCATAGCCATCGGGACATTTCCTCGTCTTAGTCTAGGTCCTGCCCATCATCCATCGCCTCTGCATCACACCCTAGAGGCTAAGGTCAAAAAGCTCAAAGGTTACCTACCCACTGCACTAGAAAATCACAAGGTCCCTTCGACTCATAAAATTGTAGACATTTAATAAATATATTTTTAAAATAAAATTTAATGTAGTGGACAAGAATAGATTGATCTAAATAAAAGGATGCTGGAACAAATAGAAATATAACATACACACATACATCTATCTATCTATCTATCTATCTATCTATCTATTATTTATTTATTTAAGTCAAGGCCTCATGTAATTTTAGGCCAGCCTCAAATGCACTGTGTAGCCCAGGATGATTTAGAATTTCTGATGCTGGGGTTACAAATGCATACCATAGCACTAGAATTACCCAGTGCTGGGGATCAAACCCATGGCTTTGTACATGCTAGGCAAGCACTCTAAAAACTGAGTTGTATCTCATAGCCCCAAGAGGTAGGTAGGGGTGTGTGTGTGTGTGTGTGTGTGTGTGTGTCTGTGTACACCAATTGTCTGATCACAGGTTGAATATCTGGGAGAGAATGAAGCATAAACCGTGCAGATGAAGTTTACTGCCACTTGAGTGACTGGTCATATCTCAGGAGAGGCCAGAACCACCAAACTCTGAACCAGTGACAATCTCCATAGTACAAACTTCAGCCCAATTCTAGCTACAACATCAGAGGAGGTGAAAAGGCCTGAAGGAGACCAAGCCTTTACAGGCATCCTGCCTAAGGGTCGTTACAGGAAAGTACAGCTAAGGGACACAGACAGGGGATTAGGAAGGCAGGCCTCTTAACAAAGAGGGGTTCAGCTTGTAGACTTCCAGGTAAGATAGCCCATCCCTACCAGGAAGTGAGAGTAAAGAGAGAAGAGGAAAAAAGGGAGAAGGGGGAGAGATAAAGAAAGGGGTAGAAGGAGGGAAAGAAAGGGGGAAGAACATGGTCTTAGGGTTTCTGTTGATGTAAAGAGATACCATGACCTTGGCAACTCTTACAAAGGAAAACATTCAATTGGGACTAGCTTACAGTTCAGAGGTGTAGTCCATTATCATCACTGCAGATAGCATGTTGTCATGCAGACAGATACAATACTCAAGAAGTTTCTGAGAGTTCTACACCTGGATGAGCAGGCTGCAGAAGAGAGACACTGGGTCTGAACTGAGCACGGGGAAACACCAGCACCATGCCCAGTGGTACACTTTCTCCAGTAAGGTCACACCTACTTCAAGGTCACACCTCCTAATCCCTGTCAAGCAGTGGCATCCCCACCCCCCAAATGACCAAACATCCAAATATATAAGCCTATGGGTATCATGCCTATTCAAATCACCAACACCTGGTATACAGTAGGTGGTACATAATATGCTACACAAAACAGTACACAGTAGACCATGAATACCATCAGAGCCACCAGTGTTTCACCTCTAGTCAGAGCTGCCAGTGAGCAAAACCAAGAAAAACTACCAATGCCAAGCTATGCTGGCACTAGATCCAGATGGATCCAGAGAGGGACAGTGGATGGGGGGGGGCTAATAGGAGTTCCCAGGAACAAAGCTGGAGTAGGCGGTAAAGAATTGAGATTTTAAAAGGAAAAAAAAAAAAGGCTTAAAATCTTTGCTGGAATTATTCTTCTTGAAGCTACTATAACTTCAACAGTAGCAAGCTTACAAGTTATCCAACGACTCATTCTCACGAAAACGAGGCGATTGTGCCCATTCGTGTGAGCCGGTTGAAAGAGCACATTGACAGCTATGAATGACACAAAGGAATGTGACATTCAGATGGTCCTAAGTATGAAACCCTTCGTCACACACAGTGTCCAGTCTGTGCTGAGGTTAGCCGAGGGGAAAACATGCCCCTATCACCTTTGTGACGATTGTTCCCTATGAAGCATGCTTTGTTCCACAAGCCACTCAACCCTACTCTGCAGAGAAACAAAAATCGGACTATTCTCCACTCAGGGAACCAACATGCAAAGCGATTTGAACTAAAATCTGGAGATTTTTTTTTTTTTCCCTTCTTCATCTAAGCAGCAAATTTCACTGTTTACCTCCGGGTGTGAGCTGCGTTTTCTACTTCCAAAACTGAGCCAATCCAGTCCTCAGACACACCCAACAAGAATGAATGGTTGACAAATTAGCTGCCAATGCTTCAAACTCTTTTCTTTTGTAGACCTTAAAGTTTCCGGTCAGGTATAAGTTCAACAGGTGAAAACTCACTGAGGTGAAGTGCCTTGCTCCAGATCTGCGCGGTTTTAGATGCGGCGCTAAGACCCAAAGTAAGATTTTCTGCTATCTTGCCTGCCTGCTCTTTTCCATTACAGACTGTCTCAACAGAGCTAATGTTCAGAGACACTGTTTTGATCATTTCTAGAATTTTCTTTTTATTTAAACAAACAAATTTAAAAAAAAAAAAAGCAAAATGGGGGCCTGGGGAGATAGCTCAGCAATTAAGGGCACTTGTAGTCTTGCAGAGGACCTGAGTTAAATTCCCAGCCCCACATGGTGGCTCACCACTGCCCTATCTCCCAAGACCTCATATGGTACACATAAATCTTTAAAAAGGTGGCGTAATAGAATAATCTATATCAAAGGAAATTTTATTTTATAAAAATCCTACTTAAATAAACCAGCAGAAAGTATACTTCTGCTAGCTAAAATTATAAACTAGAAAATGTATTTTAATGGTCAAAATGTGAGATGCAATAATCCAATTTCCAGAATCATAGGAGCTATTCTGAATAGTTCAACAGTTTATATAGCTATTTGAAAATAACATTATATCTTTAAAACTGATTAACTTTGAAATAATTTAAAATTATTAAAAACAAGCTTTAGCCATTTAAAGACATGGACTGAATTTCTCTGTTTACACTCCCTAGACTACACTCATGCACACATGCACGTAAATAAATAAATAAATAAATAAATCTTGAAAACAACAAAAAAAAAAAAAAGCCAAGTAGCGCTATGCACTACTAACCCCAGTGCTGGGCGCGGGCAGGCAGTTTGCTGACCCAGTCCAGCTGAATCATTGAGTTCCAAGTTCAGTGAAGGACCCTGATCCAGAACACAAGTGGGCGGACCACACAGGGAGACACCCAACATACATCTCTGGCCCGCACAGGTGCACATAAATGAGAATATATAATCGCACACACACACACACACACACACACACACACACACACACACACAAGTCAGCCCACACCCAGGAAAGCATTTACTTGTCACAGAGTAAAGGGTCAGAGCCCCACAGTGTGTTGTTTCTACAGCTGGGTCAGAGCCCCACAGTGTGTTGTTTCTACAGCTCTCAGGCAGCAGTCTCCTGGAGAGTCCACCTGAAGTTTCATGTCATTCAGCTGCAAGAATGCACTCTGGAGAATGACATTATCGGGAAGAAAGCAGAAGAGGCCAAACAGGAGCCAGCTCCAGAGCTCACACACAGCCTGAGGCCACCTGCTTGACACACTAGCATCCTGTTCTCCCATCCCTGTCAATGATCATGAGTGCTCCCTATGGAAACTATAGGGAGCACCAGCACCCCCTCACCCGTTGGCTGACACATAGTTTTCCTGCCTAAATGGGCATCCTGGTATTTATAATGCCTTAAGGGAATCAATATAAAAACACATTACCAGTTAGCATGAGCGTTCACAGGTATGAACATTCACATGCCTTAGTATGGCTAGATTGAAAGATAGCCTGAGAGCAAGCGTCACTCTGTCTTCAGGCTCTTACTTACTTCACCTTTCTATTTTCTCCTCTGGAACTGAAGTTGCAGGCAGTTGTGAGCTTCCATGGAGTGCTGGGAATTGAACCCAGGCCCTCTGGAAGAGCAGCCAGTGGTCTTAACTGCTGAGCCATTTCTCTAACTAAAGCTGTCCTCTCCTTAAGTGGTATGTATATGATGCAGTGTTTAAGCTGAAATATAATTCTACAATTTGCCTTCAAATGGTTCACTGAAAAGTAGTATACAAACTCTATCTTGTACACATATTCAAACGTAGAGAAAATATAGCCAGGACTGCGAGATGGCTCAGCATGGAAGGGCACTTGGTGCTAAGTCTGATAACTTGAGTTTAATCCCTTGAACCCTCATGGAAGAGAGAGAAAACCACCTCCTTCAAGTTGCCTGCTGAATTCTACACGCGCATGTGCACACACACACACACACACACACACACACACACCACATACAAACAAACAGAGAACACACACAATCCAGAAAACAGAAGTTTAAGAGAAAATACAGCCCAACATCTGCTTGTGGATCTAGTAGGCAAACTCCCCTCGTTCCTGTGCTAGTCTCTTTAATTGTGTTTCAGGTTTTTTCATCAAACACCTATCTGCTTACTCTGTGCTTACACTGATTACCAGCCCACAGAGTTTAGCCGTCTGGGGTACTTTTCCAAACTCCAACAGCACACTGAGCCATTCATCTGACTACAGATAAGGGTATTTAAACACCCACCTGGGCTGCTGATGTGTGCTTACCTGCTAAGAGCGTAATTACCAGGTAGTCCCAGATTAGCTTCAACCAGGGGGCTTGTGGGACTCTCTCGGGCTAGGAGTGGGTGGGACTCTGACAATCTGTTGACAGGATGGCTTTGGTGGGTCACTTATATAGGCCTTGGGTGCCGGTTTCTCCAGTCTCTCCAGTGCTGCATGCCCTAGGCCCTTGCCAGCTCTTGGCTGCACCACTACAACGGCTTGGAACTGCTCCAAGCTTGACCCTCTCAAATCTTTTCTCACCGGAGCTCCCACAGAAATCCATGAAAACTGCACTGAACATAAGATTCCCACCTCTGTGTTCACAGTACATGCCAACTCTCTATTATTTTTAAATATATGTAAATGTGCATGTATATACATATATGTGTTTGCATATATGATAGTATGATAGATAGATAGATAGATAGATAGATAGATAGATAGATAGATAGATAGAATACGTAGATATATATTTACGTGTAGTGGTGTTTTGCCTGCAATGTGTACCTATGCAACACATGTACACAAGCCAGATGTCCAGGGAGCCAGAAGAGACTGTCAGATCTCCTGGGTCTGCAGTTACAATTGTTTGTGAGCAATGGGAGCTCAACTCACGTCCTCTGGAAGAACAGCCAATACTTGTAACAACAGATCCAGCCAGCCAGCCCCAAGTGCAATACTCTTAAAGACAGAGTCCTTTAAGACACTGACTTCCTCTCCCTGCCTACCTGCCACCCAACCTCCTGGATACGACTCTAGGATCCAACCATGCAGAGCGGCCAATCCAGCCACCAGGCTCCTGACTCTACTCCATTTTCCCTCCCCATGCCTCTGCCTCTCCCTCTCAACAGTGGCTGCCCTTTCCTGGATGGCTTCCACCCACCTCTTTAAAGCTTCAGACTAAGCAGTTCACTCAGCAGATTGGTGGTTGCCAGGGGACAGGGGAAGAGAGAGTAGGAAGAGACTGCTTAATGGGTGCGTGGTTTCCTTCCAGGGTGAGGACTGTTACTACGTAGATATAGACACCTACTGGATCTGATAGCATCGTAAGTGTATCAAGAGTCAGTGAGCAGTTCAAAATAAAAAGACACCTGACTGACTCCCACTCCCCATGCCTCGGCCCCACCCTGGACCAGGAGCTGGCACTCTATCACACACTCCTTCCGGCCAGTATCTTCCCAGCACACACCTGCTGCATTATCTTGACAGAACTCCTTTAAAAATCGGGGAGCCTCTCATCTCCCAGTGCTCAACCTAGGAGACTGAATGCTCAAGAAATATTACTTTCCTGTCATTGATAGAGACTGTAGTCGTCTCCCTGCAGGCAGCTACCAGAGGCAGATATGGGTGAATTTTGGAGTCTAGGCTAAGTAAGAGGCAAGTGGTTGTAGCCCTTAGGAATGAAAAGACTGAGAAGACTTTTGCAGATGCAGAAATGGGAAGGCGGCAGAGCCAAGCTGTTGCAGTGGATGACTGACATCTCTCAGGAGGTGACCACAGACAGGGGCACCCATCCGGCCACGCACTGGCTTACACCTTATCTCACTTCTGGCTCATGACTACTTGGCAAAACACAATTATTAGCTTCCATTGCCCAGACTTAGAAACAAACGTAGTTAAGTAGCTTCTCAAAGGGCAGGAAACCAAGTACCAAGAGCGGCAAGACTCAGCTCAAGCTGCCCGGCTTCAGAGCTTGCTTCCGGAGTACCAGTGTGCTGCCACTGCCCTTCCCACTGTCCACGAGCTTCCCGGAGATATGAGCAGACATCCTTTGTTCCACAGTAGGGCTCCGTTAAGACTAAAAACTACCTCCTTGTCCATTACCACAATTACTGCTTATATTTTGCAGGGGGCTGGTTAGTTGCCTGGCTGGTTGGTTGGCTGGGTTTGATTTGGTTTTTTTGTTGTTTGTTTTGTGAGTGGTTATAAGCACTTCCTGCTCTTGCAGAGGACCAAGTTCCGTTCTCAGCACCTGCAGTGGCAGCCTGAAACAACTCCAGCTCCAGGGAAGGCATGTAATGCCTCTAATCTCCTCAGTCACCCAAGCTCACATGCACATACCCATAGACGAAGTTATAAATAATAGAAATTTAAATCTCCTTTTTAAAAAAAAAAAAAATTCTATCAAAAAGAGAGAAATGACTCATGAAAAGCTACCTCAGTTATGAGACCTCTTACTGGGAGTGGTGATACCTGTCTCCAATTCCAGCACTTGGGAGATAGAGGTAGAAGGATCATGAGTTCGGAGCCAGCCTGTACCACAGTTTGAGGCCAGGGTTAGCTAGATAAGACCCAGTCAAAAGCCTTCATTAGCCAGCAGCTAATGAGTGTGCCTGCTTTACTAGAATCACCCTCATGGGCTCCCCCATTGAAGGTCCACTTTCAAAACTACCCCAACCTATACTGAGTAGCCACCCACATCCACAGGGATCTTCCTCCCTCAGTCCTCTTGGAAATGTCTTCACCAGGGCACCAGAGGCATCTTCACCCATCTCCTACGTGATCCCAAGCCAGTCACATTGATGATGATGATGACGACGACGACAATGACCACTGCATGCACATGAAAGGGAAAGCCTGACTAGAAAGGAAATGTCAATCTTAACAACTGACCAATACAGTTAACACTAAAATATGCCATCTCAAAAACACTATATGCCTTTTTGCATATGTGTGCATGTGTGCACACAACACACACACACACACCAACACGCACACAATGTTCCAGACAACAAGCTGGGCAATTTTAGTTTGATTAGGTTCTCATGACTTCATGACTTACATCTCCTTAAATATCAATTGCTGGGACTGGGGCTGATGGGATACTATGCCAGTGAACACACATGTACATAAGGGGAAGAGAGGGCAGAATGACATCAGACACTGCAGAATCAGAGGTGGCAGCGCTAACAGAACACACTAGAGACCTGTATGCCCACAATAGTTACACTCTTTGTGAAGATAAAACATCCAAGTCTTAATGTAACAACTGTCACAAAACTAAACACCTAAAACAGAAACTCTCTTGAACATTTTTTAACAAATGGATTCCTTTTTGAGAATTTCATATATGAGCACTGTATTTACATAATTTTTTTCTTTCTCTCCTTCCTCCCACTCTTCCCAACCCCCAATACTTTTCAAATATATCTTACTTAATTATTGTTCATATATGTATGTATATATGTATACATGTATAAGTATGTATGTATATACAAATACTGATAAATAAAGTGTTTTTGGGGAAAAAAAAAAAAACCAGAAACTCTCAGAAATAGGAGGGAAGGAGACAGAGGCCCAGCTGCAGTGAGAGACAGGACACAAGCCCTTCCCTCTCAAGACTGTGACTGGCGGAGCAGCAAAAACAAGGATGTAGCACTCCTCTGGATGATTCAAAGGAAACCTCAGAGGAGGAAACCAAAGAGCTCAAACAAGTAATCACTAAACATCAAGAAGCCAGAGACAGGGAGACACTTTTGTACATTAACAGAACTCATTTAAAGCAATACTTCTATCAAGTTGGCAGAGACCCTTAACTTCTTCGTCAGCAGAAGGGTACAGGAATACAGCTTCATACCTCACTGAGAAACATGAAGTGGTTTTGAGACAAGCTCCTGTTTGAAGCCCTTCCTTGCCCTTAAACAACTCCTCTCAAGGTACAAATCCCCAGATTAAAATTTTTGTTCTGTTTTTGAGACCGGTCTCTCCATGTAGCCTTGGCTACATAGAGCTCTGTAGACCAGGCTGGCCTGAAACTCATAGTGCTTGACCTGCTTCTGTCTTCCAGTGCTGGGATTAAAGGTGTGCACTACCGCACCCAGTGCTAAATTTTAAATTATATCCATTGAGAATGGCCAGTATCCTGAGTTTCTGAGCCAAGTTACCAAACTCGCTATTAGCTACTAGCTATGAACTACAGGCAGCTAAATTATTTAACTTCATCTGAAATGAAGGCAATAGGACTGTTTGTCAGGATTGCCGTAAGAACAGAGTGAACATATATCACTCAGACACAGGCCGGGCAACACACTCAGAAAGTACCAGTTATGGATCCTGTCAATAAAACTCCTTATGCATAAGTAATATCTGTGCAAACAACTCGTGAGCAATCGGGGTGCTCATTTTAGCTGCCCAAATCATTTCAATACTGATGGATACTAATAGCTTTTTAAAAATATTTTCTCATAGGTATCTGCTTTCTGAGTGTGCACACGTGCTCATGTGTGTATTACGGCAGATGTGGGTGAAGATCAGAGGACAATCTGGAAGACTTGTTCTCTCCTTATGCTATGTGCACGTGGGGGGTGGAACTCAGGTCGTCAAGTTCAAGGAGAAGAACTTTTAACCCCTGAGCATTTTGCCAGCCCATGGACAACTTCCAAGTACAAAGTTTATTTGACTAAAATATGATTCAGAAATCATTACTATTATCAAAGGGATCACATGCTAATTGGATAACCAAAATGGAGTTTGGCATCTCTCGAACAGAGCCTCCATCAACGGTGCTGTGAATGGACTCCTATCCAGGTGTTATCTTCAACTATATTTTGTTTTCTACAATAAACATGCATGATCTTTTGGGAAGGAAAGCCTGTCTCCCAGGCAGAAGCTTCCTGGTACTGAGGACAGAACATAGGACCTCACATGGGCTCAGCCAGGACTCTACCAGAGAACGGCGTTCCCAGCCGTGGAGGGTTTTAAACCACACACAGTCTTTTATCTTAATAGGTTCTAGCTTGATAGTCCTAGCTTTCTTTCCCTGAAGGGTCTATGCTGGGTCAGTCTGGATTACACAATCACTTCTTGTCACAGGACACTTTGCCAGGGCCCTTGGTCACACTATCATCTCTTTGGAGCACCCTGTTGGAGATGTCACCATTTGAAGATGTCCCCTTGGAAGTATCAACAAAACCACCCAATTTATTTGCAGTGGTTGGTTTGGGGGTTGGTTTGGTTTTCGTTTGTTTGGATGAAAGAAACGCATATGGAGTTTAGCTATGGGACAGTTATGCAGAACTTTCACTGTGTTTCCATTTGGGGGAAAGGGCAAGGCGATATGAGTCAACCCTCCGCTCCTGCTTCTGATTTCAGAGTCATTTCCGAAATGAGCCATCTGTTCTGGGGGCAAGTTCTCTAAAGAAATCACTTGGGCCTATCTCCCGTGACTGTTCACGCCTGTGGGGACTTCAGCACCCTTAGGTGGCAGGGCAAATACTTGCCTAACTCAGGGGACAGACAGTAAAGGATTCCACGGATACAGTCAGAGACAGTGCACAAGTGCTGTAATGTTTTACCTAGTCTTCTTAGGTCTCTTTTCCCCAAAACTCCACTGTAAGTTCAACATGGCTGATAACTTAATTCTGCTCATCCTTAGCGCTGTCTAAGAAAGGAGAGAGGAAGAGATGAAGCTGTCATTTCTCTACTGTAATTATTTCTGAGAATAATTCCATGCGTTCCATTGCCCTGACAAGATTTCTCCAAATAATGGTTTAAATTTGTCAAGTAACTGAAGTTTTTTTTTTTTTTTCAAGAAAAAACTTCTCCTAATGCCCGAAGGCAGTCTCCCACCACCTCACAGCCTCTCGAATTCTTAAATGCTAATAGTTCGCTTCATCTACACTATAACACCAGAACTGCTTTCCAGACTAGCTGCCCCTTCAGTGGGCTGCTTAACCACACGTACACACACACTCACGTACACACACCCACGCAAGCACGCACGCACAGTACCTGTTCTGCCTCAGAAGGCCACCCTAGCTGTTAAGCTTCCGATCTTCCCTCTGAGCCCACCTTACACATCTGTGCACCTACAGCAATCTATACATACTCCTTGATCATAGACTGTGTGTGAAAGAGTGTGTGCAGGTATGTGTATGTTCGAGCATGCGCATACGAAAAGCAGAAGACAACCTCAGTTGATCTTCCTTCCTCAGTGGCCCCTCACCTGGTTGCTTGAAACAGAGGCTCAGAGAATATAGCCCGAGGCATCTGGAAGGGTCCAGCCTGAACATGACCAGCAAGACTGAACTGGGCTATGGGGGTAGGACAGTGAGATAGGAGAGAGAGGGGCAAGCTGACGAAATAACCAAGAGTGCTTGGCCAAAATGGCTGAGCCATATAGGAAAGAAAAGCTGGAGGAGGGGAAGCTGAAGTCCCACCCCTAAGAGGGAGAGGTTTAGGAGAAGGGGCGGGGCAAGAGGTGCTGGGCGGAGCCTCCGTCCGGAGAGAGGCTTGTCCTGTGTTTCTTTGAAACTTAACATTTAGGGCATTAGCTAAATTCAACAAGACCGTTGAATCCCGTTTTAACTATACTCCCTCTCAGCTCCCCCAGGACATTCTGAAGTAAATCCCTGTCTTCCTATCATTTCATCTGTCAGTGCTCTTCTAAATATTCTCCAAGAGATGTCCCATCGCCACCGCTGCCACACGGGAATCTGCTGAATAAAATTCCATATCGTTTATAACTGCTGGTTCCGTTTCCACAACTGTCTTGGAAGCATGTATATTTTACAGCTATTTTTGAATGTGAAGGGTTTTTGTGTTTGGGTGTGGCTTTACTCATAAGAACGGGAATGACCATGAATAAATTTTGTGTTTGTCTTTCTGTATTGAGACATTGATAGTCTCTAATGGTCATTCTGTCCAGGACTCTTAAATCCATTAACTCATGCAGAACTGTAAAACTCTTAAGGTGTGAGACCCACTGCCCCTCCCTCATTCATCAGCTAGCGATATACTGGTTTAGCCCTTCTCCTATTGTGAACTTTCCCTTTCAGAGATTTTGCTGTGCTGAGATACAGCTCACACAGAGGAAGAAGCAGAAACAGTTTGTTTGTTTCTCTGGCATCAAAGAGTGCCGCTGTGCCCCAGCATCTACCAAAGGTGACTAACGATTTCAATTTTAAATTATTAGTAGATTGGGGGGGGGAGGGGGTGTAACGTTATCTTTATTGATGCTTAAAAGGTCCCGGTGGGGAGGAGGGCCTCTTCACTGTGGTTCCAAAGTCCAATCTTAGATAGCATTCTTCCACTCCAACCTAAAAAGTGATTCTAGGCTTTGCTTTTTCTGCCCCTGCCTTGGAATTACCTAGTTCTCCAAAGAGGGTATAATTATTAACCCATTTCTGAGCCCCATTTATGTTTTCATAGTTTCAAAACAAGATAAGGTAACTGGGAGGCTGGAGAGACAGCTAGGGTATTTAAGTCCTTGCCTTGCCAAGCTTGAAGAACTGAATTTTGAGTTTCCAAATCTATACAGAAAGCCAGGATAGCACGTGCTTGTAACCCAGCCACTGGGAAAGTGGAAACAGGAGAATTGCTGGGACTTGCTGGCTAGCAGAGCTAGCCCAATTGATAAGCTTCAGTCTGAGTCCTGGTCTCAAAGGGGGACTCCTAAAGATGACACCTGAGGTTGTCCTCTGCCCTCCACATGCAAGAGCACACACCCTCACATAGGCAACCTCACACACACACGAATACACATGCACTCATAGATTTTAAAAATAAAATAAATAAGGTGAGTTTCAGTTTCTAACATGATGGTTTTGAACGCGTATATATGATGCATAATAAGGCACTTAAAATTTTACACTATCACCGAAGTCTCTGGACTATGTGGGGGGAAAGACACGAAACAGGGAAGACAACATATTGAGAAGATGTTGAAAGGAAGAGTATATACATATATGAATATATATGCATATATACATATATCATATATAATATATACTATATGTTATCTTTATTATATATAAATATTATACACACACACATGAATTATCTGAACAGGCTAGAAAGAGTGGCTAAGAGTACTTGCTGGTCTTGTAGAGGATTTAAGTTTGGTTTTTTGTTTTTGTTTATTTTTCAAGACAGGGTTTCTCTGTGTAGCCCTAGCTGTCCTAGAACTCACTCTGTAGACCAGACTGGCCTCGAACTCAGAAATCCGCCTGCCTCTGCCTCCCAAGTGCTGGGATTAAAGGCGTGTGCCACCACTGCCTGGCGGAGGATCTAAGTTTGGTTCCCAATACTCATGATGTTCGGTGACTCACACAAATATCAGCAACTCCAGCTTCATTAGATCTGACACCCTCTTCTGGCTTCTGGGAGTACCTACAATAGCAATGTGCAACACACACACACACACATACACACATACACATAATTAAAATTAAATCATAAAAATTAAAAGAAAAAAAGAGCTTGAACACTGTGGGGGGAAAGGCAGTAAGAGTCTGAGTTTGCAGTTCAGATGTGCATCTGTTTCCAGGTGAGCCTGATGCAGCCTTAATACTGATGTTGAAGTACAAAAAGAGAACTGTGTGTGTGTGCACGCATGCACATGTGTATCCAGCATCACATGAAAGTCAGAGGATAACCTGGAATGTCATTCCTGCAGAGTGACAGTTCCCACACACACACACACACACCCGTTCTGAGAGAGGGTCTCTCACTGGCATACGTAGAGTTTCTAAGTAGGTTAGCATGGCTGGTCTGCACTGCCCAGGGCTCTGCCCTCTCTCTCTCCCTGAATCGGGATTATAAGCATGTATCACCACACCAGTTTTTCTCGCCTGGGTTCTGGGGCTCATGCCTGTAAAGCAAGTATTCTCTCAGCTGAGCCATCCCCATTACCTCAAAAGAGGAGTCTCTTCATTTGTAACCTCACTTCCAGGGCCACAAGGAAATAATAACACAGAGAAAACAATAAGAAGCCATCTAAACAAAGCATTAATTAAGGTAAACATTTTTAATTAAAGGGTGGGTTCTTCAGTGACAATGAGGAAATTGTACTTAGTAACCTATCCTGAGTTTAGAATAAGCGGATAAGCAGAACAATTTGCCATCTTAACTATTCACACTATGCCAAAGTCACTCAGCATTAACATTAGCAGAACATTCAAATCCCAGGGCCTAATGCACGAAGCCTTCATTCTCAGAACCACAACTAAGACAAATACCTATTTAAACCTTTCTGCTTTCTAAATTAGGAGCTAATATCCCTGGTTGAGGGGAAAAAAAAAAAAGTAGAGTTTGGGTTTTTTGCTTTTTTTTTTTTTTTTTTTTTTTTTTTTTGTTTTTTTCAGTGGCTCTATTTGTAACGTTAATGCTTTAGAAACATCTGGGGGGGGTGGGTATTGACTGAGACTGGTAAGATTTTTCAGAAGAGGTACAGTTGACTTATAAAATCCACAGTTCTATGCAACAAGCAGTCCAGAGAAAGAACAGCAAAAGGAGGTTAGGAGGTTTACAGTCAAGAACTTAATAAACAGGGCTGCAATTCAGCAGCTAAGAGCACTTGATGCTCTTACAGAAGATCCAAGGTGGAATCTTGGCATATATAAATATAAATATAAATATAAATATAAATATAAATATAAATATAAATATAAATATATATACACACATATATATACACACTTATATATCTACAGACACTACACCCACAAGCACAGACAACACCACACACACACACACACACACACACACACACACACACGACTCATACACATATGAGTAATTTTTTAAAGAGCTTAATAAGTTACCACACTGAGGATAGGAGAGATTTGAAGGAGATAGCTCTGCCAAAAGCTGCTTACAGTATGTTCGCAGCCCCTCCACTCCATCTACAAATACAGTCCCTTAAATTTATTGCTTAAATGTCCCAATCTGAACTCCCTGAGAGTGAGCAAGCCTATTCTCACTGTCCATCATATAACTGATATAGATCTGATGTAGTATCGCCAGTCATTTAATGACCCCGCTGGGAAGGAGTCTGAAGCTCTAATTTAGTAATTAAGAATAAATGTGTAGTTCCAGGGGATCTGACACCCTCACACAGACATATATGCAGGCAAAATGCCAATACATGTAATATAAAAATAAGTAAGTCATTTAAAAAAAAAAAGAAGAAAAGAGAGAGAGAATGAGAAAGGCATGGTGGCTCATACCTGTTAATTCAACATTTGGGAGGCTGAAGCAGGGGGACTGCCATGAATTTGAAGCCAGCCTAGACTATATAATGAGTTCCAGGCCAGCCTGAGATATCAAGTGAGACCTCATCTCAAAACAGATATAACACAGAGCTTTCCAAGTTTATTGTTAATTGATACGACTATTTCCAAACTTGAACAGTAGACAATCAACCGACCAGTTCCAACTGCCTGTACCACTGTGTACGGTGTACCACTGTGAGGCGCACTTACTTCTTCTATATATACACAAACATCCTAGTCACTGAGCTCAAACCCCTGGGCTCTGATCTAAGCAGCTGCTGTTGAGAAGAATATCTAAACCCACTTCTCCTACATGTAGCTGTCGCTTGGCAGGGAATGACGCTGTGTACTGCACACCATCTTCAAATCCTCACACATCTACAGCTTCAGACGGTTGCTCAGCCGGTTACACTGAGATCTAAGCAGAGATCTAAGCAGAGACGGCTACAGGAAAAAACATATCAAAGCTGCTCAGAGTAAACTATGATCACTGCCACGGAAGTTAAATGAACGTTTTAAAACTCACATTAAGAGATTCAGAACTTGGAAGGGGGCAGGGGGAGGAAAGAGAGCCAGGCTGGAAACCCTCTTAAATTACAAGGAATAAATGTTTAAAAATAAAACCGAGCCAGTCCGGGCGGGGTGGCACATGCGTCTAATCCCAGGGCTGGGGAGACAGAGGCAGGCAGTGGGTCTATGAAGACAGCCTGGTCTACATGGTGTGTTCTGGGCTAGCCAGGGCTGCATAGTGAGATCCTGCCTAAATAAAGAAATGTAATGAAACTAAGAACTACAAAAAGCACACTAAGAAATTTGGAAGGGTTGTGTTCAATACTGCCACTTAAGACCTTTATAAAGTCATAAAGCACCGGGCAGTGGTGGCACACACCTTTAATCCCAGCACTTGGGAGGCAGAAGCAGGCGGATTTCTGAATTCGAGGCCAGCCTGGTCTACAAAGTAAGTTTCAGGACAGCCAGGGCTACACAGAGAAACCCTGTCTCGAAAAACCAAAAAAAAAAAAAAAAAAAAAGTCATAAAGCCAAAGGTTAAAGGTTAAATTGTATCACAGCAAACACTGTCAGCATAAGGAATGCTATGACCATGAAGAATCACTGCAAATAGCTAAGAACTAATTCTTAGATGCTGTGTGAAAGGCCTCAATTTCCTAGATATGAAGTACATACACAAGTCAACTATGCACAGAAAGGTAAAAAGGACAAACTGTTCCTTGCAAAAGATGCGGGAGGTGCCGGGTGGTGCTGGTGCACGCCTTTAATCCCAGCACTTGGGAAGCAGAGGAATTTCTGAGTTCGAGGCCAGCCTGGTCTACAGAGTGAGTTCCAGGACAGCCAGGACTACACAGACAAACTCTGTCTCGAAAAACCAATAAACAAACAAACAAACAAACAAACAAACACAGGAGGTTCAGGATACCAAAAGAGAATCAGTTCACTCACAAGGGAAACACAGATCTAAAGTGTCTGGAGGGTCTGTGAGACAACTCCGTGAGTAAAAGGGCTAGTCACCAAGCCTGACCTAAGTTTGATCTCCAGGATCCATAAGGAATGAGAGAGACTCCTGCTAGCTGTCCTTTGACCTCTACACACACACTCTGACACACATGTTCCCATACACAAGCAAACACACACACACACTAAATAAATATGATTTAAGAAAAAATGAAGTACCAGAACACACTGTATCTTACCTATCAGACACATGTGTTGAGAGAGAGGGGGGGGGAGGGAGAGAGTTAGTTTGTATCTGCTGGGATATGCTTCCTCTAGAAGGGCAGGAAGGCAAATAACCCCAGAGGCTTCCAAGGAAGGTGGAGCTGAAGGACACAGATGAGAGACTGACAGTCTGACAGACCACTGTAAATATTTTTGTTCCTGGCAGACATTAAATCCTGGATTTATTCAAAAAGATTGAAGGGAAAAAAGAGAGATAAAGAGAGAGGCCTGGTCAGAAACACACACACACACACACACACACACACACACACACACACACACACGACCAAATCAGAGATAGAGTTTCTGGGCTGTATAGGCTGAAAAGCTACAGGGTATGTTCTTCCTGTTCACCCACATTGCCCTGTTGGTGCTTGGCTGGTTTATCTAGCTCCTTTCATTTAAAAACCCCTACAAAATATATTCTGCACCTTAACAAACTGAGAAGTGTGTGTTGCTTCTGAGGGAACAGTTTTTGCACCACACATTTAACTGTTACGGCGACGTTATTTTAAGAAATGGCAGAACGCTCACTTTAGTGCATGCTGAAGACAAGCGCAAGACATGAAGAGACTCATGTATGTCAAGCCAACGTGCATACTAAAAACACCAGTAGCAGCTACAACCTCGGGGCTTCCTCCAAGTGGGAACACAAATCCTTGGTGCAAACCAACCAGGGGAAATGCAGCTGTAAGTCTAGAGAAAGGCAGATTTCTGCTAGGTACTGGGGAAGAAGCTGATCTGTAACCATGGCTACCCCTGATACACTACGCTTTTCGGCCAATTTTTTTTTTTTTTTTTTTTTTTTTTTTTTTTTTTTTTTTTAAGCCAAGCAAAAGAAAACCTTTTTCCCTGTGACTTTACAAAACATATTCAGTAGTGGTCAAACATCAAAGAGCAAGCCTGCCATCTTGGTTTTGAGTCACATTTTCATATAACCCAGATTGGACTCCAGCTCCCTACATAGCCCAGGCTGGCCTTGAATTCGTGATCCTCCTGCCTTCCCCCACCCAAATGCTGGGATTACAGACAAGCATCACCACACCCAAACTCCAAATTATTTTTCCTACTTTTTTTTTTTAAGTCTAGTTTCTCCAGTTTCCTTGAAGGCCAACTAAACTACTACAAAAGGTAATTTTTTAGAAAGACACCGATCTGAATTAATTCAAAACCAGGCACAAATGAATTTGTATTCTCATAAAAAGTTTATAACCTCTAGCTGAAATCTGTATAAAATTATAAAGGTTCGTTTTAATGACGAACATCGGGCAATTTGCACATTCCATTTCCTCTGTGTTTTGACTCGGGAAGATTTTTAAAATAGAACTTCCTTAATGACAGAATTTTGATGAGACGGCCATTCTAACCTGCCAAATTATCCAAGTTCCAACATCTGCAGTCAGGATGTTTCCCAAGATTTCTGTTCTCTCTGCCAACTTACAGAGAAGCCTTACAACTCCGCTCCTCTCCGCCCGCACACGGGGAACCAGGCTTCAGCTCAGCACCCATGTTCCGCACCCACCTGCCCCACAGGTGGGATTTATTCTGCCAACTGGACAATCACCTTCCCGACTTCGCCATCTCCAGGGTCAAACACAAGCGGGGCTTTGTCTGCATTCGAGATCCGTATTCTCTCTCGCCCAGCCTGGCTGAAAACCAGACTTGCCCTGTGACAGCCTCAGCGGAGGACACATAACGTCTCTCCCAACTCTGGCACGGCTGAAAGCCGCGGAGCCTGGTGGGTCCGGAGTCCGCACCGGCGGCACCGGGTGGAAGACGGGAGCCACCTGGCCCCGGTATCGCGGGCGCCGAGAGCAATGGGACAAGCGAAGAGCAGGATGGCACCACCGGAAGACAGAGAAGGGGTCCCCCCAGGAAAGGGGTGGGAATAGGGTACTCCACTAAAGGCCAGAGTGAGAAGGGGACACAGGACTTCTCCGAGAAGCTCAGATCTGCGGTGAGGGGCGCAACAGAGAAGGTCCCCGGGGTCCCCGCCTAAGGACCTGCTCACCGTGCTGACCACCGCGGTGGGCGAGGAGGGTGACGTGGGGCCGGGCGCGTCCTGCTTCCACAGTCGGGACTTGAGGCTCTTCATGGCCACGGCTCTCAAGGGTCCGGGTCCCCACCAAGTTGCGGGCTGCGAGCCGGAGTTGCAGACGCCCGGGAGCGCGCGGGGCCCGCCCCACCTGCCACCTGGGGCCCGGGGGGCCTCGCTCAACCCTGTCCCTCTGGCAACCAATCGGGCCCGTCGCCTGGCTGGGGTGGGGTCGGTTCTGGCCAATCGGAAATCGGGAAGGGGGCGGGACTTCCCTTTTAAACTTCATAACACTCTTCCTCTCCCCTCTGGAGGAAAAGTTGGGGAACTTCAGCTATGCAGCGCGTGGAGTTGTGCGGAGGCACAGCGCCGGCTCCTGGCCTGTGGTTCCTGCACACTTGGGTGGTCTAAGGTTAGAGAAATCCAGCCTAGACCGGTTCTTATCTCTCCAGGCTCTCCTCTTTCTCCCATTCGCGAGTCCTTTATAGGCTAAAATTATCTTCCTCCTTTCGGGTCCCAGCTTACCTACAGACAAACCAGCTCGCACTAGCAACTTCCCATCCAGAATCTTCATGAGAACACACGGACCCTAGGACCACAAGTCTCTCCGCCACACACATGGGGATCTCTGGGGCCAACAAGCCTGTAAGAAAAGGGAGCAGCTCTTCAGATGGACAGTTACCCGGTTAGGGGGCAGTGAGTGCAGTGCGGCTGGAGAGATAGCTTAGCAGTTATGAGCACTGGCTGTTCTTGTGGAGGACGGGATTCGATTCTCAAGACCCACATGGAAGCTCACAAAAGGCTTTATTCTCAGTCCCAGGAGAGGTGATGCTCTCTTCTGGCCTCCGTGGTTAAGTGTTAGTGTATCGCTGTGGAGGGAAAAAAGTGCCATGTCCTTTTTGTAGATACAACAGACATAAGTACCGAAGGCATTAGCTCATCTGACTCAGTAGTCTGAACCAAGGAAAACTATTTAAGGCTGAGATGAGGACACTGTCTGTCAAACAACTCCTAATCATGTCCTGTTAACAGGAAGCTTCAAAAATCTTCCCTGGAGTGAGATTTTCCTGGCAAAATGTTAATTCTCACATACATCAACAAGGAAAGACAAACAGCCCAAACTTCTCACAAAGACTCTTTTTGTCTCCAAGGGCAGTTAGTTCTTTCTTCAGCTTTCCCTTAGAGTGGCTCTAGGCTTTATTGTAAACATGAGAAAATCTTCAGAACTCTCCTGAAGATACAGTATTCAGAGACCATTAATCCTCAGCAGAAAGTCAGTAACAAAGAAAAAAAAAAACAAAACAGAGAAAATGGCTAAAGTTTCTCTTGGTTAGATTTAAGGAATCTTGACTCCCCTGTGAAGATCCACAGCTGGTCTGACTCAGCTGACTGTGATCCAGCTGTTTGTGGGAGGAGGGTTCCCCTCTGTCTTCACTGCTAACAGAGAAAGCCAGCATTATCTCACGCTGGACTTGTAGAGAAGCTTCCCGGCCATTGTTCCAGGTTCTACTTCTCACCTTGGCTATCACAGCAAGTGACTAACTGATGGCTCATCTCGGTTGTCAACTTGACACACCTGGGAAGAGATGACCTCAGTTGAAGAACTGCTCCCATCATCTTAGCATGTGAGCATGCCTGTGGGACATTTTCTTGATTCCTAGTTGACACAAGAGGGCCTGGGCTATGGTGGGCAGTGTTGTACCTAGGCAGGGAGGCCTGAGCTGTAGAAGATAGAAGCCAGTAAGCATCACTCCTCCATGGCCTCTGCTTCACTTTCTGCCTCCAGATTTGCCTTCAGTTTCTGCTGTGACTTCCCTCAAAGATGAACAATACCATGTAAGCCAAATAAACCCTTTCTTCCCCAACTTGTTTTGCAACAGGAAGCAAACTTAAAACCCAACTATCACCAAAAAGGCTTACACGATAAACCTCCTTTGCTTGAAACTCCTCAGGTAGAATCTCAGGGTGGTAGTGTATGTTTGTAAACCAGCATTTAGGGTGGTGTATTAGTTACATTTTTATTGTTGATAAAGCATCAAACCAAAGTGACTTACAGAAGAGTTTATTGGGGAATTAGGGTTCCAGAGGGTTAGAGTCCGTGATGGTGTAGCAGAGACAGCAGGCAGACAACTATGTCTTGAACAGCAACTGAGAATTCCCATGTTGAATCACAAACTGGAAACAAAAGAGCTAACTTAAAATAGCCAGAGTCTTTCAAAACCTCAAAGCATGGCCACAATGACATGCTTCCTCTAGCAAGACCATGTCTCTTCATCCTCCCCAAACTGACCAAAATGGGGACCAATATTCAAACTGTCTCAGAATGACTAAGGCTGAAGAATTGTGAGCTCAAGGCCAGGCACATGGCAAGACACTGATGAAGGAGGAATAGAAGGAGGAAGAGGAGAAGGAGGAAGAAGAATAGAAGGAGGAGGAAGAGGAGTAACTGGGACAGGGGAGAGGGGAATTAGAAAATAGAGGAGAAGAAAGGAAAGAAAGACTAAGTGGAAACATACAAAGGGACTCTTTAGCAACTTGTGACTAAAAGCTAACTACTTTCTACCCAAGACTCTGGAGCACAGGCTGAGCTGTTTCTCCACCTAGCTTGTGAAGCAAACTACTCTGGGCCCGTTCTTCAGTTCATGGCTACCACTGTCCACATTGGCACAGAGACTTAGCAACCTTCTAAGAGTTCCTTCTCTGTCCACATTCACCCAACGAGATTCTGTTCTCCAAGAGTGGTTGGAAAGGTCCACAGGGCACAGGAGCGCCCTGAAGGGCTGTACCCCCATCCACAGGCGCCTGTCACATAATCAGTATATGCAGTTTGTCACAATCCAGGGACTTGTGCATGCTTAAGTATTAGTTTGTTAGCTTGTTTGTTTGTTTTGAGACCAGTTTGGATATGTAGGTCAGGCTGGCCTACCTATCAGAGGACTCACAGACTTCCTTCCCCTGTCTCCTGAAGGCTGGGATTACAGGCATGCACCACCACACCCAGCTCATTTGTGCTATGCTTCAATTAAAAGGTGATTTTGAAGAATAAGCTGGAGTCTTTCCCAAGTGTGTTTCCCTAACTTCCCTGATGGCTCAACTGGAAGCAGTCTACCCCTCCCCCCTCCACACACACACACACACACACACACACACACACACACACACCACCCTTCTGAAGAAGCTCTGCGACTCTTAGATGTCATTATCATTAAAGTTCATCCCTTAACATAAGAGAATAACAACCTTTCTGGTTGGTTTTATTGTTGTTGTTGTTGTTGTTGTTGTTGTTGTTGTTGTTGTTGTTGTTTTTCGAGACAGGGTTTCTCTGTGTAGTCCTGGCTATCCTGGAACTCACTTTGTAGACCAAGCTGGCCTCGAACTCAGAAATCTGCCTGCCTCTGCCTCCCAAATGCTGGGATTAAAGGCATGTGCCACCACTGCCCGGCCAACGTTTCTGATATGTATTTTTGTGTGTTGTATGTAATATATGATTGGCGGGAAGTGTGTAGTATGTGGAGGCCAGAAGTCAGCCCTGGGTGTCTTTATTGGTCACTCTTGACCTTATTTTTCTCAAGGAAGGGTCTCTCACTGAACCTGAGGCTCAGTGGTTCAGCTAAACTAGCAAGCTCCTGGAATTTGCCCATCTCTATCTCCCAGAGCTGGGATTATAGCTCACAGCCTGTCTGGCTTTTTACATGGGGCCTGGGGATTTGAACTCTGCCTTCTGCTTAAGTAGCAAGTATTTGAGCCACCGAGTTGAGTCGTCTCGTTTCCTAGTCCTGAAGCCATATATTTGAACCTCCTAAAATGCTAGCATAGGGAATACACAATAAATACTTTGGAATGACTTGATCCGTGGTTTGTGCTTAGTGGAATGAATTACGGCTGTTCTTTCTGAGTTTCCATGTGCCCTTTAGTTGGGACTCTAATCAGATATGAACACAGGTGGAACAGTCTGGGGGCCGTGTTGCTGCTCAGACACTCAATACCTGTGTTCAGGCCCTGAGATGGGCACCCTGACCCTGTATTCTGGTCTTCTGACTGGATATTACACGTGTAACCTTCAGTTGCATGTCTCCCCTACATAATTTGCTGTCAAGTTAATTGTGGCCTTGCTCTCTGCTGGTGTCTCCTGGAGCATCCGAGTTATTGTAGCCTGGGTGACTGGTTTCTTTTTGTTTGTTACTGGGATAAAGCAAAGGAAACAGCCACGGCCACAAGTATAGTTTGCATCAGGTTCCGAAAATGTTGGGCAAGTTATTTTTATGAACTGTCTGCATGATGTCCCCATGGTGACTATGTCCAGTGGCCTTTTGGGATTTTTCCAGTCTAGGAACTTGAGAGCTGATGTCTGCTCGTTCCCATCTGAGCGCAACCAAGTAAAGAGCATTGTTTTGAATATGAAGTTTCCTGTGTTGATCTAGAAACATCCTGTGTGAAGTTGGGCCACCATTATCAGCGTTTAGCCAGACAGGCTTAGTACAGTTTGGTTCACTACTCTCACTCTTTAAAAAATTATTTTAATCCCAGCACTCGGGAGGCAGAGGCAGGAGGATCTCTGTGAGTTCAAGGCCAGCCTGGTCTACAGAGTGAGTTCAGGGAAAGCCAGAACTTAAACATATCCATATATATCTATGTATACATCTTCAGAAAAAAAACTTTTTGAAAAATTATTTCTTATTATACTAAACCTGCAGAAGCCAGCTTTAAGTTTTACCCTTTAACGATATATGTAAATAGAAAGGACAAAAATGTTTAGTTCTGTGAAGGTAAATATGCCTATGTATACAGATGCTCAAATAGGCCAGAAGATCAGATCTCCTGGAGGTGCAGTTACAGGCCGTTGTGAGCTGCCCGGCATGGATGCTGAGAACTGAACTTGGATCCTCTAGAAGAGCAAAGTCTTCTTAACCACAAAGCCATCTCTCCAGCCCCCTAGTGATGAACTTTTGAGTGTTTTAGTAGCCAAGTGATGGTGACTCATGCCTTTAATCCCAGCACTCAGGAGGCAGCCTGGTCTTCAGAGTGAATTCTAGAAATTCTTGCAACACAGAAAAAAATCATGTCTTGAAAAACAAGTCCTAAGCCAGCCTGGTCTTCAGAGTGAATTCTAGAAATTCTTGCAACACAGAAAAAATCATGTCTTGAAAAACAACAACAAAAGGTGTTTTAGAATGCTACAATACACACACTGGTGGTTGGTGTAAGAGTGTGTAGGAGTGTGTGTGTGTGTGTGTGTGTGTGTGTACATAAAGAACAAGCTAACAAAGATGTCTCAGCACTACAATGGACGTCCACTGCCTTAGTGTCCTATTTCTTTGACTTTCTATGAAGAAACGTGTGCAGGAGACAAGGGCACAGAGCTATACTACATAGCTCGGTTGGGTGTCTACTTTCTAAATGGTATAGCAGGGTTGCAGATGTGACCCATGGTCAGAGAGGGAAACAGAAGATAAGCCTACAGAGAGAGAAGAGCCCAAGGTTGGATGCCCATCGCCTTGAATGGGCAAGAGTGAGAAACAGAATCAGGTAGGGGATACCCAGGGGACCTGCTGAAGCAGGGAAGAGCATGTAGATCAAAGAGGCCCAGATGGTATCTGATGATAAAGATGGCTTCTCAGGAGGTGGAGCATAAACAATAAACATAGTGAACCTAACCACCAAACCCCAAATGGTCCCTCTCCAAATAGGACTGTTGCCTCCCAAGCAAGCCTCAGGAGTCGCATGCCTGGTGACTTCTCAGGGATCCTGTCTAAGGGATGCAGTCAACAGTCCCATGGAGAGGCCAGGACATCAATCTTCCTCTCCTAGTTCTGATGACAAGGTAGATAGCTGGCAAACCGTCCAGCCATGGGGTCATAAAAAAGGAAACCTCGATCCAGAACCCAGCCCCAAAATGAGAGCCCCAAGACAGTTCTCACCCCCTCCTCCCTTGCCATACTAAAAACTAAAATGCATTGTCTAAGTGAGCTTTACAAACATAAACAGCTCATCTTTGGTCCTAATTGTAAAGCCATCCAGTGACTCCATATAACCTTCGGTGATGTGTTTATAAAAAAATAAAGAGATAAAGAGAATATGTTCTATGGAGGTGTGTGGTGAGGTGTGGGGGAAGGGGATGTCTCAGAGGGCCCATGCCAAGGCATCTCTTCCCCCTGAGGGACCAGCCACACAAAGGTTTAGTTTAGAATAGAGTTTATTCAGGGCATGGGGAGGGGAGTTAAGAGGGTAGTAGAGGCAGAGAGAGAAGAGAGAGACAGAGAGAGAGACAGAGAGACAGAGAGACACAGAGAGAGAGAGAGAAGTAGAGGGGGCCATGAGCACATGGAGTGGGGGGAGGGGATAAGAGGACAGAGGGATCAAGAGAGAGAGAGAGAGAGAGAGAGAGAGAGAGAGAGAGAGAGAGAAGGGAGCAAGCAGCCCTTTTTATAGTAGACCAGGCCTACCTGCCTGTTGCCAAATAACTGTGGGGGTGGAGTTTAGACAGAATGCTAACATTCCACACTCGCCTGAGTTTGCACTAAGACTTCTAGGTCTATCAATTCCCTCTTACAGAAACAACTTTTTAAAAAAATATCCACACATGAACAAGTTCATGAGAGAGCAGGTGTAGCATACGCAGGTGTGTGTGCCCATGGAAGCCACTGTCTAGAGAAAAAGTCCGTGAGCAACCGGAAACTCACCAAGTAGGCTGACCAGCAAGTCCCAGAGATCTACCTGTCTCTGCCTCCCTAATGCTGGGATTAGAGAAGTGGATAGCCTGCCTGGCTTTTTTTTTTTGTTGTTGTTGTTGTTGTTGTTGTTGTTATTAGACATAGATTCTAGAAACTGTACTCAGGTCCTTGTGAAGGTAAAGCAAACACCTAACCACTGGCACTGAGTATACTAAAACACACACACTGAGCCAATCTCTCTAGCCACAGAAACAGCTTCTCCCCTCTGCCCTGCGGAGGGTTCTTCCTGTTTAGCTTAACAATGGCTCCTGCTTGCCAGTTATCTCTCAGAACGGGCTGCTTTCTGTCTTCCTTGATGTTGCCTCTGATCCGTGTACACAGACAGCATGCCATTAGCTTCATTACGGAAAGACTGAGCTAAGAAGCTGGAGCGGTGGGGTGGGGGTGGGGTGTCACGGTCCAGATGGAAGCCAGATCCTCCCCACCCCCACCCCTGGTGCTGGTCTTATACCTGAAAGCAGCAGAGATACTGAAGGTTGTTTCATCGGATTCAGTAAGAAAAACCCAACTGGTTTCCATTGGGAAAGTTAACCTTTGTTGCTGGTCTTGTGTACATAGAGCTCCAGGAATCTGGTGGCTTTCCCTTTAATGAGATGAATGATGGGCCCCCGAGGCCAGGCTCAAGGCTGAAGCTTCTGATCACCCTTTCAAAGCAAGCTGATTTAACCCAGAGTGAAGATAACCCGCCAGGAATTCAGCTCAATCTAAGGAAAGATTTCTGGACCTCCAAGTTTTCTTATCTTAGCAGGGATATCAGGATAATCCTGGTGGGGAGCACTGTGTGATTACAGGAAAGGTTTTGGAATTTGAATTAAAAAGATAGCAAAGTCTACCTCTAAAGATCTTAAATTTACTCAGTCTGACTCTGTGTGTGTGTGTAATATATACGAATATATGAATATATGTAAATATATGAATATGTGTGTATATATATATATATATATATATATATATATATACACATATATATATATTCGTTTAGAGCTCCAAGGGACCTCTCAAAGTGCTGGTAGAGAGTCTTGACTGGATAATTAAACTACCAGCGCTTAATGTAGTCAATTCCATACCACACGTTGCTCTGTGTCTCAAAGAAAAACTCTATAGAAAGAATCAGCCAAGCTATGTCTGGGGGATGGCTCAGTCAGTGAAGGGGCTGCAGCCACGCCTGGCAACCTGTGCCTGACCCGTATGTGGGTGGAAGGAGAGAGTACACTATTTATTGCAAAGTTGTCCTCTGACCTCCACAAGAATACTGTGGCAGAAACATAGCCATATACATACACACATATACATGCACCACACACACACAAATAAATAAATACAAAGACAAGGAATATGCCAAACTAAAGATGCCACATCACACAGGAGATGAGGCAAAGGATCACAAGTTCAAGGCTAGCCTGGGCTACATAGCAAGGCACTATTAAAAACAACAATGAAAAAAAAAAGTCAAGTTCTCTCTCTCTCTCTCTCTCTCTCTCTCTCTCTCTCTCTCTCTAATTTGTTTTTTTTTGGTTTTTCGAGACAGGGTTTCTCTGTGTAGCCCTGGCTGTCCTGGAACTCACTCTGTAGACCAGGCTGGCCTCCAACTCAGAAATCCGCCTGCCTCTGCCTCCCAAGTGCTGGGATTAACAACGTGTGCCACCACTGCCCAGCTCAGAACTGCTGTTTAAAGCGTTCTTTATTCTGAGTTTTGTCTGCTGGAGTGCTTTTATGGTTTCATCATGATAAATTCTCATTATCACCTTTGTTTATGTAGTATAAATATTGACAAATATTCAAACATAATGAACTTGTTTACTCTTTTTTCTATTGCTGCTTTTAATTAGTGTTGTTACCACAAATGAATATATACAATAATAACCAATAAACTCAAACACCAACACACTCTGGACTTCAAAGAAGTTACAATTTCATTTCATCATGCTGGGAAGAAGTATGTATCTATTCGGCTCTATAAACTTCAAAAACACCCTTGGACTGACTAAACAGCAATTAAGAATCGTTCCTTTGAACTTCAGAAGGGTGGAGCCATGCATTTACCTAAGATCAAGGCATAGCACTCTAAAGCTAACTAAAAGCTGTCCCTCTCCTACTTCTGTCAGAGTACTGAGAGAGCAAGAGATGCCTGGAACCTGTCAGTTTTTTGGCCCATAACTCCTCAGTGACGAGTGTCAAGTCAAAAATGCAAACGAATCTAAGCCGCTTACACTCAGGTGGCCTGGCTCTTAGTAACAAATCAAACCCTAAATAGTGTCATTTTGGGAGATTCTCAAATGTGGACATCACCTGACAACAATGACGCTGCTCACACTGCCACATACCCCTTCCAACCAGAGAGCTCCCACCCAGCTTCAGGCTGGTTCAAGTCAGCATCTCCAACAAGCAGCTGACCACTGCCTGTTTTCAATGTTTTTTTTTAAATTCCATTTCGTTTTTACAATTGTTGACTAATATATGAACACAGTGTATACTCAAGGAGAGCGGAGGTATGTTTCTATATACGTGTGTGATGTTCATCTCTCTTCTCAAACACCTATTACTGATTTATGTAAAAATTGTAAATTATTTCTTCTGCTTCCCCCCAAAAAACAAAACAAAACAATAAGTTATTTATTCTATCTACTTATAACTTTTGTTGTTGTTGTTGTTGTTGTTGTTTTTGTTTTTGGAGACAGGGTTTCTCTGTGTAACCCTGGCTGTCCTGGAACTCACTCTGTAGACCAGGCTGGCCTCGAACTCAGAAATCCGCCTGCCTCTGCCTCCCAAGTGCTGGGATTAAAGGCGTGTGACACCACTGCCGGGCTACTTATAACTTAAGATCAACAGTTCACCTTTCTGCCTTCCCTTCTCCCCTAAATCAGATTTTCTCCCAAAAGAAATTGAGACTAGTAACACATTTCATTACCATGGTACTGGTAAAAATAAGGAGAAACAAAACATGGGAAGGGCAAGCATGTTCTATGTTAGACTACTGGGATTGTGGCTCTTGAGTTTGAAAGGTAATTTCAGATTCCTATTGAGCAAAACCACGCATGACAGCTCTTGCGTCACGTCACGAGTCAAAGACAGCAAGTCTTCAGCAGTTGTCCGTGCAGCACTCTGAAATAAATGCCATGCAGGAGTGGCTTTATTCGTAGGGCAGGGAGCAGTGTGAGAGGCAATCTCAGCTCTAAGAAATGTCTTTGTTGGGTTTCCATCCATTCCTACAGCAGTTACGGGTTGATCACAGCTGATGTGTAAGACACTGATAGAGACTCAACAGGAACCATTAAGCAAATAGGTGGATCGTGACCCTGGGTGGGTGGGAATGATGATGTTTTGAAGAGACTTAAACAGTCTCTTCAGCCATATTAGCTTGGGCTGATCACTGGGCAGCTGAGGAAGGCTATAAAAAGGGAGTTGAAGTATAAGTCTGAAACTCCTTGGTAAGGTGGTGTTGGAGACACAGATTTAGGATTCATGGACAGAACAGATGAGTGGGCCTTAATAGCATGGACGCAGGAGATGTATTTCACAGAAGAAGAAAGCCTAGGACTATGACGTAAGTAGTGCGATGTTCAGAAATCAAGCAGAGAGAAGGGACCAGCAAAAGAGCCCGGTGGGGAATGGCTAGAGAGAAGACCGGAGAGTGTAATGAGACAGTAGCCAAAAGAGGGTGGGTTTTCAAAGATCAAGGCTGACAGATACCTCTGAAAGGCGGAGAGTACAGGAAAGATGAGTGGCCAATAGGCTTCACACTACAGGTGTTACCAATGGCCTTGGTAAAAACAGTTCCCAAGAGTTGAGGGGAGTCGAGGTTGGTCAGAGTAGATCTTGGGGAGAATGGAAGGTTAGGGTAAGAGACAGTGGTATGGAGGGAGCAGGGAAACGTGAGAGTGTCTAGAGAGGGGTGGCTAATTTGCAGGAAGCTCTCCCGTAGGAGGTAGGAGCTATTACTTTTATGCAGCATGGAATGGGGACATAAAAGGGAAAGCTACAGGTACTGATGTGAACGGGATGGCAGACAGAAGCACCCATGAGCCACTATCATTATTGGGAACAGTGCTTAGGGAAGTTTGAAAAGAAATGGTGGTGAGGTTAGATGTTGAGAGGCAAGGATATTTCAGACTAAGAGCCTGCACTGGCTGGTCTTGTGTCAACTTGACACAAACTGGAGATATCACAGAGAAAGGAGCCTCCCTTGAGGAAATGCCTCCATGAGATCCAGTTGTAAGGCATTTTCTCAATTAGTGATCGAGGAGGGAGGGCCCCTTGTGGGTGGTGGCATCCCTGGGTTGGTAGTCTTGGGTTCTATAAGAGAGCAAGCCAGTAAGTAACATCCCTCCATGGCCTCTGCATCAGCTCCTGCTTCCTGACCTGCTTGAGTTCAAGTCCTGACTTCCTTTGGTGATGAACAGCAATGTGGAAGTGTAAGCTGAATAAACCCTTTCCTCCCCAACTTGCTTCTTGGTCATGATGTTTTGTTCAGGAATAGAAATCCTGACTAAGACAGAGCCCCTGAGTATCAGCAAGGTATGCCTGTTCTCAGAAATAGCTAGTGTTCTCCCTAAAGTGAAGATAATTTCTCAGCTGGTGTATTTCCAAGGGCAGCATATACCCAGCTCTCAACAGTCAAGCTACCAGGCCCACAGTTTATTTATGTTCAAAAGCTATCTGGAGACTGATCAAAACACTTGTGGCCAACATACTATATTCCACCCTTCTGTGCCCCTTACACTGCAAGCACTATAAGTAACATTTATTAACATAACACCTAGTGTCAAGCACTGTCCTAAATTCTTTACAAGCATTATTTGAATACTCCCAGCAACTAAGTGGGTAATGTATTCTATAATAATATCCCAGTTTTATTAAATGATGGACCTGAATCTTACACTGCTAAATTATATCAACATTAGAGTTGTCCAGGAGAAGGATGGAGAGTTAGCAATTACGAATCAGGCCATGCTCTTATGCACTGAGAATGTAAATGGGCGTCAAGCTGGAAGCTGTATTTGTGTCTCTAAATACTTTATATAATGTAAATACTTTATATAAAACTGGAAACCCAAGATGTAAATGAAACAATTTGCACATGTGCATGATATGCCCTAGAAAGCTATATTCAGACAAAAAGTCAGCCCCTGTTAAAAAAAAAAAAAAAAGGAAACTCTGACATCATCAATCCTGTTGAATGAAAGACTTGACCAGAGGTGTACTTGTAAGCTGTTTAACAACTGGCTTTTTGCAACTGGGTGGGAAGGGACCCTGACTCATATCAGCAGTTGCCAATTTGCAGGGTATAAATGCTTCCATCCTGGAGTTCAAGCTATCATGCGGCCTTAGCCATTTCACCAAAATTTTTGGAAACTTCTCTGTGAGGTAACTAACTCCAGCTCAGCACTAAAAAAGCCCAGGATGAGACCTGAGACCACAGGAATGTTTTCTGGGGTATCTAGTGAGGAGAAGAGGATGCATTTGGGATTATAGAACCACTTTCCCCCATCACACACCATGGACCAAGTTAATGAAACAGAAAAGGGACCCCAAGTACACATTATAGAGATTTGAATGTATCCCTGATATTAACGTGAGGAATAGGTATGCTAGGCAGTAGTATTTCAGTCCTGGTCTTTCCTTTGCACAAAGTACTGAAAGGACTCTGTGAGTGAGACAACTGAGCAAAGGTTCAGCATAGAGATTTTCAGAGTAATTGCTTCCTGTGTGGAACATGTGTGTGAATACGTACATGCATGCATGAATGATGTAAAGGTTCAGCATGGAGATTTTTCTGAGTGATTGCTTCCTGTGTGAAACGTGTATGTGCATGCATGTGCGTGTGCACATGAGTGTGCAAAAAGTTCAATATAGAGATTTTCAGAGTAATTGTTTTCTGTGTGAAACATATGTCTGTGTGCCTGTGCATGAGTGCATGTGAGCATGTGTGCTTGCATGTGTGTCTGTGTGTCTGTGTGTGTGTGCATGCAAAGGTTCAGCATATTTTCAGAGTGATTGTTTTCTGTGTGAAACGAATACATGCATGTGTGCATGTGTGTGTGTGTGTGTGTGTGTGTGTGTGTGTGTGTGTGTGTGACTTCGGGCCCATGTTCTTGAACAATAGCTAACACAGCTTCCCAGGGTAGGAGCCTGTCAATTTATCCAACCATGTAAGCCGCTGAGGTTTCTGTATAAAAACAATTCACTCAAAGAGACTCAGCTTAATTCCATCTAAACAAAGGATTCATTGACCTTCTAGCTCCTGGTTCAGGAGCAGTGATGCTTACCAGAGAGGAGCATTCGCAGAGGCACGGGTGACTGGGAGGTGAACCTTCAGAATGTGTCCTCCCTGTTTCCTCCACGATCATGTCGAAACAGGTAAGGCTTAGGTTCCGGGCTTAAAACAAACCTTTTAGATAGAGCTGAGTTTCCTTTGTAGATCTGTTCTCTAGAACTACTTCTTAATGTCAGCGACCCTGATGTAACATGGATATTACATCATCATCATCATCATCATCATCATCATCAGCAGCAGCAGCAGCAGCAGCAGCAGCAGCAGCAGCAGCAGCAGCAACAGCATCATTTATGTGTGTGTGTGGTGGAGGGAGAGCTGTACCACACCACAGCATATATGTGGAGGTCAGAGTACAACCAAAGAGAAGCTGGTTCTTTCCTTCCACCATGTGGACCTCAGGGATTGAACGTGAGGCTCCAGGCTTTCAGCATACTCCCTTACCTGCTCAGCTTCCTCATCAACCAAACCTACAATCTTTTGTCACTTAAGTTAAAAACCTAGTCAATAGTGTCTCCAAATCAAGATTCTAGATAAATATAATTTTTGAAAAAGTGACATTACAAGTAACATTCTTCAAAATAGAATTAGGCCATGTGAGAATTTATGACCAAAAATGTCTCCATGAGCTCACTAAATATTCACCGAATGCTTACTCTGAGCCAAACGCTGTTTGGAATACTTGAAATCCACCACTGTGCACTGAGCTCTTCTGTGTTCTCCATCCGGGCCACATCAGTGACACCCATAGAACTGACATGCCTTCTTCCGACCTGACACCTGAACACGTTCAGTAGAACACAAACAACAGCCCGTGCCGGTGCAACTGGAGCAGAATGAGCGTGGAGGAGGCAGCCCGAGAGGTGCCAGGTGTGGCAAGTGTGAAAAGTGTGCAGAGCCTGCCTAATAGGATGTGGTATGGGCTTAGGACTTGACTTGGCAGGTGTCAGGGCTTTGTAAAGGGGCGATGGTGACTAGATTAATGTGCTGGCTAGTTTTCTGTCGACTTGACACAAACTACAATCATTGTGGAAGAAGAAACCTCAATTGAGAAAATTCTCTACCAGACTGGCTTGTGGGCATTTGCTTGATTAAGGATTAATGAGAGAGGGTCCAGCCTACTTAGCACTGTGACATCTCTAGACATGTGGTCCTGAGTTGGATTAAGGGGGGAAAAAAGCAGTAGGCAGAGGGTTGGAGAGATAGCTGGCTCAGAGATTAAGAGCACTGACTGCTCGCTCTTCCAGAGGTCCTGAGTTCAATTCCCAGCCACCACATGGTGTCTCACAACTGTCTGTAACTCCCGTTCCAGAGGATCTGGCACACACACACACACACACACACACACACACAGAGGCAACACATCAATGCACATCGATGCATTGATTGTATCAGTGCACCCGAAAGTTTTGTTTTTTTGTTTTGTTTTTTTTTGTTTGTTTTGTTTTGTTTTTTTTTGTTGTTGTTTTTTAAAGCAGGCTGAGCAAGCCATGGGGAGAAAATTAGTAATCAGCATTTCTCCATAGTCTCTGCCTTAGTTCCTGATTCCAGGATCTTGTCCTTATTTCCTTCAGTGCTGCTGCTGCTGCTGCTGATGATGATGACGATGGCAATAGCTGTGACTTGGAACTATAAACTGAAATAAACATGTTCCTTCCCAAGGTGCTTTCGATTACAGTCTTTATCACAGCAAAAGAAACCTAAGACAACCGGGGTTACTACAGTAGAAGTGGTTAGATTCTGGATACACGAACCAGTTGAAGTTCCTAATGACTGATGGGATATAGAAGAGGCAAGTATAAATCTAATAAAATTAATTATAAATCCAATCAGCCTAAGTGGATGGGGAAGACTGTGGGTGGAACAAGTGGTAGAGAAGAGATGAAGTGACTGGACATCCGTATTTCCCATGTTTAGCAGTGAGTTGGCAGCATGTCTGTATGGCAGGCTAGATCTACTCATCCAGAGGCCATAGATCAACTCTGAGATGGATACATTTGGAGGTCATCAGCTTGTGGTTGGTGCAAGACGTCGTGGTTGTGAAGTTACCAATAAAAACAATGTGAATAAAGACACTAAGAAAAAGACAAGAAGCCTACAAAGGAGATGGAGAAATGAAAGAGGAGTGCCAAGAGGATGGGGGTCCTGGAAGCCACGAGGAGCTGGGCTCCTCCAACCAGGAAAGAGGTGTGGCCAACTGTGTCCACAAAGCTATCTGTGTGCTAGTTGAGGACTGACAACCAGAATAGCTTTGGGTGGATGGAGGTCGTTGTTCACCTGGACCACAAGCAAGTAGTGCTGGTGGTGTGGTGGATACAAAAGGCCAGCTATACTTAACTTTGAGAGGAAATTCTGGAAGGCCGGGGAACTGTATCAATGGGTGAGTTCTTTGAGGGATCCTACAGGCAAGGGGGCTGCGGAGGGCTGAGCAATGTTGATGGTGGAGTTTTTCCAAGACAGAAGATATTAGCAGAATGCCCTCAAGCGAATATTACGTGCATAGCTCCCTGTAAACACCTCCTTAGCAACCCAACTATATTCTTTACATATCTCTACCTAGGGTCTGGAGAGGAGGCTCAGAGGCCAAGAGCACTTAGCACCTTTATGGGGGTTTGGGGTTGGCTTCCCAGAGCTCATACCTGGCAACTTATAACTGCCTGTAATTTTAGCTCCAGGGAATCTGACACATGCTCTTTTGGCCTCAGGCACCTGCATGCATGTGGTGCACAGATGCAAACTCAGGCTCACAGTGCATGTGCACACACACACACACACACACACACACACTAAATGAATTAGCAAACATCTCCACTTGAATAAGCCCTGATAATATGTAAATTCTTCAAGAACAGAGATTTTGTTTTACTGAGTCTGATAGGCGAACCCAAAGCATTCATTTCCTACCACAGCTGAATAAACTGCCAAAAATTTAGTGACCGAAAATAACTCAACTCTATTAATCAGAAGTATCACATAGGTTCACCCAGCTGAATTTCAAGGTGTGAGAAAGTGTTCAGTTTTTCTCAGTGTCTGGGAGTAGGCTCATGTTCCTTGGCTTATGGTCCTTTCCATCTTTGAAAACCAGCTCAGGTCCTACCTCCCTCTGGTTCTGAACTCAAACATAAAGGTTCTTTGTTTCAAGGAAGTTCGATCAGATCCAGCCCACCTGATTATCTCTCCACATCTTAAATTTAGTCACATTTTTAAAAGGCTTTTTTTTTTTTTTCCGGTCATGCACGGTCACTTCTTCCTAGGTGGGTCACCAATCTGTCTAGCATATGCAATGACTGGATACATAAATATGTTTGGAACACAAATCCTATCTGGTTTTCATTATGACATTTACAAGTGTTTCCCTTTCTTTTACAGTTTTCACAGGAGGGAAGGGCATAAAGCCAGCATGCAATAAACATCAGTCAAGCAGCTGAAGACAAGCTTAGTCTTCCATGTGGACTGCTATAACAGAAATCGCTGTCAGCTCAGCAGACAATGCCTGAACCAGACGGGGCTCCCTCTCCCGGAAAAGTCTATCTTCCATGTCTTCCTCTATCTTTCACACATCTCTTCCCTCCAACACCATGAGTTCACACCAGGAGCTATATGAAACTGTCCACGACATCCCCAACAGAACAATGAATGTTTCGTTTTAAAAATAATTTTAGGGTCAGTGACTTGGCTCCAGGGGCAAAAGTGCTTGCCACTAAGCCTGACTACCTGAGTTCGATCCCCAAGGCCCAGATGATGGAAGGATAAAATTGATGGTCACAAGTTGTCCTCCTTCCCACTCATGCCTTGCACCAATAGATAAATGTAAAGACTTTAAAGATAAAATAATTCAATAAGATATATATATATAATTTGGAAATACAATCCATACATTGAAAAGCAAGTTGGCTTTAATAGTTTATTTCACTGGCTTTTGTATTGGGGTAGAAGGGGCTGTAATCTAACAGGAAGTCTCTGTGTGTGCCTTTTTAATTTTTTAGATTAAAAAACGGAATTGTTCCTCTAAAAGCTTTTCTGTGCCTTTCTTTCTACTTAGAAATATCAGCATTTCAACAGCTGCTTGGTGTGCCATTAAGGGAGCCACAGGAATGAATCAAACTTCATTAGAAGGGCCTTAGGATGGGAACATCCTAAGTTAGTGAGGCAGAGCGCACAAGGCTGGGCCTGGGTGTGGGCAAACAAATGGAGATGGAGAGTTGGCAGCCCAGAGATGTGTCACCAAAATGACTAGAAGGAACCACCCGGGAGGAATTAGGAAAAGCTCAGTTGCCAGAGGAGGGAATCCAAGCCCAGAAGAACAGGAGGAATGGGCACCCGGAGAGCTGCCCCGCCTGTCCTACCCTGAGGCATCCCGCTCTTCTTGGAGCACCTCCACTGAGACAGGTGTTTCCTCTGTCAGCTTTGAGCCTCTGCCGCACATTCCAAGGCCTTTGCTCACGTCCTCCTCCAGCTCCCTCCCTTGTTGTCTGAGCCTCTGCCTTTCTGAACACTCTCTCCTCCCCAAGCTCATGGGTCGCCTTGACTCTTGGGAGATCCTGATGCCTCCCTCCATCTTCACTCATTTTCTAGATTCCCCCCCTCCCCCCAAGGGTAGCTCCAGCTGGCATGATGATAGTCTACAATTAAGGTGTTTAAGCAATAGCTGGTCTCCGAGACCAAAGGTCTGAACTTCAAGAGGTGACAGAACTGCCCTCCCTTTGCAGGCTGCAGAAGAGACTCCTCCAAGGTCTCTCAGAGCTTATGTTCTTCCCCAGCCATCGTGTGCAGATGCAGGCATCTCTTGCCTCCAGCCTCTGCCGGGTCCCTCCTTGCCTGCCTTCCTCTGTAGATTTCCAAACAGTCACTTTTCTAAACACATCCACATGTCTCCTCACTAAGACACCAGTCAGAGTGAGCTATGAACTCACCCTACTCAAGTATGACCTCACCCTAACTAGTAACATCCATGATGACCCTGTTTCCACACAAGGGCACATTCACAGGTTCCAAGGCTTAGATCCAAACATATTTCTCTGTCTCTCTCTCTCTGTCTCTGTCTCTGTCTCTGTCTCTGTCTCTCTCTCTCTCTCTCTCTCTCTCTCTCTCTCTCTCTCTCCTGCGTGTTCATGTCTGTGTATGTGTGTATGAATATGTGTATGAGCCTGGTTATGGAGTCCAAATGATGACAACCTGTGTGTGGTTCCTCCGGAAGCTTTCACTTTGTTTCTTGAGAGCTAAGCTGTCAAACAAGGACCCCTAAGAATTATCCTGTCCCTGCCTCCCCTGTTCTGGGATTACAAACACACCTCTAGTAATACCTGGCTCTTGTTTTTAAAACATGGGCTCTCTGGGTGGTGGTGGCACACGCCTTTAATCCCAGCACTTGGGAGGCAGAGGCAGGCGGATTCCTGAGTTCAAGGCCAGCCTGGTCTACAGAGTGAGTTCCAGGACAGCCAGGGCTACACAGAGAAACCCTGTCTCGAAAAACCAAAAACCAAAAACCAAACCAAAACAAAACAAAAAAACAAAAACAAAAAAAAAACATGGGCTCTAGGGAGCAAACTCTGTTCCTGGTACTTGCATTGGAAGCACTTTATCAACTAAGCATATTTTTGGAGACCAATTTATAGAAGGGACTAGTGGCCTACAGAGTAAAGCAAGGTTCCCCTCAGAGTCTCCAAGGCAATCCTTTGTGGAAAGGAAAGAAGATATTAAAGTTTCTATTATTAAATTATTAAATTATTTATATTTATATTATTAAATTATTTTCCTATAGAAGATAAATAAATTCAGTTACTGATGACTGCCTCAATGTAGACTACTTTTTAGAGCCCTAGGACACAATCCATGAAAAAAAGAGGGTAGGGGGGTGGGGATACCAGGTTCTCCTACAAACACCAGAAGCAGAATGTGAGGATGCACCTTGTACTACAAAATTCTCAATTTTCCAATTGTGTTAGTCTTTTTTATGTTGACAAACAACAAGAAGTCCTCAACCCAAGACCAATTAAAAGGCTGTTGTCATGCTGGTTAAAGGTTATCTCACAGGATCTCAAGTGGAGGTGGGCTTAAGAGACTCTGAGGTGTAATTGATAAGAGTCTTATGGCCTATGTGTGGCTTAATTTTGATTGTCAACTTGACACAGCCTACAATCACCTGGGAAGAGAGCCCCACCTCCGGAGGAATTATCTAGATCAGGTTGGCCTGTTGGCATGTCTGTAGGAGCCAGTCTTGGTTGTTGATTTCTATAAGAAGACCCAGTCCTCCCTAGGCAGAAGTTCCTGAACAGCATCCTGAACAGGGTAAGAGAGAGCTGTATTTACTCTCTTTCCCCTTGAGTGTGGATGTGACACTTTACGTTCCTGCAAGCCAAACAAGCTCCTTCTCCTGTAAGTTGCTTATTGTCGGGGGTCTTTTATCACAGCAACAGAAATTAAAATAGAACAACCCATTCAGATACAGGATCGAAAGATGCCAAGTCAAGGCTGACTTCCCAGTTTTAAACTCAAATACGTGAATGAATAATTTCATGGGGTTTTTGGTTTTATTATTACAGCACTGGGCATGGAACCGAGGCTCCCACAGAGGCTGGGCAAGATCCCTACTGCTAAACTACACTCCTAGCGATCATGTTCTCTGACTAAACGTGGACACTCAGAGCAATGAGTTTGTTGGATGGGAAAGGTTTTGGTTGGGCTGTTAGACTAGAGAGCTGCATCGGGCATTCAGGAAGATGCTTGGGTCTGGAGCTGAAGATAAAGGATTAGTATCGGCAGCAAAGGGGATGGCAAACCATAGGAGTGTGCACAGGCAAGCCCAGGAAGTGTGCAGAGGCACGCAAGCCTAGGACGGAGGCTTGAGAGCAGCAGAGAGAGGAAGAGTTTTGGAAAAGTAACAACTCTGAGGTCACGGAGGCCAAATGGCAATAAATCACTAAGCGCAAGTGATCTGGACAGGCATCAACGGCAATCTTACTTCTGTCAGACTTAGCTCTGCTCCTCCACATGGCTGACAGCGTGTCCCAGCCCATCCTCCTCCGCAGGCTGTTCATCTGTGAGAGAGCAAAGAAGCCCAAGGCACCTTTCATAGTATGGCTGCTGGTTTGCAGACTTGATTGTAATTATTTGGGATATATATTTGTTCTGTTTTAAGTTTATTTATTTATTTATTTATTGTGTGTATATGTATACTTGAAAGACCACACACATACCACACACACACACACAGAGAGAGAGAGAATAATTTGTGTAGAAGAGCACCCACACTCCTGTAGGTAACTCCTCTTCTATGCTTTGTAAGGAGGCCAAATAAAATCATGAGGAAGTCAGAAGACAGCTGCAGAAATTAATTTTCTTCTACTACTAAGTGCGTTTCTGGGGATTGAACCCAGATCATGGGACTTGGCTGTGAGCTCCTTTTACCCACGGAGCCATCTCACCAGTCCCTTTTCTTCTGTCTTGGTACTTAGATGTTGAACTAGACAACATGCAGAGAAGAAGTTGAATGTTACAGCAGCAAATCCTCCTCTGACCAAGTATTCAACCACTGATGGGAGAGCCAAAGGTTTAACAGAAGACGTGTGCATAATGATATTCAGAAGGAGCCTGTGACCCCTAAAGGCCATGCATGCTGATTTATCTGGCAGATGTTCTTTCTGCACCCATCTGGGGCCAAGGGACCAGGACCAATTCACCTCTCTCCCATGCTGCATGTCATCAGTTCCCTGCCCACTCCTGTGACCTCTGGCCATAGCATTCCTCAACCACCTCCCCCCCCCCCCTTAATGGAATGGCTTGGGAAGGATTAGGAGGTGTGGCCTTGTTGGAGGAAGTGTCACTAAGGGTGAGCTTTGAGGTTTCAGAAGTCCTTGCCAGGCCTAGTCTCCTCTGTCTGTCTGTCTGTGTGTCTGTCTGTCTGTCTCTGTCTGTCTGTCTCTGTCTCTTTCTCTCTCTCTCTGTGTGTCTCTCTCTGTGTCTCTATGTCTGTCTCTCTGTCTCTGTCTCTCTGTCTCTCCCTTTCTTTCTCCCCCTCTCTCTGCCTGTTATTTGTGGATCAGGATGAAAAACTCTCAGCTACTGCCCTAACACCATGCTTGTCTGCTTCCCACCAGGATTATGAACTAACTTAAAACTGTAAAGCAAGCTCCAAATTAGATACTTCCTTTTATGAGTTGCCTTGGTCATGGTGTCTCATCACAGCAATAAAATAATAAATAAGACGTGGTAATATGCACACTGATAATTAATATCGCTTCATCTCATTTCTCCACTTCGATGGTTTGTCTCCCCAAAGCTGTGGGTGCTGGAAGCTTGGTCCCCAGTGTGGTATTGAGGTGAAAGAACCTTTGAAAGGTCAGAACTTGTCAGTCGTGACTGAGTCTTTAAGGTTAATCCTGGCTTTCTTCCTGGATCTTGAGTGTGGGCTGTAATAAGAGAACCGACACCTCCCCCGCATCTCTCTCGCTTCCTTCCTTGTATACTTGCCCTTTCTGTGAATAGTCATATTTTTATCTTTTTTTTACTATGTTGTGACAACCAAGAAGGCCCTCACCATGCTGGTGATGCTGCTGAGACCCTGTGGTTACAAGGTCTTTGTTCACTGCCCAGCATCAGATGTTCTGTTGTAACAACACACAACATGAAGAGAAGTCGTTCTCAAGAGAGCTGCTGTCATGGGGAGTATGTTGAAATCCTTGACATCCTTTGTTCATACCTTTGGAATCAATAATTTCCGGCTTTGGCATGGATTTTATTATGTAACAAATTTCTAATCATATAATAAGATATAAGGCATTGGCATGTAAAGATGGTGAAGGCATGTCTAAAGGGTTAAGATGAAAGGCCATCCTAACTAATGAGTTTATTCTGAAATAATTTTTTAAAAAGATTTTCTTTTTTCTTTTTTTTTTTGTTTTTTGTTTTTTTTCGAGACAGGGTTTCTCTGTGTAGCCCTGGCTGACCTGGAACTCACTCTGTAGACCAGGCTGGCCTCGAACTCAGAAATCCGCCTGCCTCTGCCTCCCAAGTGCTGGGATTAAAGGCATGCGCCACCACCGCCCGGCAAAAGATTTTCTTTATCTTATATTATGTGTCTATGAATCTTTTGCCCATATATAAATATGTGCCATGTGCATGCGAGGCCCTCAGAAACCAGAATGGGACTGGAGAACTGGAGACCAGAAGACTCCCTTGGAACTGGAGTTACAGATGTTTGTGAGCCATCATGTGGGTTCTGGGAACTGGACCTGGATCCTCTGCAAGAGCAGGAGATAAATTTAATTTAAAAATTAAGCCAGGCAGTGGTGGTGCACCCCTTTAATCCCAGCACTTGGGAGGCAGAGGCAGGAGGATTTGTGAGTTCGAGGCCAGCCTGGTCTACAGAGTGAGTTCCAGGAAAGCCAGAGCTACACAGAGAAACCCTGTCTCGAAAAAAAAACCCCAAAAACAAATATTAAAAAGAGGGTTTCATTGTATAAATGTCTCCCTCCATCCATCCAGTGTTTTTCAGAGTACCTTCCAGGGTCTGGAAAAAGTGGTCAAGTCCTAGTGATGTTTCAGGCTCACAATCTGGAGATCACAACCTCTCCTCTGGAAGCTTTCCAGTTTTTAGTGAGTGGTGTTTTAGTGAGGGTTTCGTTGTTGTGAAGAGACACCATGATGACTCTTATAAAATGTGACATTTAATTGGGGCTGGGTTACCATGTCAGAGAATCAGTCTATTATCATCATGGCAGGAAGTATGGCAGCGTGGAGGTGGACATGGTGGTGGAAAAGAGTCAAGAGTTCGACATCTTGATGCAAAGGAAGACAGGAGAGGCTCTCTTCCACACTGGGAGGAGCTTGAGCATAGAACTTCAAAGCCCATCCCCAGAGTGATGCACTTCCTCCAACACCTCCTAAATAGTTCCACTTCCCAAGTGGATTCAAACCACCGGAGGTGGCATGCTTAACTTTCTTTTCACTACCTATTGTGAGTGACTATTCTTCAAGCCAAGCAAACACCATCTTGGGGAGTTCAACTATATTCCTTTCAAAAGGGTCATCCCAGCTAGTCTTGATGAGTCTTTATATCCCCTCACAGAGGATGAGATGGTCAGGAGACCCTCACCTGAGTGTACAGCCACCCTACCGGCCAGCAAAGGCAACTTTTCTTTAATAGCTTGTAGCCTTACGGAGGAAGAGTCTGGAGTATGGGGGCTGGGGAGACTCGGGGCTTGTGGGGCTTCATTTATGCAGCTACAGGGAAATCCTCATCCCTACTGGGTAAAGACTTTCCAGATGTGGACAGCTGGGGAGAAGAGTACCCAACTCCTGTAAATAACCCCTCACCTATGCTTTGTAATGAAGCCCAGGAAACTAATCAGTTCTCCAGAGCCAACTTGGAAGAATAGTGCCTTTATTTGCTTTTGCGATCTTAAGGCGAAGGGGTAGATGTCACTTAGGTATCCCCTATCAGGAAGGAATTTTAGCAACATTGCCCATAGCAATTAGTGCCCATTTAACTCATTTGAAATTAATCTTACCTTCTCTTTTCCACTATAGAGGTTATCCATTAGATTTGTTAAACTCTATAAATGTGCTTTATGTTTTTGTTTGTTTGTTTGTTTAGACACAGCAGGTATCTATAACTAAAGCATACGATATGGAGGGTAGGCATTCCACAAGCTCTTATCTCCTTGGGGCCTAGTGCTGCACACTGCACATAGCTAGTGCTTGGTGCCCAGGCATGGTCCTTAATTATCAGTCCATCGGCACAGAAGCAAGTTGGGAGTGGGGACTCAACGCCTACAATTCCAGTACTCAGGAGGCCGAGGCTTGGCTAGAATATAAAACTTGTATCAAAAAATACTCTCCCTCAAATATAAAAGCACGTAAGTGCATATCCCTGCTCTCAGGAAAGGTTCATTATAACTGAATGAAAAGGTCTCACTTGAAGACCTACGTGTCAACTCAAGCAACATCATGAATGAACCTGTACTTCATTGTAAATAAATGTACAAGGGCTCTGGCTCTGGATCTCTGGGTCTCTTGTAATCTCTTGTGCGCGCGCGCGCGCGCACACACACACACACACACACACACACACACACACACACACACACGGAACAGGACAAAGGCCTCCAACTTCATATCTACATGCTATACCTCTCTCCGTGATAGATCACAATACTTCAAAATGAGGGCACACACAAACTAATTGGAGCCCAGGTGGGTGGAGACTTCTGGTTAATTGACTTCTTTTGAGAGCATCCAGAAAATTAGTAAAGACAAGAGAAACAGTTCACCCTGGTAACGCATACCTGAGAGGCAGGAACCGAAGCCTTCCACATCAGATGTTTGCAATTGCCTAAGTGCCGGAGGCAGCCTTGCACCAGCCACACCCTCCACACATAGCAAGGGTATGGACACACGGCACATGTACACAAAGACTCCTGTCTGAGAGGACTGAACCTTCAAATTATATTCCGCCATTTGAATCTATCATCACACAAGAATGGAGAAGCGGAGACGAACTCCCCGTGAGTCACTTCTTAGACAAGTTGCTTCATTTCTGAAGGCTCTGTTGTGAACTTAGGTACAGGATCCTGAAGGTTCCATGTTCCTACTGGGTATTGCTCTGCTCGAATATCTCAGATGATGATGTGGTTTAAGGAGACCCATGCCACCTCAAGGGCTTGCTGGTACAACTGCCCCAGTCCTGTATCCTCAGAGAAGTGGACAGAAGTCAACTGCCCAGGACAAGGATCAGAGGAAGGAATGACTTCCCCACTAAATCTGGGGGAAATCCCCAACAGGCTGGCATTCCCATAATCCCATCCTAGAGGCTCTTCCTCTGCAGGAGGCAGAGTCTCATAACCCCCCCCCCACTCCAATTCTCTAGTCACCCCAATTTATTTTTTATCTTCAAACTTGGGTTCATTCACATCAAGAATGTTGCCTGTCCACTCCTTAAACCCCCAGGAGGAGCGTGAGTAAAATGTCTCAAGCTCTTTTGGAAAATATTCTTATATAAAAGGTCATAGTGATTAAAAATATTCATTGTGCCGGGCAGTGGTGGTGCACGCCTGTAATCCCAGCACTTGGGAGGCAGAGGCAGGCAGATTTCTGAGTTCGAGGCCAGCCTGGTCTACAGAGTTAGTTCCAGGACAGCCAGGGCTACACAGAGAAACCCTGTCTCGAAAAACCAATATATATATATATTGCTTTTTCACAATAAAAAGTCAGTCCTATATCTAGTCATCTCATCAATCCCCAGCCCCACACGTCAATCTTAAGTAATTCTAAACGCTGTCTAAAAGGATAAGACTGTACATTACTGAGTTACATCATTTTGGGGTGGGTGGGAAATGCAGCCATTCTAAATGTCCACAACCAAGGAGTGATCAAGTTACAATACATTGAAATGATGGAATATTGTGCTCAGAAATTTGGAATTAAAATGTGGTGACTGATTATTTCCCAAAATAAGTGGCGAGAGACAGGGGAGAGACGATTAATTGGCATGATGTCAACTCAGTAGATATGAAATAAACAAACAAACAAAAACCACTGAAAAGAAACCTAGTAAAATGTTAACTGTTACCTCCAAGTTTTAGGATATGTCTAATTTATTATCATCTAATTTTTTTTGGTAAAAACCAATAAAGTTTTTATTGGTAAGGTTTTATTGCTGTCAGAATTAAAAATAGTATTCAAATGCAAATATACAGAAGCCTGGATAAAAACATTGGTAGTGAAGCCTGCTAGTGAGAGGGGTGAGGATGGCATTTATTTTCATATAGATATAGACAGACATGTACATTTTCCCAATTATATATTATTTATAGAATCAATGAAAATTAAAAAAGACCACAGGAAGATCATTGTCACTGGCTCCTGCTCGAGCTTCCCCTCTCAAGGTGGCCCTGAGGAGGAAGCACATGCTTGTTCATAAGCAGCAAGATGGCCTGCCAGAGTGGTTGGGGAAGGCATGCTTGTCACTAAGTTTAGACTACAGGTGGCAGGAAGGACACACTGGGGGAAGGATTAAAGCTCTAAGGGGGTGGCCTCTCAGGAAGTCTCAAGAACCTAAATCCGGCCTGAGCTGTTGAGGGGAAACATCACTTGCAAACACCTCAGCCAGCTGTTGCTTTGCTGTTGGTCTTGGGCATGGGAGGTGAGGTCACTCATCTCCATGACTGCCCCTCCTGTGAACCCTCCATAGGACTCAGCTCAGAGTACGAGCCAACTATGCAAGTGACCCAACTGGAGACATTATGGGTGTCCTGTCCTCTGTTTGCTCCTGAGGCTGGAAGACCCCAGCTGCTGGAAAGTCAGATCCTAGACAACATTTGCAACAAAACCCAGGAAAGACCTGAGTAATCATCTATCTTCCCAAACATCTGGCATCCAGCTGAGGAGCACAAGCCCCGAAGTGTGAGTCACATGGGCTGTACAGCGTCTTCCGATTCCTAGTAGGAGATGCTGGACAAACTGTTTAGTCCGTGCCTCTGTCTCTCCACTTATCATATTGGACCCAGCACTTATCACACATCGGTCGATGTATGATAAATAAGGTTGCATGATTGACCAGGACCGAGGCAAGGTGGACCGCATCAAACAGGGACCCAGGGAAGGCTCACAGGAACATCTCCTAGGAAGGGACAGGGTGGCGTTCCCTGCCCCCCCCCCCCCCCAGCCCATCACAACCATATTCCTCTGATGCTAAAGGAAACCCAATCTTGGCCAATTAGACACTTTTCTGACTTTCTTTGGGTAGGCAGGTTCCAATCCTTGATCCAGTCCGTGCCTTAGCCTTACTTAGTCTGGAAGGATGTCTGGTGTTGGGGATGGGGTGAGGGGTGCGGGGGTGGGAGCAGAGTCTCCACCAGCCACCAGTTGGTGGGACGGTGGGATCTGTCTTTTTCCCTCTGTCTCATAGCCACACTTCCTCTGAATTATTTCTATCTCAACCTCAACCATGTTATTATATTATCTTTTAAAATGTGGAAAAGCCCCCTCTCCCTAATTCCCACCAGTCTTACCCTACTGCTCTGACTCCGGTCACAAGCAGAGGAGTCCAAACTTGGACTGTAACCAACTACAAGAGTCAAGGGAACCCCAGGAGACTTCAACATAAAAGAAAAAATAACAGCACAGGCAAGGCATTTTCCAGGGGCCGGCCAACAGAACATGGAAGCCCACACAAACTGCTGAGGACGGAGAAGAGTGGGAGGGCTTCCTGCTCCGGGGTGTCCTAAGAGGAAAGATAAACAGAAGAGAAAACCAACTTTCCAAGGAGAGGGGACCTGTGAGTGGAATCTACCTCCCACTGCCCAGGATAGGTAGTTACCAACATAAAATGTTAATCCACGGCCTTGAGCCATACTGCACCTCTGTGACTTCTGAATTCACACAAATATTTGGTTCTTTTACTTAGTAAACACAAAGCACACTGGGAACTGAGCCAAGCAATCTGTCCACAGTGGGAATTCAAGAAAGGCTCAGCTGCTGCCTAGCTCCCTGGGGTAGGTGTCCCTGGGGCACAGAGTTCACCTCCTGTCTGGTCAAGTTTATCCGCTCTGTTTGCTGGGTGCCCAGCGAGTTTCTTCCCAGGCCAATCTAAGTCATCTGTCTGATGGAACTAAATGAAGATGGAGTTTTTGTAGGATTCTCATGTGGGTGCTGTGCTTAAAGAAGAATTCCTTCAAAACGATGTGCAAGATGAAGGTTCCTTCTCCAGCTATGGCCAGAGGGCTGCCTTCTCCTCCAGCCCACTGGGGCCCTGCAGAGGATTGACTGTCTTTGCAGAGTGTTTGATCTTGGCTGAGTTCTAATGAATTGCTTCTTTTCCGTGATGGTATTGACAGTTTAGAATGAGGATAATTAAAAGGTTAAACATAAAAAGTTGCTTTTTTTTTTTTAAAATTTAAAAAGTGCTGTTTCTCATTCAAGACAATATATACAAGTAAAAGGAGAAATGCTCAAATACCCACAACCTCACTTACTTTAAACAGTCATTGACCAATACCATGTTAGATTATCAGAATACTCTATTTAATTTTTTTTCATATTTTATTGGATGTTATGTTTACATTTCAGATTTTATCCCCTTACCCCATTCCTCCCACCACCCAGGAACCCCCTATTCCATCCCCCCTCCTGCCTCCACAAGAGTGTGCCCCCCCTCCTCCCTTTCCCCTCCCCACCCTCGAATTCCTCCCCACTCAGTGTTCAGCCTTCATGGGACCAAGGATCTCCTCTCCCACCCATTCCTGACAAGGCCATCCTCCCCTAAGTATACAGCTGAAGTCATGGGTGCCTCTCTTCTCTACTTAATTTTTACGTTATATGTCTGATATATATAAAACAAAATACACTTAAATGTGCCTTTTTCAAGAAAAAACAGGTCAACTTTCCAGTTGTCCATCACTTGAAATACTATATATTGGTATGAGTCCCATCTTTTGTAGGCAGGGTGTGGTCATTTTTTTCTCAAAGTGTTGTATTAGTGGCTGGGGAGATGGTTCGGTCAGCAGAACATCTCACAAGCATGAGGATCTGGGTTTCATCCCCAGAGCCACATCAAAAGCAGGACATGGTTGTGTGTGTTTGTAATCCCAGCATTGTCGAAGCGGAGCCAGACAGATGCCTGGTGTTCACTGGTCAGCTAAGCCTCAACTGATCATCCAGGCTCAGAACTGCTGAAGCTCTTTCATCTCACTTTAGGAAATGTCAATCCAATGATCAGCTTAAGGAAGGACATGAGCATTGGAAGGTGGAGGTAGAGGAGGTGACAGACAACCCGGAGAATGGACTCTACACAATTATAGTGATGTTTGCAACATCCATGGTAAGGAAGGAGCCTCTGTACCCTCCAGTGACAGCCAGAAACACCATCAGTGGGACAGGGAGCCATAGTGACAACTCAGCTTTTTGGAAGTGTGGAGCTTCTGATCAAAAGCCCTTGATGGGAATCACTTATCTGCTGGATGTGACACTCTTGGGTCTGAGACACTCTTGGCATGTGTGCCGAACCTTCTGCTCGCCAGCGCTTACCACCAGCATGCATCCAGACCTTCCTGCTCATCCTGGCTTCAGGTGGGCTGGGGTCTAAAGGGTCCTAAGTTTATGGGACTTTCCAGACCCACTGTTTCACAAGACTGCGTTTCTCCTAACACCTCTGTTTTCAGGGTATTTTGGGGTGTGGTGAAGGGTGGTTTCCAACACAGCCTTAGAAGGAAGCAGAAGTTATCATATTTATTAGAAAGCAATTGTGGATTACACTAACACCACCTTAGTAGCTCAATTTAAGTTGAGACATCTGGGGGCTGGAGAGGTGGCTCAGTAGCTAAGAGCACTCCCCATTCTTGCAGAGGACCAGAGTCTGATTGCCTGTTTTATGGATCACAAAAGCTGGTAACACCAGCCCCAGGGGATCTGACACCATCTTCTGGCCTTGTGGGTCCCTGCACACACATGTACACACTGAGAGACATATACAATACATGCAATTAAAAATAAAATAAATCTTAAAAAAAAATCAAGTGGAGACACTTGGTCGCTAAATCTATATGCTAATAGCCATTCTCAAGAAGAGAGTTCACAGAGTGGCCAAAGAGTTGCTGAGGCAGGAAGCAGGTTGGTGGGGAAATGCATTGTAGTCTAGAAGAAACATGAAGGAATACAATGAAACTGAAGAAGAGCTGCCCTCGGGGTGACTGAACGGGCTTGCATTTCTTCCAGTATAAGATGTGGGGCTCTGAGAAAGTTGATTTCCCTCTCTGGTCCCAACTTATAGCTCTCTTTTTTGTTGTTGTTGTTTTGTTTTTTGTTTGTTTGTTTTGTTTTTCAAGACAGGGTTTCTCTGTATAGCCCTGGCTGTCCTGGAACTCACTCTGTAGACCAGGCTGGCCTTGAACTCAGAAATCCACTTGCCTCTGCCTCTCAAGTGTTGGGATTAAAGGCGTGTGCCACCACCACCTGGCCAACTTATAACTCTTAAAGAAGAGCTACCATCCTCTTTCTCTGGCTTGTCTGTTGCTTCCTCTCTCGTTTTATAAGATTCTCCTATGTGGTTCTGAGAATTCGTTTGTGATTTTTTTTTTCCACAGTGTTTAGTGTTGTGGAATCTGAAACGGATTCTCCCAGCAACTGACGCCATGTTATTTCTCTAAGGTGACAGCCAGTCAAGCTTTGTCTTCACAGTTGTTAAAATGGGAAACATAAAGGCATGCCCTAACAGTACTGGGGGTGAGACAGAAGGGTCACTGGGACAGTAAATGCCAGCTGTGGCTGTGTTGAGATACCCTGTTTCAAAAAGTAATACAGAAAGAGACTGAGGAAGATACTTGGTCCTGACATCTGCTCTTTGCATGCTCGTGGGCATACCTGCTCGCACACTCATGCACAACAAATATATACTCACACAAATATATACTCACACAAATTAAATAAACAAGCTAACAGCCCTGTGTCGCCCACTACCAGCACAAAAGCAAGATGGCCTAGACTTCCACAGACAGCATTCTTTCCTAGTTCAATGACTTGTCCCATCCAAACTGGCCCTTGATGGTCCTTTGAACTTCTCTGCTGTATCACATTTTCTTTGAGTGATATTGACCCTCTCTCTTCCAGCTCAGAGAACCTGTCTGGATCATTCACAGGATAGAAGGTGACCCTGCAAAGAGACGGGGGAGAATGGGTTGAGAATCTTCTCCTGGGGTGTTTGATGTCTCCTTATTCATGTGGACACTCAGGACAGCAAGCTTAAAGGTCAATGGAACTACACGGTGGGAAGGAGAAAACTTGGAACGAGCTTGAAGGCAGCCCTTCTACATTTGTGGATAGTGTGGGTTCCTATTCATGGTGAGCCATGACCTGGAGTCAGAAAGTCAGAGCTCGGCTTCCAACCTTGTCACTCATTGAAGAAGTAAGTCCCCACTCTGGGCCTCAGCTTCCCTGTCTGTTACATCCTGTCTAGCTACAAGGGTTAGCAGGGTGATCTGATAAGGACATGAGCAAACTTCACAAGAAGGCCCAAGAGCAGCATCAGCAGGAGTCTTGTGGCTATTTATTCCCTGAGCGAGCTATCTCTGTCATCACTCTTGAGAGGCTTTTGGGTCATAGGTATTTGACCTCTGCACTTTCACACTGGACTGGAGCAGCTGTGGGTGGCAGGAATGTGGGGAGGGAGGAAACATCAGAGTCAGCAGGCATGGGCCTCCATCTAAGGCTTGGCCAGGCTTCCAGAAGAGGGGGGTGGGTGGGAACTCAAGTAGCTCTTTGTGGAACATACACTTGTGTGATTGTTTCGAGTGTCTTAGAGCCTGAAGAAAAGCCTGGAAGAACGTATCTCCAAGGAAGCAATGGGTAATGAGCTTCAACTGCATGAAGCAACATGAGTGAGGGCCAGGGGAAATTGTCTAACTCCCTAGCCTTGTAGACACATAGACGAGGACACATAGACACACCAGGATCATTTCATCAGTAGTTTTCTGGACAGGGTTTTAATGTGTTTGAGGAGTCCTTCTCCTGACTTTCCAGCACATCAGAGCCTGTTCAGTCTCCAGAGTTTTTCCCAGTGACTTGGTTTTCTTGTGCTGACCACCAAGGTGGGGCTGGCTCATACTAAACACTCAGGGAGTTTCTGATGCAACAAATTACACTCCGAGCAGGGTATACTGTTACATCATGGCTTCCAATGAGCCATGGCTTCCCGAGTCCCTATTCTCGTGCTACCCTTTATGTATTGATGCTGGACTTTGTCACATGATTTGTTTTGGCCAATGAGACCTTTGTAAACATGATAGGGAGCAGAAGCTAGAAAGTACTTGTCTGCTGAGATATCCCATGTGACAAAGTCAAGGAGCTGATAGAGACACCAGGCCCAGTCAACAGACAACTCTAAAGATCAGTCATGTGAGAGACCATTTGACATCCTCCCGTCTCCATAAAGATGCCTGATGCTTGGGGTCAGGCAACATCAGCAGAATAATCACTTAGCTCAGCAATAGGCTGTCCTTAGAATCACAAGCAAACTAGCTGGCCTGGAACATTTAGAGATAAAGGTGGAAAGACTATGAGTTGAAAGCTAGCCTGGGCGACTGTCTCAGTTAGGGTTTTACTGCTATGAACAGATAGTATGATCAAGGCAAGTCTTATAAAGGACAACATTTAATTGGGGCTGGCTTACAGGTTCAGAGGTTCAGTCCATTATCATCAAGGTAAGGAGTATGGCAGCATCCAGGCAGGCATGATGCAGGAGGAGCTGAGAGTTCTACAACTTCATCTGAAGACTGCTAGCAGAATACTGGTTTCCAGACAGCTATGATGAGGGTCTTAAAGTCTACGCCCACAGTGACACACCTACTCCAACAAGACCACACCTCCTAATAGAGCCTGGTCCAAGCATATACAAACTATCAAAGCTACAGAAATACATTTTGACTGAAAAACAAACAAACATGAACAACCTGAATAACAGTTTCAAGCTACTGACACTTGGCATCTTATATAATAGTAGATCATTGAGATACCACTCCTGTACAAATCATCAGTGGGAGTTTTTAAGTCAAGAATAGGAAATATGTTCCATCTACCAATTTTGATTGATAGTGCTTTCTTGGAGGGCTTTCTTTTTATTGAGATCGTGTGTGTGTGTGTGTGTGTGTGTGTGTGTGTGTGTGTATACATACTCCATATCTATAGAAGCCAGAAGATGTCATTGGATCGCCAGGAGCTGGAGTTACAGGTGGTTGTGAGCATGGGTGTTGGTATCTAAAGTTGGGTTTTCTGGTAAAAGCAGAAAATGTTATTAATCACTGAGTAATCACTCTAGTTCCCTGGAGGGCTTTCTTGAGAAGAGCTTATAGGTCAAATAATGGAAAAGAAAGTCATGATTCATTAGAAGATGACCTGAAGTAGTGGCAGTGTGCCTGCTATGTCTTTCTGATCTTTGTTCCATGTTGTCAACTAGGCAGAAGCCAATTAATAAGGAGAACTGTCAAATGAAAGAAGGCTAATTGGTAATCAATGTTCTCAGTGAGCGAGGTCACACTTCCCAGGAGCAATGAAGGTGAAGGCAGAGCTCCATAAGAAGATTCAATCAGACATTGTTATGTCACTGGGGAACCCAGCTATGTATTGAAGAGACTCCTTCCCCAGTTTATTATTCTGCTTAGCTCTTCAGGATGCCCAAAGACTACATGAGTTGGTATCTATGGTGAAAGACCTGGTCCTCAACCTTATAGATCTGGAGAATCATCATGTTTGTACATCTTGAACTATTAAGAACAAACTCCCAGGAAGCACACTCCTACAAACAAACAAACAAAAAACTAATGGCAAAATCACAGAGAGGGCTATCCTGGAGCAGTTCTTATCTGCTCCTCAGAGTAAATGACTCATCAAAAATGGCAGGTCTTTCAAAGAGAGTGGAATGAGAAGGAAATAGAGTCCAAGGGAATGTTGCATCTGGTCAGAAAATCCATGTGGAACATCTCTGCCCCTCTGCAGTGTCCTTTTCAGCAATGGGGAATCTCTGGCTCTGGTGTGGAGCCTCTCTCTCCTCTGAGCATAACTTAACTACTCTGACCATATAAGGACCTTGATTCTTCTGCTGTCTCTGCAGCCTTCACACCTTCTGGGAGACGTCCTAGTTAGGGGTACTGTTGCTGTGATGAGACATTATGACACACGAAAGTTGGGGAATGCAGTGGTTTAAATATACCTGGGTTGGAGAGTGGCACTATTAGGAGGTATGGCCTTCATGGAGTAGGTGTGACATTGTTGGAGGAAGTGTGTCACTTTGGGAGTGGACAATGAGACCCTCCTCCTAACCACGTGGGAGTTAGTCTTCTCCTAGCTTTCTTTGGGTGAAGATGTAGAACTCTCAGCAACACCTGCACCGTGTCTACCTGGAAGCTGCCATGCTCCCACCTTGGTGATAATGGACTGAAGCTCTGAGCCTATAAGTCAGCCCTAATTAAACGTTGTCCTTCTAAGAGTTGCCTTGGTCGTGGGTCTGTTCACAGCAGTAAAATCCTGACTAAGACACGGAGGAAAGGATTTATTTGGCTTGCTATTCCACATCACACAGTTTGTCATCAAAGGAAGTCAGAACAGAGCCTCAAGCATGACAGGAATCTGGAGGCAGGAGCTGATGCAGAGGCCATGGAGGGGTGCTGCTTACTGACTTGCTCAGCTTGACCACCAGCCCAGGATGTCACCACTCACAATGGTCTGGGCCCTCCCATATCAACCAGTAATTAAGAAATGCCCCAGAGCTGCACCTTATAGAGAAATTCTCTTAATTGGAGTTCCTTCCTTTTAGATAACTCTAACTTCTGTCAAGTTGGCCTAAAACTAGCCACACAGATGCTTTCCCAGACATGTTGACACTTTTCTGTTCAAAAACTCTTTATAAAGAATCCCCCATAACCAGAGTTTCATTATCCAAGTCTCTGATTACCCATCTCCTTCCTGTTACCCCTTTCTTTACCCCTTTGGGGATTGACATAACATGTTTGATTTAAATCATCAGAGGTAGGTTGTTTGCAAGATTAATTTACAAAACCTACAAAAGCAGGTGAGGACTCTCACCTGCTTTGGGCTATGTATAGACATTTCTTGATAAATGAAGCAACAGCTCACCTCACCCTAGCAACCCCTAGTAACTAGAACCCCTAGACATACACTGGAACTGGGGAAGTGCACCTATCTAACCTAGGACTGGTTTGGGGCACATGTATAGTAAAATAACCTATGTCCTTTGAGTTAAAATTTAAGGAAAAACCCCTATGTACCCTCTTACATATACCTACAAATAAGTAAAGTCAAACACATTATGGGGAAGGACACGTACAATGAGCAAAGACTTACATAAGCCAAATGTATCAATCAAAACAGAAAACCACTCATATCCCACTCCGAGGAATCAACTCCTTATCCTCCTGGACCCACAGAATGGAGCCAGAGATGTAAATAGAGGCTCTCAAACACCCTTGCTAGAAGCACTCTGTCCCCTTGGTTGTCTCTACTATGTGCTTTCACCTTGCCTTTGAACAAAACCCCTTGCTACTATGCTATTTGTGTGAGTCATGGCCATCTCATGTTGCTGTAATAAAATACCTTGACAAAAGCAACTTAAAGAAAAAAAAAGGATTAATTTGGCTCATAGTTCTAGGTTGTAGTTCATCATTGGTGGAGAAGCAAGGTGACAGAAACTTAAAACAGCTAGCCATATTTGGTCCTCAGTCAAGAGCAGAGAGAAAGGAATTAATGCATGGACCCTAGGGCTCAGTTAAATGCCACTCTCACACAGTTCAGAATCCTCTGTCTAGGGAATGTTGCCACCCACAGTGGACAGATTTTCCCACCTCAATTAGCATAAAGATACTTCCCCCATAGATGTGCCCACAGGCTAACTTGATCCAAACCAGTGGTTCTCAACCTGTAGGGTGGTGATCCCTTTGGAGGTCAAAAAACACTTTCACAGGGGCCAGATATCAGATATCTTGCATAACAGATATTTACTTTGCAATTCGTAACATTACCAAGATTAAATTATGATTATGAAGTGTCAATAAAAATAATTATGATTGGGGGTTACCACAACATGATGTTGCAGTATTAGGAAGGTTGAGAACAACTGGTCTAGACAATCCTTCACTGAGATTCTTTTTCAGGATGATTCAGATTCTGTTAAGCTGACAATTAACAGTGTCTATCCCAGAGATTTCTTCAGTTCTCAGAATAAGATGCTAAGAACCTGGAAACACTCAGTCCAATGATCACTGGTAATGCATGCACCCGGTCATCCATCCATTCATCCATCCATCCATCCATCCATCCATCCATCCATCCATCCATCCAAAAGTTATTCATCCTGTGTCATCTATTAGACAGTCAGTCTTGATTTGCACTCAGCTGATGCTTTCACAGAGTCTCAGAGGTGATAAAGAATTCAGGAATCCAGGTGAGAGATCAAGCTGGACTAGTTGAGAGCAGAAATACGGATTGGCAGAGCAGAGGTGAGAAGGGAGGAGAGGTAGTTTGATGTGTTCAAAGAGTCTCAGGGATGATAATGGATTCAGAAATTCAGGTGAGAGAGCAGAACCTGGACTCGTTGAGGGAAGACGTGAGGATTGGTGGAGCAGAGGGGAGAGGGGAGGAGAGGCTGGTTACAGAGAAGAAGGAATGTTGAGGATAGAAAATAGATTCAGTGGCTACCTTGTTGGTGGACAGTAGACGAGGAAAAGAGCTGCTCACAGTTATCAACAACTGAGTATTTATTATTGTTGGAGTCGTGATTATCAATAGCTGGCATTTATCATCCACTTTCAGAATGCCAGGTATCACTCTAGGTACTTTATGGACAGAACCCCGTTACCCCTCACAACCCAGTGAGGTGGGTACTGCCACTGTGACTGTATTTCAGATGAGGGAATGAAGGCAAAGAGAGAGAGAGAGAGAGAGAGAGAGAGAGAGAAGAGAGAGAGAAGAGAGAGAGAGAGCTTGATCTAGGTGAGGCAGCTAATAAGTGGAAAGGGTGGGGTGACTCTTGTGTGTCCAGTACAGCGCCAAGTGGGTGCCTCTTTTTCAGACACAGGAAGTGAAGGGAGAAGATACACAAAACAGATGTGCAATTTGAGATGCCTGGCTTCACGCTGAGGAGAGCTCAGGAAGGCAGTGTGTGCCTAGGCAGGAGGCCAAGGAGAGCAACTGCACTGGAAATATTGGTTTTGACATCATCGGCTTGACCATGTAGGGGGCGGAAAACACGGGCTGGGGACAGAATGTCAAGGACAAAGTCAAGGACAGGATCTAGGAAAAATCCCAAGAACCAAAGGGCCTGTGAATGAAATGGAACCAGATGCAGCTTGTGGGAAGGAGCGGCTAAAAGACTAAGACAGGCACCAGGAGCAAGCATGTGGTAACACAGTCTGGGAGAGGGGAAAGGGTCTTACGAGGGAACAACATTGCCTGTGTCAACCACCAAGGGATAGAAACACTGACAAGAGCCTGGTGGCCTCCAGCTCCCCGAGCCCCTGGGTCAGGGTGTCACACTGGGGCAACCGAATCTCAGTGCCTTATGAACATGCAGTTTCCTGGGGCCTATTCCTGAGACTTGCATTTATAAGGTGTGGAGCTCCGGCCCAAGAATCTGAATCTTTAACAAGGTAAGGCCTGGAAGATGGTATTTCTTTCCCCCGACCTGCCCCACATTCTGGCTTCTGGTTAAATGATCCATGCTCTCTGCGTTGGGAGATCAAAATGTGAGCAGCCAACCTTTTCAGTTCATGCCTTCCCCCAGGGCCTTGCTTCACAGGCTGTAGAGGTCAACCATATCCAAAGACAACAATGAGCAAAATCTCTGTCCTTCTGTCTCTGTCTCTTTTTCTGTCTCTGTCTGTCTCTCTTACACACACACACACACACACACACACACACACACGCTCATACACACAGAATCAAAGAGAAAGCCACTTGCTTCCAAAATAAGCACACGTCTACATGCCACCTTAAATGTCCCCACTTTCTTCCAGTCCCTGAAGCAAAGCCAGCACTGTCCTGGTTAGGGCTGGGATGGGACAAATAACCGCACGTAAGTGCCTATAACACAACTAACCCAACAAAAGAGTAGGAAAACAGAGCTTAGATGGCTCTAAGCTATTAGAGTCAATATAAATATATTTATTCTTAGCATGTAGGGGACATAGAGGAGGCGACTGAGAAGTTTTTGGAAAGACCAAGAGCTGGAGACGTGGGGCAGAAGCAAATGGACCAACCATGAGACCAGTGGTGAAGTTACACTGGGCCAGCTGTGGAGCATCTTCCATATACGCTAAGGAATTTGGACTCAGTCTTGAAGAAGTGGAAAGCCCATGTGGTTTTGAAGTGGGAACTCTGTATTGTACTTTAGAGAGCTCAGGAGATCCACTGTGGGAAGCTGGAGACCTCTCTGTCTCCTGTGGCATCCAGCAGAGGGCTCTTCATCAGAGAGGGCGTCCTGGTGTGTACGTGGCACTGGCAGACCCAGGTCTTGGAGTTTGTCCCTTCTAAGCTGTGGAAGTGAAGACTATAGTGTGGGCATAAACCATGGGGAATGAGGAGGGAGACGGGAGGAGGGAAAGACACCACTCAATGTGATTCCTCCAGTGGGGGAAAGCAAGGGGGAACATTCCTTTCCTTATCTAAATATGTATTTAAAATAATCACAGAAAATAAAGTTGAGTTTTTGGAAGGCTGGGTTAAAGGAGCGGGGCGAGCTAGAAATGCACCAAACCTAGCAAAGTAGGAAAAATAAGCAGAGGAGAAAAGAATATAAAAACAGGAAGTCTGCAGGCAGCAATTCCCCATGAGGTCATCGGCAAAGGCCCCAGAGGTTGATTCTCTGTAGGCCACAGGGTGTGGAAAGAAAAGCAGGAGCCCGAGCGAGCCTTCTCTCAGAGCCTTGAGCCCTAGGACAGGGCAGAACAGGGTCGGTGCCGGAGGCAGCTGGAAAATGTGAAAGCTATTTGTGTATGGGATGGGTGTGGGGTGGTCTCCAGGCTGCCCAGCCCGAGTGGAAGGGGTGGAGTTGGAAACAGGGCACTGATAGTCAAAGCTTTGTCCAGGTCTGGGTCTACCACTGAGGTCTACCTAGGATTGAGTATGTTTGGGGGGAGGCCTCTGAGAAAGGGCTGTCTTGGGATATACTAATGACACCCAGCCATGATATCAGTAGGTATCATGAGACCAGGTAAACAGTGGGTTTTGTTTGTTTGTTTTGTTGTTGTCTTTAATTTATAGCAAACTACTGTCCTGACAGCCAAGCTCAGAGCCTGTGGGGCGGTGACCACTCAGAGAGGCACCTTTGCTCCCTCACACCTGGGGAGGCTTCAGTGGTGGCTTTGAAGTGAAGGGTCATGGAGGCACAAGGGATTAAAAGTGGGGACAAAAGCATCAGGGTCCTGATGTGGGTAAGAAGCTACGACTTCCTGTGTGAGAGCGTGCCAAAGGACAAGCTTGGTGAAGTTCCCCAGGCGCCCCTCACCTCTTTCTTTGGAGACAGGGTCTCTCATTGGCCCAAAGCTAGTGAACTCCACCCCCACCGCTAACCCCATCTGTTTATCTATCCCCGGTGATGAGATTATAATAAGTCACCAGGCCTGACTTTTTCACTTGAGTGCCGGGGTGAGGTCATTCACTCTCTTTGTAGCATTACTGTGTGTGTGTGTGCGTGTGCGTGTGCGTGTGTGTGTTATGCATAAGTGTGAGTGCAGATATGTGTTCTTGTGCAGATCCCACAGGAAGGCACTGGGTGTCTTATCCCCGCCTTCTGCATTGTTGCCATCAGAGAGTCTCTCATTGAGCCAGAGGCTCACAGTTCCATTAGGCTCCGTCCCCCACAGCGCTGGGCTACACTGTGTGTAGCACGCCCAGTTGTCTTCTGAGTGCTCTGATTCAAACTCAGGACCTCACGCTCACTTGGCTCTCTCTGTTTCTTATCTACTGTGAGGCAGAGAGTCTCCTCCACATACCCATGCTACTGTGATGTTCTGCCCAGGGTCATGGAGGTCAAGAAACCGCCACAGAGGAGCCTTCTGAAGCCAAGATTAATTGACAAAACCTCCCAACCCTGACATCTATGTCTCCATAAGTCTGTTTCCCAGTCACCCACTTGGTGGGCAGGTGTGGAAACTATATGGAAATGTAAATATTCTAGGCAGGGACTTGTTGGCATAGTTGGCATAGCAACCAAATGGGACCACTTGCTATCATTATGGACAAAGTATTTTAGTCCTCGGACCAAGCCTAATTTCCCAAGAGTCAGTGAACACACAGAGGTCAAGCAAGAGGCTTTGCTGCTCTTGAGTTTTTCCAACTACTTTGAATATTTATGATCCATCTACCCAATAAGATAGAGGGCCAAAATAAAACCAAGAAAAAAAATGGCATCTGTGTTTCCTCCTCCACCTCCAGGTTCAAGTACTCTGTCACCTTTCCTTTTTGAAAAGTCGAGGTCTGAGCATTGCTCCATAATGACCTTTGATGTGTCGCCATCTGGTGGTCTCAGTGGTAACTGCATGTTTGTGCTTCAATGGCCTGTTTTGATGGAGTGTCCACTGTGTATCAGGCACTATACAGTGGCAACTATACTTACTCACTTCTTTACATTAAATGTAAGGCTCTGCCTATGTGGTTAGAAGCTCACCATGGATTGGTGGCAATTACATTACAGATGTCCCATAGCTGCTGTTGTAGTAATCCATAAGCATCAGGACCAAAAGTAACTTGAGGAGGAAAGGGACTTAGGTTTTCACATCACAGTCCATCACTGAGGAGAGTCAGGGAAGAAGGTAAGCAGGACCTTATTTTCTTACAGTGGCAGAAAACTCAATGGTGTCTAACTCAGGCTGCTGTGACAGCTTATCTTGCTTGTCACCTTAGCACACCTGGGAAGAGAAGGTCTCAACTGAGAAATTGTCTCCATCATATTGGCCTGTGGGAACTATTGACTGATAGTTGTTTAGGAGCACCCAGCCCGCTGTGGGTGGCACCATTCCCTAGGTAGGCGGTCTTAGGTTATATAAGAAAACAAACTGAGCACAAGCCAGAGGGGCCAAGTCAGTAAGCAGCATTCCACCATGATTTCTGTTCACTCCATGGAAACAGAAACCTAGAAATAGCTGGCCCCAACTTCAGAGAACTTCAATAGTTTTCATGTTTCCAGAGAGTTTCTGAGCAGTGCTATCATTAAGGAAGACAGGGCTGGGGAGTTAACTCAATGGGTGAGGACCCACATTCAAGCCCCCACACTCACATAAAAGCCAGGCATAGTGGCATGCCTGTAGCCCCAGCACTAGGAGTTAGTGACAGCAGATCCTAGGTGCTCGATGGTCAGCCAGTTTAGCTGAACCAGGGAGCTCCAGTTTCCCTGAGCCACCCTGTCTCAGAAAATAAAGTGGAGAAGGAGTTGAGGGAAAACACCTGAAACTGACCATTGATCTCTTGCTGTGAGTGTATGAGTGTGTGTTCGTGTATGCAGGTAAATGTGAACATTTAGCATGTATATGTATGTATGTATAAGTCTGAGGACAATCTCAGGTGTCATTTCTCAGCAGTCATATATATATGGTGTGTGTGTACGTATGTATGTATGTATGTATGTATGTATGTATGTATGTACAAGATCTCTCCATGGCCTGGGGTTTGATAATTAGGCTATATTATCTGTTTCTACCTCCCCAGTAATAACACACCATGCCTGTGAGGGGAGGGGGAAGAGAGGAATGGGTGGAGGGAGGGAGGGAGGGAGGGACGGAGGAAGGGCGGGAGGGAGAGAGGAAGGGAAGGAGGAATGGGAGGAGAAAGTATGTACCCACGGAAGCCAGCAGAGGATGTCAGATGTTCTGCTTTATTTCCCTCCACCTTACCCCCTGAGCTCACCATTTTGGGCTAGGCTGGTTGGCCAGCAAGCTCCCAGTTTAGACCTGTCTCTGCCTCATAGTGCCAGAGTGACAGGTACATGTGGCTATGCCCAGGTTTTTTACCTGGCTACTGAGGATTTGACCTCAGGTCTAGCAAATGATATCAGACACTGAACCATCTCCTCAGTCCCCCACCCAGCTCTTGACATGGTCTCTGAGGATCCAGCCCAGGTCCTCATGCTAGCCAAGCAAGAGAAGCACCTTACGGACAACACATGGCTAGCGGGTGACACAGCACAATCACAGCGTTCTAAAGAGAATGTGTGTTAAGGGAACGGTCTCTCTGAGTGGAAGGCAGACAGAGGTCAAGGGCAGATCAGGTGTGCCCTGTCACGCACACCGCTGCCTGAAGTTTTCCTTGTGAACACCAGAAGCTTGGCCTCGGCTGCTCAAGCAAACCCTCTCCATGTGCGTTGGAACATTCGTTAGCAGCTAGTGAAGTTACACATTCTCTCTTGAGTGAGCATGTGACAAGAGAAAGGCTCTATGGTGGCTATTACTAGTTGTCAGTTTGACTATCTCTGGAATGAACTACAATCCAGAATTGAAAGGCTCACCTGTGATCCTGATCTTGAGGCTGGGACACACAAGTTTCTGACCTGGATCTTGAGGCATAGTGGCTATGAATCCCAGGAGATTAAGGCAAAAAAAAAAAAAAAAAAAAAATCTCTGACTTCAAGGTCATCTGGGACAAAGAAAGTCCCAGATCTAGGCGTGGTGGCACACACCTTGAATCTGGGCCACACCTTCTGCTAGAGACCTACATAAGGGTAATGGAAGAAGAAAGATTCTTCTTCTGCTGCTTGCCTTGTTGGCAACTGCTAGACCCTTGGACTTCCATTCAAAGCCGCTGCTGACCATTGTTGGGGAGTTGGGCTACAGACTGTAAGTCATCAACAAATTCCCTTACTATATAGAGACTGCCCAAAGGTTCTGTGACTCTAGAGAACCCTGACTAATACAGGCCCCATGCTGTCTTCCCTGCACATACACAGGAAGGCACGGGCTGCTAGGGGTGCCTCACCTAGTTGTGGTCCACACAGAACCCAAAGCTTTCAGAAGAGAACAGAATATCGAGGGAGACAAGCCAGGGGAAACTCAGATGGGGGAGGGATAAGGTGGAAAAAAACCCTCCTTCCAAGTTGCAGAGGAAGGAAAATCTGTCATTTAAGTCTCACCATAAACTGCCTTACCACAGAAATAGGGAAAGTGAAGGGACTGACTGAGAAGGTCATTCTGGAGCGTAGTTTCTGCTTGGTTTAGTTTGGGTAGCAGTGTCACATTCAAGCAGGGACATGAGGTCTTATTTATAAAGCCTCTTATAGACAAGGGGTCATATTTAATATAGATGGGAAGCCTATAGTGATGGCTCAGTGGTTAAGAGTGCTTGCTGCTCTCCTGGAGGACCCAAGTTCACTTCCCAACACTCACATTGGCAGCTCACAACCACCTGTCACTCCAGCTCCAAAGCATCTGACGCCCTCTTCTGGCTTCTGCAGGTACTACACTCATGTGCACATATCCACACAGCCCATCCACATAATTAAAAATAAAATCTTAAAATGAATACAAGAGAAGATGGGGGAATAGCTTTTTTCTAAGGTTAGGGATGGACCTCAAGGCCTGTGCATGCCAGGCAAGAGCTTTGCCACTGAGCTACATCCCAGTCCAGAAGGCAGAAAGCTAAGAATAAGATTCCTACACACTGAAGAGTAAAACAGTATGATATAATATCCTGGTTTTTCACTTACACCAGAGGAAACTAAGACCCAGAGAGTGGGGACAGCCACTGATGGGGACAACCACTGATGGAGCCACTGAGGTCACTGGGGTTGGAACCTGCTTCTCCTGACCCTCAACTCGGGTCTTATTTGTACTTTCAGTTTTCCCAGGTGTCTCCCTGGCCCTGGGAATGTGAACATTGGCTGTAGCGAACACACGGAAGACAACTCGTGGGAAACTCTGAGGAATGCACCAGCCTTTTATGGGGTTTTCTCGAGCCGGTTAAAGATAAGTTTTATTATCTCCCCGTCTCTCTCTTTCTCTCTCTCTCTCTCCCCCCCTCTTGTTTTGTAGAAGAGCAATTACCAATGTCAGTGTAGACAGGGGGTTGGGTCTCTGAGTTAGAATTCCCCGCTTTGTTTGTGCCTATCCAGACTGCAGGACTGTGTGGGCTGGGTGTATCAAATGATTTCCCTTGATAGAAGAACTGGAAACGGAGCCCCTGGCTTGGCTCCGGGCCCCATGCTGGTGACTCCAGGGGGCCAAGCCCTAGACCCTTGACTGACAAGATGTTGTCCATAGTCCAGGTGACCAGGGCACCTCTGAAGAGGAGAAACAGAGCAGGAAAGAGGTGTGGAATCTTCCCAGAAATCTGACTCAAGAAAGGGGCAGTGCAGACGTCTATGCTCTCAAGCTGGAAGATCTTTTACCAGCAAGAAGGATGTCTGTGTGGCCATTTTATTCACCTCCAACTGGGGATTTTGTGTGGCTGTGATTATGTGAACACATGTATACATGTATGTGTTCCTATGTGCAACACACATGTATGTGTGTGAAGGCCAGAGGTCAACCTCAAGTGTCCTTTCTCAGGTGATGTCTATTTATTTTGAGACTGTCTCTCAGTAGCCTGAAGCTCTCCACGTAGGATGAACAGGCTGGCCAGGGGTCCCAGGCTCAGCTTTTAAAAAAATGTTTTCTTTCTTTTTAAATTTTTATATTTTTATAGGTATGAGTGTTTTGCCTTTATGTATGTCTTTGTACCATGTGTGTGCCATACGGAGGCTAGAAGAGAAAGTTGGATTCCCTAGAACTGGAGTTACAAATGTCTGTGAGCCTCTATGTGGATGCTGGGAATCCAACCCAGGTCCTGTGCAAGATTATCTGGTGCTCTTAACCACAGAGCCATCTTTCCAGCCACTTGGCTTTTTTCTTTTCTGTTTCCCTGCTAACCTGAAGGTCCAGCAAAACACCTCATTGACTATCCAGTCTTTCCCACTGTAGCACCCATGCCCAGACACCTGCTCTAAGCCCCAGGGCTTCCAACAGTCTGACCACACTCACTCTGCAGTGTTTTCTGAGGTACTGCCTTGTCAGGAGGCTCCATTCTTCCCTTTAAGCCCCATTTGTGCCTGGGCATAGGAACTGGCCCCGGGGAAGTGTTCAAACTTGCCCTGGCCTCCTGTGCCTGTGTTTATAGCAACGGGGCCCCTGCTGGGAACTGGCAGCAGGCTGGCACTGGAGTTCCTGTGGTCTGGATCACGTCACCCTGTACCCAAGACCCTCTGAAAAGCCTAGAGACACCACGTTTGTTTATCCCAGGACAGAAGGTCAAGTACACGCATTTCTGAGAACTCCTGTTTTCGCCACTCTGAAATGAGCCAAACAAGGAAATTCTAACCACCAGGCAAAACCATACTGGCAAACCAAGACAGTTTTTCCCTCCCGCCCAGGCCTCAGCCTGGCTTCAATTTTCCTATTAACTGGACTTCTTTTAGGAGGCATGATTGTGGTGGCTTTTCTGCTTAGCCATTTTTTTTTTAAATGGAGAGATATTTCTCTCTTCTTCACATAGTAACCAGAATGATCACTGGGAAGCAGGTTCTTTGCCCAGTGTTTGCAAGGGTCCTTCATGGGCTGGATCTTCGCACCTCTCAATTCTTACTTGGTGACCACGCTCCCACAAGCTCTTCAAACTCTATTCAGACTGGTATTTGACTTATTCACCAGGCTCTTTTAGGACTTGTATAGATGGGTAAGGTTGTACACACACCTGGAACACCACCACCACCACCATCATCATCATCAACATCATCGTTAGGTTTGTTGCTGCCAATGCTGTATCAGTCTGTAACATTCCTCCACTCCCAGATACTCAACACCACCAGTCCACAAAGCTATTCTATTGCCCCCAGCTCCTGTCATAACCCGTTCTTTTTACTCCTCTGGCACTTCTGATTTATTCTCTGGTTCTATAACTTTGCTCCTTCCAGATTGCTATATAAGGGTGCTGCTGATGAAAATATCTATGTGTGTATTATGTATACATGTGAAGGTGGGGGAGGCTCACACATAGAGCCACAGGTGTGGAGTTATCTATGTGTGTGATAGGTATACAGGAGGAGGCAGGGAAGGGTCACACATAGAGCAGCATGTGTGGAGGTCAGACGAGAATCTTGGGTGTTGGGCTTGACAGCGGACCCCATTTTAAGGGTTACTTTTTTTACACACGCAGCTTCCAAGGAACCTCCTGTCTCCAACTCTTAATTATCCTTCGGTGACAGTGAGGTTATAGACACGATTCTGTATCCGGCGTTTGCAGCTCCGGGGATTCAGTTAGGTCCTTGTGCGTTTACGGGAAGGGGTTTGCCCACTGAGCCACTTCTGCGGGCCCAGGCACTCTTTGCTGCTTGCATTAAACGTGAGGTAACTGAGATTCAACTACGTTAGCATGCCTGGCAGCAGCGCAGTCCTTTTTTCTGCCTCTTGTCAGTTCAGTGTACGGACGTCCCACAGCACGTTAACCCTTCACTAGTTAGAGTGTTTGAAGGACTTTCAGCTTGGCTTGACCGTGACTGATGCTTCTATGAACATGTGTGCTCGGGCTTTCTCGTGAGTGTGAACTCTTCTTGTTCCCTAACAGACACAAATTTTACTTACGGGTCAAACGATAAAAATATATTTAACTTTATAAACAAAGCAAAAAAGTCACACAGTTAGGAGCCGCTGTCTTGAACCCTGTGTTCTTTGTTCTTTGTTTGTTTGTTTGTTTTTGTTTTTGTTTTTGTTTTTCCAGACAGGGTTTCTCTGGGTAGCCCTGGCTGTCCTGGAACTCACTCTGTAGACCAGGCTGGCCTCGAACTCAGAAATCTGCTGTCTCTGCCTCCCAAGTGCTGGGATTAAAGGCGTGCGCCACCACAGCCTCGCGAACCTTGTGTTTTTATGAACCATGTATAATGGCTAGTCCATCTTAACGTGAGGCAAGAAAAATCCAGACAGCTATGAATTATTCTTAAGGAAAGTCAGACCTGAGAATGAGCAAACTTCTAGCCAAGGCCAAGACTTGGTGATGCCAAAACAAAAAACAAAAGTCACCAAGGTAAATAACGTTTATCTCAACAGGTACTGTTCTTATTTTAAATTATGTGTATATGTATGTCTCTGTGTATGTACATATGAGTGCAGTGCCTGCAGAGGCCAGAAGAGGGCACTGACTCCCTGAGAGCTGGAGAGCACAGGCAGTTGTGAGCCACCCAACATGGGTGCTGAGAACTGAATTGTGTCCTCTGGAAGAACAGCAAACTCTCACGACCTCTGAGCTGCCTGAAGTAACACTCTGCTGAAACGCTGAAAGACAGGTTAACATTACCCACTGTCCCCTTGTTTCTGGCTCCAGCACAGTCAGTGCAGTCAAACTGCCAATCCCAACTGGATCTGGTGACCGTTTTAAAAACCAGCTCTGATAACCACTTGTCTCAGTAAATATTATTTGGGGGGTTTCTATTTCACCCTAGATCATTTAGTTCCCAAGTAAAAGACACATGACCTTCATATTGATAATAAGCCTTAAATTACTAGAGCTGGGAAGGTATCAGCCCTCTATGCTGTTTTGTCTACTCCCCTGTCAATAACCCTGAGATATAATTCGCCATGCTCTCTCTGGGCCACTCCTACTTCAACCGGCTAGCCCTCATGGCCATGCTCTCATGATCCACCTACCCAATGGTGTCTTCCTCCTCTCTTCTTCCATGTTCTCCTTCTGCATTTTGCCTCAGACCTCCAGCCCAGGAACCAAAGCCCCGCCTCCCTCTCTTCTGCCCAGCTACAGGTTGTAGGCATCTTTATTTAACCAGCAGTTTTAAATTAAGGAGCCAGGTTTGCACAACAAAAGCTGGTATATATGAGAACTCACTCATCTTAAGGCAACTAGACCTTGGCATACAGAATGTAGCACTACAGTACATAGCAACAGACCAGACTTCAACACCACCTGTGCTGGTTTGAATAGGTACGGCTCCCATAGACTTCTGTGTTTGAATGCTTGGCCCATAGGGAGTGGCACTATCAGGAGGTGTGGCCTTTTGGAGTAGGTGTGGCCTTATAGTGTGTCACTGTGGGGGCAGGCTTTGAAGTCTCCTATGCTCAAGCTACACCCAGTGTGACATACAGTCTTCTTCTGCTGCCTGCAAATCAAGATGTAGAACTCTCAGCTCCTTTTCCAGTACCATGCCTGCCTGCACGCCATCATGTCTCCTACCATGATGATAACAGACTAAGCCTCTGAAGCTGTAAGCCAGTCCCAGCTAAATGTTTTCCTTTATAGGAGTTGCCATGGTGTGGTGGTCATGGTGTCTCTTCATGGCAATGAAACCCTAACTAAGATTCACCTTATAGAAAACTGAGGGACAGAAGAATGACCCCAGTGTGAGAGGAACTAAGGGACCCCAGCTTCTTCAATAAGTAAATCACAAAGTAAAAAAACAAAAGTCAACACACCTGGGACACCAGGGCAACATTTACACAGCTGTGTCCCCTTTATGATGCTTTTCAACAGTGAAATAAAATCATAAAAGTTCCAGCAAAGATGAAAGCAAACGCACTTATGATCGGTTACTTTGCTCAGGTGATTAAGCAAGAAGCTATTTGAAATTCTAATGTCACCTTACAATGTTTAGCAACTGTTTTATGAACTATATTGTTATAATTATTTGTATATATACATATATATGTCTCTCTATATACATATATGTATATATATGCATATACATATATATATGCATATATATATATATATATATATATATATATATATATATATATATATATATATATATATATATATATATATATAGTCACTGTTGGGTATTAGGACATAAGCAATGTAAGTATCAAGTAGAGGTGTAAAAAATTCACCTACACAAAATTTTAGACTTTTGTCTGTTCTCCTTATTAGTGATAAACACTGAAGTCTGTAGGAGTGAAAACGCTCAACTGTAGAGTCTGTTTTTAAGCATTTTAACAAAGGCTGAAGAGAGACCTCAGCAGGTAAAGGCACTTGCCTCCAAGTCTGACGACCCGAGTTCAACTGTGGTGTATGTTCTCACATACACACACTTATACACACATGAAATGAAGAAATTATCTTAAAATGAAGACGAAGGAAAGAACAGTGGAGAAAAGAGGGGAAGAGGAAGAGAAAAGAGAAGGACCGTGTCACATAACTATGGGGAAAAGTGACCATTGTCAGTCTGGGGACACTATTGGAGTTCATTCTGCTCTTTACTTTTCCATGTGTTTAAAACATTTTCATAGTGATTTTAATAACACTCTGCCCCATCTGCTGTGCTCCTCTGTGCCATGATCTGGAGCAGTTTATTTATTCCTCTCAGAATGTAAGTGCCATCAAAATAGGATTCGTCAAGTCTTGTTTGCTTCCCTTTCCCAGGTTTTGGATCTACTCCAGTATGGTTCAAGCCTTCAGTGAGAGGTCCAGGCCTTGCATTTAGCCCGGTCTCTCAAACAGGGCATGTTAAAGTTGACGGATATTTTATTTCTGTCACTATTCTTAAAATAAGATTTCAGGGAAGTCCCCTGGTTGAGCATGAAGCTGTAAATTTTGAAAAACTTTGTGGTTTTATAGACCTGGCAATCTTAATTACTGCCACCCTAAGTGAAGGGCAGACTGTGCCATCCACCAGCCTAGAGCTACTGGCTGCTTGCTCTTCAGCTGTCAAGTTGGCTTCCCTGTTTTATGACTCAGAATAAAATAAGTCCCTGTCCCAGCACTACCTTGCGCCTACTAAGTTCTAATAGATAATTTTGTGTGTGTGTTAAAAAATGAAACTTTACTTCTCTGTCCATTTATATCCTTTTCATGATTGCGAGCTCATGGTCACATGGTATTAGAAGAGTCTTTTAAGCAGACCAGCAAGATGGCTCAGTGGATAAAGGCATGTGCTACCATGTCTAAGAACCTGAGTTAATCCCCAAGACCAAAACCGTGGAAAGACAGAACCAACTTTCCCAAGTTGGCCTTTAACAAACCCTACATCCATTCTCATGCATGCATACACACATGTAGCAGGATATTTATTCTGCTACATTGTATTCGAAGTGGAGTTTGGTGATTAGGCAGTAGAAGAGGAGGTGGAGCTGCGAGAAGAAGAGAGGGAGGGGAGGAGAGAGGGAGCAGCCATGGAGAACCACGGATGAGTCGAAAGCTGTCCTAGGTAGCAACTTCTATCAAAAGGTTAGATATTGGGTAACAACTCTAATTGTGTGGGCATCTTGTTGATTGAGCATTTCTAAATATATAAATCCTTTAGACAATAAGCTTTAAGGGTCTCATTTCTACCGGATACTGCGGACATAGCAAAAATGGTCTGGGCTCAGTTGAGCATTATTGGGGACAGTATGGGTGGATTGGCAGAGCCATCCCCAACGCTGGTGTCTCATGGGTGCCAGGGCCTGCAGAGCTAAGGAGCAGTGGGAACAAGCCGGACCTGGCAACGTTTTCTAAATAACTCCCCCCACACACATATGACAAAAATAAATAAATCTAATAAAAACTTTAGAAAGAATAATAATCATTTTTTTTGATGAAGAGACTATTGATATTTATAACAGTCTCTATCTGTTCTTTTCTACAGCCGACCCCATGACAGACTTGGGATGGCATATTAGAGACGTAAGAACATTGAGTTCATATATGCTTTTGTTAACTGAGTCATTCATGCAATGTGTATTCCAGGCACTTCATGCTGGGAACACCACCCTCTTTCATTCAGAAGAAAGGAGGCATAAGGAGGCCTAGGCTCCTGATTTCTGAAGAACATGCTTGGTCCATGGCTTCTACCACTATAAACCAAGCTCCTCACCCATCTATTCCAGGGATCCTTCTCCTTTTCAGATTGCTGAGGGACCTAGAACTCAGGGGTCCCCATCCCAGACTTTAAAGGTGTGTTTGAGAGCCAGAGCAATTCAGGGCAGGGGCAAGGTGCTAAGTGTGCTGAACTATAGGGCCCCACAGCAAGACAGTCGACTTGTACATTTGGAAACATAAAGTTTATATGGTATTATGAGATACGTGTGTATGTGTGTGTTAAGGTGTGTGTGCATATATGCATGCTCAGGAAACATATATGCATGCTCAGGAAAGCCAGAGGTTGATGTCCAGTGTCTTCCTCAGTGGGCTTCCATCATATATATATGTGTGTGTGTATATATATATATATATATATATATATATATATATATATGTGTGTGTGTGTGTGTGTGTATACGTACATATACACGTATATATACACACATATACATGTATACACATATACACACACATATATATGTGTGTATGTATATATGTATATATGTATGTATGTGTGTATGTGTGTATGTGTGTATGTGTGTATATGTGTATATATGTGTGTATATGTATATATACATATATATCTATATGTGTATATATGTATACATATACATATGTATGTGTGTATATATATACATATACATACATACACACACACACACACACACACACACACACACATATATATGTCTCAATGCACCATTTCTTTCTTAAACCCAGAGCTTACCAATTTGACTAGCCAGCTAGCTCCTGGGGTCACCTGTCTTTCTCTGACTCCCACACTGGATTACAGCTAGGCTGCTTTGGCTGCCTACTTATCCTTGGGTCTGCGGTTCTGAACGCCAGTTCTCATGTTTGCAGAGCAAACACGTTGCCTGTGGAACCATCCTTCCCAACCCACAAGATATTGTTAATGTTAGGGAAGATGGGTTTTTATTCAAAGTCTTCTCAACAAATATTTTCTGAGCTCCGGTCACAGGCCAGACCACGTGTGATGAGACCGGGCATCCTTTCCTTGCATCTCACATCCAGCAAGGAAGTGGAGCATAAACAGTTGACAGTTGCACGAGGTGACAGGTGCTCTAGATAAAGTCTCCCCATCCTGATAGCTTATGGCGGAGAGTCTTCCTCATCATCTGTTTTGAGAGAGCAGTTTTTTTGTTTTTTGTTTTTTTTTTAATGTTAGTATGGGGTAGTAATTTCCAGGTTAAATCCTTTATTTTTACAAAAATATGGGTAGTGTGGGATGCCACTTCACAGCCAAGGGGACCAACGTTTAAAAATAAGAAGCCGGCCTAACAGTTTGGCAAGTGGCATATCTGGGATTTAAAGTAGGCTCTTTTAAAATTCCCCAGCAAACTTGCAAACTTGGTGCTCAATGCCAGGGGGCGGTCCATTTAGAGCGGCTATACTCCAGGGTGGACACTAGAGGGCGATGAGAGCAAACCAACGGGGTTTTTCCTCTGGGGCTACCATTGGGCAGCTACAACCTTCCTGCTTTGAAGGTGTGTTGATAATGACTGCAGTGCCTATTATTATATTTTGCAGTGACAGATGAGGACAAACGTTACAGGCTTCATCTTCCACCAAAACACTTAACACACAGTACTGCAAAGCTATGCTTTATGTAGAACCTGCAATGCTTAAGAAGCCCTGGTATGGCCGGACAGTGGTGGCCCACGTCTTTAATCCCAGCACTTGGGAGGCAGAGGCAGGCAGATTTCTGAGTTTGAGGCCAACCTGGTCTACAGAGTGAGTTCCAGGACAGCCAGGGCTACACAAAGAAACCCTGTCTCGAAAAACAAACAAACAAACAAACAAACAAAACAAACAAAACAAACAAACAAAGAAGGCCTGGTCTAGAACTCTTCCTTCCTGGGATCATAATTCAATGTCTGAATCCAGCTGAGGGCACAGGGTTGCACAACAGGACGTTGTTCTCAACAATTAGTCAGGGGCAAAAGATTTCTGAATGTGCAACAACCAAAAATGAGTTCCAAATGAAAGGTGTCATAAATCAGAAGTGTTGCTGGCAGTGTGCAACAGCCTGGCATTTCTTAACCTCAGTGCATCCTCTGTTCTAAGCACACACACACACACATACACACACACACCATCACTAACCCCCCAGGTCCAACCCGAGGCTACTGTACACTGTGAGCTGCAATGCTTTCCGATATGCCAAACTTTCTGCTCTATGGGCAATTGTCAAGCACAAAGACTTCAAGTATGGTTTCTTCCATCATTCCCCGTTACCTACCAGGCTCCTGCACCTCTGGATTATGTCACATTTGAATATTTAATTTTTTAAAAGATTTTTTTATTTATCTTATTATGTATGTGAGTACATAGTCTCTGTTCTAAGATACACCAGAAGAGGGCATCTGATCCCATTACAGATGGTTTTGAGCCACTATGTGGTTGCTGAGAATCGAACTCAGGACCTCTGGAAGAGCAGTCAGTGCTCTTAAATGCTGAGCCATTTCTCTAGCCCGAAAATTTAATTTTCTTTTTTTAAAAATTATTGTCCTGCTTTGATTTTCACCTAAAAATCATGAAATACGTTATTGGCTTGGGATCGGGGGAGGGTTTCCAACATTTGCTGAAACAGTCCTAAACTTAGTTCTGATATTTTGAATTAGGCTTTCAGGATAAGACATGTTCTTGGCATTAGCAATAATAAAGCCAAGCTGTAATAAATGGTAAGTTTTATGTCTACCAAACAGTTGTTTTAAAATACGGTTGTTCATGATTTATTGTCAGCAAGCATCTGACTGTGGATCTATTTTGGATATCTATATAAAATCACAATATACATTTCTCAGGTGATAGGGGACCACGAGAGGAAAGGTTTAGGAAGTGGTGTGTAATTGGAAGCCTGTGTACTGACACCACTCCCTCCACAGATGCTTTAAAGTATTAGTGAAAGGCACGTCTTTGGAAGAGGAACCTCACCGGCTCTATTACCTCAGCCTATACACAAGTCTACCAGGCATTTTCCTTATTAGTGATTGATGTGGGAAGACCCAGCCCACTGAGCTGGTGGTCTTGGTCATGTAAGAAAGCAGGCTGAAGAAGCCATGAGAAGTGAGCCAGAAAACAGCACTCCTCTGTGGTTCTGTTTCAGCTCCCGCCTCCAGGTTCCTGCCATCATCCCTTCATGATGACCCAGGATTGGGACATAGCTAAGAAAACCCAAATAAACACTTTCCCTCCTCAAGCTGCTTCTGGTTGTGGTGATTTATGACAGCAACAGAGAGTAAACTAAAAGAAGACACACGATATGTGCCCTGTTTCTGCTTGTCTTTGAGCTGGCTCCGTCTCAGGGGTGGTGTGCAAACAGCTAATTAATGGAAGACTGGTCTATGTGATAGTAGCTAGCTCACACGGGGCTTCTGTATACATACTCTGGATGACCCAACCATAACATTCATTCTGGGTCTATGAGCAATGAGTGTCCATCATGATTCCCACCGACTCCCGCCTCACCAGGTCACAGGGCTGTTGGGAGTGTACAGCATGAGGAAGCATGAGGAAGGCTCAAGTCTTTGGGTTATCTTACCTAAGAGGAGCATTCAAGATTGATGTCTTTCTTGAGAATAAGCTGACTTCTTGCCTCAGAGTTTTGTTGTTTATTTTTGGTAGTTGGTTTTTTTTTTTTTTCAAGGAGTGGGGCTCAAAACTACCGGGAAAATCTACTTTATAATTTATGGGGAAGAGATAAAAATAATGGATGAACAATTCGTCTCCTAAGAGGACTTGCTGGCATGGCTTAGTCCCTTGTGGCAGAAGAAGCTAAGCAGAGCTGGTTTTGAGCCAACCACACCCTGGGGTGCTGCCACAGCAAATGAGAGACAGACAGGGGCAGGATTTGGGATCCGAAGCCTGTGTGCCAGCTCAGGACATCACCCTGGGTCGACAGGATGTGCATCCACCAAGTAATGTTCAGAGTCTTCCCCACAAGACAGCAGCATTGTGGGGCGTTGGCGGGGGTGGTGGCTAGGCAGTTTGGCCTTAAAAGAATGTACAGAAAAAGACAGGCAGGATTTTTTTTTTTTTTAAACAGAAAGGTTAAGTAACAGAACTGTATTTTAGTAAGACAAAGTTGGTGATAGGATGGAAGAGAGGCAAAGAGTTCCTGGAGACACAGGAGACACGGGGCAGGGAAGACGGCCTAAGTGCCAGGCTGTAAAATAAGGTGATTGGTGCTGGAGAAGCAACACTTGAGGTTTTCTCTAGACCACACACACACACACACACACACACACACACACACACACACACGAATATGTGTATACATATACATAAAAATAAAATAACAACAAAAAATCTGAGACATGCAGACCTTAGAAATCTATAAAGACTGGATAAGCCCTGAGCAGAGCCGGTGAAGATGAGGAAGAGTCTGTGGCGCTCCTCCGCGCATGCGCGCACCGAGGGCAGCCTGGATACTTTGAGCGCTGACCTTGAACAAGTTTTCTGTTGTGACTCGAGATGCAAACGCAAAACGCGGCACCAGAGGCAGTCACCACTGTTCTCCGCTGGAGAGAACTGGGGCACAGGAAAGCAAACTTGTTTGGATTCAAACCCAGAAGTAACTTTCTGTGCATTGACTGCATGGCCTCATTTGCCATCTCAGCGACTGGAAAAGGGTGACATCACTTGCTGGGGTGGGTGGTCAGGAGCAGGTAGGCATGTGAAGGCAGGATGGCAGACAGAGCGGTTATTTGGACATGTGTGGAGTGTTGATGTTCTGCCAGTACCTTAAGGGGACATGTCCAATGGACTTGGTGTTCCAGCATGGGGAGGGAGCTGGGTTTCATTAAAGAGAATGAAACATCTGTAAAAATATGATTGGCTGAGTTTCCCGGTCAAGCTGTTCAAGAAAAACCAGCTGTGGTAACAAACAGGAAGGTCATGACCCAGCTGTAGTGCTGGCCACAGAGATAGACAAAGCAGGTCCATCAAAGTGCCCGGGCCTCTGGTACACTGTGACAGTGCAGACATCTCCAGATGAGACCAGGACTAGGCCTGGAAGGAGGGAAAGACATGCCTGCCTGTCAGGCTCCCTGTCTCAGCATGATGGGAGAGCTTCTCAATGCTGCCTGCCCACTACGGTCATTCAGGGAACCTTACTCGAATGACCTTACTCCGGAACGGTGTAAACCAGACCATTGTAGGGATGGGCTCTGCCAGTGGTGTCAACATGAATCTGTCAAAAATCCCTTGGGAGAACTGGCAGGTTGTCTTTGGAGATGGCAGGAGGGAGAGACATGTAATAATGCCGACAAAGCACTTGCAGCGACTTAGGTCATTTCAGGAGCATCTGATTGCTCTCCACCGACTGCATGGGGAAACATGAACCGAATACAGAAATAACTGGTTTGGGGTTCTTCCCTGAAAGAGTCCAAGACTAGAACTCAGAGCTGCTGAGCTCACGTTCAGGACCCCAGCATAGCATCCCACGTGGCTGTTCTGTAGAGGGGAGGTCCAGTCTAATAAAGACGGTCTTCAAAGTAGCTGGGGTACACTGGGATTCATCTACAAACACGGCCCAGTGTCTGTGTGGGAACATCATGGAGTGGAACACCACATAAGCGACCCTGAAGGGAAGAGCTGGAGATGGCTGGACAGACTGACAGCCGGAAGCTGTGACTACAGGGAAGGATCAGGCATCAGTGACGGAGTTGAGTTGGGGAAGGAGACACAAGGAGCGGCTGGAGGAAAGCTGTGGACCTGCACAGGATCAGAAGGTCTCAGTCTGCTGTCTAGTGACACTGCTGTAGTGACATACGCCTGCAGCCGGAAGCTGGGAAAGTGGAGAACCTATTTCCTGCCAGTATTGTCTGCACTAATTCTGGGCCTTAAAGGGAATGTCATCTTCCTGACCAGATAATCATCTGCTAATTTGGATATACCTGTATAATTTAAAATACACATTTGGGGTTGGGGGCAGACCTCAGTTGGCCGAGGGCTTGCCTAGAATACACAAAGGTCTGGGTTTGGTTCCCCAGGCTTTGCATAAGACTACCCATGGTAGTGGTGTGTGCCTGCAATCCCAGCATCCTGGAGATGGAGGCAAAAGGGTCAGAAGTTCAAGGTCGCACATCCCCAGCTATATCGTGTTTTTTGAGGCCAGCCTATTTCAAAAGGAAAACACCCCACACTTGTCCTTCTCCATTTTCAAAGTTTTCCTAGGTGAGCATTATCCTCCTGCCTCTGAAGCTTTCTGTGTAAATTAACCAGTGTGACAGTGGGGCTGCTGAGGACAAGGGAAACAATTCGTCCAATGGAAAGGCCCAGCACCTTTTTCACAGTAGCACTTGTGTGCCTGCGTCTCGTGGATATAAATGCCGAGCAAAGCTCAGCAAAGCCAAAACCATTTAGTGAGGCCAGCAAGATGGCTCAGAGAGTCAAAATGCTTGCCATGCAAGCCTTGATGAGCTGAGTTTGATCCCTGGAACTCACCGGTGGAAGAGACAGCTAACTGACTCCTCCAGCTCACAGCTGTCACTCTTCTGACGTCCAGAGACATGCTCTATAGGGTGACCTGACTGTACAAACGTACATGTCACACACACTATAGTAATAATAATAATAATAATAATAATAATAATAATAATAATAATAGAAAAACATTTAATGCCAGCTTAATTAATTAATGGGGTGATGGTGTGTATGAGGCCTCCATAGACTAAGACCTGGATATTGGAAGTTTGAGGTCAGCCAATACTACAGGGCAAGACTATCTCAGAAAATAGTACCACCACCACCATCACCACCACCACCATCACCACAACCATCACCAGCAGCAGCAGTGGCAGCAGCAGCCATAACAAAACGAGCCCCAGAACCATCAACCCAGTTACTAAACCTTGGATAGATTAGTAATCCACATGGGGCCTTTTTCTTTTTTAAATCTGGTATAAAGTCGCTTCAATACCTGAGTTTTTTTTTTTTTTTTTTTCCCCTTCACATCGTGTTAGGATGATTTAAATGAGAAAGCATAGAAAGTTTATATCAACATCCCTGGCAAACAATCACCACTCAGTTCTTAATGAGCCCTAAGCTCCCCCCCCACCCCCGCCCCGCCCAAATGGCCCATGGCTAAGCTAACACTGGGACCCAGGCCAGAGATCTTTGGTGTTACACCAAAATGGCTTTTGGTGGTAACAGAAAGCAAGCCCAGTGAGAAGGAAATGAAGCCCACTTTTAGAGAGGACTGACTACAACCCACACACCACCATGCAGCAAAGCATGTCCCAAGGATACCAGAAGGCAGTGGGAGCTTGATACCAACCTCCAAGAATCAGAATGATGGATGTGGGGTCACACTGGCTGACACGGGGTCCTGCAGCTTTGGCCACCTCAAGGGTTCTCGAACTAGCACCTATCCTCTGCAGGGCTTTTCAAACTCTAGATCTTGGGACCGGGAAGATGACTCAGGGGTTAAGAGCACCCGTTGTTCTTCTAGAGGACCGGAGTTCGGTTCCCAGCATCCATACTGAGAAGCTCACACCTGTAACTCTAATTTCATTGGCTCTGATGCCCCAGTCTGGCCTCCACAGACACACACATGACAGACACACAGGCACATACGTATAAATAAAAATGAGAGTAAATCTTTAGAAATACACCTAGAATCCCTTTTCTGGGGCCTAGAAATGTTTACTTCTAGTAAGTTCTCGGGTGATGTCAAATGCTGTTGCTCTGGGATGCTATGGGGACAGCAGAAATTGCCTAAGCAATGACAGACCTCCCAGGAGACTCTGGGACTGCCCTGTGGGAACACTGTGAGCTAGATAGAGAGGACATGTCCCCACTGGGTTCCTTCTTGAAAGGGCATGGCCTGTGACCTCAGATACAGGACTTCCAGTGGGTGGTTTATTATTTATTCACTCGACAGGGAACAGACACTCAGACCTATAGTCACCATGCTATTGACTGAAGGGTTTACCATTGAACAAAACTCCTCTGAGGTCTTAAGAGGAGCCCTTGCACGGCCTGCCAAGGACAGCTCAGTCATTATAAGAAAAAAAACAAAACGATCCTGACACTGCTAGATCTTTCCAGAGAGCCTCTGGCCCACAACCCTTCAGAACCATCACACTTACACATGCCAAGCATTGACAAAATAGTGGCCACGCTGAAAGTAACAGCTCCCAGTCAGAAGACAATCCTAAAACCATGGCACACCAGACAGTTTGTATACCTTACAAATATATAAATTAAGAGGTCTACATCGATTAAAAAAAAAAAAGCTTTCTAAGGGGACTGAACTCCATTCTCTGTCATGCTAGTTGTCTGTGAAGACCTCGGAAACAAAGATGGTTTTCAACGGAGCTGGTATTAAAAATAGAAGGAATTATACACAGGCTCTGCCTCTCTCATGTCCACCGTGGAAGCCCCTGGTGTTGTCAGGGCCTCTGGGCAGCCTCAGCACCCCCACAGGTAACCCATCTGCGGTCTGCATCTTCCGAGACAGCAGAGGACTTGCCCCTGGACTTTTCTCCTGAGTCCCCATCTCAGCTTGGCGTCGTCTGCGAACCCAGGGGCTGCCCGAGGGAGTGATGCTGCTGTCGGAAGAATAATCCATGCACTTCCGGAAGATCTCGGGGCTGGTGCTGAAGTTCAGTCTACCTTCTTCAGCCAGTGGGGATTTTCTGGAGACACCCTTGCGCTGCGCCAAGGGGCTGCTCCACGGGCTTGAGCATGGGGAGGCATTTGGGCTCAGAAAAATATTCTGGTGGCCGGAAGGGCTGAGCTTGTGGCTGGCCACATGCCGCCGGCCAGCCATAGGAGATGTGGGATTGCTCTCAGGGTCAGAGGAACTGTTGGCGGAAGACTCATCCCCCATGTACTGAAGCTCTTCCACTCTCTTGTTCAGGGATCTGCTTAGGTGTGTACCTGCTGTGGGCTCATCCTCATGGTTCTTATCTTTGAGGGGTTTCTTTTTGGGCGGCTTCATCCCAATCAGGACAGCCTTCATGTTCTCTCTGCCCTGAGATTCAGAGACCATGAATTCATGGGCTTTAATGGCCGCCTCCACCTCCTCGAACTCCACAATGGCACACTCTTGGGTCCCCACCTGGGTGTAGCGACTGCTGATCCTCCGGATGTCAGGGGGCAGCTCTCTCCCAGGCTTTAGGATCCGCACCGACGAGATGACTCCAAAAGTCCCAAAGAGCTTGAGCAGATGTTCCATTACTTTCTCCTGCACCCTTCCGTTCTTCTGGGGTGTGGCCAAGGCCCATAGCTTAGGGGACAGGTGTAGATCATACACCAGGAGCATCTTGCTGGGGAGGTTCTCATTGGGGAACAGCGGCACGGGGGTGGTCCTCCTAACCTTCCGGTGGTCCTCGTTCAACTCCAAGGTGACTGAATACTTCAAGGCGTGTGCTGTGGTCCTCCAGTCCCGTGTGAGGTGTTTCACCTGAGGAGCACAAAGCAGGTCTGAATGGTACCTCCTCTCCTTGTCCACACTTGTACATGCTATATCCTTCCTTCCTTCCTCCCTCCCTCCTTTGGCCTCTTCAACACTTATGCCTAAAAATCATACCTTATGTGGAAGACACTCAAATACCAAACGGAGAATGAAATGAAAAATTTCTCTAGCCACTTCTTCAATGCTTTCTTTCCTTGAAATTCTTTAAAACAAACGGTATTATAAAAAAAAAAAATAGCAAAAAGAATTACATGCTGAAATTAGCCAGACCCCAAGTCTATGTATCTCAGTGAACAGTTAGAACGGCCGTTCTGAAGCCGTGGAGCTTCGCACTGGATTTTACAGCTGCAATATCAAATGTGTTTTATGCAGTTACCCATCACCAAACCCGAAAAAAAAAAAATCTACAACAGAGTTAGTACTGGAAAGAGTTTAGATTCTCTTTCTAATGCATGCCCGTCACCTGCACCTCACTCAGTCTCTCCTCGTCCTAACATTCAGCCCTTCGTGGTCTCTTTTCTATACATTGTCCTACCCTCGCATGTACATTTGTTTACATATATACATATGCTAGTGGATAGATTCTGCATATGAGAGAGAACTTTTTGTTTTTGCTTTCTGAGATTGTGTGACTTCACTGAATATTATACATTCTAAGTCCATCCACTTTCCTGCAGATTTTGTGATTACATTTTCCTGTAGAGCTGAGTAGTCATCATATATACATATGATATATAGAATATACTATATGTAATACACACACACATATATATATGTATGCATATATATATATATATATATATAATCTTTCCACATTATTCACTCGTTTGTTGATGGACAGCCTATGTTGTTGATTCCAAGTCTTTGCTGGAGAGACTAAAACACAATAGGAACAATAGCCCTGGTTTCTCTTCAGATGGTAAACATCTTTTGCCTCTTCTTTGGTTTGGATGTTTTGACTGGGGATTAACCTAGGGCATCGTGCAGTGCACAGAAGGCAAGCACTGTAGCAATGAGCTACAGCCCCAGCCCTTCTTTCTTCAGCTTCGGACTCCAGCAGTAGATTTGAACAATGCTGGGCAGAGTAAAAACTGCCCAAGTTCACAGGTCAGATTCTGTAGTCCTAAAACAGTGGTTCTCAACCTTCCTAACACTGAGACCCTTTAACACATTTCCTCACATTGTGGTGAGCCCCCCAACCATAAAATTATTTCATTGCTACTTCATAACTGTAATTTTTGCTACCTTTATGAACCATAATGTAAATATCTGATATGTAGGATGTCTGAGATGTGATTCCCCAAGGGGTCATGACCCACAGGTTGAGAGTCACTGCTCTAAAACTAGGCTGTTAAGTACGTACGTAGACCCACGCGTCATCTCCACCCCCCAGTAAGACTTGGGTAATTATTTACTCTCTCAGTACCCAGCCTCCTCGTCTAAGTGCTAGAAATATTAAAAATGTCTACTTCATAGCATTGCCACAAAGATGAGGTGAGGGTTTGGGGCGGTGACTCAGTTGGTGAAGTGCTTGTTACACATGCATGAGGACCCCAGTTTAACTCCCCAGAACCCGTGTGAAAAAGCCAGGCAGGATGGTGTGTGCCTGTAATCCCAGCAATGGGGAGCAGAGACAGACATTCCAGCCCGCCAGCCTTGCCTACATGGCTAGTGCCAGGCCAGGGAGGAACCCTGTCTCAAAAACAAAAAACAAAAGACAAACAAACAAACAAAAACCCCAAGGTGGTTGGCTTCTGAGAAATGCTCAAGATTGACTTCCAGCTACTACAGAAGTACACTTACATGTGTATGTGTGGGGGGCAGTGCAAAAAATATAGAATACTCAATAACATTGTCCCATTACTGTTGTAAATGTACAAGTCACAGTGAGTTTGGGGCAGTCTAGAGGACAGAATGTAGAATAACAGGCAAGCAGTCTTCCATGAGCTACATCCCCAGTCCAGATTTTTGTTTGTTTTTGTTTGTATGTTTTGAGGTAGGCTTTCATTCTATAGTCCAGGCTGGACTCAAACTCATGACCCCTCCAGTCTAGGCCTTCAAATGCTAAGATTCTAGGCAGTCACCACTGAATGTGCTGCTATCAAGAAAGGAGTTAGAGGGTCTCGCATTCTCCAATGCTGTGATTCATGGTAAAATATTCTCCGTTCTTCTGTAATCTTCCCCAAGAGTAACAGGCACAGACACTACATGAAAAGGAGCTGGAGAGATGGCTCCGTGGTTAGGATCACTGGCTGCTCTTCCAGAGGTCCTGAGTTCAATCCCAGCAACCACATGGTGGCTCACAACCATCTGTAATGGGATCGGATGCCCTCTTCTGGTGTGTCTGAAGACAGCTACAGTGTACACACTGTACAGTGTACACACATACATTAAATAAATAAATAAATAAATAAATAAATAAATAAATAAATAAATAAATCTTCTTTAAAAATCCCCTCCCCGGCGGTGGCGCAGCCCGTAAGGCGTCCGCCTGCAGAGCGCGCGCGCGGGGCACTCTGCACTCTCTCTCTAACCCGCGGGTTTGAATCCCGCTCGTTCCCGCGCGTCTCCTCCCGCGTCTCATGGGAAAAAAATCCCCTCCCATGATGGAAAGTGTGCATATCAATGCTGCAGTGTATGAAAAGCTATATTTATTTCATAAAACGGCAATTTTGTGGAGGCCCACTTCCAGTGGAGGACATGCCAGAGACATGAGTCATCCCAAGAACTACTAGATGTGGGTGGGGTGGGTAACCCAGAGTCCTCTGAGGCTGAGTCCATGAGTCTGATCTGCAGAGGAACCAGGAACTTCCAATGTCTGAAGGCCTCAAACAGAAAAGGCACGGAAAGCAGGAAAGCTTGCTACCCGGGCAGGGCAGGGAAACATCCAAAGAGCCCAGAGTCCCGACACACTGCTGAGAGTGTGTGCACTGTCCATTCTAGCTATGGCTTCTCATTCTTAGCATGAAGAGACCACAGGACTCTGTGTGGAGCGATAGACTGGAGTTAGAACGGGAAGCATGTGCTGCCTTACTGGGAAGGGTGGAGACCAAGGGAGGGATAGGTTCTACCAGAGGAAATTTGCAAAGGACTGGAGAACACAAAGTGGCAAGAGCCAGGTTCCCTGAGAACCACTGGTTACTCCCTGGGAACCCCAAGTCTGTGTTTGTGACTCTTTATGATGGTTTCCAGGTACCACACCAGAAAAGGAACCAGGGGACTAGAGAGATGGCTCAGTGGTTACTAGCACTAGCTGCTCTTGTAGACGACTTGAATTTAATTCCCAGCAACCACATGATGGGTCTCCCAATAGTCTATCTCCAGTTGCAGGGGATCTGACACCCTCTTCTGGACTCTGAGAGAACTGCATGCACATGGTATCCATACATACACTAACACATACATAAAATAAATTTAAGAAGATAAACAAGGAGGTTTGGCCTCATGCAATGTCTAGAACTTTATAAGATTGTCAGGAACTCTATGGGGTGATTAGCCATCATTCCCAACCTGACTGGATTGAGACTCCCTCCAGAAACACACATCTGGATGTGTTTGCGAACTGTAGAGGGAAGTTGATCTCCAAATGTGACAAGTGCCATCTCATGGCAGAACAGAGAAGAGAAAGCAAGGCTTGCAGCAGCACACATCCCTCTCTGCTTCCAGACTGTGGGCACCATGTGACCAGCTGCCTCACGCTTCTGCTGCCATGCCTTCCTCGCTGTGATGGGGTGCACCCTCAACTCTGTGACCCAGTAATTGGTCACAGTGATGGGAAAAGGAACTATGACTTTGCAGTCTCCCTGTGTTGGTTCCTTCCTCTGATATGTCTCTCCTTGTGATGTGCTGAAAAATCTTCTGGCAGGAAAAGAGCCTCTGCTCTGGATTTGTGGGCGTGGACTTGGGAGTGTCCACCTTGCAGCTGGCTTTGAAGAGGATGCTTCTGAGTGTATCTGTAGAATACACCCAGCTAAGGAAGGGGAGAAAACCAGAGTGGCCCTTGAAGCCCTTGGAGAGCACAAAAGGGGGAGCTGTGCAGAGGATGCCACTGGCATTTTTATTTATGGATTCTCCAGCCCTAGAAGTATTTTTCACTTTAGAGCATGCTCTCCGAATACGAAACATTCCTTCCCTTCTTTACCTTGCAAACTCCTATTTATCTTCTAAGACCATATCCTAATGCTACCACACCAAAGCTTCTCAGTTCTCCAGAAAGGTTCATTGCTCTGATCAGCTGGTCCCTAAATATCTTTATGTCTTCCATCTGTGGTGACCCTGGAGCACCTCATGGCTCTCTTATCTTTCGCTGGGCTGCAAATGTTTCAAGGAAAGACAGAATGCTGTACCCCTTTTGTGTCTCGTGTATTTAACACGACACTCATCAAATGTAAAGAAAAATATGATTGGCGAACGTATAAATGAAAAAGAGTCCAAGAAGACAGCCGAGTATACCAAGGAGCCAGGCAGAGCTCCAAGGTGTGGGGCTTTTCTCCAATGCTTTCTGATAAAGTGCACAGACATCTTGGCCAGGACCCACTCCCTGCATGGGCCTGCTCCTTATATAAACTGTTATACAACAAACTGCATGGCACTTTTCCATTCCAGTCACCCCCTCCCCCGCCTTGCCCAGGAGTGGAGTTATTATTCCAAGTGGTTAGTCAGTCCTTTGAGAGCAGGGAGTTTAGGACCCAAGTTCTACATCTGTCTACAGCAGGGACAGGCAGCCTCCTGCTTGGCTGTCGTGATTCCGTGGCATCTATCACTCTGGCACACAGAGTTCTCATTGGTATTACATAGAGCAGAGAGAGCATGCTGGAGAGAGCATGAGGAGAGAGCTCTCCTCACTGAGCTCTGTGTGTTCTCTCCCATCCCATACTGAGACTCAGCTTAGCAAGCGGAAGGTTTGAGTATCACCCGATTCTACAGCATCGGGCATCTCTCTAGACCCCCTATCTTGGTGTAGCACCCTCGGGGCACCCATGTGCCTGGCAAGAGGACCCAAACTTTAACGAGATAGTCACAGCATTTCTTAGTAACCACCAGCTGACATTGGTCTTAGCACTCAAGAGCCTTTACAGAACAAACAAGCATATTCTCAAGAAAGCTCTCATATCCCACCCGCACATGTGTGTGTGCACGATTCTCTCTCTCTCTGTGTATGTGTGTGTGTGTGTTCACATGTATGCATATATGGGGACTCCATGTTAACCTTGGGAGCCATCCCTCTCAGGATCCACACACCTTGCTATTAATTTATTTATACTTCAGATAGGGCCTCTCACTGGCATAGAGATCACCCAGTAGACTAATCTGGAATTACAGACGTGGAACCAAGCTTGGCTTTTTCTTGTGGGTTCTGGGGATCAAATGTCAGTCCTCATGCTTGCATTAGTGACTGGGCTAGCTCTCTAGCACTGCTAAATTCCCACTCTTCATACTTTTCTGTGCTTTTTTTTTTTTTTTTTTTCAGGCCTCATATTTAATTGGAAATTTGCCAGGCAGGGGAGGCCTATGATGGGGGTGCAAAACAAAAGACCAACAATGTTTAACACAAGATCCACACCCTAGAGATGCCCCCAGGCAGTCTCTGAGAAGCCAGCCTCCCTCACCTTCTTGAAGGAGGTAAGCAGCTTGACGCTCACGTAGCCCAGCTTGTTCCTCCGCACGTGCTTGAGCAGGAAGGCGTCCTTCTCCAGGTTCTCATCAGAAAAGTAGAACTCGATCTGATCCACCAGCTTCCGGATGAGTTCCTCATCCGGCGGCTTCCACTCAGGCTCCGGATCCTCTCGCTCGTTCTCACCCCCGCTTGTAGCACTGCTGCGGCCAGAGGGAGACAACGAGTTAGTTAGTCGCAGGTTGAACTGTCACCTCAGGCCCTCAGAGCCCGGAACAGGGCCTTATCTGGAGTCACTCGCTATGGATGTCAATGTAAGGATCGTGGAGAAGGATGACCCCGGAACCCATGCAGGTGAGATGCTCTTAAAAGCAAGAACTTGGACACATAAAGACACAGACAGGGAAATGGTTACTCAGGATGTAATTAAAGATTAAGGTATTGCAAGAGAAACCAAGAAGACAAGCCCGGCAGATCCTTCCCCAGGATCATGCTAGGGAACAGGCCCCTGCCCCCATCTCTTCTTTCTCCTCCCATTCTGAATGAACATATTCTATAAGCATCTATCCTTGAGTATACATGGGATCTTATCCAAACTGGACCCCTCATTTCAGACTCACAAGACGATGTATCTCTGTTGTTATACACCATCTGGTGTGCACTTGGTTGTCATAGCAACCCTTGGAAATTAAACTGGTCCTATCTGAATTGGCTTTTCTCAAAGGTGGTTGGCCATATAACCAATGGCTCAACTGGAAAAGTGTTTGCCACACAACTATGGGAACCTGAGTTCAGACACTCAGCACATGGGTAGAAAGCCAACAGATGGTAGTGCCTGTCTGTAATCCTAACATCAGGGAAGCAGAGACAGAAAGATGCCTGGGATTATTCACCAGCAAGGCTAGCCGAATTGTTGAGCTTCAGGTTCAAAGAGAGGCTCTGCCTCAAGAAATAAGGTAAAGAGAAACAATGTTGACCTCTGGCCTCCAAATATATGAACCTGCACATGTATACATACAAACATGTGCCTACACAAAAAAAAACTTTACGAAAAGGGAATTAAAAAATAGTTACGCTATCTGCTGAGATTCTGTGTCACTCAGATGCTAGCGAGACATACTTGCTCTGAAATGAATATGTGGTTCCTGTCTTCCCGGTCCATCCTCCCATCTCCAGATGTGATTTTTAGAAGACAGTAAAGCAGAGTGTCTGACTCTCAGAGCCTGCTCCGGTACCCTGATCTTGCCAAGGCCAGCTGTGCCAGAGATATTCCACACTTGTTAAAAAGAAAAACCAGTCTGTTATCTGATTGGGGAAAAGTCTCTCCCTTCGTGATTATGTAGTCACAGACACTGAGGGGCCCAGTTGAAATGAGACCCAACGTACTGAAGGATAGGTGCTTGGAAGATGCAAACATTTAGAAATGGGAGTAGAAAGAAGAGACAGAACTGGAAAATGGTTGGGAACGAATCCAGAGAGAGCAAGTCACCTGTGCACACAGGGGACAGGCTATGGAGGAGGTGGGTGATGGTGTTAAATTCTATAGTGAGGTACAAAGAACCAAATGGAACATGGGAGCCCAAGTAAACATTCTCTGGCTGGGTGTTTCTGGAGGGGCATTGCACAGGGGATGCCTTGCTGGACCCCATCTTCAATGGCTCATGGGAGGTGGGAGATGCAGAGAAGCAGCAGACACAGCTGAGCCTGGGAAACCCTGGTGCTTCAGGCCAGGTCCTGTGAAACAGAGGTTTGCTCCTGCCTTTTTTCGACATGAGTTTATCTTTGACTGGGAATCAGTCACTCCAGTGTGGGAGGAGAACTTCCTGGTCTGCCCCATCTCCACGAGAGCCATTTGTAGTAAGTTCTATCATTTGCCATTGTACTCGAGTCCATCCAGAACTCTCCACTGGCCCCCATCACACACTGCATCCTATCCTCTGCTAACTGGCAGCTTTGCTGGGAAGGCTCAGAATCCCTGGGTGTTTGTCATCTTTGTCACTGGTGTAGTATCTGGGCATCCTATTATAAAATGAGGACTTCAGGTCACTTACATCCCATGGCCTCTTCTTCCAATGTCAACACTTTTATTTTACTGTTGGTCTCCACTAGCCCTCTGTCTGTCTAGGGATTTGCAGGCAGAGTGTCATGTGGTTCAGGCTAGCCTTGAGCTCACTATGTAGCCAAGGATGACCTTCTCCTGATCTTCTTGCTTCCACCTCCCATGGGATGGGAGTACAAGTGTGCAGCACCACGCCCAGTTTACACCGTGCTGGGTATCAAGCCTGGGGCTTCCTGTGTGCTAGATGACTACTCCAGGGGAGAGCCACATCCAGGGTCTGCTTGCTTTTGAGAGCATATTTAAGATGGCTCTTTATCTCGCTGCAATTGTTTCAATCACTGCTCATTATATAGACGTTTGCTGTATCACCCCACCTTGCTGTCTCTCTTCTGATGCCCAATCCTCCGTATTTGATTGGAAGAACTTCTGCTCCATTTTGCCAAAGCTCATCACCATACTCTACGCTGTGAAATATCCCAAGTACTGTCTAGAGATAGAAATGAACGTTGAAAGTCAACCTGTTTTATTATTGTGGCTATGTAGATGCATTCCCTGCAGGACGAAGTTGTTTGCTAAGATAATAGTTGTTCAAGTGCTGCATGGGGATCAAATCTAGGGTCTTGGGCATACTAGGCAAGCACTCTGTCACAGAGCTGCACACCCATCCCTGTGGAGGAAGTATTTGCTTTTGTTTTTGAAGCAGGTCATACAATATAGCACAGACTAGCCTTGATATTGCTGTGTAGTTCAGGCTGGCCTTTGGCTCTCCAGATCTTAGTGTCCCTATGTTACATGTGGTGGGATTACAGATATGCATGCGCCACCCTGTTCGGCTAAGACTACTTATTTTATGAGTGTGTTCTAATCGTGAAGTGACCATCAAAGCTGATCGCCTGTGCGTATTCTTTCTTGTGTGTCCTCTGTCTTTGTCTTCGATTTCCATGCTAGAGGGTGTCACTAAGACCATTAAAGTTTAGTAGCTATTCACTTAGTACCTAAGAAATCAGTTTTGATCTTTCAAGCTTTCTTTGCATGTGCCTGTGTGTAGCAGGATACTTATTCTGCTACATTGTATTCACAGTGGAGCTCGGTGATTAGGCAGTAGAAGAGAAGGTGGAGCTGGGAGAAGAGAGGAAGGGGAGGGGAGAAAAAGAGGAAGGGGAGGGGAAGAAGGAGGCTATTAGTCATGGAGAACCACAGATGGGTGGAAAGCTGTCCTGGGTAGCAACTTCTATCAAAAGGTTAGATATTAGGTAACAACTCTTAATTGTGTGGACATCTTGTTGATTGAGCATTTCTAAATATATAAATCCTTTAGATAATCATTAAGCTTTCAGAGTCTCATTTCTACTGGGTACTGGGACGATGGCAGATATTGTCTGGGGTTCAGCCAAGCTTTGTGGATGCAGCATGGGGGATTGGCTCTGCCACAAGACGCTGGCATCTTGTGGGTGCCAGGGCCTGCACATCTAGCTAGCTGGAGCCCGGGTCATAGCAGAGGAGCTGGGGGAACATGGCGGCTGCCGGGGAACAAGCTGGACTGGGCACCATTTTCTAAATATCACCCCTACAGCTGTGCATGTGGTGTATGTTCATATGCATATGGGTATGCATGTATGTGATGGGTTGATAGGTGGGCCACCATGACTGGGTGTTGGGGCATTTTTATGCTTGTACAACAAGTACGTTACCCATTGAGCAATCCCTGCAGCCCCAGGCTGTTCCCTTTTGAGAGCACCCTGTTCTCATTTGGTAGATGTAGTAGCTCTCAGTGTGCCAACTGGAGTGCTGGCTTTTAAGACGTCACCGCCACCTCTGTGTCCTGTGTTGCCTGTTCTAATGCATTTTCCTGCTATTGCTTTGCTTCAAGTGACTAATAAAAGGTTCGCGGGTTTTTTTTGTTGTTGTTGTTTAAAATTTCAATAAGCTTATTTTAGGATCATTTTAGAGTTATGGAAAAGTTATTAAAATAGCACAGTGAGTTCTACATGCCACACTCTAGGCTTATTTATTATTAATGTCTCCTATTATTACGGTGCACTTCTTAAGGAGATGACAATTAGGCAGTGTCGTTAGCTGAAGCGCATAGTGTGTTTAGACTCCTTCCATTTCCCCTAAAGGCTCTCACCCAGGATTCCACGTTACATGCTATATATCTCCCAAGGCTCCTCTTGGCGGTGACTTTCTCCAGATGTCCTTATCTTTGATGACCTTGACAGTGTTGAAGTGCTCCAGTTAGGTATCCTTGCTGTGGAATGTCTTGCCTGTGAGGTTTCTCATCCGCCTCCACCATGATTATTTTAAGGCATGGGGTCTGGGGAGGACGACTGCAGAGGTGAACTTCTGTCCTCGGCACATCACACCAGGATACAGTTAGCAACTGTTGCGGTGTGCTGATCGGGGGGGGGGGGGGGGGGGGGGGTTTCTCCGCGGCAAACTCACTCCCTCTCCTTCCTCTCCTTGGAAGATTTCAAGATTCCCTCCCTCACTCTTCAGGAGGGAGGTTAAGCTCCACGCTAATTCAGCTGGAAGGAGGGGGGCGGGGCTGATAATTTGCTTAGTGGGTTCCGTGGGCTTCCCCCGAGCTCCCATATTGATTCTCTTCCTGGTTGGCTCTAGACACTTGGTAGGGGCAGGCTTCCACTCAGGACAAACAGAGAATCATCTGGCTGTCATCACCTAACCAAATAGAATCATCTAACCAAAGTAGAGAGGCTTTTCCCTGCAGCTCCCAGTTCCCCCTTAGCCTCCCTAGAATTTTGTGGTACATTCAACTCCTTCAGAAAACAGCCTCACTTCCTTCTCCTGCTTGGCAGTACCTGTCATGCTGCCAGAGTCTTTTGCTGGTAGGCAGAGGCTGGGAAATAGGTCTAAAGGGAAAATGTAAATTCAATTACCTTTTGGCTGTCACATCTCTTTTTGTTCTTGTATTTTCATATCTTTCGCACCCAGAGCCTTGCTATGGTCGTAACTTCCCACCTCCTACCTCCTCCTGTACTGTATTTTGGGCTCCAGCCTCCTCCACACAATTGCCACATTACATATCGTGAAGAAGCCATTATAATATGCAGCTGTTGTATTTTAACAATATTACTACCGACTGCAGCAGGGTTTCCATCCCCCGCCGAGCAAAGCCTACGGTGCTTAGCTCCATATTCTGATGCGCTTAGGATCTGGCTGTCTCCACCTTGCAAACTCCTTTCTGTTTACTTCCTTCAATACCCGTTGCTCCAAGCAAATAGAAAGACCCCATGGCCCAAACTTCCTTACCTCATACCTTTGCACATGCTACTCCTGATCCCTTGAGCAGCGGTCTCCCTCTTGACCATGTGTCTCAAAAGCGCCTCTCCAGGAAGGAACTCGCCCTCCTCTCTAATGCTTGACTATATTGTATGAAAGCTCCTCATGTACACATCTCACTAGAGCTCTGAATCCTAAGCTGAAGGTAGGATTCATACTGGCTTCTCATATTCTAGTACCAGGTAAGAGGTTTGAACATAGTAAGGTTTTAAAAAATTATGTGTAATGTAAAGCAAATAGGTTTTGTTGTGGCAAATCCGAAAGATACTTTGTTGCTAATGTTGTCTAGGTTTTGTTTTGTTCTGAGACAGGATCATTGGGTAGCTTTGGCTGTCCTAGAAATCCATTTATAGAGCAGTCTGCTTTGGACTTAGAAATCTACCTCCCTCTGCTTCCAGAGTGCCGAATGAAAGGCATGCACCCCTGTGCCCAGCTCTCAGAGACTCTTCTGGAAAGGAATGACAGTTACTGGGATTAATGGATACATATTAATTCCTCTTGAAGAAGACTTGAGGGTATGGATGAAGCTCAGTTAGTAGGATGCTCACCCAACATAGAGGAAACCTGAGATTGACCTCAGCACCTCGTGGTGGGGATGCATTCCTATAGCTCCAGCTCTTGAAAAGTGAGAGCAGAAGGATCAGGAGCTTCATTGGCCTCAGCTCCCTAGACATTTCAGGCCAGCCTGGGCTATTCCCATCTCAAAAAACCAACCAACCAACTAACCAACCAAACAAACAACCCCCCCCCCCAAACCCCAGAAAGTTTTACGTTTTATACTTAAATATTGCTGTTCACATAAAACATTGTAAACTAGAAGATCCTTTGCTATGGCTGTAATTTGGTAATCTGTTTGAAATTGATTCAAAGGGTAGAAAGTGGACCAAAACAGATGATTGGCTTCCGGGAGCAACCTTGTAATAGTTATCAATTTTGCAAGGAAATTGGAGGGGAAAACAATGGAGGATGAGTCTTTTCCTGTCTATACCCACACCAGAAGCCATCAACCGAGGAGAGCTGTGCATGGCCAGAGAGGGGCAGGGACAGCTCTCCTGTACTCACAGATATCAATATGGCTTCCAGCCAAAGTCCGGATCATGGACATCCTCCTGGGCTTCAGTGGTAACATGGGCCACAAACACCAACATGGCCCCTGACTGTATCAGGGCTACCATCCTACTCACTGGCCCTCAGTGGCTGCACGGACCACAGGACTCAACATGGCCTCAGATGACTATTCATGCTATTCACATCAGCATGTTCCAGCCCAGGCAGCAAAGCCAGGGGACATCACTGAGACATCAGTCAGAGGTATAGACTGTATACATTCATTCGAATTTCATACTTCATTGTGGCCTGAGGCTGTATCATGAACCATGGACACCAACATGGCCTCCAGTGGCATCTCAGACCACGGGGTGCTTTGTCAGTTCTCATATTCTTATAGACAGTGTAAGGAGTCAAGATTGTCAGTGTGAAAAAAAAAATAAAAGAAATAAACACCAAAAATCTATGATGTTCAAATTGAATTATTATGCAGATTCATTTTAAAAAGCAGTCCTGTGCCTGGAAATACCTGGAAAGTGATGGTTCCCGGGTAGAAACGAGAACTCTTTCTTTTCGGTCTTGGTTTCTAAATGCTTTTCTACTAGTGTCTCAAAAGACCATGGAATCCTGTGGAAATGGCTAAATTCCATAACTGGAGTAGGAAAAGTACAAATTATGAAGTTTCCAAAAGTGAGGTTGTGCTCCAAACCAACTAGACATGTTCCCAGAGGGCGCACTGACGGCAGCATGGATGGGCGTTCCCAGCTACATGACAGACACTCAAGCGTCAAAAATAACCGTAACTAATTATAGCAAAACCAGGTAAAAATCCAAGAGGAAAAGTTCAAGTTTGAGGAAAGGCCCTTATTTCAAAGGTGAGATGATTGAATATTTCTGCTTGCCTCATTGGACGGAACCCTTGGTCAATCTAGGTGATAAGGAAAAGCTCTTTTCCAAAGGAAAGTGGGTGGAGAGGTGTCTCAGATCGACAGCCATGACTACCTGTTAACTCCAGGTCTGTGTATCTGGCGCCATCTTCTGGCACTAATAGGCACTGCCTGTATGCGGTGCACAGACATACTGGCAAGCAAAACACACAAGATGTGAAACAAAATTTTAAATGAAAAACAAATATCTCCCATTACAGAAAAAAAAAGCCTGCGATTTGATGGTTCTTCTGCTGAATTTCACCAATCTTTAGGGAAGAGTAAGTATCAATCCTTCTCAAACTCATCCCAGAAAGTTGGATAGAATGAAATAATCACAAATTTATTTTACAAATTAAAGCCAGACAGGGGCATTACCAAGAAAGAAGTTATAGTCCAAATTGACTACTGAAGAGCACAGATGCAAGCAGATTTCAACAATGCACTAGAAGGATGATTATCCAGCCATCAGAGAGTTGACCTGCAGTCCCAGCTACTTGGGAGGCTCAGGTGAGGAAATAGACCACAATACACCTAAGACTTCATCAGCCTGAGCAACATGCTGAGACTCCGTCCCCTAAAACTAAAACAAGAAGCAAAAACAAGAGGACTGGGCCTGGAGAGACAGCCCAGGGATCCATAGCATGGACTTCTCTTGCAGAAGACCAGCGTTCAGTTCCCAGCACCCACACCGGGCAGCTCACAGCCACCTGTAACTCCAGCTCCAGGGGATGCCTGCTGTTGGCATCCAAGGAAACTTGTATGCCCATATATACATAATTAATATAAATTTAGAAATCTTTTTAAATTTAAACTAAATAAAAGTATCATCCACCAGAAGCAACCGGGACTTATCCCTGGAGGGCAAAGCTGATTCAACATTATGCAAATAAAAACTACATATGCAAATAAAAAACTGTGGTATATCGTATTGATAAATGAGGGACAGGAAGTCCGCAAAGACAGATCTGAATGATGGAGAAACACCTTTCACCAATGATGTCTCCTGAGGTGAGGTAAGGAAGTGTCATGGAACAGCCTATGGAATACTCATGCCAAAATGTTTAGTCCAGATTCAATGAACCCCATTGCTCCTAACTTCTGTATCTACAGGAAGTCTATGGCACAAAGGAATAAGTTAATGGAACTATGAAAACTGATCTAAACATGAAACATTTGAAAATAAATAAATGTCTAGTCTTACAGTCTTAAAATAGTAAAGCCATTAGAAGGAAAGTGGTTACGAATGTTCCAGATCAGGGCTTTTAAAACTTTTCTCCTAGCAGCTCATTTTTAATACGAATTTTTATATGACTTCAGATAGAGAGGCATATAAACTAAATATTGATTATAAATAATAAAGAAATTGACTTTAAAATAATTCCTTGGTAATACTTTTTATGTTTCTATTTTATGCACATGGGTGTTTCGCCTGGAGTGACAGATAGCTGTGAGCTCATTGTGGGTGCTGGGAATCAAATCCAAGTCCTCTGGAAGAGCCGCTGGCACTCTTAACCGCTGGGCCATCTCTCCAACTTCCTAATTTTGTCATTGATTAAAGACAGAACCAATCGGCCCAGCACCGGGATGCCATGATTGCTGTTACACACGGAGTGAAGCCTGGGCTGATATTTGGCTCTGCAGCATGGAGGAGGGCCTTTTCCGCATCTTATTTTGAGATGACTAATATTTTGATGAATGGTTTTCCATTGCCAATGCTGGCAACACGGCCTTGCATGAATATATAATGCAAAGCGTCAGGAAAACGTCTAGAGCCATTTCAGAACCGACTGGAAGTTCTGTGTCAGTGCCAAGCCAAAACTCATTTAACAATAGTTTGTGAAGCTAAAGTCAGGAACTGAGAGAGTGATTTTTAAAATCAATCAATCAATCAATCAATCAACCAGCCAATCAATCAATCAATCAATAGAGTGTTTGCTGCTCTTCCAGAGGACCTGAGTTAGATTCTCAGCACCCATTTTGGGCAGCTCACAGCCACTGGCAACTCCAGTACCAGGAGACTGGACACCTATCTCTGGTCTCAGTGGGCACTGGTATTCATGTACCACATACGTAAATAAAAATAAAATAAAATCAAAATCTTAAAATTAAACAACTAAAAAGTAAATTAATTTTATATATACCAAGGAATGACTAACTAGGAAAAAGGTAGAAAGTTTATGTCTTCCATACTCAATCCATTATGTTTCTATGAGTGCAGAAAACTTTGCACGCACAGCCAAAAACACTGCAATCAATATGATTCTAACTTGAATCTGAGTTGGGGTGTTTCGGGCAGCGTTTGCTGGCACTGGGTGGGATGGCAGTATGCACAAGGCAAAATGTGCACACTGTGCTCAGAACCAAGGCTGCTGTGAAGTCATAGCCTGGGTGAGCATCGCCAGAAACGCCTCACACTCACTATACACTTAACTCAATCTCTGCTCATTGTTCAGAAGCCTTTTACTGTTGTTGAATTGTTCAGAGTACTGCTCCATTTGGGGAGTGATGCCCTCTTCTGGTCTCCATGGGCACCTACATGCTCACCCTGCCCCCAGGGGGGTCTGGCTCAGCTGCTATCTTTACAAGGTCATCATTTTTAAGACGCTGGACTCTCTGTTAAAGGATTCTTCTGAAACAGAACAACAGGCAAACTCTGCCTGACCCGACTGCCTGCTGGTCTGAGGAGAGGAGACAGCTGTAAGAGAAGACTGTGGGACTTGACTGTGGAGACAATCTGGGAGGTTCTATTAGGGAGTTAGTGCCTGTCTTCTGAGCTGGCAAAGGTAGTGTTAACGGCTCCCTAAGGAACATCCTTGTTAAGAGTTACACGATGAAGCATTTCAGGCGGGACTCTGTGTACAACATACTTCCACATGGTCCAGGCGAAACCATACACATCATATCCATCTAATAAATACAACGAAACAACAACAGTAACTGTTCATTTATTTCTTGTCCCCAGGGTAGAAGCCAGGTATTGGACTGGGTACTATGGGTGTGGAAAGGGCTAAGACAAAGCCCCTGCCTTCCAGGGTCTCACTGTCTCACAGGTGGTGGCGGGGTGGGGATGGGAACATACTGCTTTTCACACTATAAAGTGAGCGTACTCAGCCCACACATATTTACAAGATGCCCATCCGTTCTGGTGTTTCGATGGAGCTGCAGGGACCTGTGAGGGAGGTGTAACGGTGGACTTAAGACTGGGAACGTTTTAGTCCTAAGATGCACAGAGGACCCAAGCAACACAGAAGCCAGGACCAAACTGGCTCACTCAGGGAGGGGCACGGGCAATGTGGGGAAGATGGAGAAGTTTGCAAGGCTGACTGGAAATCCAATGAAGAATAAAAACGTGGGAGGGCAGAAGGATGAAGACACAGCCCCTCCCCGCTGCCAGGCTTGGTGGGACAGTGCCCCTGGAGCAGGAAATGAGACAGAAGGCAGCCATGGGCTGAGGGCATGAGGTAGGTGGGTGTCAAATCTTAAACAGATTTAGGAACTGGAGCTCCTTCTTGAGGCATTCATACAGGGTAGCTGCTGCCCACATCAGGCTGGGCCTAAAGAGGGGACAGCATTATCTTGTCCCTGGTTGGATCTCCTTAGGTCCTAGGTACCTAGCCATGAAGCTCCTGGCAGCTCCACTAACCTGAAGACTCACTGGGATTTTCAGAGGCCAACTCCATGTTAGTAGGCAAGGCAACAGAAACTGTTGCGGGCTGAAAGCTCCATGATCCTTGAGCTTCTGGAGCTGAGAGTGACAAAGGGTGGCCCTGGAGTGACCTGTGAGGGGCAAGGCAAAAGGCTGTGGGATCAGTGTCTCCTAAGGACTCCATTAGAGAATCTTTCTTGGACCAAGAAATAAGTGGGGCCTTCACCTGGGCTATTTAGGAGGGAGCAGCTTTTGGGCTGTAGTCACACAGGCAAACAAAGCCATAAGGTAAGCAACCCGCAGGTATTTTGCTTGACCTCTGGAGTTAATCTGACCCAGCAGCTGTCTTTATCTGCTCATCAGTTTTGCGCTTGGCATAGAGAGAGCTTTTTGTACATCTGATGCCAGGACGTTGGTTGACTGGGTCACCATTCCTACCCTGAACTGTGAGACTGGCCTTTTTTCCCACAACATCTGTCTCTGCTGATCTGGCCTGAAATGGTGGGTTCCAGACCGTTTCAACCAAGCTCCGGTCTCTTTTAACTGAGGATGGAGCAGCCCCTTGGCTGTGGCCCCAGTATGCTCCCATGCTGGATTTGAGCTTTCAGCGATAGAGAGGGGGCTCTTACCAAAGGACTCTTTAATTCCCTAGAATCTGCTAGTGCCATTGCTGTGTCTTTTTTTTTCTCATCAGCTTCATATAGGATAGCTCTTCAATAGCAATAAGGAAACCGTTGCTGTGAAGGGGCCTAAACATTAGCGATGAGTGTCTGGCTGAGAAGAATGCTCGCTGCCCAGGGGCAAGGTCAGACGGGTGCTATACCCACACTATAAGCCACTCATCAGTGAGCAGTGAAGGAGCCAGCTCCAGGTACAGAAGGCAGGCAAGCAGGCAGGCAGAAACAGGAACTCCCAGGGAGGTGAAGCAGCAAGGCCCTAGGCCATCTCAACCAGAAGAGCTCTCTCCACCAGGAAATTATCCCTTCCTGGATGCCCCCATCTGCATGTCTCAACTGTGCCTGGCCTGCGCCCACCCAGAAGCCAAGTGAAGACACTGGAATGGTGAGCAGAGCAGGTGATGATGGTGATGAAGGCTCTGTAGAATCCCTGGCATCCGGAGGAGGAGGCCCAGCCTCACCGGGGGGAACTCCAGGCTGGGTCAAATGTCTGGTGGGGTGCGTCCACCGAAGGGGGCGTCTCCTTCAGAAGTAGGGATGGCGAGGATGGCCCATGCTAATCTCCCTTTTTGGATCCCAGAGCAACCCTCCGCCCCAAGTCCAGGTCCCTCAGATCCCCGCCGCCATCCTTGGAAGCCTTGTCAATCAAGAATCAAAACCTGCTGAGGGCTGGGGCACAGACTGTTCCCCAAAGCAGATTCTGACTCACTCTGCAGCCTCCGTGGCGGGGTTGAGTCAGCCCCTCTGCCCTGGCGACTTGTCGCGCACCGGAGCCCCGGGGACCCCTCGCCAGGCCCGAGCCACCGAGCCTACCTGTGCCCGCGGCTCGGCTCCTCCTCGCTGGCGCTGCCCCAGCCTGGACTGAGGTACCGGACTGGGTCCCCCGCTGTCCGCGCCGAGGTCCCCTCGTCGTCCTCCTCCAGATCCTCCACATCCTCGGCCTCCTGGATGGCGACACGGATCTGCACCGTGGTCTCAGGCCCGGGCAGAGTCTGTTCGCCGAGCTGGGCCATGGCTGGCAGGGTCCCCGTGCCGCGAGGCCAGGCCAGCCGGCAGCCCGCGATAGCGACGATCGCGCGTGGGCGGCGCGCGCGCGGCGGAGACTCGGCCCCAGGGAGGGACGGGGGTCGCGATCCGCCCCACGCCGCACGGCGGGCACCGCCCTGAGCACTCGCGCAGGGACGACTCCCCCGCGTTCCACAGGCCTGTCCCGGGGTAAAACCCAGATCAGGTCCCTCCCTACGTCCCTGTCTGGTGGTGCCCCAACCCCACAGCTCCCTGCTCCCCGCCCAGCGCGGAGACGCCCGCTCAGCTGGCTTCTGGCTTTGGGCTGGACTAGCGAGACAGGCTCAAGTGAACAGCTCCCAGGCTTGTCTCCCTGACAAGCCCGCCAAGGTGAGAGAAAACACACGCTCTACCGTTAGTTCCTCTGGCATAGCCAACTTAAGGTTAGGGTGAGTCTTAGTAGGTCAAGAACTTGCCTCCTCCGTGTCATGCCTCCTGGCACCTGTTCTAATGGCAAATTGTCAGGCCCAGCACAAAACGTCTGCACCAGGAGCTGCATCTTAAGGAGCCCTCGACGATGCTAGGGCATTCTACGTTTCAAAACCAGTGCTGTATTGAGGTAGTGTTTGAGACAGCACTCGGGTATTTAGTAGGTGAATGAAGTGACTATTTAAATGCCGGGATGCTCTAAAAACCCAGCTACACTTTCGCACCTACCTTTAAGATGTGATCCATCTCAGCTGCCTTAATGTCCAGAAACCAGGGACATGATAAGACTTGGATTTGCATCCACGAAGCTCTGGCTTCGACATAATATTTCACATTAGCTACATCAGAGCACCAAAGAACAGATGACGTTTGTTTGCTTTGCTGTAGGACCCGAATGTAGGAGACACTCAGGAAATCTGGTCTTTGGGAAAATAGTGTTTGGGTAGAAGGACACCATTCATAGTGCCCTGGTTTCTGGGCTGGGGCCAGAAGAGAGTTAATAGCCCAGAAAAGGAAGCCCCTCCCCATTCAAGACTAGTAATGGAGCCCAGAGTCTCAGGCACCCTGGGCAATTGCTCTGTCTTTGGGTTATGCCCTCAATCCCATGGCACCTCTTTTGCAGGTTTGAGCAAATCTGTGTTCCATTGTTAGGTCTATTTTGTTTATTTTCGTTTATCATTTTGTATTATATTATTTATTATATTAGAATATGTTACATATATATTATTTTATTTATTAAGATTGAGTCTCACTGTGTAAGCCTGTTTGGCCTGGCACTATGTAATCCAAGCTGGCTTCAGACTGAATTCACAGAGATCTGCCCGACTCTACCTGTCAGGAGCAGAGATTAAGGGTCTGCGCCCCTACTCTCACTCCCCTCCCCAACATTACCCTCATGTTAGATTTCTTTTGCTGGAAGCAGTGACCGCTTTTCCAGAGGACCCGGGTTCACTTCCCAGCACCCATGTGGTGGATCACAACCATCTATAACTACAGTTCCAGGGAATCTGGCGCCCTCTTCTGGCCTCCATGGGCACCAGACACATCCGTGTTGTACAGACATACATGCAGGCAAAACACCATACATACAAAACAACACTTAGAAGTATTTTTCCAAAGCCAGATGTATCTTTTTTTTTTTTTTTTTTTTTTTGGACAGTGGAGATTGGAGAACCCACACACACCTGGAGTGAGGTCAGGAGGGAGAGCCATTTACAGTGGCCTTTCCTGACAACTGCTTTTCCTGAGTGTCACAAGGCCAGTGTGGCAAGACATGAGGGATTGTCATCTGTACACACATCAGTGGTGCACATTCCTACCAGGTCCCACATTCAGGAGAAATGGATAATTATTTTATGTCCAGGTTTGCAAATGCTGTAAGATGACACCCAGAGGTAGAGGGGTGCTAGGTTCAGTTCCTGGTACCGGAAGCAGATCTAGAACCAAACACCTCCTGGAGACCTTTAAAAAAGTCTGGCTACTGTACATAGAGTAGACATCCTAGGTAGCAGGTGAATATGGTTCACAAAACTATTTATTTATTTAGAATTTTTTAAAGTGAAATCAAATTTAGGGGCTGGAAAGGTGGCTCAGGGGTTAAGAGCTCTTGCTGCTCTTGCAAAGGGCTTGAATTCAGTTCCCAGCACCCACTTCCAGTGCTTCACAACTGTCTGTGACTCCAGCTCCAGGGCATCTGACTGCCTCTGTGGCCCCTGCAAGCACTTCTCTCACATGCACATGCCCACAAGTGGATACACACACACACACACACACACACACACACACACACCAAAATAAAATTTTTTAAAAAATTAAATGTCCTGCAAATAGGTCTGCCTAGGCTCTCTCTGGTATTACTTATTTATAACTCTGCATAAAGAGTGTTGGCTCTGGAAATGTTGTCAGACATCATCTCACCCTGAGCTCCTGTATTAGTTTCTTTTCTTGTTGCTATGACAATATACAAATGCAACCCAAGGCAGGAAGGGTCTACTTTAGCCCACAGTTTCAGGGTGCAGCAGGGTCATCACGGTGGAGAAGGCATGGCAGGAGGAGCTTGGAGCAGCTGGTCACATGGCACCCACGGTCAGGAAGCAGAGAGAGGTGAATGCTGCTGCTTAACCTGCCTCCTCCTCCTCCTCCTCCTCCTCCTCCTCCTCCTCCTCCTCCTCCTCCTCCTCCTCTTCTTCTTCTTCTTCCTCCTCCTCCTCTTCCTCCTCCTCCTCCCCTCCCCCTCCTCCTCCTCCTCCTCCCCCTCTTCCTCCTCCTCTTCCTCCTCCTCCTTCTTCTTTTTTTTTTTATTTAGCCAGGTACCTTAGCTGATGAGATGGTACTCTCTGTATTTGGGGAGGGTCCCTCATCCTCAGTGTAATCTCTGGAAACGTTCCTGTGGACAGACACAGAGTGGCTCTCAATCCTATCACATTGATAACAATTATTCACACCATGGCTCCGCTGGGCAGGGAGCAGGTACACTACAGAGAATAAACCTGTGGGGCTGAGAACGTCACTCTAAGAGAGCTTGATCTGCAAGCATGATGATTTGCGTCTGACTTTCCATTACCTAAGTAAAGATCCAGGTGCGACTGCCCACTGGAGTGACAGTGTTGGAGGTTTTTGTTTGTTTGTTTGTTTGTTTGTTTTGTTTTTTGTTTGTTTGTTTTTTTACACAGAAATAGTAAGGGAGAATGTTTTGATTTTGATCCCAGATGTGGGGTACGGGGCTGGTTCAGATTGTCCACAGCAGCTGACTATGACATGCCTTGTGCTCCAGCGGGGTGCTGTGATTTTTGTCAGCTGTCGATAGTTTCTGCAATTGTGCAACATTTGGAATTCTGGGGACTTTTCAGAGGTTATATAAATATTAGGGCCCCAAGAGGCAGGGTGTGTTGTGGTTGGTTGGTTGGTTGGTTGGTTGGTTTTGGTGGTTGTTGGTCATGGTTTGTTAAGTAGTTGCGCTCAGAATAGAAACAAGAAGAAAATTATATATCCTGACAGCAAAGATCAAACTTGCTCCCCTAGGAGCTCGATGCCCCTAATCAGCAGGAAGTCGCCTCTTTCCAACCCCTGACTTTATTAGGAGTCTTTTTCCTCTCCCCTCTATCCTTTTTCTCTCTTACCAAGTGTTAGGGGGTTGAAAGGGTAGAAGAAAGAATCCACAAAGTAGCAAAGACTTGCTACAGCCCACCTGGAACCTTAGTGCAGAGATTCTCAACCTGTGGGTCATGACCCCTTTGAGGGGGGCCAAATTACCTTTTTACAAGGCTCAAATATCAGATATCCTGCATATCAGATATTTATGATTCATAACAGTAACAAAATTACAGTTATGAAGTAGCAACAAAGCACTTTTATGGTTGGGGGTCACCACAACATGAGGAACTGTATTAAAGGGTCACAGCATGAGGAAGGTAGAGGACCTCTGACCATAGTGGGAAGAGAAGGGAGAGTTGGAGCTTGCTGGCTGTCTCCCTAGCTCCAAGTTAGTGAGAGACTCTGCCTCAAGGAATTAAGGCAGAAAGTGATACAGCAGAGCACGCATGCTCACACCAGCACACACACACAAGTACATCACACACACACACACACACACACACACACACACACACACACACAACTTTCAATCAGGTCTCTATTAAGGTATGTTTAATATAGGGCATCTTCCTGAGTTATCAACTTTGCTCGAATATTTGTAAGAAGAGTCATACACGAACACTAAAACACCCTGAAATATCTTTGAAATTTTATGCAACTTAAGGCAACTTCACACAGTGTTCTCATATTTAGTGTCTGTCTCATCATGGCATCTGGGGAATCGGAGACAAGAACCTTCATCTTCATGAGGGGAGTCAGCTCAGTCACTTGTTGAATGAGGAAAAGTGAGTCCCAATGAGACTTTCAGAGAGCATCCCCTCTTCCTCTCTGCCGCAGGCTCTGCATCCTGTATGGGCTCCAGGGAAGCCTTGCTTCAGGAATACTTGTGGCTTCAGTTTAGTTGTTCAGACCCAAAGAGTCCATCACTAGTAAATGAACCAGGAGCTTCAAACCTCTTTAGGTTTCCAGCTCCTTCCTCCCCAGAGCAGGGGAGGTGGCCAGTCACCAGTCACCAGTCACCAGTCACCCGTCCCCAAGCTTGTCTTCAGCACCCCTGCAAAGATTGGCACACCATTGAGATATGAGCAAAGTCTCTCAAAACAAAACCAAGACTACAGCCTGAGACTGCCATCTTTCCCTTCCTTTGGCATCTTAGGGGCTTGGGTATGTTTAACTCTTGTTTTTACTTTTTTATTCTTCTCTCTCACACCTCGTGTTTTGTTTTTGTTTTTTGTTTTGTTTGCTTTTATTTTTTATTTTATTTTTTCTCTCCTACATCCTGACTTCAGTTCTCTCTCCTTCCACTTTTCCCACTCCTTCTCCCACCTCCCTTCTCCCCTAAATTCACTCCTCCTCCATTTTCCTTCCTTCCTTCCTTCCTTCCTTCCTTCCTTCCTTCCTTCCTTCCAGAGCAGATCTCCTAAAAATATCAACAAACTTGGTATAACAAGTTACATTAAGATTAGGCACAAACCCTCATATCAAGGCTGGATGAAGCAACCCAGTAGGAGGAAAAGGGTCCCAAGTGCAGGCAAAAGAATCAGAGACAGTTCCTGCTCCCACTGTTAGGAGTTCCACAAGAAGGCCAAGCTATATGACCATAACATACATACAGAGAGCCTAGCTCAGAGCCATACAGAGTCTGAGTCTGTCCCTTCTGTCTCAGTGAGCTCCTGTGATCCCTGCTTAGCTGATTCCGGGGGCTGTGGTCTTGTGGTGTCCTTGAACTCTCTGGGTCCTACAATCTTCCCTCCCCCTCTTCTTCAGCATTCCCCTGGCTCCACCTAGTGTTTGGCTGTGGGTCTCTGTTGCTGGATGACACCTCTCTAGTGATAACTGGGCTAGACACTAATCTGTGAGTATAGCAGAATATTATTAGTAATAATTTTATTGACTTTTCCCATTGTGTTTGGTTTATCCTAGGTCTCTGGGCTGTCCTATCTCTGGTTCCTGGCCATCCAGGTAGTGTCAGGCATGGGCATCCTCTTGTGGTGTGGGCCTCAAGTTGGACCAGTCATTGAATGGCCACTATCCCAAGTTCTGAGCCACCATCACCCCAGCACATCCTGCAGGCAGGACAGGTTGTAGGTTGAAGGCTTTGTGGCGGAGTTAATGCTCTAGTCTTGCTGCAGGAGCTTTACCTGATTATAGAAGATGGCCAGCTCAGGCTCCATACCCTGTATTACTAGAAGACCTCACTAGGGTCACTCTTGAAGATTCCAGGGAGTTTCCACTGCACTAGGTTTCTATATTACCCACCCCACCCCCTGCCCCTGCGCCCAGTTCCTTCAAGTTCTCTCTCCCTTCATCCCTCCCAACCCCCATGCCAGATTACTACTGCTCCCATTCCCACAGCCTCCAGTTACCTGCAAAATCTATTCTATTTCCCCTTCCCAGGAGATTCATGTGTTTCCCCTCGAGCCCTCCATGTTACTTAGTCTCTCTGGGTCTGTGGACTATGGCATGATTATCTCTTACTTTACAGCTAATGTCCACATACAAATGAGTACACACCATGTTTGTCTTTCTGGGTCTGGGTTACCTCATTCAGGATGGTCTTTTCTAGTTCCATCCATTTGCCTGAAAATTTCATTATATTCTTGTTTTGAACAGCTGAGCGATACTTTATTGTGTAGATGTACCACATTTTCTTCATCCATTCTTCGGATGAGAGGCATCTAGGTTATTTCCAGGTTCTGGCTATTATGAACAAAGCTGCTTTGAACACAGTTTGGCAAATGTTTATAGTGGGATGGAGTGTCCTTTGGGTATATGCCCAGGAGTGGTATAGCCGGGTCTTGAGGAAGATTGGTTCCCGATTTTCTGAGGAACTGCCATATTGATTTCCATAATGTTGGTACAAATTTGCACTTCCACCAGCAATGGAAGAGTGTTAATCTTAGGGGCTTGTGTTAATAACAAACCCAGAGTGGGAAATAGCCTTTTCATTAGCTCCTTTGATGACACAGAAGAGGCAAGTGAGGGATCATGATAGATTGAGGTTAGGTTGAAGCCAAAACTCAGCCCTGCAAAGACCTTCCCAGTACATGAAAGCCCATTGGTTTTCAATCAGTTAGAAGTATTTCAATGGTATCTGACAGGAAAGCTATAAACCAAGGACCAAGGAATAAGACATGAATATGAACAAATCGGCACGGCTAGGTGTTAAAGAGAGGGAACTCACCCAGAGGTCTGAGGGCGTTTTTGACTTATCATTTGTTTGTGCACGTGTCATATATAAGACCTGGGACCACACTCAGTTTTGCAAAATGGCCTAGGCATAATGAATGAATACCAGGTGACATAGATGACCTGGAAAGATAGACTGTAGTAATAAGAATGCATTGATGACAGTACAGACCATAACAGATGGCCAGGAAAAGTGTTCTCAAGAATCCCTCGAAATGTGGCTTTATTATTATTTGTGTACATGCGTCCATGTTCATAAGGACACGGGTGCACATGTGTGTAGAGGCTTCAGATTACCTTCGGTGTTGTTCCTCAGGAGCTGTTCACCTTGCTTTATATTTGTTTGCTATTTGTTAGTTTGTTCTAAGGCAGAATCTCTCTCATTGGCCTAGGGCTTACCAATAGAACTATGCTGGTGGGATCCCACCTGTCTCTGTCTCTGCAGTGCTAGGATTACAAGCACAAGACACCAAAGCTAAGCTTAGTCACAGGCATACAGGCGAACTGAACAAAGGTTCTCATGCCTATGCAGTAAACTACCTGCCCAGGTCCTGGAGCTTACTTTGAGAGCTCACTTGTGAGCAGCCGTGTATTAAGACATGGTGTCAAACAGGCTTGGACTCAGGATTCTCAGCTCCATCACCTCTCTGATAAATAGTTTTATTGCCTATAAACTGGCCTGAATGATTCTTATCGAATAGAGTTGGTCACACAGATTAAAATGAGATCGTTTGTGGAAAATGTCTAGCCTACAGCCCAACCCAGGTGGATGCTTAGTATGTGGTGTCAGGTGTGGCTTTCTAAATACAGCTGTCTTCTCTTCATACATATGTCAGAGCATGTATTCAAACTTTACCTGCAGTTTTTGCTTTGCCAAGGACTAGTTGATCAAGCCAAAGGAGACTGTGACGTATCAGAAGTAAATGGGTTCTGTAAGGTGCGGTTTGAACCCCTAGGCAAAGGCATTCACTTTTCACCAAGGGAAAGCCTAAAGAGGATGTGTAAATCTGAAACACATACATCAAGAGGAACACTTGCCCATTGCCGTCAGAAAGGAGATCCCATCTCTGGCCCACCAAGTCCTAGGAAAATACACAATAGCCTTTGTCAGGATGAGCATAGTTAAGTCAAGGATTCTTGGCTTTGACTGGACATTAGAATCACCTGTGGGATGTTTAAAATACTTTGCGTACTCTTAGTTGAACTCTTGGTGTGTGTGTGGGGGGGGAGTTACAGGCATCAAGCATCTGGTTGATTCTATATACAGGCAAAGTTGGAGCATCTGTGCCGGGGCTTTTCTACTCAATTTTCCTCCACACCAGAGTTTACCTATAGGTCCTTCGTACTTCAGGATGCACCTAATCAGAATTAATTCAAGCCCAGAGTCTTCTTAGCGTTTACCAAGACACTGGGAAATTCCAGAATGAATTTTCTCATGGATTATCTCACCTTTGAAATATTGCAGGAGCAAATAAAATTGAAATCCCAGGCTCAACAGGGAAAGGCACTTGCTTCTGAAGATCTAGGCTCCATCCCTGGGGCCCCTGTGGCGGATAAAGAGGACCAACTCCCATGAGTTATCCTCCTTTGACTTCTACAGTCCTGCTGTGGCATGTTCGTACACACACACACACACACACACACCACACAATTTTAAAAATGTAATTAATTAATTAAATAAAAACATCTTCAAGTATTCTGGTGCAGTAGAAATAACCTCAAATTGCAAGTCTCAGGAGAAGTCCAAACTGTGACCTCTGCTAAGGTCTACATGAATCTGGCGTCTTCAGGAACTGGTAAGCAGAGTCTGAAAACTGCACAGGAGATGCTGACTCTTCATCCCAGGGCTGTGGGAGCCAGGCACCACAAGCCTGAACCATTAACAAAGCCACCACTGTCAGAAAGGATGAATGACTGGGGCTCAGATCAGTGTCTGACACGTGCTTGTTTGCCTGAGGGCCCAGACCCAGCCCTTGTTGTTTACAGCTAGTGGTTATAGATCTGCATCCCACTGCAAACGGAGGCGACTACATCAAAAGGGAAAGCCTTGTTTCTCTATAACCTTTACAGACTTACGCAGCAGAAAGCACATGACTTTGGAACTCCAGTGATTGAGTGTACACACTGAGGAACACTCTCAGCTCATGTGCAGAACAATGTCACACAGCTTTGGCATCTCCTGGGCTCCTCATTAGCTGTGGTACCTATGGACACAACTGTGCCCAGTAAAATATCAGAGATGCTTTATTAATCTTAGGCTGGCAGTTCTCAACCTTCCTAACGCTATGACCCTTTCATACATTTACTCGTGTTGTGGTGACCCCCCAACTATCAAATTATTTCCATTGCTACTTCATAACTGTAATTTTTCTACTGTTACAAACCGTCATGTAAATAACGGATGTGCAGCCCCTGTGAATGGGTCATTCAACCCCAGAGGGGTCAGGACCCACAGGTTGAGAAGCACCGATTCTAAGCTTTTCTTAATCCAATCAGCATGACCCACTGCTCTCGCTAAATCTCCTGTGGCCGGGATTGGCACAACAGAGATTTATAATCATGTTAGCTAGTGTTCAGCCATCACCTGTCCAACAACATTGTGGATCATTCTTCTGAGGAAGCCATGATACAAAGATATGAAAGATGTCTGCGGTGAGGGCGTTATTAAATCCACATGAAGGAGACAATCGTGTCTGCTATGCTCTTTGAAAAGAACTGGAAATAATTTTTTCCCCCCTAAGTTCCTTCAGTGCTCTACGTTCTGCATTATTTTGAGACCAGCAGTGGGCACGCCTTCTGGAGCCATTCTGAAGTAGAAAGAGGCAGCATGCGCTCTCATGCCTCACACTGTCATCTCTGTTTTATACAGCCCAGATGTTGCAGCCGCCCGTCTCAGCTGCAGACTGAGAGCACTGTGTTCTTCCTCGTCTTTTCCTTGATTGTCCTTTGCCCTTGGCAGGAGGGAGGGATGGGCAGCCTAAAGAGTGGTCAGGCGACTCCCATTTTGTAAGCCTGAGCCACACTGCTAAAGAAAACCTACAGCGTGTTTTTATCCAAGAAGGAAAACATGTTGTGTTCTGCATTCTTGCATAACCATGAAACATCTGGTGTAACTTAGCTTAAAATTTCCTTCCAGTGTCACATTTGGGCTAAGTGATGCGGAGACATTTTCACCCCGACTTTAAGAGGCAACAATGTCACGAGTCATTATCACATGGGTTTGGTCACATACCCACTAGGGATTTACCCAAGGCAGCAAACTGCACCTCTTCATGTCACAGCACACCACCCCTTGTAAATGGTCAGGGGCCAGGAAGCGGAATTTAGGTATTTTAAGGCACGTGGCAAACACTTCTGAGGGCATGGCAAGGTTCTTCTCAAGCTTGAACATGATTCAGGAGGTTTCTTAAAACTGAAATCCCGTCCCTGGAAAGATGGTTCGGTCAGCAAAGTGCTTGTCCTGCAAGGATAAGGACCCGAGTTTGATCCCAGCACCAAAATGAAGTCAGGCTGTTGAGGCAAATATGTAATAAAAGTACTGGGGAGACTGAGTCAGGCAACGTCCCTGCTCAGTCAGTCTAACCGAATCAGCAAGCCCCAGGCAAACCTGAGAGACTGTCTCACAAAACAGGAAAGATACTTGAGGTTAACTTCTGGCTCCCCCCCCCCCCCCAGTTTCAGTAAGTCTGAGAACAGCTTGATGAATCTATCTGCTTTTCTAATAAAATCCAAGATGATGTTGATGTTCCTGGTCTGGGGACCATGCTTGCATAATCATGTTAAACTTTGTTCAACTAAATCAAGGAATCAGACTGGCAAAACCTTCCTTCCTCACAGTGTGCAGCCCCATGCTTGCTTTGTTAACTGGGTATTTCCTTTGGAAATTTGTAATCGCAAATGGGAATGAAAGTGACCCCACTTAGTCACTGCAGATGCGAGTACGTTTTGGGACCACGTTTGTAGGAAAAAGAAGTCAGTCAGTAAGTATTGGCACCATCTAATAAGTTTCAAGTGGAGGATTTGAGGTCAGTCCCCAGAACCCACAAAAACAAGCCGGGTATATGATTGGAGAGATGGCGCCATTGTTAAAGGCTCCAATTGCCCTCTCAGGCCTCTGAGTATGTTTCCCAGTAGGGAAATGGATGTGGTTTGGTTTAGTGTCCTGTAACTCCAACTCTCAAGGGTCTGGCACCCTCTGCTGGTCTCCCTAGGCACTGCAGGCATGTGCACAACTCACCCCCACCACATATATACATAATTAAAAATAAAAATAAGTCTTAAAATACAAGGTGTGACGATGTGTGTTTGTAGTGCCAGTGCTGGAGAGACAGGAACAGGTGGATCCATAGGTCTCACCACCTGCCAGTCTAGTTTGCTTGGAGTGTTCCAGGTCAATGAGAGACCGACCTCAAACAGAGAAAGGTGGATGGCACTGGAGAAACCACATGGGAGGTTGCTTTCTAGCCTTTATGGGAAGGTGCACACATGTGCATCTGTGCACATGCACACACAGGCACACACATGCACACACATGCACACACACAAAAGCCAAAGGCTACAGAGTTACCTGTATAGTATATCAACTATACTTTATACCTGTTTCTGTTGCTACCCTACAACATATCAGCTGACCAACACTCTGAGACGTAAGCACGATGGTTTCTGGATGGAAGCATATTTATATTCTAAATATTAACCATCTCTTTGATCCCTAATCTCCTGAAATAATGTCTTCTGCCCATAAGACCCATCCTTCCATATTGCCCTCCCCCAAAAGGCTGCTTCTCAAGGGATCTCATCTTTTCAGTGGGTAGGTGATTAAACACTGTACAGGCACCTGACCCAAGTTGAATTCATCTGTGGCTCTTGTAAATTTGGAGTGGTAAACCCACAACTCTAATTAGGCAGCTATTGGGACTGCCTACATGTAGTGGTAGGGCTTGTGAGCTGTGAGGGCAGCACCAGTAGGGGAGGCTACTGCAGACTGCAGCTTCATCCCTGACTACCATCAGTACAATTCAGGCTCAGTAACAATGTAGCAAACACACGGCTTACTACACCCACAAAGTCGCTCTCAAATCTTCCATACAAAGCAAGACAGGGGAGAGCCACAGGTATGAATCATTGTAGCTCTGCTCCGTTATTCTTCTGGTCTTGAGCTAATTTGAGTGGGTTTCTCTTCCTTGTAATTATGTCCCAGAGTAACAGGTGGCCATTTATATAACTTTGTTTGTTCTTATTCCCCTATGTTTTTACTTCGTTTGTTAACAAGAAAATATGACTAAAATTGCAGAAATGCTCTGTAGCCATAATGACCGGAGAATCTCCTGGATTCCCTGCCCCTCCTCAGACATTTCTATCTCTCACACCCAGCTTCAGAAACTGGGAGGTTTTGTTTGGTTACTTTTCTTCAGTTTGGTACAAAAATCCAGGAGACAGATTCTTTCAAAATTGGAAGATGTCAAAGCAAAAGTCTTTCCCTGTGCTAGGCTAAGATGATCCCCAAACAGAATGAAAGATGCGGTGCGTGGCTCTCCCTGTTGATTTATGGACCTGGAGCCTGGAACAAATGAGTCACAGGCAGATGGGATTGGGAGGGGCTGCTGCAGAGCAGCCCACACGTCAGAGCTCTGCTACAGCACCACACAGCCCAACTGAAAAGTTTATCATTTGTAGAAATCCACATGATGCTGTACAGCTGCTTACCAGTTCTTTGTGACCCTCTGGGGTCACATGAAGCTTCTTTGGTCCCAGGCTGTGTTTGCAGCTCATGACAGGACCATTAGGAATAAACCTGATCGGTCCTGCTTAACCTTTTCAGGGTCATCATGCCAGGATTGCAGTCTTTTTTCTACTCCTAATCAAATTTTAATTAGAAAATGGTGGAAATTCATTCTAATATGTTCAATATGCCAGGATGTCTTTGAGGACAAGGAGTGATTTTTTTTAAAACCAGGTTTCTGTTTTATTCTCAGTGTATTGAATGAATGAAAGGTGTTCATGCTGGGCTTGAGGGTATGGGCCTAAGAGATGAGTATCTGGAAAGAACTTCCTAAGACATCCAGTTTGGGCAATCCGAAATCATGATCTGGAACCCCGAAGTGCTGTTGGACATAAAGTAATGATGTGATTTAGGCTTTCCAAAAGTTTGTAAATCCTAAAAGGAAGTTTGTCAAGAAGGAGAAAATTACTGGCATTTTTTTAATAAAAGAGGAAATTTAAACCAGAGAGGCTAATCAAGCAGCTCTAAGACAGCTGCTTCCCACCAGGGACAGTGATTTGGATCTAAAATTGTAGAACACTGAGAGAATTGGGGACAATTTTTTTTTAAAAAGAGATTCCGAAACCCATGGGAGAAAACATTCAAGCTAAAAATGTCTTACCAAGTTGGATTTAAATTATCATCTGCAGTTGACTTAATTAAAAATATTCTTATTTTATTTGGGTGTATGGAAATATGCCAGCTTTCTGTATGTTCAGTTGCTAGAGGGGACCAGAAGTGAGAATTTCAGGCATTTGTTGGCTGTTGGACTTGGGTCCAAGGAACTGAATCTGGGGCCTCTGCAAGAGCAGCAAAAACTTTTATCTGCTGAGTCATCTCTCCAGGCCACTCCCTAACAGACCCAATTTTATTTCACAATTATAGTTTACTGTTGCTTCATTGAAGTAAAACTCCATATACACTCAAAATTATTAATTGAACGTTTCATGGTAGAAGAATAGGGAGATGAGGGCTATGAAGAGGGGAGAAGAAAGTAGTAATTGAATATGCTTGGTCTAGGGAGTGGCACTGTTAGGAGATGTTGCCTTGTTGGAGTAGGTGTGGCCTTGTTGGAGAAAGTGTGTCCCTATAGCCGTGGGCTTGGAGATTGTCTTAGCAAGTGTTTCCATTGCTATGAACAGACACCATGACCAAAGCAACTCTTAAAAAGGACAACATTTAATTGGGTCTGGCTAACAGGTTCAGAGGTTCAGTCCGTTATCATCAAGGTGCCATCACGTTGAGGGTGGGCTCTTATTGCTTCAAATGATCTAATCAAGGATGTTTCTCAAAGGAGTTCCTAATGGCCACCATTTTGGTTGATTATCGATCTAGTCACACTGACAGACAGATCGGTCATCACAGTTGGCTTGCTGAGAGCACTGCAGTCAAAGATCATATCAGATAGATAACTGCCCTGAGTTTCAGCTGTCACGAGCATGAACTAACTTCCACATCCTCATGCAGCTCTATACAGCGGACTTGTCTGCCTAGTTCTTCCCCCATGCTTCAGCTCAGCACCACACCTGTGTCCCTGTGAGCTTCTGGGTTTTTTAACGTTCAAAACATTGCCTGAAAATGAGTTAGTGAAGGGAGGACAGGCTGAACACAGGCTTCGGAAGCAAAACATACAGGCCAAGGGTTGACTGTGATTACAACCAACACTTACCATGGTAAGCATTGTGCATCAGACATTACTCCAAGTAGTTAACACTCTACAGCTCTCAAAAGGCTATGGTAGAGATGCAATGACATCTTTATATTACAGATGAGGAACCTGGGCATAGGAAAAAAAGGAAGAATGCTTGTTGGCAGAACCATAACTGAAACCCAGGAGTTGGCCACCAAGTCCATTCTTACCATGGTTTCATGCCTTAGCTAACACCCACACATCCGCCCCACATGCATAAAGATAAATCTTTTAAAAAACATAATATGTAAGTCAGGGATCAGGAGAAAATATATTTGAGTTGATTCTTTTAAAAAAAAGGGACAGGACATTATTGATGATGCCAGGGAAATGGGAAAGGAATAACTGGTTACTGCCTGGAACAGGTGATCAGTCTCAAAAGAAAGGAATATAGAAGTACCAAAATCTAAGAAGACCAGCGTTACATGTATGAACTCTTCAGGACAGTGGCATTAAACAGAATAGGTGTGGTAGGGAAAGGATAAAAACCATGCAAGGATGTACATTGTGTTCATAATTTTGATCCAAAAATTAGGTTTGTATTCCAAATAATGATAGAATATGACCAAAGAAAGGGTCTTAGGCACCCACCCAGATATGGGAAGCAGGTCAGTATTACAGAAAGAATATTGTTCTGGTGACTGGAACTATATAATAAGAATTCCAGGCCCTTGAAGGAGTTAACTTTTGGATGAGTCTCCTCATGTAAAACGGATGGGTTTAGTCTAGTTGAGAAATAAGGATGCCTTCAGCCCTGTCATTCTATACATGTCTCACAATTCAAAGCCAAAATGTCAGTTACAGACCACCCTGACTTCTTGGCAAGCTTTTCTCAGATTTAGAACTACACTTTTCTTCTGCACAGTCATGGAGCCACTGTTTAATCCACATAGTGGTAATAGGGCAGGAGCTTGATTGTCCCAAAGAGGGCTTGGAAGTCTTTAAGAGAGCAAGTAGTGGTAATCTGATGCAAGGTAAATGTAATCAGTGTTTAAGGGTGTGTGTGAAGGTATGCAGTGAAGAGATGACGGAAAGTTGTCAGGAACATGAACTTGGAGGCAGCTAGTGTCAGTCAAAAGAAGCTTAAGCAAGGGAAGGAATTATTAGCAAGACTTGTCTTCAGTAGTAGCTTCACAGTTTTCTTCCCCAGTTATTTATTTATTTTTTGGACAGATCGACAGACAGTCTTGGAGCTGTCAGTAGGGGCTCCTAAGTCAGGCGCACTCGGTCCCTCTGCCCGCAGGGGCCTCAGGAAAGCTGGCTTCTCCTTCACTGTCTTCAGGTCGGGCTGTATACTTCTTTGCCTCGGCACAGTGGAAGTGCCAAACTAAATGGGAAGGTTCTGGGCATCTTTCTCCAGCTCTTCCCTGCGATTTCTTTTCCCAGGAAAACAGGCAACAGCAGGCAGAGGGAATCAAACTTCCCGCGGGCAGTGTTGAGGCGGGTCCTAAAGAGGAAAGGACAGGAAGTCACGGTTGCCATAGCCACCGATGTGTCCACCCTCTTCCTCATCTTATCCTCCTCCGGATCCTCCCGCTGTTTTCAAGCGGCCTGAAAAAAAATTCAGAACGAGGAAGTGCTGACGCACCGGGCTCCACAGATACTCCCCGAGGCTAGCCACCCGGACGGCTCACAGATCTGGGGCGAGGACCAGACCGGAAATGGTGGTTTCTATGGTAACCCCTGAGCGGGTTGCCTGGGAGATGACCCCTTTTGGTCTCTTTGAATCTTAGCTGTAGCATTACCTCGAAGGAGGATCGAACATCCTGGACTGTCTCCTGCCATGATTCCCGGGAAATACCGCTCCGTTTCTGGCCGGGCTGCAAACAACGTGAGTTGGGCCTTCCTGAATTTTCTTCCTTTCCAGTAGTCTTGTCCTCTCTGACTGGCGTCTTTGTCCTAAGTGATGGGCTGCATTACTGGGACCCGAGCTACTCAAGCTATTGTCTCATTGAGGGTAGGGCTTCCTGGGCTAGTCCAAAGCACTCTGAGAGTTTTTCAATATTGTATGATAGGTGTTTAAAATCTTGCCCAGGGTCTGAACTCCCCAGAAGGTGGAGCTGGTTTGCTAGGCAAACACTGGGATTCCTTTAGTTATTCCCCACCTCCTTCCTTTCTTTCTTCTTCTTTTTTTTTTTCTATTGAGAAAGGAACCTGTTCTTAGACACTCCCACTGCCTTTATTCAAACACTGCTATCCTGACTGGCAAGAGAAATGTCAGGGCTCCAAAGCCCGAGGTACAAAGTGGGTGAAATCCGTGCCTCCGACATTTTGAAAAATAAATCAATGAAAGCATTTGATTCTTAGACTTGATTTTACAAATCTTCAGAAAAATGTTCGTTTACCAGATACCAGAAAAGCAAAGGAAGATGGAATATTTGACTGTGTTCCAATTTTTATAATGTCTTTATGCTACGGTGTGTGTGCATTAAGAATTCATTTTATAATTTAACTTTTACATTTCAGGTGAACTGTGGACTTCATCTGGTTATTCAAACGTCGTCACTTTCTGACAAAAACAAAGTAAGATTTAAGCAGATTTTATTTAAGTTGAAAATAAATGGTCTACACAATAAATATTCTACACAAATAGTTGCATTTTTTTTTTTAAAAAAATAGTTGCATATTTTAAAAATAGATTCTGACCTGGGGGCTGAGTGTATTTATTTTGGTCTTCAACGTAAAACTGACTTTATTTTCTGTCTATTTTCATAAAGCCAAATCATCCCTCTTGTATCAATTTAGGTCATTCCATTACAAGAGCCCTTTCCCCTTACAGTTAAACGTTTCTGGCGAAGGTATTTCTTAAAAGTGGTTGTATGGCATAATTTAATTTAGAAATGCTTTTATGTCTTAGGGATAGGTAAAATGATGGTGTCATTCTAATGGTGGCATCTCTGAAAGGATGAAATGTGACATTTTAGGAGGATTTCACTTTGTGACTCATTTCAAATCAGAAGAAAAACTAGCTTAGCAGTGGAAATGTTGTTACAGTGTTTTCATAGTGTATTGAGTGTTAGATTCTTATTTATTTGTGTGTGTGTGTCTGTCTCTATGTCTCTGTGGAGGCTAGAGGAAGGTGTCAGATCCCCTGGAGCTGGTGTTACAGGAGTTGTGACACCTGTCATAGGTACTAGGAACCCAACTCAGGTCCCATGGAAGAGCAGCAGTGATCCTAACAACTGCACCCTCTTTCTACACCCAGAGCATTTACTCGTAATATCTTGGTAATTTCTGAAGTCTCTGGATTTTCATTTGGTTTTTGAGATACATTTTTTCTTTCCTGCCTCACATCAGCACTCACGCATGCCTGCTCCCCTCCCTGTGCTATCCGTACACAACACACTTCTCCCTTTAAATAACATGTACCTTCTCAACCGTCACAGTTCAATTGTTCCCTAAAACGTTGTGAACTAGACATCGCTGGAAGGACTCTGTAGTATAAATGCCCAGGTTTACAGACAGCAGCAGGAAAAGACTAAAAAGAGGCCCCAGGAGGTTTGAATGGAAGGGGCCACTAATTATTAAGAGGCGGAAGCTGATTGGGGAAAATAGTGAACACTTCCTTGTGTGACTCCTCTGGCCTCATCATTTGATCATCTCCAATAACAGCTGAATTAATGGAAAATTTATTTTGTATTAGAATCAGGCATAATAAATTGCATGTAAAACTTTCCTACCTGCCTTCGCCAGGTGGGTCCTTTTCTACCGTTATGTGATGTAGGGATGCTGTGTTTTCAACATCCTTTTGGTACCACCCTCTCTTGTGTGTAGACATGTGTTCACGATGATATAGTGCAAGTGCTGCTCTGATAAGGTGGGTGAGCGAGAAGCCTTGTAAGTCTTGAAGATGGATTTTAAGGTTTTAATGGATAATCATAAGAGGCCATTCTGGTTTGGGCTTTTCAGTTGTGCCAAGAAAAATTATTAAAAGAGTTAAAATTCTTAAATAGGCAATTTTACTATGTTACAAATCGACATGTGAAGGATTTTAAAAATCAAGAATTCCACGTAGCGTTTATTGTTTGCATTTTTAATGTTTTTATTAGAGGTTTTAATAATATATTGCCAATATCATTTGAAATTCAAACTTGCAATCGAATCCTTGCATTTCTTTTTTATTGGGCAAATAATTCTTTCAGTCATTGTGTTGGTGGCAATTATATTTGTGGAGAGTTTGGAAGTATTTTAATCTGATCTTGTGTAACTGACTTTAGTTGTATGTTTGGAAAAATTACACCTCCCATGCGAATTCCAGTATATCACATTTTAAAGTTTACACCTCAGTAGCGTTAAGTACATTCACAGTGTTGCGAGACCATCTCCTTTGTTTAGATCTGGAACATCTCATCATTCCACATATACTTCATCTTCATTAAGCAGTTTCCCCCTCTCCCTCACTTATCTTAAACCCTTGGAAATATGCTTTCTGTCTCTGAAATTTTCAACTGTGGGTAGTTCATAGAAATGGAATCATATAATATGTGGCCCTTCTTGAGGTCATTCTTTTTTTAAAAGCACATTTTTATCTGTTATTTTATGATAAAGTTTATTTCTGACTGTTAATTTCTTCCTATCAATATATTTTCTTAAATACTGTTTTTCAGGTTGAATTCAAGCTTAATAGAGAAACCCCATCATTTCCTGGTAGACTTTTACAGCATGACCTGGAGAGAAACTACTCGAGTAGGCAAGGTACTGTCAGTTAGCAGAGAGCAGACTCAGTCTCTTTGAAAAGTATCCTTTAATATTAACTAGAACTCAAGAAACCTGAATTACAAAATAAGATAGTTCAGTTGGTTACAGAGTTGGTTTGCTATTGTTTAAATCAGAATTGGCAATATAGATCTATAGACATAGACAGACAGACAGACAGACAGACAGACAGACAGACACAGACACACACATACACCATAGTGGCTTGCTTCTAATGCAAAATCAATCAAACAAACAAAAAAGCAACATCCCCCATTTTAGTTTGAAAGTAGGTAAAAAGAAATGTTTTGATCATATCTTAGAGATAAAAAATAATGGTTAATTAGTAAGATAAAGCTCTAGGAAGACCAATATTTTGAAAATAAGAAAGCAGACTGGGCAGTGGTGGAGCATACCTTTAGTCTCAGCACTTGGGAGGCAGAGGCAGGCGGATTTCTGAGTTCGAGGCCAGCCTGGTCTACAGAGTGAGTGCCAGGACATCCAGGGCTAACAAACAAACAAACAAACAAACAAACAAAAAGAAAGAAAAAGAAAAAAAGAAAGCAGTAGAAAGTCAGGAGTAGAAAGAAACTGTCATCTCCCCACACTGTTACATGGTCACAGAGACAGGTATTGCATCATCAGAAGTCTTAATCTTTGTGTGACTCACTTGGGAGTTTGTTAAAAACTCAGGTTGTTAGTTCATCCATCTCTTCCCCGTTGTGATTCTGTAGGTTTCGGGTGGTATTTGTGGATGTTCGTTCAGAGTGCCAGAGTTGATTCTGACAGGTGTGGTGGTGATGTAGTGTGTGGACCACTTTGGGCAGATGCTAGGTAATATGATTTGGTTGTACTTCTGAAAGATGTTTTTTAAAATCAACGTGAAGTCTCCTTCAGAGCATTCAACTCCTATTGAGCTTGGTACTTGTGTGTGCTAGGGCTGATTTGTTCCGGGTCCTTGGATATCGAGCTGCCTCCTCAACCTTCTAGGAGTGCCTGCTTCCTGCCTTGCCCTCTCCCCCATCCTCTGACCCCCCCTCCCCACATGCTTTCTGGCCCTGTAGATTTGCTTGCTGTGTCTACATGTCTGTACAAGCAGACTGGTTAACAGAGGCCCTTTGATTGTCCATTCCTTACTGTATGAACCAAAGGCAGTATTGAATAGTTTGAATATTGATTAGTATGTGGTTTTGTTTTTGTTTTGTGGTTATCTCTGGCCCTTCCTCTTGGACCCATGTAACCTTCCCTGTCGTTTCTCTTTCCCTCATCCTCCACCCAAGACGGTCAATTCCTGGAATTGACATCTGTGTAACTCTAGTTCTATGGTGCAGGAAATACCTGTCTCCCTCTTTCATTTGGCTCCAAGTGCATTTCTGGTGTGTGTGCTGTGGTGTCTGCACTGTTCTCAGCAGGGAGCTGAGATTCCAGCCTGCAAATTCTCAGCTAGAGGTTAGTTTATGTCTTCATTATGAATTACTTTTACATTTTTACACAATAGCATCTTAATTTTCCCCTCAGCTATGAATGAAAACTTACTTTCTCACAGTGTTCCTAGAATTAGAAAATTCTAGAAAATGCTAGAAAATTAGAATTAGAATTAGATTGGTGTTAGTTCATATTTGTATGATAATTGATACAGCACTGCTGGCTATTTGCTGATGAGGAAAAGTGTGGATGTATTGATTTAGTGAACCCGAGAGGCAAGGTTTTATATATAAAAGCAGTAACCCATAAAGTACAAAATACAAACTGCATTTCAGCAGGAAAAAATGGAATTGGCTTTTATTTAAAAGACTCCATTCAAAATTATTTTGTGTGGCAAGGCATTCCTTTGATGTGTCTTAAATGTGGACTTGGTCATTCCCAACACCCACCCTCCTTCCATGTTCTAGGCAGTGCTGTGCAGAGAAAGCCAGACACACTGTATCTATTATCTTGACTTCTATACTTAAATTTCTACAACCCAGAGCATACACACTTGGGGAAAATTTTAGGTCTACAAAATTTTAAAAATTTTTAAATCTTGCCAGACAAAACTTGGCCTCTGTGTGATCAACTGTGCCCACATATCTAGTTCTCCACAGCCCGTTTCAGATGCTTATTATTTTTAAAAATTAACCACACATACAATCTACCAGCACAACGCGACCAGTGGCACTCTCAGCCAAAATAAAGGAACTTGATGTTTCAAAACTAGTTGGTCTAAGCTCTGACGTGTGCTTTCCTTCAGGCCTGTTGGGGGTCTCCAGTGATGCTGCGGAGACCTCATTAAGTCCTTTAAGTAATCATGTAAGATCTGTGATGGTGGGAGGAGGCAGCGTGTACCACAGTGTGCTGTGCTGTCCCTGCAGCCACCTGTCTGTCTTCCACCCTCTCACACAGCCATCCTCAGTCTCTCTAGTTTACAACACAGAGTGCTTACTGGTTCTAGACCATTGTGCCTCTGGGCACTTTGAGGCACTACTTATATTAAAATTCGGGAATTTCTGATTTTCTCTTCTTAATAGAAATAAAACACAAAATAGATTTTGAGTTAAGCTCCCACCAAGTGGAAAAGCAATTGATCTACTGGTTACCTCCTACATCTAAATTCTGCTGAGATGTAAAACAAGATCCAGCTCTCAGGAGCTTACAGATCTGGTGTGGATGCTAGGGCAAGCATGACAGAAGACTGGCACCAACACTTCTGTGAAAGCCCCGCCCTCGGGGCAGTCTCCATGTGAGTGCTTACACCCACAAAGACACACAGGTGTTCAAAGACTCCCATGTGTCCCCATCACATGTTTTTGTATGTAGATTTTAAGGTCCTTTTTACCTAAATCATTTTTGTCTTTTGCCATTTATGGTCTGATGTATATTGCATCAATGGTAAACTTACCAGCTGAAAATAATGACAAATTTGTGTGTCTGAGGAGCTGAAGCATGTAGAATTCTTTTATTTACAAAGTGCACATGAAATTTATTCTTTGATATCTGCCTCTGCATTCCAAGTCATGGACAGTTTTGATCTGCTGGTAAATCTTGGATTGCCTTGAAGTTTTGTTATTCAAAGAACCTAATGAGATGTTCATCAGACAAAATGAGATTCTTTATTCCCCTGAGTTTTCTTTCGTCATCTTCCACTGACCTTGGCAGCTAATCTTTATGCTGGAGCTAATCCTTGGGCTGTTTTCGGCTTTGGACTCCAAATCAGCCTGCTGGTTCCTGTGGCTTGGGGATCCTGCCCGCAAGTGTTCCTATTGTTTGATGTTTATTGGTGAACACAGTGTTGATTCTAGAAGCTTATCTTTTGGGACAGCGTCATTAGCTGTCTTGATGTTTTACGTTACCTCAGGAAAGTGAGATGTGAGCATTGATTGTTTTCTGGACAGAATGAAATGCCCTGGCCTTGTAGACCTGAAGAGGCCAGCTGATACGAACACTCCTCTTTACAGTTGCAAGCCATGTGTGACTTGATTTTAGGCTATTACTATATCTTTGGTGACCTCCTGAAAGCGTGTCAGCTTCCAGGCTTGTTTCTCCTCTTACTGTGTAGTTGAAGCAGCAAGAATGCTGTGGCCTCCTCGGGTTCCCATCTGCCTGTCGCTCCCATCACAGACTTCTTCATCGCTTGCTGACTTCAGTGGACTCTATATACAAAGAAAAATACAGTAAATATATTCTGGGGTTCACATTTTTGAAACTTTTCATCATTACTTCCAGACCATTCTATACTCTTCTAGTCCTTTAGCATGTGTTTTAGTATCTACCTCATCTCAAGCTCATCTGTGCTGTTCTTTATTAGCCAGTAACTAGACACTCTTAAGCACATATATACTGTTCTTCTTAAAAGAGGAGTTATAAGTATTTTTACAGTGTGTGTGTGAATGTTTGCTTGCATGTGTCTGTGCCACAATCATGCAGTGCCTGTAGAGGCCAGAAGAGGGAGTTGGAGCCTCCAGAATTGGATGGGTGTAAGCTGCCATATGTGGTTACTGGTGATCAGACCTAGGTCCTCTGTTAGGAGCAGCCAGTGCTCTTAACCACTGAGCTGTATCTGCAGCACTGGCTGTCCTTTTACATTCTGTGTTTTGCATATTGCCTCAGCCTACTCATTTGATACGATTTTTTTTTCCTGCAAGATGAAAAGCTTCTTACTATCAGAAACACCCTGCCAACAGCCCATCGACTTCATGGGGTATCACATTCTCTCTGCATCCGAACTAGAGTGTCCTAGATTTATTGACACCCACTTTGGAGTCTTTGCAGCATCCTCTAGTAGTAGTGGCTGCCTACATAGAAGGAAGAAAACGATGATGTGAGGTTTACATCTGCTGTCCCAAACTGCTTTCTGTGTATATCCTATAGCAACGTCGTGTATTATGTAGCTTTGTGATAAACTCTTTGATATTTTAAAGGAGATGGAAGAGTAATAAGTCCTTCGCCTCGTAATAAGTCATCATGCATCTCATCCACAAGTAACGTGACAGAACTCTGTGGGCTGGACATGAGAACTGCCACAACCTCCTTGTCAGCATTTGGAGACTCTTCCATTCAGACACCTTCAAAGCCCAGAATCCGGCAGGGCTGTCATAGTGCTGGCCCCAATGTATCTGGTAATGAGGGGCTATCATATAGCATAACATGTAGTTGGCATGTAGTGTCAGGAGTCAGAATTGTAAAGGGCTAAGGACAGTGCTAGAGCACTTCTGACTCTTCCCGCTGACCTGTGAGACGAGGGAAAGCGAGTTGGCATCCACAGAGCACAGAGTTTAGTTTCGAGAAGACAACAGCCTCACAGTAAAAGTCAGCTTCCGGTACAGAAGCTGTGGAAATATCTAGAAGAGATATCTGTAGGTGCCAAAGAACTCTAAATAAACAGTGGCTCTAGTTTCACAGCTGCTAAGATTTGCCTTAATCAAGTGATCTGTGTATCGTTCTCAATAGGTGATCACATTAATCTGGTGAGCTCATCAATGCCGTCATTCCCAATTCTCCAGCGTTCTTCTGAAGAGAAAACTCTTTACTCAGACAGGCTGACCCTAGAAAGGTGAGGACGTTTTCTTTTCTACTTTCACAGTATCTGTCTCTCCTGTGTGCTTCCCTCAGATGTCCTCGCCCCAAAGGTGACTTTCTGGGGCCACCCTCTCCCCAGACACAGTCCCTACCACCCTCACAGGCCCCCTTCCCTGCTTTATTTCCCACCTTAGTACGTAACGTCCTTTAACATGTTAAATATTGACTTAGGTTTATTATCTGTGACCTCCTAGAATATACATTTCATAAATGATAAATTTTCTTCAAATATTTGTCTTAGGCTCCTAGAACAGAGCCTAGAATAAAGTGGGCTCTTGATAAAATGGCATATAAGGGGGTGAATATCTAAGGTTTGATGCCCTTCTTTATAACCAGGAAGGGATCTGTAATGGTTCATTGGGTGGAGGATCAAACAGAGCATCTCTGCTGTGCACATGCTGTGCACAGCTGACCATAGCAGACTGCAGCTGACATGCGGGATCGACCCTCCTGCGTGTATCAGGGAAAGGCTCGGTTCTGTAGGCAGAGCTCGAGTTGAGAGCAACATCTTTCATGACAGCTTTAGAAAGGAGGTGTGTTTTGAGATTCCCATCCTAAGTACTGCCTTATATTGTAATGTTTGAAGGATTATGTAGGAAAATAAAAAATAAAAATAAAAATAAAAATACAGGCAAGAATAGTAACCCAGTCATCTGGTGTTTGACATTAGATGCCATAAGCTGTCACGTGTGTAGTCAAGAAAGTTGGGTGAGCAATGAAGAACCACCTTGGGAAACATTGCTTGACAGCCAGTGGGTAACAGTAGTGAGTGAATTCTGCATTTAATGTATGGATTTCTGGTCAGAGACTGAGTGTTCAAGAGAAGATTCTAGCCTTAAGAAGAGATTCTTGGCCCTCACTGATATGAAAGTAGGCCTGAAATACAGAAGGAAGCCCATTAGCTCCAAGAAGGAAACAGAAGTCAATAAATCCTGGTCCTGTACAGGTGTCAGTAACGGGCAGGGGGTCATAACCCAAGACTCTTACAGGTGTATCAGGGCCCTCTTGGAGGTCATTATGCTATTGCTTACTTTATTGCAAGGCATAGCAGTTTGTGAAAGGAGGGCAGGAAATGCTTTTCTCATGTGAGTGACAGCTGACTCCAGGATTGGAGCTACAGCTTTCACTGCGAGAGACAAAGGAAAGGCACACATCAAGCAGGGAAGGCACACTTCAAGTTTTGTTAAGAGCAAAGATACAAATTTCTACTAGCGTATTTGTAATCGTTGAAGTTATAGTTTGCACAACAAACGTCATCTGTGAGAGTAATAAAGCAAGAGATGATTTCTGAATGCGAACCACACAAAACTGATGCTATTGCCCAATGGTTTTTACTTTTCTTTTCTCTTAAACCAACTTCTCCCAGGCCTCTCTCTCTGCCCGCCCCTCCTCTCTCTGAGATAGGATTTCATTCTGTATCTGTTGTTGGCTTAGAACTCAGTATGTAGACTACAGTTGTCTCAAATTCAGATATGCACCTGCCTGTGCTTCCCACGGGCTGGGGTTAAAAGCATTCACCGATATGCACAGGTTTAAAGGCCTGTTTTAAAACAGCATATCCATATGCCATTAATATTCCCTTATCTGTTTCTGCTAACCATTCTTTTTTCTTTTCATTGCAAAAGAATTCTGATCACTTCTGTATTCTGCCTGTGTCCATAGCATTCTGATTTATTTTCTTCAAAACTTCCACCCATGTGATCTTCACTGAGGTGATGTTTCTGATGAGTCACGCTAATATTGTTGATGCAGAGACAGCTGCATTTTCCTTGAAGAGCCTTTGGGTCTCCATGCAGAATCCTGCAGGACCATTTTATGGCCTGGGTAGAGCTTCCTGGGCCATGCTATGATGGGCCATGCACTTATTTACTTCCCAGCAGAAGCATAGAGGAGGCTCACTGGTAAATACAATTAGACACACTCAGAATTATGTTTCCATCCCATCTCGTAGAAGAATGAATGCTCTGCAGAGTTAAAGCCAGTGCTGGAAAGTCGAGCCCAACATCCAGCTGTCTGCAGAGAGGGTCAGTAGGGTTGTCTTGCAATGAAGGTGCTTCATGTGGAATATTCCATGAGTGTCCCCAGTTGTAGATGGCAGGGTCTCTTCTTGCTCTCATGAACATTCTGTGAGTCAATGATTCTAAAAGAAGCCCGTCTGTAGGGGTCTTGCTCCCATGACACCAGTGACTGCAACCAAGGCATTTATTTATTCTTCTGTTTTTGTGATGTAGTTTGACCACCTGAACCTTTCCCATAGGAGACAGCTACCTTAGAAACCTGTTGATGTTACGTAAAATCATTAGTACTGGAGACTTGTAAAGTGCACTGAGAGTTTAGACTGAACTCTAGTAATCTCCCTTGTTAATTCCTATTGGCCTTTTTTGTGGGCACAATTTACCATTAAATTTAGGTCCCATCTCTGGGGGGCAGAAAGTGATCCAGATTACCTTTTTTTTTTTTTTTTTAAATATTGATTTTATGTGTACGCATGTGTGCCTGAGTGTATTCTGTAACACAATGTGTTCCTGAGCCTGTGAAGGTCAGAACAGGGGGCCAAGATGCCCTGAGTGGAGTCACAGGCAGATGCGAGCTACAGGGAGCTGAACCTGGGTCCTCTGGAAGAGCAGTAAGTGCTCTTACCTGCTGAGCCATCTGCACCCCAGCTTCCCCTTCCCTTCTCAAAGCCTGGGTGCACTTACCACTTAACAGTAGTTAAGAAGGAGGCAGGGCGCTGCCTCAGAGTCTGACTGACCTTACATTTTTTCCAGACAAAAGCTGACTGTGTGCCCTATCATCGACGGGGAAGAGCATCTTCGCTTGTTGAACTTTCAGCACAATTTTATAACTCGGATCCAAAATATTTCTAATCTACAGAGACTAATATTCTTGGACTTATATGATAACCAGATTGAAGAAATTAGTGGGCTTTCCACTCTGAAATCTCTTCGTGTCCTCCTGTTAGGGAAAAACAGGTATTTGTAAAGCAGTTTCTCTGTGTATGTGGGTATATGCCTGTGTTGTGTGTGTTGGGGGGCATGTGTATGTAGGATGTGTGTATATGTGCACCGTACATGTGTATGCATGTGTTCATGTATATGTGCTTATGTGTGCGTGTGAACATATGCATATATGTGCACATGTCTGTGCTGGTGCTCATAGTGCATATAGAGGCTAGAGATGTCCTTCTCTGTCACTCTCTGCCCTTTTCGCTTGAGGCAAGTCTCTCACTGAATATATAGCTTGCATTTCGGGTATGTGGAGGTACTAGACTGGCCAGTGTGTGAGCACCCAGGATATTCCTTTTTCCACCTCTGCAGTGCTGGGTGCTTCAGTGCTGCACCCTGCTTTCGATGTGGGTGTTGGTGATGCAGATTCAAGTCCGTGTGTTTGTGTAGGCAGCACTCCTAACTGCTAAGCTATGGAGAAGTTCTTGCCTGGAGCCTAGTAGAATCCATGTAGTGTTCAGATGGTAAGTCACGGCAGAGTAACACCGTAGGCGTTAGTAGAGGAAAGCTCGGTGGAAGTCACTGGCCTAGCATGCATGAGAGCCTGGGTTTGAGTTGTAGCACTGAAATCCCTGGAGTGGGTGATTCTGGCTTTGACTGTATGACTTCCCAGGGTATATTTTAAGCATGTGTGCTCACTTGAGGCTTGTATGATTCACCTGCCAGTCTTGTTAGTATTTGCCGGAGGGAGGCATTGACTCCTTTGTGATTGTCAGATCAGCCCTTGACTCTTTTTCAGACTATGTCACTCTCTGTGACACTGTATGTCTTTACTTAGAGTCTTGTTTGTGGTTTTCATTTTATGTACCGGTGTGTGTATGTTTTCTTAAGTGTATATCTCTGCACAGACTCCTGTATGCCTGGTGTCTGTGTGGGCCAGAAGAAGGCATTAGGCCCCCTGGAGCTGGAATTGCAGGCCATTGTGAGCCACCTGCCTGCTGTGGGTATTGAGAACCAAACTCAGGTTCCCTGCAAAAGCAGCAAGTGCTCTTAACAGTGGAACACCCCCTCCAACCCTCAGTATGTTTTAGTGTCACATCTTGTCTGTGCGCTGCCCTGGATCCTTGTCTCGAGCTTTGCCACACAGGAGCTATGCAATTCCTGACTCATGGCCTTAAGAGTACTCAAGACTTTTCATTCTGTTTTACCAAATAGCTTTTCAGTACCTTAGAAGAAGGATTAGCAGAGTCTAATAGTTAGTGACACCATTGTCTTTTGCCCATTGCAAGGTTCGTAGCTGACACCCTGATGAGAAGAGCAGTTCATAAGAGAAGATCCTAACACATTTGTTTAACTTTATGTGACTTGGTGGTCTTCAGATAAGAAGGCCCAAAGAAGCAGGTTAAAGTTCCTTGGTCTTCTTAGGTTTGATGGGTAGTCGGCAACCTCAGCAGGACGTGATTGGACAGAGAACTGTGGTCCATGTGGGAACCTGGACAACTCAGCAGGGCTTGTTTGTGCATGCTCTTCCTGTGTCTGTTCATTCCTGTTGCTTTCTGTTTACCGGCCGGACTCTTCTGAGAGTCTTCTGAGGGTCTTATGATGCGCTCCCAGAGGACGTAGGTCAGAGTCTTTTCTGGCCTTAGAGTAAAATGGTAGGAAGAGGTCAGTATGACCTTCCTGCCTCCACAGTTTTCTGAATTTACTTCAGCCCAAATTATATAATATTTGAAGTGCCCTGTTTGTAGATGTTGTGTTTTTAGTTCTGTATCCTCAAGGTCATGTCCCAGAATTTTAGGATTGTATTTTCCCTGATGTTTCTTTGAAGTGTCTACCAATGTAGTTTATTAGTTTAAATGTTATATTAATAATTCCACTAAAAAAATAAATAACAGAGTTTGAGGGGTGGGAGAGCTGGCTCAGTGATTAGGAGCTTATACTGTCTTGGCAGAAGACCCAAGTTCATGTCCCAGTATCCACATCAGGCCTGCCCTCAGTCAGCTCCCGCCCACGGGATCTCATGGCCTCTTCTGGCCTCTGTGAGCACTGTACACACTTTCCCTTCACACACATGAACACGTAATTAAGCACACAAAGAAAAAGCTTCACATAGTTTGAGAGAATTTGGGAAATTAATAAACCATGGACCATCCACATTTGGAGTGACATCAGAAATAAGTCCTTTCATTTTAGAAATGTGGAAACGGAGCAGTCGAATGGATCTGGCATGGTCTGCTGTGTATAAATACAATCAGTCACACAGCAGGAGTATGTTTCCAGGCTGCTCCCGAGAAACGTGAGGAGGGAGGCCACCGGCTGCTGGCCCTGAGGCTTGCCATTCCAGGTGCTCCGTGATGGCTCCCACAGACAGGGCTCCCCTCTGGTTCTCTGAGTTATTAGGGTCCACCTCATATTTATTCTTCAGTATCACTACCTGAAAGTCTCCCTTTTCATTTGTTGATCAAGATACTTTCTAGAGACATCTGTGACCCCACCTCTTATTTTAATCACTGTCTGGATGCCAGGTCTGGTTGCACTCAGTGAGAATCATCTCACTATTCTTTACACCTGTTTCTCCTTTTCAGTTTGTCAGAAACAATTTGTTCATTTTGACCCAGAAGGCAGCATTGTTTTGGCTTTATTGAAGTTCATGGGGTTTCCTACACTGAGAAACCCAGTGTCCTCTGCTGTGTCCTTATTTTGCTGCCTTTGTTCCAATAGGAACAATCTAATACAGACTCCTTCCTCTTCTCTTCCTCCTCTTTGGTCTTTTTGCTTGCTTGCTCTGGAAAGCTATACTTTGATTTTCACAGACGGAGACACTTTTGTTCACTGTTGTTGAACTGCTAGGATATGTGAATGAAAGTCAAATGTCTTATGAAAACTTGCTACACTTTCCAAGATCAGGCGTCCCTCAAGGATCCACAGCATATACCTCTGGTTCCAAAAACAGTTGCCAGTGCTCCTGGTTGGAACATCTGACAGAAGTCCTATGGAGAGCTCTGGTACACTCTGGTGAGCTCTGGAGAGCAGAAGGGACCCGACTGAGTAGCTCCAGCTGTGTGTTGTGGATGGCTTTCTGCCCTGTTAGCCAGAACAGATTTCTCCAGCTTCTTTTGACAACTCCCAGGCAGTGGAACCAGAGTGTACACGCTTCTAGGTTCAGGTGACCAGTGGAGTTTCTTCAGTGCCATTGCATGTCCTTTCATCCTTTGGTCTCAGGTTTGATGTCATTTACATGATTTCCCAAGAACCTTCAGCACCACTTTGCTCTGATAACAGCATATGGGTTCCATTGAGACCCTAGATCACAGAGCTCTGATAACTACCCATGGGCTCCACTGGGCCTCTATATCAGAGTGTTCTGGTTTAAGACAGTTTTTCCTATCCCTGGAGATCAGTTTCAAAAATGTTAAATGCATAATACTGGGGTTGGAGAGATGGCTCAGTGCTCGCCAACAAGCATGAGGACATGAGATTTCCACTTAGAAATGCCAGGCATGGTTATATAACTTGTAACCCCAGTGATAGGCAGTGGAGACAGGCAGATTACTGGGACTTGCTGGCCAGGTGGTGTATTCAAAATGGTGAGCTTCAGGTTTGGAGAAACATCCTGTCTCAAAAAGAAAAACAAAACCAAACAACAACAACAACAACAAAGAGAGAAGTGATTAGAGCGAGGCCTCTTCTCATCAACCTTAGACCTTCATACATGCCTCCATACATACACATGAGTGTACACACACACACACACCCCACATGCACATACACATCACACATATGTATGCACACACACATATATATGCCCACATACACCTCAATTCTCATACATATGCACACAACATATACACTCCTACCCCCTCCCACAGCATATTTCTGGATAAGTAGCTTAACCAGTGTTTGTACAGCTCAATATGAGAACCAGCTAGAGGACAAAGCTAGTTCAAAGGAGAATAGGAGCTGAGTCTGAGTCACATAAGAGCTTGAATCACTGTCTTAGGGAAGATGACAGAACTGGATCAGTGGCTTCTTCAGCACCCATGAGGTCAGATTGCCATTAGAAAGCATGGCTCTGCCTGACATATGCTTGGGCTTCTGTAACTTCCTCCAAGTGTTCTAACAAACAAACAAACAAACAAACAAACAAACAAGCAAAACCAAGTGAAAAGAGAAATCATCTATTAACCAGATATTTAGATGTTAGCTAGGATGGTTTGAAGTCCCTGGCCTTAGGTAAAGGCTTTTGAGTTCACAAGGACACTCATGGTTTGATGGCTAGGATGGCATGTCCTGCTTTCTGTGAAGGTCTTGAGTTTGCAGGGACACTCATGGTTTGATGGCTAGGATGGCATGTCCTGCTTTCTGTGAAGGTTCCGAGTCCACAAGGACACTCATGGTTTGATGGCTAGGATGGCATGTCCTGCTTTCAGTGAAGGTCCTGAGTCCACAAGGACACTCATGGTTTGATGGCTAGGATGGCATGTCCTGCTTTCAGTGAAGGTCCTGAGTCCACAAGGATGCACATGGGTTGAAGTGAATCAGGAGTACTGGTAGCTTAAATGGTTTTCCAGGAAAAGAACAGACTGAGGTTTTAGAAGAGGCAAGAAAGGGGGTTGTGGGGAGTGTGGTATGTCTGAAGGGGGAAAAGAGCTAAAGCCTCGCTGCAGTGGTGTGGGGTGGGAGAGGAAGACTATAAATCAGTAGGTTAGATTGAGTTGGGTGGCAGTGGAGTCCTTGTTCTGGCAATGATGTCAGCTGGCCGAGGTCTGAAAGCGTTAGATATTTCATGAGGTTTAGGTGTGCACTGTGCTGGCATGGTGGTTTGCCTTCTGGAAGCACCGAGGAACGTAGCCGTTGTTCTTTGAGACACTAAACAATGACAGCAGGACAAAGTAATGATAGACGCTTGGTGGTACAGGGGAGGTTTCACTAGAGGGCAGCAGTGAGAAGACCATGGGTTGACCTAACCACCAGGGGAGTTTCCATTTTAGCAGTGAAATTTGAATTCTTTTATTTTTTACTTTAAAGCATCATCTTGCTCTGTTGTCCCAGCCTCTCTCTGAATTCCCAAACTTCTGGACTCAAGTGATCATCTTGCTTTAGCCTTTCAAGTAGTTGGGACTATAGGCCTGTGCCCCTGTGCCCGGCACTACTCCTTACTTCCCAACACACTTTGACCTAAGGTTAGAAGTAGAATTGCTCTTCTCCAAAGTAAGATGTTTATGCATCTGTTACTATTCTGTGTGCAGTGGGAAGAGCAAGAATTTAAATATTAAAATGAGTATACTTTTCTGCCTCAGCAGGCTTTGGCTTATGCATAGATGTGAAGTGTCTGCATTTCTATTCAATTCTGCTTATTCTGATTTTCAGAATCAAGAAAATCTCAAATCTGGAGAATCTAAAAAATTTAGATGTCTTGGACCTTCATGGAAATCAGGTACGGTACAGCTCTTTTTTCTCCCCTCCCTCTTCCCCTTCTTTTTCTTCTCTCCCTCCCGCCCCCCATCCTTACATCCCTGTCTCCCTCCCTTCTCCTTTGAAAGCCTCCAGCACATTTTGTGTTATAAATGTTTTGAGAATCATGCTAACATTGAATTGTAAGAGTTGCTTTATGGGTTCATTGACTTCTAAGTTCCTCAACCATTTGATGCAGGATTCCCCGGTTTCTTAGAGGTGAATCACAGAAGAGACCCTGGGATCTATCTAGTTGTGACAGTTTGTACTCAGGCAACACTCAAGAGCCATTCTGGTCTTACTGACCTCTTTTTGCTTCAGAGTTTCTCCTTCTTCCTGCCCCTTGCTTCATCACTGGTCATCCGTGTCCTGGATTTCATGACCATCATGCCCATTGTAGGTTTTTAAAGTTGGTTTTATCTTGTAGGATACCTGTTTGTCAGGGTTCTCCGCAGGAACAGAACTCATGTAATGTATATGTGCTGGCTGCTTTGTGTCAATTGGATACAAGCCAAAGTTATCTGAAATGAAGGACCCTCAATTGATAAAATGTTTCCATGAGATCCAGCCTTAAGGCTTTTTTCTTAATTAGTGACTTGATAGGGCCAGCCCATTGTGGGTGGTGCTGTCCCTGGGATGGTGGTCCTGGATTCTTTAAGAGAGCAGGCTGAACAAACCATGATAAGCAAATCAGTAAGCAGTACCCCTCCATGGTTTCTGTTTCAGCTCCTACCTCCACGTTCCTGCCCTGTGTGAGTCCCTGTCCTGGCTTCCTTCAATGATGGACTATAATGTGGAAGTGTGAGCCAAATAAATGCTTTCCTCTGCAAGGTTGCTTTGGTGTGTGTGTGTGTGTGTGTGTGTGTGTGTGTGTGTGTGTGTGTGTGATCAAACTGTCTCTTTCATACAGTCCAACAATGACTGTCTCCCCTTTGGAGAAACCAAAAATCTCCTATTTGCTCAGTCCATGATGCTGGGTGTTTTAGCAGTTCCAGTCTGGTGCAAAGGCCTGGAGAATTCTGGGAGAGCTGTTGGTCTTAGGTTTATAGCGAAAGCCCAGAGAAGTTGGTTCTAACATCAGTCAAGGGATGCCACAGCAGCAGACCTTGCCAGCAAGAGTGAAGACAAGCAGGCAAAGAGAACTTTCTTTCTTCTGGGTCGGTTGATCTGGGCTGCTACCAGAGGGGACCCCCCAATTTAGGGTGGATCTTCCCTCTTCAAGTAATGTGACCTGATGAAGAACGTCCCTCTAGTGCTCATTGGCTTGCAGTTTAGTTGATTCCATGTCTTGTCCACTTGGGAACCACATCAGCTGTCAAACATACTGTTTTTAAAACTGTTACTACAAATAAAGCTTTTATGATGATAATACTTATAGCAGGGCTAGTTTGATATAGAAATAATGAACACATTGTGTGTTTTTCAAGTTATGATATACCTTTGAGAGTTTCCAGGTGCCTACCTGTACATGAGTGCCGTGTGCTTGGATTGTGTACAAGCATCATCTGCTGACCACTGTTAAAGAAAATCTTCTATGCTCACCTCATTGCATGTCTCATAACTTCGCTGTGCTCTGACAGCCTGATATTAAGATTTCTATTTGAATCAGTTATTTCTTAAAGTTCTGAAGTCACAAGGAAGGAATTTGAAATGAGAATCTGAGTTTTCTTTCACAATAGCTGACTTCAACAAGAAGAACTTTGATGTTTCAGTGAGAAGAGGAACAGTCATTGTGTTGTTAGGGTCCTAAAACATCAAGAGATGAACCTTTCGTAACAAGCATCAGATTAGCACCAGAGCCTGTGAGACAGCTCGGGGTAAGGGCAGGCATGTACTCCCAAACATGACGACCCAAGTTCTGTCCCTGGAACCCACAGAGTGGCAGGAGAGAACCAGCTTCCACAGGCTTCCACACCCATGCTGGATATGTGCACGCCTCCTCCCTAAAGAAAATGAATGAATGTAATAAGAAGAAAGAAAACCTAGGCATCAGTTAAGTGAAAGTTCTTGATCTTTAGAGTTCACTCTCATTAGCACTGTGGAAACCTTCCTGGAGTAAGCGCTCTGACAACAGTGATCGTGGACGAGAGATGTCACCAGTGGATGGAAGCCAGGACAGCTCCTGAGAGGCTTCCATGCCAGGGCCAGTCTGTACTCACTTTATATCTGAAACAACAGGGTGGGGAGCAAGGGAGCGAAGTTTCCTGTGTGGCAGTCAGCAGGTTGTCTCAGCTGCTTCTCTAGGTCGTTCTGTTCCAGGTGGCCAGTGAAGCCATGTTTGGCAAAGGGTGTTACAGGCAGTGCTTTAAGGGAAACACACACACACACACACACACACACAGAGAGAGAGAGAGAGAGAGAGAGAGAGAGAGAGAGAGAGAGAGAGAGAGAGAGAGAGAGAGAACCAATGTCTAATATTGGTCTCTTCTAGCTAGCTTATTCTACTTCATTAGAAATTAAAGTCAGTGAACATGGTTGTCCTATGGACATGACAGTCTGGAGGAGTGAGGGCTCTGCTCAGGAAACAGATTGGATGTCTTACTGTGCTTTCAGTGCTGTGATAAATACCATGACCAAAATCATCTCCAAGAGGGAAGGGCTTATTTCAGCTTAAAGTCTCTAGTCCATCTTCAGTGGAAGTCAGACAAGAGCGTGGAGGCAGAAACTGAAGCAGAGGAGTACTTCTTAGTGGCTTGCTCTCCATTATGTGTCCAGCCTGCTTTCCTATAGCAATCAGGACCGACTGCCCAGGGGTGACACCACACACAGTGGGCTGGGTGTCCCACATACATCAGTTAAGAAAATGCCCCACAGACTTACCGATAGGCCAGTGTGATGGAGGCATTGCCTCAGTTGATATTTCTTCCTTCTGAATAACTCTGATTTGTATCAAGGTGATAGAAAACTGATCGGTAGACAGGGGAACTGTTCTGTGGAGCTATTACAGTTGGCATACCAGTTGTAATAATCTCATGATGGGAACATGTTAGTGCGAGATATGTAAGTTGATGGATTGAATAAATACTTCAAAACTGAAAACATGAAGGCCTAGCTTCCTGTATGAGAGTAGGTGTTGAATACTCTGGAGTCTGGGAGATGGGCTCTAGCTTCTAGTCTAGATTTTGAGTTGGCTTACCAGAGTTTGTTTTTCTAGAGATGCTTTAAAAAGATACAAATATGCTTCTAGAAGATTCTGCTCTTTCAGTAATAGCTTTCTCAGGGAGAACCTACCCTTCCTGTGGTTGACAAAAACTGCCTTTTCCTTGTCCATGGTGGGAAAGTTATCCAAACACCAGAGCATATAGCAATCCTGTGTTCAGAAGCCCTGGGCTCTAATCAGTGTGGCTCCCAGTTAGGCTTTCGTTCTCAGTGTCCCAGCATCAATGTCTGTCTGTGCAGTAGACTGTTCTCTTTCTGCCTTTTCTCTTTGAGCTTTTCAAGCTTGGGCTTTCATTACTAATCTCCTTTATTATAGTCTCTATATTGCAATTTAATTGCCCATATATTTAAATTATATCATATATTTAATGTCAAATTACTTGTTTGTATATATCTACTTGTACAGTTCTGCCATTTACAAGTCTTTGTAACCTTGTTTTTTTTTTAAATTATATAACTTTATTTCACTTTAAATCAATTAGATGAATAATATTAGAACAAATTTTAAACATGACCACAGGTCACCTTCATATATTATCAATTTATAATGCACCTATACATATGTCTCTTCTTGAGCCTAGAAAGAATCCAAACGAGATTGTAGAGCCTGGATTACAGCATGGAAATTATATTATGAATCTAAAAAGAGATTCTTTTAGCAAACATGCTTTAAAGTATTAGATTAAAATAGCAAATTGTTATAGCAGTATAAACGAGCAGATATATCCACTTATGGTGGATTCTATTCTTTTAAAAAAAGATGTATGTGTCTGAGTAAATGCATGTTTGTGTATGTGTGTGCACAAGCACATGTGCATGCATCAGAAGGGGACATTGGATTCCTTAGAGCTGGAGTTACAGGCAGTTGTGAGCCTTCATTTAGGAGCTGGGAACTGAATTCCAGTCCTCTGTCACATCTCAATCCTAAGGGTCTCTCTAGTCCCTGAAATAGATCCCCTTAATGAAAGTGTGAGTCCCTGTTTCTTAAGGGCATCCTGTTGAGTTTTCCTCCCCCATCCTGGGTTGGAGACCTTCATCCTGCTGTGCCTTGTTGGCTGAGAAGTAACAGTGGGACTTAGAATCCTGCTGTGACGCTCTGCTTATGTGCTTGTGTGGTGTCTACAACCTAAGTTCTTTTGGTCTACAGGCCAGTGCCCACCACTGCACCCTGCCTGATCGGTGTCACCCTAACTGAGCGGTATCTCCCATCCTAAGTACTTCTGGTACAGAGTCCATCGTTCCTCCCACTGGGGCGCTTACTTCCTTTGATTTTTCCATTCAGACTCTTCACTGCTCTCAAGTCCTAGCAATTGCATGTCAGTCCTGTCCTTCACTTGTGCTCTGAGAAGCTTAATTTGCCCTATCAAAGCATCGTGAGCTTGTGGCTTGGGGTCAGAGTTGTCTCTATGACAGGTAGTGTGTAGGCCGGGAACCCTATGGCCTTAGAGCAGCTCCAAGGGCCTCAGTATTTAAGGAAATTTACTTGATATGTTTATCCAGGTTAAATTATCAAGAGGAGCCTTAGCTAATATTCACAAGTTAAATGACTTCATAAGACTTGCAGCATGAGACGTTTAAATGGACTTTTAAGTATCTCTGTATAAATTTGCACTAAATCTGGTGACTTGAATAATTCATTTTTGGAGTTTTGTAACATGTATATGCTAATCATGTTTATTATTATTTTTTTAACAGATTACCAAAATTGAAAATGTTAATCATTTGTGTGACTTGAGAGTTTTAAACCTGGCCAGGAACCTCTTGAGTCATGTTGACAATCTCAACGGTCTGGATTCACTAACGGAACTTAACCTTCGACACAACCAGATCACCTTTGTGGTGAGTACACAGTGGACTCCAGATGAGTTCTGCTTCTCTGCAAAGGAAGTGATGCACATGCTCAGTATCTTATGGGGTGGAAGTGTCACCTCTAACGAAGCAGCTGCTGCACACAGTCGCTGCATCCCCATCCCTCCGTCCTGTGCTCTGAATTAGAAAGGACAACAAGGGCTGTTGGTGAGCGACAGACAGCCAGACAGCCGAGGGATTGTTGTTCCCAGGAGAGGTCCAGAGTGCAGATGGAGAGGTCCACGTGAGCATCTGTTGGCAGTTCTAAGGAGGCCTCTTGATATAAAAGGAATTGCCTAGGACAGCAGAGGCCGGTTCTGGTCTCAGCTACTTCACTTTAACCAGTTGTGTGACTCTGGGTGGAACACTGGCACTCTCTAGATCTCAGTTCAGATTTGTCTAAAATGAAGTAACTGGGCTTGCCATTTGTGTCTCTTTGTCCTTGCTGATTCTAAAGAAGTGAGTAGCAATACCTTAGTGTGTGAACAGAGTGGGAAGAGTTATATTGTCAGGACAAGACCTGAGCTCAGCTTAAGCCGTGTGGTTCTCAACCTCAAATGACTTTCACAGAGGTTGTTTCTGACATCAAAAAATGCAAATATTTACATTACCATTCATAATGGTAGCAAAATTCAGTTATGAAGTAGCAACAAAAGTAATTTTATGATTAGGGATCAGTACAACATGAGAAGCTATATTAAAGGATCTTAGCGTTAGGAAGGCTGAGAACTGCTGGACTTGACTGTTGTGCCGTGTTGGCTGAGTTATACCAGTGGGGCTTAAGTCATGTAATGCTTTCCTCCTCACACCATGATGGGAACAGGCTCCTCTGATGGGGCCTCAGGAACTGGGCTCAGTTCCCAGCACCCATGGGTGCCTTTCTTCTACCTTGTAGAAGGACTTGATGCTTTTGCTGGAAGCAGGCAACTAAACAGTATCCTGATGCAGAGGCCTAATACATTGATACAAAGGTGAAAGGTACTAGAAACACATCTCAGCTTTACGATATGATACCAGCCAAGTAGACTTGGCCTCGTCATCATTTGAAAAGTTCCCTGTTTCAACTCTGTAGAAAACTGATGTCATTCACACACTTTTAAAGGCTCATCCTAACAGAACCCCTTCCTGAGTACAGAGTTCAGTGTGCTCTCCAGAATGCAGATGTGAGGAACAGATGATGTCTTGTCTCCAAGCTTCAGCACACAGATTGGTTTCACTTTCTCTTTTCCCAGAAAGTCTAAGGCAGCTAGCACCTATGTCTTCTGGGAGGGAGGAGACTTTCAGAAGCTTTTCCAAGACATGGATGTATCTTAAAGTTTCTGAGGTGTGTCAGGTCCTCTCCATATTAGATGAAACACTGGAGCTGTCAAGCCCTCCCCAGGTTGGAGAGAACGGTGGAGTGGGACTGGTTGTTTTCAAAGCTCTCAGACTGAATTACGTTGTTGCATGGCTGAGTCTTTGCAAGCTGCTTGGTCAGGACTCCGTCTGTCCTCAGGAGCTGGGGCTGGGAACCATCCAAAGAGCTTGGTCAGTTGGGGGCAGAAATCTGTTGACTCAGCATGTTCCTGCTTGGATTTTGACTTTCCCTTGGAAAAAGCACATGCTCTTCATCCAGGAAATCCCCAGACTGCCAGGTGAACGTTGTCTCTGCTAGTCACTGTGGCAGCTGAGACAGCAGCAGCAGCAGCTTCTAGAAAGGAAATTGTATCCACTTATGAAACTTAAAAGACAACAGTGTCATACATGTATCCTCCATAATGATAAATACAGTGTATGTAATACAGAAAAGAATATACATTTAAGAGAGTGAGTAAGGGTATAGTTCAGATCCAAGTTTAAGTCAGTTCTAAAGGATCCTCTACCATTTTAGGTAGGTAAAAGGATCCTGTCACCTTGTTTGTTTATTGGCAGGGTCTTTCTGTATAGCTCGGCTGACCTGGCGCTCCCACGGCTTTCCCTGCCTGTACCTGCGGAATACTAGGATTACATGTGTGATGCTGCCATGCCCTGGCATGCAACCTTTGCTTTAAAAAGCCAAAAGACTTTAACTGAAGTCACATATTTTTTTTCTTTATTGTTTCTTGTCCTCAGGGTCAGTTATCATACTTCTCTCTTTGGGAGGGTGGGAGATTTGGGGTAAGTCAGGTTCTCATGGAGCCCATGCTGGCCTTAAATTTTCTCTGTAGCCAAGGATTGACCCCCTAATGCTCCAACTTTCACATCCCAGGTGCTGAGGTTACAGGTGTGTTCCACCGTACTTTTTTTTTTTTTTCATATTTAATGGCTAGTGATCTTAAAGATTTTTTTAAAATTAGTTTTAAGTGTGGGTACACATGCCTGAGGAGGCCAGAGGCATTGCATCTCTGAAGTAGGAGTTACAGGTGGTTGTGAGCTCTCTGACATGGGTGCTTGGAGCTGGACTGTGTTCTCTGAAAGTACAATACAGGCTCCTAGCCACTCAGCCACCTCTCCAACCCTGTCGGGTAATCTTTAGGCAAATGTTCTGCCTCTGAACAACCCCCAGACCTTCAGCTGGTAACTTTAAAAGAAAAGCTTATGTTGAGTAATGGCTTGGTGTTTGAACTCTTCTTTAATGATGTGTGTGTGTGTGTGTGTGTGTGTGTGTGTGTTTGTCTGTGTGTCTTCCTCCCGGTCATTAGATTGTGTAACTTGTGTTGAACACACTGGACAGTCCTTTAGGGCGAGTGGAAGGGAGACTGCTAGCTTCCTAGATAATTGCTGAAATACAGATTTTATTTTGTTCTGGCCTAGGTGGCGCACGCCTTTAATCCCAGCACTTGGGAGGCAGAGGCAGGCGGATCTCTAAGTTTGAGGTCAGCCTGGTCTACAAAGAGAATCTGGAAAATCCAGGGTTATTATACAGAGAAACCTTGTCTTAAAAAACCGATTTTTTTTAACTTTTACTTTATGAGGTAGAAAGACTTTATTTTATTCTGCTGTGGCCATTACTAACGATCTTCCCAGAAGAAGCACTGCCCTCTGTCCCACTGTACAGTAGTATATGCTGTTGAGAGAACAGGTCTGGAGCTCCTGCTCAGACTCCTTCAGGCAACTGTTTTGTATGCTTATGTGCACGAAGGGGGAGGGCCTGGGTAGGGTTAGTGTGGGTTCAGGAATTGCAGTTGAGCAGAACAGACAGATGTTTAATTACACACCCACCTGATGTGCTTCATCGTGCAGCCCAGGCCTGAGCTTTGTATTTTTGTATGTTCAGTCTGAGTGTGATTGCCATGGCCGGCCATTGGAGTGAAGAATTGTGTCAAGTCCACCCCTCCCCCCCCTTGTGGTTCCCGCTGCAGCCCGTCTGCTCAGGGCCATCCTGGAGGTGCCATCAGCTTCCTGAACTTCATCCCAAATGTCCATCTGTTCATGACAACTCTCCTGCTTTCTCCATTTCTGAGAATTTAATCACACTGAAACAATATTTTTATTCAGCCCTGGGAATGAAATATGTTACCCATGAACAGAAACCTCTCATGGCTCAGGGTCAGGACTCATGTTAGTTTGTCAGTCTTTTCTTGGAAAGTGGGTCAGTGTCAAGCTAAAACTCGTTTTTGTTTCCATGGTGTTGTTCCCTTTTACAAACTAAAGCTTGGGTGTGGTGCTCGGGCCTGTACTCTTAACTGTCAGGAGGCTGAAGAAGCAGGAGGTTTGCCATGAGTTTAAGTCCAGCCTAGGCTACACGGTGAGTCCAGCTCATCGTGAGCTAGAGTGAGACTCCGCTTCAAGAAAAAAAAAACATAAAATATCCTCATAACTAGAAATAACATCAGCATTGGTATCTCTCGGGCAGCCTAATAAATGAAACCCTTTGGAGCACAGCCCAGGCCTTGGGTTCCCTTCTGTGCTGCTCCACCTTCACAGAAGCAGCCTCATTCTGAGATTGCGAGTTGCTTACTCTCCACACTTCTGTTTCTGTCTCCTTTTCTCTTGAGTGCTAGGGATCAGCCCAGGGCTTTACACACTGGTCACAACTCCACCACCAAGCCACCTCCCAGCTCCACTTAGTACATTTTTTTTTAATTTCTAAATTTTTAATTTAATTCACATAGGAATAGGTTTTTATGCTTATAAGCGCTTTGCACACAGCACTGACACAGGGTGCCTGTCCTCTGTCTTCTGCTTTTGTTGACACTGTGCCTTGAGACTCATCTGCCTACTTACCTCTAGCTCTAGTTTGCTAATTTTGACAGCTATATAGTATTCCATCTTATGGCTATGATTCCATCCTGGACAATCATGCTATTTATAATGTTTCATTATTTCACACGGCACAAAGAACATTCCATACTTTGTGTAGACAGCACTTTAAAAGGCTTTGTTACATTCTATAATAACAAATCACTACAGAAGCATGGCCGCTCCACACACATGGTCCCATTACGGAGAATGAGAACACTTCAAGGAAGCACGCCTGCCTCTTCCAAGAGCCACCGCTCTCCTCATCTGTTCTTTCCTGTCTCATTAAAAACATTGCTCTGAATTTTATCCTGGTCTCCTCAGCCATTAAACTGATTTCTTGACCAGTGAGAAATTGGTTCTTTGCTTCCTGCTGCCTTCTTTTTAAAAAAATTAGATTTTTTTCAATGGAAGAGGGGGCAGGAAGATTATATGAGACAGAAGATCGGAGAGTTTGTTGTGAGACCATGTCTTCTAGTGATGTCAGAAGCTTCACCCGTAAAGTCTTGCCAATATGACTGCCCAAACATGAGCTGGACAGTACACATAACAGAGCAGGCATGGAAAACACCATGAGTTCTCAACCCTAGCCAAAGAACTTGAGGCAACTAGGGAATGCTGGGAGTGGGAGAAAGTCTTCTCCAGAGACGTGCACCTCAATTAGTTATCTGTGGAAGGCAGCACAGAAACCATCAGATGTAAAACTATTGTCACTTGTCTTGAAACTCCACAGATAGCTGACATGCTTTTTGCTATGAAATTTTTGTTAAGAAATTGATTTGATTCTGTTGGTAACATGTGGAATCATCGTTGATTTTGGTTCATTGATGTTATCTATAACAACCTTGCTCTGAGAACTTACTCTATTAATATGTCTATAAGTTATCTAAGCTGGTATTCTATCTAGACCTTTTTTTTTTTTTTTTGGTGGTTATAGTAAAAAATATTAATACATTCCAGTACAGGGTTTCTTCCTGCCTTGGACCATTTATGTTCCTGGATGAAAGATACACACAGTCTTAATCTGCCTCAAGCATCACAATAGCTGGGCAACTGCCTAACCTCCATGCTGTTAGAATCCACTTGCCTACCAACAACCTTGAGTTACTACTTAACTAATTTATGTTTTCCATCTTGGCCACTCTTAATCCAATTGGGCAGCCCTCTTGGCCATGTTTTCTTGGCCCAGAGACATGGCGGCTCTGCTTCTTCCTCCTGCACGTTGTTCTTCTTCCATGGTGGTCTCTTCTCTCCTTCTCTCTCCTGCACCTCTTCTCTATCCCTTGGCCACTTCTCCTCCCCTTTCCTGTTGTCTCTAGTCTGGGAAACCTAAAACCCGCCTATGTCTTTTCTCCCCAACTATTGGCTGCTGGAATCTTTATTTACCAATCAGAATTAAGTGGAGGCAGAGCCCCTCAGGCTATGTGCAGACTCCAGATCTTGGAGGCCAGCACTTAGCATTACAATAAACAGTAAAAGACAAAACCTCAACAGTTGTTTGTCGTTGTTTTTTCCCTAAACAAATAATTGCAGTTTCCTGCTAAGCATCATATATTCACTGTATGTTGGCATGCTTGTCTCCCACCAAAATTTATATTGAGACCTTGTTACCAGTATGAAAGGTCTCTGAGAGGCAGGGAGTGAGTAGGGACATGGAATTGATTCTGTCATAGGAGGAGCCTGTTGCCCCTCGGTCACGTGAGGATATGTAGAAGAAGCCATCAAGTGAAGGCCCCTCACTCTAGACACTGAGTTTGCTGGTTCTGTGTTCCACTGAGCTAGAAGAACCTTTAGCATGAGGCTGAACCAAAAGAACAGGTGGATTCTTGGATCATTCCCGGTTTTAAAGAAAATGGACTGCCTCTAGCTGATGTTGGAGGCTGACCTTGTATGGAGTTCCGTGCAGGAAGGAATCTGCATCAAGCAGCAGGGTTGTTTTGAAGTGTGTGATGATCTTCATGTTTGCTGGAGTAGAACTAAGTTCCAGGGATGCTTGCACACATTCAGGCTACATCCATTAGCTGGCATTTATTAATCTGAAGAAACTGTGTGGGGCATGCATATGAGTGTGTGGGTACAGTGCCTGTATGTGCACGCAGGGCAGAACAGGACTTGGAGCATCTTGCACTGAGCACCCGGCAGCCTTGATGGAGCTATGGATGCGCACAGCCATGCCAGTTTTTTACGTTGCTGGGCATCCAGACACAGGTTCTCGTGCTCACAGCACAATCACTCAACATGGCTCCAGCCTAGGAAGTTGTCTTCTATTTTCAATTTGCTTTGAGTTTATATTATGAACGATAACTGAATTTTGTTAAAATCTTACATAGGTCATATTAAATGTCATTCTTCATCTATGGAGTATTCAAACTAAGCTCCTTAGGTCATTCTAGCCTCTTGCTCACATATTCTAGGCTGTAGTTTGTGCACAGTCCCAAAGGCTTTTGCTGAGGTTGTTGGTAATAGCTATGTCTACACTATATGACATGACCCACAATTCCTTTTCCTCTTATGTTTGTTTCTTGTACTGATACTGTGATGCTGCCTGCCGCAGATGGATTTCAGAGGGCCCCACACTTGCATATCCTTTGACTTCCCAGTTTGCTTTTATACTTAGAAACCTTCAGACGGGAGGTAAAGAGAATGCCTTCCTCAGCAATTTAGTGGAAGTTAATTGGGAAATTGGTTGGGTGGGTTTGACTTTGACTGGGCGCCCTCTTGGCTGTTTTGATAGTTTCCTAGAATATAAGGACACTTGTCTTCGTTGTTTTCATTTCAGTCACTCTATCTGTATTTCTGACCGCATTGTCACTTCTAAT